>NC_090437.1:795782264-796403202 GCF_031143425.1 Pleurodeles waltl | reverse complement strand
GTGGGTAGAACTACCACAGGTGGGTGGAGCTATCACAACTGGGTGGAGCTATCATAGGTAGGTGGAGCTAGCTATCACAGGTGGAGGAGAAATAACTGTTAAGCAGTTGAAGATTAGTCGCCCTTTAGTTTAGCAGGTTTACTTATCAGATGCTTCTCTGTACGAGGCATGTGTCAACAGATGCACAAGTCATGTAAAATAATTGGATGTGAAAATGCAAAGTGCTATGGAAATAATCCATGTTAGCTAGTAGAATATTTCAAGGGCGTGAGTGACTGCCCAATGACCTCTAATTCCCAGGTCTGTATTCGTCAGGTCTTCCACGGCCTTTTATCCTTATGAAGTCAATAAAGTGAGCATCACTGGGTGTAGTAAAAAAACAATTACCCAGAGACAATTAGGTTTGTGACCTGCATTGAATGCATAGTTAAAGATAATACAGAATATATTATCATGTTTTTCATTTCCAGCTCTGGGTATGAATTCAGCCTTGATTGTATCAGCTAAACATTGTTTAGAGTGAATAATGTCATATAACTACATCAATACAATACTTACGACACCATAATGAGGAACTGCACCTGAATAGCATTAGTGAAAAAGGACTTCACAGGACTTTACTGGCTATTACAAACTGTAAAAGCTTTATTATGAGCTCCTAAATTCAGCCAAGGGCAAAGTGTTGGCACCATACAGCCCAATTGGGCCTTGCTCTTTCCCGCTTTCTTTTATTTATAATCGGATATAGTGTGATCATTCAATTACTTACACATAAACGGCCTGTGGGTCCCCAAAGTCCTGCAAACGGTGTTACTTAGTCAAACCTCCTAGACTGATACACAGCTGAAAATTTGCCAAGTGGGAGCCCCCGCCACACCCGTCACAATTTCCACCACAATGAGGACTGAAAAAGATTAGATATGAATTCTTTTACTATGGTGCGCATTCCAGGAATTCCAGTCTCCATCCTCATGGACACCTACTGGAACAAATGTCAAACATATGGGGCCAGGATTATATTTTGCATGAAAGTGCAATACACTCACATGCCTGTGGTTCTCAAAAATGAGCTACAACATTGGGTGGTCATTGAGTGCACATTTTCGTGTGCATCTAACAGTTTAGTAGTTTAACTGCTCAACGTTTTATTCAAGGTAGAATAAGGGAAGAGGTGCTCAGTAACAAATGCTTGAGTAAGGCTGGGGTACAGGTTTAAATGCTGGTGGGTCCACTTAGGTTTTCGTTCTTCTGTTGATAAAAGTACCACTGAATTGGGTACCAATAAACATCTGTTATCTGTCAGCAGCAACCAGAAACCTCTGGAGTTGAATAAGCGCTCTAAAAATACACCTCTATTATGTTACTGTGAACTTTTGACCTAAGTGTGATGTTGTGCTACTACATTTGGATTGATAATTAAGCTTTGCCTAACAATGAAGCAGACATTAAATAATGGCATGGAGATTATCTAAATTATCTCAATTTCCATAGATCATTATGCAAAGACAGCCAATATTTTGACCCAAAGCCTACTCTTGCTCAATACACAAAGACATGGCGTCAGATGTACGAAGCTATTTTGCGGTTGCAAAGTGCAAAATTTGCCTTTTGCGACCGCAAAATGGCCTTGTTGCATGTACTATCCCTATTTTGTGAGTTGGTATCCTGCTACTGACTCGCAAAATAGGGATTTCAAGTCGCAATTAGGAAAGAGACTGCCTAGGGCGTCCCTTCCTAATTGCGACTCGCAGATCCATGTATGATTGTTTTGGAACCGTGAATGCGGTCTCAAAACAACCACAGTTACCACCAATTTTAAAATGGCGGAAACCCATTCATAAACAAGTCCCCAAGGGACCCCTTCTCCTTTTTGAATGGGGGTGTCAACATTTTTTCAGAGCAGGCAGTGGTCAAATGGACCACTTCCTACTCTGAAAAAATGAAATGGTAACTTAATTTTTGTTTTTTATAATCAGGCCGTTTTCCTTTAAGGAAAACCGGCTGCATTTAAAAAAAAAAAATTGACAAAGCAATCACAGACATGGTGGTTTGCTGACTCCAGCAGGCCACCATCCCTCTCATTGCTGCCATTCACAAATGGGTTGCTAATTGCGACCTGCCTCTTGACTATTGATAAGGCAAGTTCCTTATGACCCATTTGCGAATCACAAACAGTGTGGGTGACACTGGTGTACATTTTGTTTCGTGACTCTCATTTTGCGATTCGCAAAAAAAAAGCAAATGATGAATCGCAAAACAAAACGGTCGTACATCTGGCCCACTGTTTTTAAAAAAGAAGCCAAGAGTAACCTTTTGATATTTTAATACCCGCTTGGGACCAGCGCTTCCCCACTTCTTGTCCACCTCTCAGAGTCAGGCAGGAAGCGGGAAGGACTGAAGGCGAATGATTTCATCAACTGCTGGTACTGGGGGAGGATGAAAGGTTCCCACTATCTACAGTATCTTAAGGGTTTGTGTTCAGGCCACAAAATCATATAACAAAACATGATTGAGCTATAACTCAACACACAAATGGCGCCCATGAACAAAGGAGAGCTGTGGCTTCATCGCCGGTCCTTTTAATGGCTGCTAGAATCACCTGCTTTCATCACTTTAACAAATGAAACAAGCCTCACTGGAAGCAGCAGAGCAGCCTAAGGATGTGCATGATGCAAGCAAGGGACAAGCTGTACGCATTTTCCCAGATTGCTGACTGTACATAATCTCACTAGCACTGCCTTTCACACCCACTGCGTGTCGACTGCATCTATCATGGTTTGGGTAATGTTACGTGTTTAACAATTCTGTGTAAAACCTATGTGGATAAATCTTTCTAAAACCTAAATGCATCAAAGATGGCTGGAGACGTAAATGTCTAAACACGGAATACATAAGTGGTAGCTAATACCATAAATGCAGAACATAACCAATAGGAGGACGTGTAAGAATAGCCAATCGAAAACACAAGGGCGTGGTTCACATATACACATTAGTAAAAGTCAGACAAGAAGTTAATAGTCTGACATGAAGTGCTCTCGCGGGTCACTGAGGCTTAACTCTGGACCCTGACATAAGTCAGCCACCTGACTCACACTGTCGGGGTGGTGGGCGTGCTGGCAAGTAGTTTCAGTGAGATAACTCTTGAAGGTCACAGGAGAGGGGGCAGGAGATATCTGACTTGCATGGAGAGTAGAGTGAGCTTTATTGCACGAGTGTTGGAAAAGAGAAGGATGGACAGACGGACTACAGAGCTCGGGCTAAGGAATAAGGAAAACACTGTACTACATTGAGCACAGCAGAAAGTTAGCAAGTCCTCTGGGGACCCAGTTCACTTTCATCCTGATAAACGCACATAAGTATAGTTTCAGAAAATGACAAAATCTCAAACTGCAGCGTAGCAGGTAGGCTTGTTTGAAAGGTGAAAGGCCACACTTGGAGACTGCTTGAGTATGTGCCAATAAGGAGACTGCTGGCCTTCACAAACACAGGGGCGCCAGAGACCTATTCCACTCACCCACACTAGTAAGATATTCTCTTCACTCACTCCTCAGTCGAAAAATGTGATTGGCCTACTTGGCAATGTAGATATCAGCCAAAGATGTGAGGGTAGGAAGTGTGAAGTGAGTACCCTAGATGACTGTGAATGCGGCACTTCATATGTCCTTTCAACAATATTATACTTTGTAAAGATAACCAAGTATTTATAATGTTGAGAAATATGTAATGCATTATTGCTGCTACTCATAAAGAACATGCAATGATAATTTACATTTTTCTACGTTTCCCAGTTATAACATAATTCTGCCTTAATGGTTTATGTCTGGAAAAAACGTAAAAGCTTAGCCAAAATCAATCTTGCAGTCTAGCTGATCCAGATGAAGGCCTCTTGCTAGAAATGGTGCACGTTCAATATAGCCTTCAACAGTGATAAAGAACACAAGGTCATATTTTTGAACCATCGAACGCCGTAATGGCTGCATCAAGGGCATGGCTCTGCAGTCAGATGAGGTACCTTTTGGTGCTACCTTATAACACGCTTCAAAGAGCAGCCGCTTATGTGTATGTCTTTCGCTCCTCGATTTCAAGATGGCGACAGAAGTCAGTTACATTGACCCGCCCATTAAATGTATTAGACATGGTAACCTTGCCGTGATTGGTTGGATGAGCTGTGCTTGGAAGCAAGACACATTCTTGCAGAAGGACCTTGTTTCCTGATAGTCATAAAGCATGAAGTGAGCAACGCCTCGAACGGAAACAGTGAATTACCATTATTCCCTACATTAGCATTTTTGGCAGATGATATGTTGTTGTTTTACTCATCTTTAGCATTGTGGGTGGTGGGGGTCTATTTATTGGCTTGTTTATACATAGCGCTTTATACTACACTTCTTCTATTTTTGAATGATGTATATACCAGGGTTTACTATTGCTGAATTTTAAATAACTCAATTTACCATCCTTGAAAGGCTGCAGACCCACTTCAGGCATGAGTTCCACCCATCAAGTCTATATTGTTAACTTTGAATGGTTTCCCATAAACTCTCTTTTGCCTCAGTCAATGATCTCCTGGAAGCATAATTCACCTCTTGGGTTCCAGTAAAGCTGCTAGTATTTTTCTATGTCAGTTACATAAGATGTTCTATGTATACTCTGCTCTGAAGCAAGTCCCTATGTGTCCAATTATGAATGAAAGCCAAAGCCAAATTCCCTTCCAAGACCATGAGTTGCATGGTTAACCCAAGACAGAAGCTTGTCAACCACTGAAATACAAGGACATGTCTTAATGTTATGTCACAGAGTTGTTTGTACCAAAGAAGCCAGAGGCATATTCTTTAACAAATTGGTCTCACAGTTGCAGATATGTAGTACAGAAGGAACAGATCAGATAAGGCGTGTAAAGTCATAGTTTGAAAAGGCGAGACAACAAGACTTCTGTCAGGATAAAGCAGTTTTTTTATATTTGTTTAAGGGAAGCAAAAAATAACTATTCAAAACTCATTGGTTCCATTTTGCCAGGGGCGGCTCCTCCATTTGGGAGAAGGAGCATCCCCCCCCCCGCAGACAGATTTAGCTGTAATCTTTTTCCACAAAAACCATAATAAACTTTCTTTATGACGAGTGTGAGGGAGAGTGCTCAGCACTCCCCCTCAGAGCGCATGTATGTTTGGCCGGTCATCTTGGCAGAGGCACAGGTAAGTGTTTTTACATTTTTTATTTTTAATGGAATCCCCGCTCCCCCTGTTAATCCCCCGCACGCCGCCCCGCTGCTTCAGTATCGCGCCAGCCACGACAGCATTTTGCTGACTTTCAAATGAAACCTGGCATATTCTGGCTGCAATTTCAGTGTTACTGACCGACTAGAAAAGGGTGGTATGTGATTTCATAGAAAAACAATTTATTAGAATATAATTACTAATAAACCTTTCCATCTAAACTTTTTATTTGAATTTTGCTGGATGGCTAGCATTTACCATTTCATAGAAACCAATTGATGTCTTTTTTTCGAAATTGTCTTTTGCTTGCTTATTTTTTAAGGTGTAAATGCAATGCTTTGCAGGTCTTACTTTCATGAACATTTTGATGGAGGTATTTATTTCAAGGCTTTAGTTCAGGAGACATTATTTCAGATATATGTCTTTTACATTGTCAAAACATTATCATAGATGCTTTTAATTCGCTGACCCCTCACCAGCCATAAACACCATCAAATCCTGACCTTCTCACAACCACTAACCACCATCCATCACTGCCCCTAAAATCACTCACCATGCTTAGACCATACCCATCCCTGACCACTAAACTCTGCCCATCCTTAAACCCTAAAAGGCCTTTCTATCCCTAAACTCCACACATCCCTGAACCTTAAAAACGCCTTACACCTAAACTCCACCCATCCTTTACCCCTAAACTCCACCTATACCTGAACCATAGAAGCTCTTTCTACTCCAAACTCCACCTACCCCTGAGCCTTAAACCCCTTGCTACCCCAAACCCCCACCCATTCCTGGGCCATAAAAATCTATTTCTGTACCTAAAACCCTTCCATCCTTTAACCCTTAAAACCCCCACCACCCTTAAACTCCACCCATTAATTCACCTGTAAAAAATCTCTCAGCCCCCCAAACACCACCCATCCCTGACACCTAAAAACCCAGCACCCCTAAACTCCACAAGTTCCTGAACCCTAAAAGCCCTTCATCAACCCTAAACTCTGCTCATAAGTGAACCTTAAAAGCCCTCACCAGCGGTAAAATATGTTAATCTAATAACATAAAAATCCATAAACACCCCTATACTCCACCCATTCCTGAACCCTAAGAAACTCTCATCACTCCTAAACTCCAAACATCAGTCACCTTAAAAACCCTCACCAACCCTACATTTCACCCATTCTTGCTCCCTAAAAATCTCTTTCTGCACCTGAACTCCACCCATCACGGACCCCCAAAAAAACCTCATTACTTCTAAATATTACCCATCCCTGAACCTCCCTAACCTTAAACTCCACCCAAGTTTAATGCAATGTTGGACTTTTTCTTAAAATGATCTTTCATGTAAAATATTTTGTTTAATTTTTTATTTATTTTTATTTCCTTAAAATTGTTTTTCTACAATTTGGTTTCCTCCCTTGTGTTTTTGTCGTGGAGCCATTTTAGTTTACTTGGGTATCGGAATTTAGCTCAGCTTCGGCTTGCAGGCCTGTGCCCTTTTATCCAGATAAGTATGCTGTGTCTTATTATTCATTTTTATTCATTTTAGCCCTACTTTCAGTTTATTTTCTAAGAAATGTTTTTATTTTATAATCAGTTGCTATTCTGTGAAAGTGTCATTATCAGTAATGTGTGTATTGGATTGTCATCATGTCCCTTTGCTTCACGTTAGACAAGAACAGAATGTGAGCATATTAAGCATTTTGTTATGACATTGCTGATACAAGTTTGCACACAATCTAACGCTTAGGTACATATCCACATCAGTATGTCTGCACAGACAATAACATGGGCCTTATAAAAACACTCTGTGAGACCAAGGTCATTAGAGGGGTCCCACCCAGGATATTCCATCTATTCTGCACTTACCTCTGCAGCAGGCCTCAGCCTTTATGTCTCTTCGAAGCCTGATTTGGAGACTGGAGGCCGATGTTGTTCAAAGGTATCAAGGGTTGGGGCACCACTCATGGACATAGCCTGGGCAGATTATATTTTTCATGCCTTGCTCCCTTTAGGGTATACAATAAACTTTTGGGAGGAATTTGCACAATCATGTTTGTTGCAAAATGTTGGGATTGTTCACATTCACATTGCTTATTTCCACAATCCTGATTTTAGTTCTTGTCATTATCCTAATCATTGAGGCTCATGCATTTTATCGCAGAATGCAGTATTTCCATTAAATGTATTGAAAAGTGGCATGCATCTCCTTTCTTGCATGTGTGTAAGAGACTCACTTCTAATGAGAGAAAAGGATAAGACATGTTGCACCGTGATTTCCCTGAGAGGATTTCAGAGTCCATGCGATAGGCTGCCAGAAATCACCTTCACTGTTTGGGTATGAGCGAGGTGCTGCTAGAAAGCCGGAAGGGTTGGGCTGACAGTTGCCAACTGGTATAGGAGTGACTCAGCTACCTACAATCAGAGGTACTGCCGCCCCTAATCCAGCAGTCTTGTAGAGATATAAGAGTCCATACAACATGGTGCCACCAACAACGGTGTAGGCACTAATTTATGAGACTCCTGAGTATCTCTGTGTCACACACATTAAGGTACCCTAAGTACTATTATACGGAGACCTCTGAGGTTTTAGACACAATCCTCCTCAGCTGAATAGTGAATACCTATCTAGACTGTAGGTTGTTCTAACTTGAACCTTAAAAAAAGGATGTATTCCCCTGTTCGTGTTCCCAACTCTGATACTCTCTCCTTAACATGGCAAATGCCATAAACATCCCAGAGAACTACAGATAAGCACTTACGTAGTTTCTTCTAGCCAATGGCTTAACTGATGATGGGGAAGTCACAATTGTTGTGGAAGCTCATAAAGCATATCAAACAGAAACATTTTATACTTGGGTCATTTGTCCTGAAGTAAATGGCAATTCACACACACTTTACACTTACAGAATATCCAACGTACCCCAGCGGTACCAAGCTTATCAACACTTAGAAATACCACTTTCTTATCAAGAACGCCAAAACTGGTTCAATGGTGCCCTTCCACATGTAATCAACCCGTGAGATTAGGTTATTTTAAGTATTGACTGACCAACCTGGCCCACGTTTGCCATGTACACACCACATCCCGAAGTACAGGCTATGCAAGTAGCTGACGTACGCACGCTTTACAATGAGCTAGTAGCAATATATAGCCGACTAACACAGTTCATAATGCAGATTTTGAACACTGCCCTAGTGAGGGCTGCTCCAGCTATCCATCAATTGGCAGTTACAGGAATTAAGTTCAGGGGACATTATTTCAGATAAAGTATTTTGTTTCATTTTTTGTTTATTTGTATTTCCTTAAATTGGTTTCTATGATTTGGTTTACAGTGTGGTTTCTCAGTTTTCTTTTTTCCATTAATTCACATACATCACTAGAAAAGCAGTCCTGGCTGACCACTTCCACAACAAGATAGAGATCATCTATAGTAACTTTGATCCCCAATCCTCCGACCTCCTCAGCATACCATCAACTCCACTGCTGACACCCACTCACCACATGGGGACAATTCAGCACACTGAACACAATCATACTCTTGAGCTCCTTCCTTTCGGGAGAACCTACTGACCCCTGTCCACTCAGGATCTTCAACATCAGAAGAAACAAGATCAGCCGCCACTGCACCGCCATCCTCAATGCCTTGTTAACCACAGCCACTTTTCCGGAAGCCTGGAAACACGCAGAGATCATACCCCTCCTCAAGAAGTCCTCTGCAGACCACACGAGCTCCAGAATTATCACCCATTCTCTTTGCTCCCATTCCGTGCCAAAGTCCGGGAGAAGGTCATCAACCTTCAACTCCCCGAACACCTAGAAAGAAACAACATGCTAGACCACTCCCAATCAGGCTTCAGAGCCAATCACAGCACTGAGACAGGTCTGATCCCTGCAACAAACAACACTCGCATCCTGATCAACAGAGGAGAAGAAGCTGCACTGATCCTGCTCGACCTCTTCACTGCCTTCACCAGTGTCTCCCACCACACACTGATCAACCGACAACACGCCAGATTGGGATCTCAGATGATACACTCAGATGGATGGCATCCTTTCTCATGGGATGCATCCAGAGAGTCTGCCTCCCGCCCTTCACCTCACAGGTCAAGCACACCATCTGCAGCATCCCCCAAGGAACCTCCCTAAACTCAACACTCTTCAACGTCTATATGACACCACTCTCAGATATTGTGAGATAGCATAACATCAACATAATCTCCTACACTAACGGGATGCAGCTCATTCTCTTGCTCTCAACAGACCCCACCAAGACGAAGAACAACTTTCACAACTGTATGACAAACATATCTGCCTGGATGAAAGACAACTGCCTGAAAATCAACACGGACAAGACAGAGGTTCTGATCTTCAGCAGACACTCAATCATTTGGAACGAATCCCGGTGGCCAGCAGAGCTCAGACCCACCCCCACACCCAAAGATCACGACTTCAACATCACCTTTATTCTCAACAGCAATGAATCCATGAAACGCCAGGTCAACACTGTTTCCTCAGCCCGCTTCCACACAATCTGCATTCTCTGCAAGTCTGTAAGTGGCTCCCCATCGGCACGAGGAAGACAGTGATGCAGGCCCTCATCAGCAGCTGACTGGACTATGGCAACGCACTCTACACAGACACCCCCACCAAAGTCATGCAAAGACTCCAGACGATCCAGAACGCTGATGTCTGACTGAGACTCAACCTACCTAAGAAAACACACATCACCCAGCACCTGAAAGACCTCCATTAGCTCCTGATCCAGAAAAGATGCCCCTTCAAGCTCCTGACCCATACTTATAAAGCCATCAATAACCGAGGACCCACCTACCTGAACAACTGCCTTCACCTCCACCAACCAACCAGGAACCTCTGCTCAGTACACATCACCATCGCAAAGATACCACACATACACCGCTGCTGCACTGGAGGGCACTCCTTCTCCCACCCCACCTCACCACCAAAGCCTGGAATGCCCTCCCCCTCCACCTCTGCACTGCACCCTCACAGACCCACTTCAGAAAGGGACTTAAAACCTGGCTTCTCGAATAAACACCTGCAGCAAGAACCTGGATACACCCCCGGGTGAGAATCTGCTCTAAACAAATTACACCTGATTGATTAGTGATGCTGCCCTTTTTCTGTACAAGACACTGTACGTAGATGTTAAAGCTATGGCTGTACTTGCGCACCATTATAAAGGTCAATGATTTAAGTGATCCTACAGTCCTGAACCACACCCCTCATTCCATCAGTAAAGGCCTTCTGACAATGGTAAAACAGTTGAAACTCCAATTTGTTTTGCGACCTGAGAAATGTTTTCGGCATCTGTTGAAGGTAGGCTTGATAACGTGACACATGATAAACAGTGCACAACACACACGTATATAGCTACCAAGGTTACAACCTGGCTCATATTGTTTTCAGCCAATCACACTGACAAGTAGGCCACTAAAAATAGTGGGAAAGTAGCAAAGGCCAGTGAACGAAGTGGTAGAGTTTTCTGAAGCAGCTACAACTGTGATTTTCTGGCATACTAGTTTCAGCATAACTGGCTGAATGGTGCTGTTCTGATAGTAGACAAGATGTTATCAGAATGTGATAGAAAAGAATTATCGCCATTAACCCACCTCTACTTCCAAGTTGAACCTCTTTTTGAGCTTACCAGGTGTTGCTCAACTATTCCCCTTCTCATTGCTTATAAACTACTAGCATCCCCCAGAAACGCCAGCACAGTTTCACCGCCTCCAAGGTCACACAGAGGGCATGTTTTAAACCATTTTGTGGTTTTCAGGTGAATTTACTTTTTGCACAGAGAACACCTATTCCCACAGAACGGGAGAATGTGTATCGTGGGACCCGGCTTTCCTCACACCCACCAGCCCCTCAAATAAAGAATATGTTTCTCTGAGCACAAACCCCCAACATATCGTAGCATGTTACTGATTTATACTAAGGGCCTGATTTAGAGTTTGTCAGAAGGGTATTCCATTACAAAGGTGACTAATATTCCATCCCTAAGTGTTCTGCACACTTCCCATTTTACTAATCTGCATCCGGGATGTTTCATTGCTTTCAAACAGAAGTTGATCAGCACATGCTGTGCAGAACACTTCTGTGGTCAACCATTCACAAGACGCAACTGAAGTAGGTGCAGCCTAATCATTGATTAAAATCATATGTACCATTTACTATCCTGTAGTGCTGGAGCTTGTGTCCCAAAGCTAGAGAAGCTGTAATACGGGGCCCTGGGATTGTTGCATCCCCGCCTCACCGCCGTTGGCAGCCATGATTACTAGCTTTCAACTCACGGCTACACATCGTGACTTCGGCACCGACACGCTGAAACGGCTCGAGCTCTCCTGCCCCAAAGGGGGAACACCTGGCCTGCGCAGCTCCACTCCCGACGGAGAAAGCCTGCAGGCGGTCTCCAAAGGGACTCCACAAAGATCACAAAGCAGATGCGTGGTGGGTACAATGCAGGCTCTCTCTGACTGAGCTGAAGTCACACAGTGGACATGTTCAGGCTTCCTTGGGCCCCAATTAATAATGTATAAAGGTTTTTGTGAAGACTGTCTACGGTAATTGGTTCAGGTATATACACAAAGGCATTGGAGGCACTGAAAAGATATGTGTGGGGGAGAAACAAAAAACAACGGTGGCACCATGTTCAGTGAAGACAGTCTGCACGTGCAAACTGGGGGCTAAAGCAGCCAGTCTGTACAGGCCTTGGAGGAAGTGACGCAACGCTCTACGTGCTTATGTTCAAGGCAATGGCTTCCGAGGAAGCAGCAGGAGCGCATGTTAAAACTAGGCGCGGGAGACAGGGTACGGCGCCTTTCCAAAAAGATTTTCCTCACAAATGGGGGTGAGTCAGTGGGACTGTCTGGGAGCTAGATGCAGCCACTGCATTCACAGGCCCCCACACGCCCTCGTGCAGGCACCCGTCGTCTGAAATGGGCTGCGTCATCAGTGCACTTGGGGGTACACCAATTCGTTAACAAAGTATTGCATTTGCTTGCTTACTATGCGAACAAGCACAAGAGCATAAAAAACGAAATACTATATTGTTCCAGTTTAGGACAGAAAGCACCTTGTGCAAAAGCTGACACCGGAGTAAGGCCATTTATTGATGAGGATATTTACTGTGTGTCCTGACTGCCAGCTATCGGTCATAGTGAGCTGCACATTAATATTCGCTGCGTAGTGTGCACACGCAAACCATACGTGGTCTTTATTTCTATCCCAGTTTACCTTGCGTAATTGGCAACTATATGTTCTGCTAGTGTCATTTACTGGTTTTGATAAAACTAACCCAGCAAGGACGTTTTATCCAGGAATTCAGTATATATCTACATGAATCAGTATGATCTTGAAATGAAAACAAAACTACCGCAAGTTAAAGAAAAAACTCAAGTTTTTTTCTCTCGAAGGAACAATTCAGCATACGCTTGTCAAAATGGAATCACCTGTGCTATATAAAGGACGAGTTCTGGCGCACGACACTTTAACCTGAGAACTTCCACTCATTGAGTTTAAGTCGATTCTGGGCTGGCTGCCTAGCCCTCCAGCTCACCTACCTGCAGTCATCCCTTGCCCAGGTATCCCAGGTATCCCAGGTCCCTGCCCTCTGGGGCAGTGGACCTGGAGCTGCACTGTTGCACTTGCAGAGGGATGAACCGTTAAAAAAAAACTAAAAACGGACACTTTATTAGTTGTCCATCGTACCAAGCAGTCTCACATGGACATGAGATAACTTGTTTTAGTGAGCCACGGAACTACTATATAAATCCTAAATCCATAAATATTATAATTCCTGAGCCTTCACCCTCCTGCCATGTCGAAACTCCAAGTTAGCTTGGACTGAAATAAGGTTTGGTTCCTGAACAATGCTCACATCTTCGATGGATTGGAATGCCCTTAGAGTATCCTCCATTTCTCCCCTAACCATCAGCTTTCGCATGCTTGCATTTTGAGCCTCTCCTCAGGACTAGTGGTTTAAACACTTTGTCATTTTAGAAACTCATCTTTGGATTTTCTCCAGTCTGTTCTTCTCTGGCTGTGACCCTTAGGCCTGGACACATGTCCATGATGGATGATCCTTCTGCCTTTTCAAAATCATGCACCATGATCTTTACTCCTTCTGTTGATGGATCTTTACATCATGTGTAAGGGACTCTCCTGCCTTTTAGATCCTCTGAAAATCCTCTCATGAATGAATAGAGCAGATGTAGATCACCATGGCACCATGCTTCCGATGTTTGTTGTCTGAGACTAGATTTAGCTTTCAGATGCCTGTGATCCTTCCCACTCCCCAGCTTCCTACCTTTAACAGAAGGGCATCCATCTTGAATTTGTTCAATTTCATCACCACTTCTGAACAGTACTGAAAGCTTTGGTGAAATCCAAGCAGACCACTTGCATCTCTGTGTTTTCCTCTCGTCTTCTTGTCCGAGAGCCAAGAAGGTCCATGTTCAACTGGCACAGTGTTCAGTTTTTGGAGCCAAGCTATTTTAGATCCTAATTCTAGTACACGCCACAGTGTTTGGCTCTCTTTTCTTTTATAAGTTGATTATTGAATTCCTTTGCCTAACATTGATATTTGGCTCATGTGGACTGTCAGGTTCTGTTCTGTTTTTGCACTCGGTTTTCTGGAATGAATCTGCAGCTGTAACTCTCCAGTATTATGGAACTTTTATCATTGTTAGAGGACCGCTGAAATGGTAAGGTAATATGCCACTAAAGTGGAGTTCCTCGGGTCCTGATCTTTATACTGTTTTGAGTAACTGTTGTCTGCAGAATATTAGGAATGTATTATTAATAACACTCCTATCTCAAGACCAAACCCACTTGCATTTATAGAACTCTATCTTTGATCATTATTTTAAATCTCTTAAAGTAAAATTTAGGCTACAGTTACTACGTATTTGAGCATGTCCTAATACATAGCCAATGAGGAAAATCTGGGCTTCCAGACATTAACTATAGTAATCTGCAGTTAAAACAGTCGCCTCTTTGTGAGCACTACGCAAGTATTCAAGTTGGAAGGTGAAATTGGGCCCTTATGCACTCAACAGGTGGTGTCTGAACTTGTCTTTGCACTTGATGTTCAGGAAGGAGAAAGATTCATGGTGTGTCGATGAGAAGGAGGTGATGGTTGGTTTGATTATGCAGCTGTGTGAAAGTGAGAAGGTATTGCCCCAGGTGAGCTTCTATCCATCCTGGTCATTGCTCAGCCGCAAGAGCTACCAATAAACATGTGGAGGCAGGGCAAATGTTGGCTATATAGAGTTCTACATAGAGCATATCCATTGAGGAAGTGGATGTGCAACCTATACGAATGCACTTATTCACTGCCAGACATAAGCGGTTGCAAGCTCCCAGATCTTTCCACCTTGGAGTGAACTAACCTTTGCAAAGACAGAACATGTGAACTCTCCTTCATAACCAATGTGGTCCTCTCACTCACTGATAATACATTACATGGTAGAGACTGGCCCACACTAAACTTCAATCACACTTCCTATTATTTTACTCAACAAATGATAACCACAGATCCTTAATGGCAAAATATTCTTGAAACATAGAGAAGGCTCAATTTAAAGAAAATTCAAGTGCAAATAGCATTACACAAAGCCAACAAGGGAACTGCTGCTTATAACATCATGATGAAAACGAGCAAATGTGTGGCAAAGTGGAACTTACATCACTGGTGGAGTCATGTAAATGAGAGAGACATAATGCTAGAGATGCTTAAAGAGGCAGGGTGAAAGAGATGAGCGAGAAAGATATCGAGTGCAAAATGTACAGAAGAGGAGAAAGAAAGATATGAGTATTAAAGAGAGAATATGAAATGAAAAAAGGGATACAGAGAAATAAAGAGATTAAAAAGTTAGACAGGGTGAGTGAGAGATGTACACAGATCCAGGTAGATACAAGCAGATTAAAGAATGAGAAACAGAAAGAGAGGGAGGAAGGGGAATGACTTAAAGGGAAAGAAGGAACAATGCAATACTGGAGGAGCGCCCCTTTCTGCAAAGTAAGAACATATCTGTGGACCATTCTGGAAAGAGGCTACGAAAAGAATGTCATTGCAGTACTAGATATGTCAGCAAACACAGATCGAACTCACGAGAGTTGTATCCACCTGATACAACTGCCATGCTTTTATAATGAACATCATAATATGTAAACGACCCATATGGCAAGCAGTATTTGTCATCTGGAGCTGATAAAACGTATGTAACATAGGGGTGACCTGTCTTTCTTGGGTGTGATGCCACATCTCATGCTAACGACATGGCTGAGCCTTAGATCCAGGGCATTTGCTAATCCATAAATCCGTAGAGACCTGCAGAGATCTACCATCTGTTCTGGGGCAAGGCATCTTCCCACCCTCTACGCTCCCCTTTTGGGCCCGTCGCCTGAGGCTGCCTCGTGCCTGCGCAGAGCCCACCAGGCCTGGCTGGAGCCCTGTATCACAGAGCCTAAGCCCCTCCAATCTCCCTCACTCACAAGGAGCACCGATGCAAGACTGGCCACTCAACCCAAGTTAAGGCCCCTCAGCTAGGCTCAGAATGATTGTTCAGGCCTCTGCTCCCGCTCTTTTCCCGCTTCACTGACTCTCTGAAAGCGCCTAGAAGCGGTCGGAAAGCTGCACAAAACACTACAAAAACAAGAAAAAATGTAACGATTTGAAATTAAGGCCGTTCGAGAACACAGATGAGGTACAAATCACATGCTCCTCTTTTGTGAATAAGCAAACGCATGTGTTACATTGTTGTGTTAGGAGAGGCTGGTTTTGTTTAGTGCTGTATGCATTACTATAGTCTCTCGGCGCTGCTGGGTTTAGGTACATACTCGCCCTAGTTTCGAGGATTCCCTGGTAGGTGTGCCTCTATTTGCACCGCCTGTCCATGGCCACTCCTGGGACACTTCTGTTGTGCACGTGCAATTAGAGTGATGCGGTTGCTCCACTTCTCCGCCCACCTCAACGCGCCCAGTCATGTTTCGCAGATACGCTAAACAGGCAAGCCTTGCCCAAGAGCATCTCGCGCGTTCCCTTCTTTGAGAATCCCGTGCACTTTACACAAACATAAAACCTGCATTCTGTGATGCGGCCTCGTAGTGTTTGTATTCAGTCGTCCTGCAGTTTTCTGCTCTATAGGCATCACTGCAGACGTCGCCGCAGACACTACTACAGACCATCTGGGGTCACCACTGATGACAGAGCAGGGCGGTGCTCCCAGAGCTGTACGGCAGTAGACGCAATGCGCGTCGTACGGAAACTTCTCGATATTTTCGTCTCAAGACCCAAAGTCCATATTTTCATCTCTGACCACATGAAACCTTTGAACGCGAGTCAACTGCGGCGGGGCGCTGAGCTGCCCAAGAGCACTGTCGTGTCCTCTCGTGACGTAAGGAGCCGTGAGCGCAGCACTTCTATTTAGGGCTCCAGAAACCGTACACAGAAAACGACAATGAGAAGGAGACCCACAGCAATCCCAGGTTTTGGCTACAGCTGCTAGCCCACAGCACAGAGTGAGGGGGAGCCACAGCATAGCTGAGCACTGGCTACATCAGCTATCTTACTGCACAGTGAGGGGGGACCCACAGCATAGCTGAGCACTGGCTACAGCAGCTATCCTACGGCACAGTGAGGGGGGGGGGGGGCACAGCATATCTGAGCATTGGCTACAGCAGCTATCCTACTGCACAGTGAGGGGGACCCACAGCATAGCTGAGCACTGGCTACAGCAGCTATCCTACGGCACAGTGAGGGGGGGGGGGGCACAGCATATCTGAGCACTTGCTACAGCAGCTATCCTACGGCACAGTGAGGGGGGGGCACAGCATATCAGAGCACTGGCTACAGCAGCTATCCTACTACACAGTGAGGGGCACCCACACCATATCTGAGCACTGGCTACAGCAGCTATCCTACGGCACAGTGAGGGGGGCACAGCATATCTGAGCACTGGCTACAGCAGCTATCCTACTGCACAGTGAGGGGGACCCACAGCATAGCTGAGCACTGGCTACAGCAGCTATCCTACTGCACTGTGAGGGGGATCCACAGCATAGCTGAGCACTGGCTACAGCAGCTATCCTACGGCACAGTGAGGGGGGCACAGCATATCTGAGCACTGGCTACAGCAGCTATCCTACGGCACAGTGAAGGGGGGGCACAGCATATCTGAGCACTGGCTACAGCAGCTATCCTACTGCACAGTGAGGGGGACCCACAGCATAGCAGAGCAATGGCTACAACAGCTATCCTACAGCACAGTGAGGAGGATCCACAGCATAGCTGAGCACTGGCTACAGCAGCTATCCTACGGAACAGTGAGGGGGGCACAGCATATCTGAGCACTGGCTACAGCAGCTATCCTACTGCACAGTGAGGGGGACCCACAGCATAGCTGAGCACTGGCTACAGCAGCTATCCTACTGCACTGTGAGGGGGATCCACAGCATAGCTGAGCACTGGCTACAGCAGCTATCCTACGGCACAGTGAGGGGGGCACAGCATATCTGAGCACTGGCTACAGCAGCTATCCTACGGCACAGTGAAGGGGGGGCACAGCATAGCAGAGCAATGGCTACAACAGCTATCCTACAGCACAGTGAGGAGGACATCCAACGAACTGCCAGGTTGTGGCTACAGGTGGTGTCCCACGGCACAGGTTTGGGGAGGGGGGGCACCTACAGCGCTCCCAGATTTTGGCTACAGCTCCTCACCCACAGCACACAGTGAGGGGGTACTCACAGCATAGCAGATCACTGGCTACATCATCTATGCTACAGCACAGTGAAGGGGATCCCACAGCACTGCCAAGCTGTGGCTACAGATGTTCTCCCACAGCATGATGACGAGGGCACCCAGAGAACTGCCGAGCGCTGGCTGCAGTTGCTCCCCACGGCACAGTGAGGAATGCACCCGCAGCACTGCTGGGTGTTGGCTGCATCAGCTTTCCCACAGCAATGTGAGAGGGCACAGACAACACTGACAAGCTTTGGCAACAGCATCCCTCCCACAACACAGTAAAGGGGGTGGGTAGTTGCAGCAGCTTCC
The DNA here is from genome assembly GCF_031143425.1 of Pleurodeles waltl. Taxonomy (NCBI): domain Eukaryota; kingdom Metazoa; phylum Chordata; class Amphibia; order Caudata; family Salamandridae; genus Pleurodeles; species Pleurodeles waltl. The sequence continues at coordinate 796,384,913 of NC_090437.1, read as the reverse complement.
CCACAGCACGGTGATGGCACCCACAGCGCTGTCCACCTCTGGCTGCAGCAGCTCCTCCACAGCTGTAGGTGCAGTGACGAAGGCACCCACAGCACTGGCGCGCGCTGACCGCAGCATCTGTCCCACAGCACAGCCCCCGGGCACAATGATCAGGCGATGCTTTAGTACAGCCGTCTCGTCTTCCCAAACCAGATGTTGAAGTAAAACCAGCCTCTCCACTGAATACACTCTACCTCCAGGCCTGGGCTGTGACGTTTCGGTGATTCTGTTGAGTAGCCAAACAGCCTCAGGATGTCAAAATCTGGACACCTGGGGGTCAGAACAAAGGAAACTCCAACTCTCGTTTGAAATGCAGCGAAAAGAGCATTTCCAAAGAATCCAGAGTACACGTCCATAAATAAGTCGACATAAAGTTCCACAAACTGGAAGGCATTTCTGGAAGATGGTTACCTGATAGTACCTGCCCATTTAAAGCACTGGGTATGGTCCAGTGCACCCCAACTGGACCTAAGACGAAACATCTGTGCAGATAGCTCGTGCGGGATGCTGAGTCTGTGGCACGGTAATGATGAAAATAGAACACAACAACGGGCGCGCGGTACTGGGCGAGAACGCTGACGAATGGGCAATGGATGTCCCTCTTCCCAAACTTTCTCTTCCCAGCCGGTACACTAACTTCAGTTATCCTTGCTATGTTATAACTCGCCAGTGTAAGCATGCGAGCGAGAATTAAAATATCGTCGCCTTACCTGCCTCTGGCGCTCCTCACACTGCCTCGCAGCGCTGGCTGGTCCCAGGACTGGAGTGAGGCTGGCAGGTACTTAACAATATATAGACATTAGTCAGAAAGCACCGACTTCATGACTCAGTGGTTCTCCACAAAAGCCCTTTCAAAGACGCTCCTTCACAATAAAAGTCCCTCCTCCTCTCGGAGGTTCTCGGCTTGCCGGGTTTGTAGCACAGATGGCGCGAAATAGGAGTTAAATTCTGAGCATCCCACCTTCAGCCCTTCACAACGTTACTGCTGCGGGGACGCGTCCTGTGGGAGGCGGCGCGGGCCCTCTGTCTCGTCCACAGGACGGGAGTCCAGAGGAACCGAGAGCGCCCTGACCGACCCTGCACGGCGCGCCACTGTGACCGGACAAACTTTACATGTGTCCTCTCGGTGTTTTCTCTTCCAGGCTGGGCAGGAATCCCCGCGTCAGCCACGCGAGCGGAAGGGGCAGCCAGGTTCAAAATGAATGCATTTCTGACACAGCAGGGGCCAGCACTCTTTCTGTTTCCGAGCAGCGGGGCTGCGGTTTCAATCCAGCCTGCCCAACGTCCACTTGGAAAACATCCACGCATGATGGCAGAGCTGTATATCTACAGGTTATCGCTCTAGCCAGCCTGGCACGGAGCCAAGATCACCGAGCACGGCTGGTAACAGCGTGCTCTACTCTACCACTGCACGACTGTTTTTACCTGAGTGTGTAATTTATGAAGAATGTTAACCTTAGCTGTGTGGCGAGAGCTCATTTCATCATCACATAATACAAACACCACAGTACACAACAAATACCTGCACACAGCTATGCAAAAAATGCTAGACTAAAAAAGTAAAATATTTGTGGATCACTAATGCAAGCAAGCATTGGCAAATCCAATAAATCAGCTCGCGTCTTCTAAAGAAGAGACCTGATGACTTTCACAATGGTTGTTAAGCTCTCTGCAAGACTTAATGTTGCCAATTATTTAAAATATGCATTGCGTGGACAGTAGCTCTTCCCAGAAGAGGATGTGTCTCCATTACTTCATGCTATTGGCTTTATCATGCCTCTCGGTATATCATGCCACCTTCGGTGTGGTGCTTGCACTAGAATACAGGAGGAACTATTTTATCTCTCGAAACCACACTGAATACTCAGAGGCTACATTCGTATTACATGCATGCTTTCTATACAGAAAGAAAAACATTGTGTGTTTGTTTTTCCATTGCCTAGGACCATTATGGCAATGTGTGTTTTTGAGGAAACAAAAATATTTTTGATTTGAGACTTTTTTTTTGTATATTGACATGTGCCCAACAGCTCCCCCAGAGTAAAGTTTTACGAAAGCCACGAAGAAGCAAAACAATGATCTGCAAAGCCAGATGACTGGCAATCAAAGCTAGAACTATTATCGATGCCAGTGCTTGTTTGTGTATGCCTGCATGCTTGTAACTTACCTCTTTCTTACCCAGCCAAATGTTTCAGGTGTCCACTGCCTCACGTTGCTGCGCAAAAGATACATTTCACATGAAAGTCGATGCACAGCAAAACCCTCTGCTACTCCTGATCGAGTGATTCTGGGTTCAGGCAGACGCTGCCCGTATGCAGATTTTGCATGGGCAACACCAACGTTTATATAAAAAAAGTCAAACAAAAGCTCAAGTATTTCTTATAGGAAAGAACCACAAATAGAAATGAAGAATGAAATGAGGAATGCAAAAGAAGGAGGACCCTGTAATTTACCAGATGAGATGGGTATCCCCTTCTCAACTAATACTTAGTGCTGAAAATGGGCACCTTGCCACAAACAGTGTCACATATGTTTGGTTGAGCAAGTTCAACAAGGAGCTCCTATCAACAAAACATATGCCTAGAAACTGAACTACACATACGTGGAGCTGCAGTTGCCCATCATCACGGGGCACACTGTAATTATGACCTGTTATACAGGAAGACCCGAGCAAGAATGACTAGCGGAGCCCTGAGGCCTGGAACCGCCTCGCCCGGCGGAGTCCATCCATGGCCAGGGTGTGGGGGACACACCATAGACGACTTGCAACTCAGGTACCTTACTTCACTGATGGATAAAGGGTGAAGCCGCTGCTTCCCGACTCCACGGGCCTGTAACCACTGTCTCAGAGATGGAGAGCCTGGCACATTTGCCATTCTCAGAGGTAACCTGAGCACAGCACCCTGCTGCCCGCCACTCCTTTACACCGCTTTTACAGCACTGACGCTATGTTCATCTAACTGTGGACTAGAAATCAGATGTCTCTCGTCGCTAAGTCACTGCATCTGGCATAAGGTTACTACAGGTATCTAGGTTTCTATACTCGATGCATTGTGTGATCATTGGCAATAAAGTTATATAATCGTTCTTCAGTTGCAGAACATGCAGGGTGCTTACAAATGATCTAAATGTTGAAATCAAGAGGAAGTGGTTATCTCCATTAGACGTGCAGAGCCCTGCCACAGTAACTAAGCTATACCTTACTGAAGAGCTTCAGGGCTAAACCGGTCTCCGGCTGTTTGTGTTCCGGTTCAAGGAGGAGCAGCTCTGACAGTTTCGGCTGGACAGCTCCTAGTTAGGTAGGGTCATGGCTGATTTTAATATGGTTTGGACCAAACTGAGGTGGCGTGGTGTGCAAAATAACAATGGACTGGGATGTGGCCAATAATTACCAGTGGCTGAGATGAATTCAAGCATTCCACCCATCAGCTTTTTGTATACTTCAGAGCCCTGAGTGAAGACAAGGCCAGGCCAGTCAGTGCCTTTTTGTGTACAATGTCCTTAGGGCATGTGTACTGCTGCAACTGTGTGCAAGATGCTTTTAATGAGACTCACCTCAGCATGGTATTGTTGTATTTAACACTTGTGTAGGGGGCGGTCTGCCACTGCGGAGTACTTCTCTTCTTTGAGCCCAGGTGTGTTTGCCTTGTGTTGGCGTGTGGTAAACTCTATTTATGGGGTATGCTCCCAGTGTGCCAACCTGTATTTGTGTGTGGGGGATATATGCACCACTGTGACTGGTACTTTGCTGCTCTGTCCCTGCGTATTTACAATTGTGTGTGGTAGGTTTCTCTGTGAGGGGTGGAGTGCCAGTGCAGATCTACATTTGTTAATTGATGGTATTAGCAACTGTGCAAGGCAGGTTCAGTGTTGTGTGCTGGTGTTTGTTTACATTCGCGCGTCGGTTATAATTGTGCATCAGCATTTTGTTTGCTTCTGTCTGCCAGTGTACAATTAACCTGTGTGCAGGCGTGCACTACAAGTGGATGGAAGTGCAGTGCTGGGCTTCGTGGGTTTCTGCAGAGTTAACGACATCAACAGTTCTCTAGTACTCAGCTACTTCTTGGGTTGAGGCCCGTTACAGTCATGATAGAATGGCACTTCTCCAAATCCAGCACTGCGAGAACAAACTTCAAACAAGGTTACAGAGCACTTTTCTCTAGACCACATATTTCCATAACAGTTATGGAAAGTGAAGCTCGTACTCTAGCATCAGTTCCATAGATAAAATAGGAGCTTCCATTTGAAGGGCCTCTCAGAGACAGGGAAGTCTGGGGAAAGAGATATTCTCTAGGACCATCGTTTTTATTCTCCAATAGTGCACCACAGATCTTTTTTAAATCTTGCATTTAAGACCCCCGTGTAATAACAATGCTGAAGGCACCACCAATGACGCAAAATATGATGTACAAGGAATAAACAATGCCACATTTGGAGTTCAGAAGCATAACAGCATTAGTGAGGCATAAATAACACTGTAGTTGATAATGATGGGCTTAATGACAACAATGTTACTAGGGCCAATTCTTAACTCCAGATTAAATGGTGTAAATAACACCCAAGACATGGATATTTCCTAGATTATGTTTCTTCATCACTTGTATTACTAGCATTTTCAATGGAATGTTGGTAGGGATCCAACACCATCACTGAAGGGAGGTCCTCTCTTTGTGCAGGGTCATGACCATGACAAGAAGCCCTAGGGGATGCACAATCCCCCAAGCCTTTAATTATCTAGAACTCCATATTCATGAAGGACATAAAGGTGCAGAATGCAGAGAAAAATTGTTGGTCCAGCTCCTTGTTTGACAGTACATGGGTAACATAGAGTGAGTCCCTAATAAGGAATGCCAATCTTGTTATGTTTTGTGTATTTGTAAAGTGCACTGTCACCTGTGAGGGTATCACAGCACTAAGAAGGTGTGTGTACCTAGCCCTCCCAGGGTAGGTTGATTAATTGAAAAGCCAGGTCATCTGCTTCTTACAGGATTCAAGAAGAGAGGAGGGTGCTCTAATAGTGAGTGGTAAGACGTTCTATGCTCTTGGTGCAATGTAAGAACATGGCTGTCCTCCTGATCTGGTTCTGTGTTCTCACGCACACTTACAAAGCTCTACACAACACAGGACCAGAATAGCTGAACAGCCGCATACAGTTTTACCAACCAACAGGACACCTACGCTCTGCCTTATTCTCCCTGGCACAAACTGCCTGCATCTGCAAAAGCAACCTGGAGACCGCTCATTCTCCTACCTCACACCCAAGGCATGGAATAACCTCCCTCAGCACATCAGGGGCTCCTCCTCACTTCTTGAGTTCTGCAAGAAGTTGAAGACCTGGCTCTTCATATAAGCACCTTGGGACCACCACTCACCTACACACCCTCCCAAGCACCTGGATATCCTCTTAGTTGATTATTGCACTAAACAAATCAAACTAACATACCATTACATAATATTGCATAACATTACACAACATTATACAACATTACATGCATGGGTTGTGTGTAATTAGGTGTGCTGCAGAAAGGTGTGTGGGTGGTTGGTGGAAGGAGATGCAACTGTTCAGGTAGGTGGGGCCTCAGTTATGTAGTGCCTTGAATGTGTGTGTGAGGAGTCTGAAATAAGCATGTTTGTGTACTTGTGAATTAGTGGGTTCCCTGAGGTGTGGTATGATGTGAGTTCTCTGTTGGAAGTTGAGTATGAGTCTGCCTGCAGAGTTCTGGACGGTTTTTACCTGGTGAATTGCTTGGTAATCCCAGCATTGAGGGCACTCCCGTACTCTAACTTGCTGGTGACTAGGGTGTGACTGACAGATTATCTGGTGTTGCATGGGAACCATTTGACGATCTTCATCAGCATCTTTAGAGTGTGGAAGCAGGATGCAGTGACGGTGTTAACTTGTGCAGTCACTTTTAGTTTGCTGTCAAAGGTCCCTGGGATGAGTGCTGGGTCTGAGTTCAGTTGTCCACTACTTGGAGTCCCATTTTGAGGTGTTCCTGCCAAAGATCACTACTTCTGACTTGTGGGAATTGAGCTTGGCAGTTGGCTTTCATTCAGTTAGCGTGTTTGGTCATGCAGACAATTACCTTGTTTCTTGTGTAGGCAGTCCTGTCTCAGAGAGAGAGTGTGATTTGGTTGTCATCGGCATTGAAGAAGAAGTTGCTGTTGTGTGTGAGGATGACACTAGCTAGAGGGATCATGAATGAGTTGAAGAGGGTGCAGCTGAGCAATGAACCTTGAGGCACTCCGCAGATCAGTTTGCGGGCTCCCAACGAGTAAGGTGCCAGGCTGACAGCATGTGTCCTATCCGTTAACAAAGAACAGAACCATCTGAGAGCCGGTCCTTGGATGTCAATCTCAAACAGGCACTTGATGAGGATGGGGTGTTAGACCGTGCCAAATGCTGCAGAGAGGACCAGGAGAATGAGGACAGCCTTGTTTCATATGTGAAGGTTCATGCAGATGTCTTCTGTGGCAGAAATGAGTCCTATTTCTGTACTGTGGTTGGACCTGAATCCGGACTGCCTTGAATCAAGGAGCTAGTGGATGCTGAGATGGTTGGTGAGGCTTTAGTTGACTAGTTTCTCTGAGACCCTGGCTGGATATGATAGAAGTGGGATGGGGCTGTTGTCGGACATGGTGGCTGGGTCAGCTGAAGGTTTCTTTAGCAGGAACATGATGGTGGCATGTTTCCAGGGGGCTGGGAATGTGGCTGAGTCAACTGAGGCATTAGGGATGGGAGTTAGTGCTTTACTGATTGATAGGTGTTCTTTTGTGAAGGCGTGGTGGGGGCAAGGATGAGATGGGGCCAGAGTGAATGGTCTTGAATGTAGCAGCAGCGGTGGCAGGCCATGTGGTCAGAGCTTGTTCAGCCGTGGTGGGATGCAGGGTTGTGACAGTGACAGGTCCTGGTTGAGAGTCAGAGTTGCCATATATGAAGGTGATTTTGTTGCAGAAGAATTCTGAGAACTTGTTACAAGGTCTTGTGAGGGGGTGACATTGCTGGAGTCGGCAGGAGGCATAGTGAAATCTCTGTTGATGGAGAAGATTGCCTTGCTGCTGTTTGTGCTGGCATAGATGTCGTCTCCAAGAGCTGTGTGCTTAGTGTTCCTTATCTACTGGTGGTACCGTTTTAAGGTGGATTTGAAGTTGTCTTTATACAGTATGTGGTTTCTTGACTTGTTCTCAATTTGAGCTCCAGTTGCTTGCAATGGCGTTTTGTCAGACTGAGTACCTCTGTGGTCCAGCTGGCCTGTGATCGGGCTCTTGCTATTGAGTTTTGTTTGAGGGGGAGCCAGGTTGTTGGTGCAAGCAGTGATCCAGCTGTTGAGATTCTGGATGGCTTTCAACAAGTTGCTGGTGTGCTTGGGCTAGAGCAGCTCAGTCCTTTGGTGGTAGGTCTGTGGTGGTGCAGGATGGTTCTGCTGAAACTGATGAAGTCATGGGCTGTCCAGGTCATAGCTGCTGGATGGTCGACTGTGATGTTGCTGATTAGGTTGAATAGGTTTCCGGCAGTGTGGATGCATTCAGTAATGTGGTAGATGAGGCAGAGTTTTCTGAGGTTTTCTAGAAGGGGCACAGAGTTTGGTTTGTTGCAGTCTTATATATGAAAGTTTTTTTTTTTGCCAAATAATTGAGGGGACACTGTTTATGAGGTTAATTCCTCGTTTGGTTTTCGATGTCCTTGGAGTAATACGGTGGTTGTGCTTTTTTCACTACGAAGTCTTTGATACCAGGTGCAAGCCCTGATGAAGTCTTGTTGGGACGAAACATGTGTCGGCTATAATCTTCAACTAATCGGGCTGAGGATCTAATCCACAACTACTTGGACTGAAATTTACAATAATTGGTTATGAACATCTTTTTAGGAAATGGGCTTACACTGTTGAATACGATGGTGGTACTGACAAGTACATAATGATATAAATAATGTAAATAAAAGGCAAATGCGAAGAAAGACAATATAAATAAATCTTTGTACCTTTCTTTGACATGTAAAGAAAATAGTGAATATCACCCATATGTCCTTAAATAATTTGCAATGCATGATTTGATTACTATACAAACGGACTGAATTGGATATATAGCAATTTACACATGTGTGCCTCACTGTTATTTAGCTTTTATATATGAAAGTTAAAGTCTCCGAGGAGGTTGAGGTGCTTTCGTTGATGATGAGGGGTGCAACAAAGTCCGTGATGTCACTGATGAAATTGGTCATCTGTATATGAGGGTTCAGCTCAGAGAGAAGTTGGCTGGGAAGTGTATCGTGAACATGAGGTGTTCCATGTAGGCTGTTGGGGGTGTTCATGTAGGTGGTGCAGCTGATGGTCTCTTTGAATATGATGGCCACTCTGCCTCCCGGCTTGTGCTGACAATCTTGCCTGGTGATCCTGCTTTGACGTGGATGGCTGCAGCAATGTCTGGTGTTTAGGTTGGGTAAAGCCATGTTTCCGTGAGAAAGAGCAGAGCCGGATTGTGGTTGTGCATTAGGTCCCGTAATTCAGTGGCTTGTTTAGTGAGCGAGCGGAAGTTGAGCATTCATGCAAGTGTGACATGTTGCCTGGGCGGTCTTTGTATGTGGGTGGCTGGTTTGTGTGAGTGTGAGCAAGTGGGGTGCTTGGTGCTGTTGGTGTGGGTCTGGAGGGTGTAGGGTGTGGGAGAGTTCACAAGAGCTTGCAGGAGGCACATGTGAACGCTCCCTCCATGTTCTGTAGTGTGGCAGCAGTGCAGCAAGCTCAGCCGAAGTTGAGAGTGCAGAAGAGCACAGCAGGGTAGCAGTGGGTATGAGGAGGTCCAGGGATGATAATGCTGGCAGTGGTCCAGGCATGGAGGGTGCCGACGAGCTTACCAGTGGCATACCCACTGTCCATCTGTGCTGTGGATACCATCAAGTATGTCTTGGGATGGGGGAGGGGGACACTGTGCAGATAGATGAAAGAAAATGAAGTCCTCTTGGTTGGCTTCTTCTTTTAAAGATGGTTTTGGTGGGAAGCCATTGATGTTCCTTTTCTGTGCAGATAGATTATGAGAAAGGCAGTGGGATTACTTCCTGTGCAAGTGGATAATGGGAAATGAAGTCCTCTTGCTTGGCTTATTCTTTTTGTGGGCAAGACCTTCTTGTGGGCAAGTTATTGGACATCATGAGGGGATGTTGGGAAGCTGATGAGGTGCCTACCTACAGATATTAGCTCTCAGTCATTATCACATGCCTTCAATTTCCAGTAATTGACAAGCAAGAATTGTATAGAAACCTGCGTAATATAACACAACATTAAATGTATTCACGTAGCCAGTAACCACTGTAAACACTGTGTGCAGCTGTATGAGGATGCTGCTTCTCATGGTTCACTGGTTGTACATTATGATGAGATGGCCCTTTGAAGATTTTCCACGAGCTCCAGCACACTTGCTACCATGTAATTACTAAGGGTTCCCTCCTCAAAAGGGTCAATTCTGCCCTTGCAGTAGCCACAAACCACATACACAACTGTAGTAACCCAGATCTGCTTTACTCAGCCCTTACCAGCATGTCATTAAACTGTCCCAGGGCCCTTCCTGCAGCGAAAGACGAGTTTTCTATGAATAAAACTTGCTACTTGATTTCATAATCCTCTATTTTTGACATGCTAAATTTAGTTTCTCGGGTGCATTGTGGATATTAATCCAACTATACTTCGCACATGAATGAAAGCGTAATGCACAGAAGGACAAGGTGTACCAGTGCCTAGTCAATCAAAATTTAACAATATGCCACCACTAGTCAATCTGGATTCCGCGTGACATGTAGTGATGTAACTAAAACTAAGGGCTCCCCCATGCAAGGTAAGATAAATGGGACCCGCACTGCCCCTTTCTGAAGCTGTTACACTCTCACCTCTGCTATATTCCTCACTTACTCATGCTCCACTGGATATGCTCAGGGACAGAGAATCACAGGAGCACCTTTTTGCCAGGCCTCTCTATATTGCAACCATAGATTAAAGTTGCTGCAACATTGTTACTGCCTAGGACATAGCACATAGCAGGGTGTAGCTAGACAGCAGCTGCTTCTGTTTATCATTCGGCCAAAAGTACTGTCGCTGGGTAGGTGTTTAAGGAGCCTCTGCGGGCTGTGGACGCCTAAGGGGTCCCCACACCACAGGGGCTGCGGGGCCCTGTGTTACGCTCCTGGTGACACAGACTAAACCAGAAAAGGGCCAGATATGAAAAGACATAATAATCACCGCACAGTGATGCAGGGCAAAGGGCCTATGACTAGTTATTTGGTAATGAAACATGAGTGGCAGATGGTTACATCCGTGCAGCAAGAAACAATCTCAGTACACAAAGGCATGAGATAATAGTGGCTGCTCTGACCAGCTTCGCCTCTCTCCAGTCTGGTTCTTGGAGCTGAGACGTTGGTGTGCCACAAAAAGAGAATGTTCTAGCCATCAGGTGTGAGTGCTTCATCTAGCCTCTGTGTTTCCATTGCAATCTGGCCTGTGTAGGGCGCATTCATCAGAATTGCACCAGGATACAATGGAAAACAAGTACTGGGAAAACCAATAAGTCCTATCTTGTTTTTCTTGCAAACATATGCTGCAAAATGACAAAAACAATTTATTCCACCACCGAAAAGCGGCACCCGTATGCTATGAATAAAAATGAAGAAAAAAAAGCATTGCATACAATTTTAATAGTTATGTATCAACACTTCCTACAAGGCAGTTGTACATAGGACAAGTACAGAAACTCTGGTTAGTTTTAATGCACATCACAGGAAAATATGATTCTTGCTGGCACAAACGAAAGGTACCTTTGGTTTCGAATTACTGCCACCAGAAGACACAGTTTAAACACACTGTGATGACTATCAAAACTAAAAAAAATACAGAATTGTCCAAAAATAGTGGCAAGGTATAGTATTGGCATATCAGCCTTGGGAATGAAGTGCATTAATTTTTAGATGGAAAGCAAATGTGATCTGGAAAAATGCTGTCATTTGCAGTGAAAACGAGAAACTGCTGAAGTTGGCTGACCAACTGCCCCATGCTAAATGCTGTGTTGGGTAGAATCTAAATGTGAATGAAAGCTGAACAGGCCTGTGGGCAAAGATGACTGACCAAAAGCCTCTCTATGTATGCATACAGATGCAACAGCTGTGTCTAAGCCAGACCACAAAGAAATGTGTGGACCAGGCACTCACAAAAAGTATGTTTCAACTTGAGATGGCTGCAAAATGTAACATTGACACATCACAAATGTGTATTGTTTAAATATCTGATGTTCACACCTTACAGGTTCTCCTACTGAAATACGTGTGCACCTGTGCTGTTGCCAAAGTCATCCAAAAGCCATCAAATCATTAAACTTATTTTACACCTGGTAAGATATCTTAGTGGATTAATGGGTGTGATGCCAAACTATGTGTGTAATTAGCACACAAATGCCAAGTAGCAGTATGTCACCAATGTGACCAGCAAGTTCTTCCTTATCATCCAACTGCATTACGTATCCTAGGGCTTGTAGACCTACACTTGCAGTAAAATGGAATCACACAGAAGTCAGAGTGTGAAAGACGACGTTGTTGCATCGCTCCTCTCTCCCTCGTCGCTGCAGGCAGGCATAGGCTCCCAGTCTGCCCTGCGGCAAATCCTGACACTGCTCAGAGCAGCATCAGGTTTGGCTGGGAGCACCCCGGCTGGGCGCTCCCAGGCAGACTGGGAGCCTCCGCTGGCTCTCTCCATCACGGCAACACAGTGCCGGGCTGGAGAGAGCCCTGTGCGCATGTGTGTTTGGCCATCCTGAGACGGCTGGCCAAACACACATGCGCTCTGAGGGGAGTGCTCTGTGCACTCCCCTCACTGCACGTCACCTCTATGGCCCGCCCCTTTCACCACGAAGGGATAATAAACCTAGTTTATTATCCCTTCTTGGTGAAATGTTTGCAGCTTCTGCTGCTGGTTGGGGGCGAGGCTCCTGCGCCCTAATGGAGGAGCCGCCCCTGATAGAGAGGCGAGCAGTAGAGAGCAAGGAGATCACCAAAAGGTACAGTCCATGAGGAAAATCATCCCAACTCTAATGAAATACCTCCCTATGTTCAGTACTACTGCAGTACCGCCCTTTCCCCACCCACACATGCGCTGCTTTTCTCCCTCCCCATCACACATTCCACAGCGACCCGCATCCACCACAGCCAGGCAGAATTTCCCCTCTCCATCATCCGGGCAGTGCCCCTTTGCAGCCAAAGCACGGCTGTGCAATCTGTATCTGTGCCTGGCCTCCAGCTTGCTTCACAAATATCTAATAACAGTCATTGCTACTGGCACTCAAGTGTCCACCTCAGCGTGAAATGCTGATCCACATCCCAGTGCACTGTAAACCGGACCCATTTCCTTCCTGTTTTTATTGAACATGATGGGATCCTCCTGCAGCAATGTTTGCTCCGATTTTTAAGTTTCCTCAGATTTTTAAGTTTATGTGTTGTAGATGCCATGGCGTTCTGCAAAAAAATATCAGTGATATACATATACTTTTTAAAATCTTGCATACATATCTATGGATTTTAATTCATTAAAATGCCTGGGATAGTGGATGTGACATCACACATCCTTTCATACCCTGATAACATCAGAAGGTTAATGCCTTTTCCCACTGTCCCTTAACAGACTCTTATTTGTTACTGAGAAGCAGGGGAAGGGCAAGGGGAGGCAAATGCAGAAAGTAAGAAGACTCTTGAGGACCTGCTTATCTTCCATTCTTGGTTTTCCTTCATAGCCCCTAAGGGTAGAGGCAGCAAGGGAGTTGCCACGGATACCAAGTAGCCATCAAGTAAGTGCTATACTATCCCTGTGTTCCACGACTTTCATCCAAGCACATATTTTATCCACTTTTTCTTGGGGATTAGGTAGTTTTCCAGGAGTTCTTGATAAAGCATGCATCTGGCCTCTGATTGCCAGCTCCATGAGAGCTGGAAGCTTGTTATTTAGTACCATGTGCATCAGTAGGCCCTGCTGTATCAGGGGGATGAGTTGTTATATCAGATAGGCTTTTCATACGTTTTGCCAGCAACTTAACTCACTGTTATGATAACACTAAGTTTTGGGGCTGAGTTGCGGCCATGAAGAAAACCTCAGCAGGATCAAGCTTTCTGGCTTTCCATCCAGCCCCTGGCTGCCCATACGCTCCTGTTCACAGATCCGCCCTTTAGTGATTCTTTAATAAAAGGAAGAAGCTGAATGACACCTCTTTGGCACAGCTGCAAGAAGAATGTCATTCTGTGTTCTTGCCTCCCACTTCAACATCTAGATTACAAGTCCCAGAATGCGAAGCAAAGGAGATTCAAAAACCACAAATAGATTCCTGTCTCCCTTATTACATATAATCAGTTGAAAAACACACTTAGCAGGGCCAAAGCTTTGAAAATATTAAATAAGCCACTGAAAAGAGCCATGACAGTGACTCATGAAAGGTAAAGCTTCAAGTGAGTTATGATGGCCCTTTACCTACTCAACTCTCTCTCTCATATATATATATATAAGTATATACGTATATTTATATATATATATAAAAACTACTGGCGGTCACCAGTAGGTAGTTATGGTTAGGACCATCTTTCCATAGAAAATGTGTTTTGACTTGCCTATATCTTTGGCACTATTTGATGAATCTTCACAAAACTTTCCAAAAAAAAGTATGCAGGTGATTCTTTTTGTGCATTGAAGGTTTCAGGGTGATCTGTCAAGTGGGGCTGAGAAAAAGGGGGTGTCAAAACAGTTGTGTTTCCCATGTTAATTTCCTTAGGAGCTTTGAACATGACTACATCCCGAACCACTGAACGATCTGATTGGCTGCCAACACTTCAACCAGAAAGTTTTGGCAGCCATCTTGGGACTCGGCTTCAGCCAAATCCCAGAAAAAAACAATTAAAAAAGAAAAGGGACAAGTGTAGGGACACCCTATACCCTTAGCTCTGACAAAAAAACACTTTTTTAAACGGGGTCGCAAATTCATGGCAACATTTTTAAAAAGACAAGCACTGTCTCCTGCGCTTGTTTTAGGAAAACCCCTGGGTGGGCCAGGTCCCGGGGGCATATAAAAAATAAAGGAAAGAGCACACAGGGCCCCCCCACAAGGGCTTATTTATGCTCAGGGGACCACCACTTCTCTGGGGCTTCAATTAAATAGTGTGCGGGGGCACATGGCCCACCACCTCCCCAATGCTAACAATCTATTGTATGGGGGAATTGGGGGACGTAACCTCCTTGGGGCTGAACTGAAATAATGAAGGAGGTCTGTTGAGGACCCCCCCGACCTTGGGGACCACCACCTCCCTGGGGCTAAATACAAATGTTGGAGGGGGTCACGCGGCTCTCTCAAGGAGCCAGTAATGGCCCTGGGGACCACCACCTACATGGGTCGACTTCTGCTATGCCCTGGGGTAATACCCCTGGACATAGCTGTTTGCTCTCACTTGGCGGAAGCTTTGACAGCTCCCGCCAAGTCAGAGCAAACACAACTCCACTCCCAGCAAGCGAGAGCTGTCAAACAGGTCTCACTTTCTGGGAGCAGAGGTTTCCCCTATTTTCATGCTTGCAGAGATGCAGATCACAGACAGGGAGCTGCATGTTTAGCGGCTCCCTGTCTGTAACAGCGATGCCAGCTCCTGCAGGAGGAGGGGATCCGGCTGGGACCGTGGGGTCCTTGACGCTCCCCCGCGGCTACATTGCACACTGAGTCCCCTGGGGGACACTGAGGAGAGATGGCCTGGCCCGATGGGGTCCCTGGGGCCAAGATCGACCATTGAAGGGGCGCGGCCCCCCAGGAGAGGAAAAGAAAGAACCCACTCATCACAGTCACATAGAGTAGATCAAAAATGCATTTACCTCCACAAAGGATTTTAGATTCTTTTTTAATATGGAATCGCGGAGTAAACCCACTTGCTTTGTCTTCGCCAAGCCCAGAAGTTAGGATTATTTGTCCTTTCAGGAAGTGGAGCTTAAAATGGGGCATCTGCTACTTTTATATTTATAAGTGCGTCCTGTTGAGGCTAACTTTCAGTGAAATTTTCATTATGGCTAGAATAGATGCTCACCTGCTTGTTTATCCAACAAGAGTCCACAGATTTGCACAAAATGTCTTCCCAACTAGGGTACTTTCTACTGGTTAGTTAGTAAGTGCTACCTTGTTGGGTAAATGTCCAGTGTGTATTCTACAGTACAGCTGAGTTACGGACCACAAGGAAATGTCTCCCTCGACTTTGTGTGTATTTGGCAATGTGATTGTTTGTGTGTCTTTCTCCAGAATTCTATGATAACAAGAATCCTTCTATAGAAAAGCCAACAAGATTACAAAGACGTCCTATAGCCCCAGAAGGCCCCTCAGTGCGTTTTCCGATAATTTTGATAGTGCGTTCTTGATGCCAAGGAGCATAAGGATATCCCCACAAAACAAAGAAGCACTTACTTTACATAGCTTAGAGGAAGGACCCTGGTTTGGAGGAGATTTACGTCTTTCTAGTCTTGTTAGCCAATCTATAGGAGGATTTCTCTTATCACAGAATTCTAGCAGAACAGGCAACAAGAACAATCATGTTGCCAAAATGCACTGGGGACATTTCATTGTGCTCCATTACACAGCTGTAGTGTAGAATACATACAGGACATTTACCGAAGGAGGCAGAAAGAAATCCACTTGGGTAGATATTTCATGCAAAACTGTGGAGTCTTGTTGAAAAAAAGAACAGGTGAGGTTTCTCTGTGGCAGGGTCACTCACACAGCTACTAACACACTCACACAGACACTCGCACACCCACTCACAGATGCACTCAGACACTCGTGCATCTACTCAGGGACCCGCTCAGAGACTCACGCACCCACTCACAGACCCACTCAGAGACTCACGCACCCACTCACAGACTCACTCAAAGACTCAAGCACCCACTCATAGACCCACTCAGACACTCCTGCACCCACTCATTGACCCAATCTGAGATGCATGCACCCAATCACAGTCGCACTCAGACACTCACTCACAAAGTCACTTACAGACCCACTCAGAGACTTATGCACCCACTCACAGAGCCAGACACTACCCATTCAAGACATTCATGCACCCAATCACAGACGCACTCAGACACTCACACATACACTCAAATACCCACACACTCACACACCCACACACAGACACTCTGACACCCACTGTAACACCCAGAGACACTCTTTTACACCTATTCTTAAAGCCAGAAATTCTCACACCCACTCTCACATCCACATAGACCCTCTCCCACCCCCTCCCACACCCAGACAGATACTGCAGCCAACTCCTGACACACATGGCCAAAGGCCATGCACAACACAGGGTTGGTGATTAGAGGGGTTGGCTGCAGGGACTGGCTGCAGGCCAAGCAATGCACAGCACAGGATTGGGTGGTTATAGGGGGTTGAATTTCACTGAAATTCAATGAAAAAACTAAAGGTTACAGGGAAGTTATAGTTTGGAAATAGAATTTAAAAAACATAGAAATTCACTTAAAAAACAAAGGTTACAGGGACGTTATAGTTAGGTTCTGAATTTACTCGCACAAAACCAGAGATATTCAGCAGTTATAATTAGAGTAAACTACGGCCTCTTGCCCTTGCCATGCCTTGATAATTACCCCAGATATTGTTGAAAACTTTTATAACGCCAATAAAAATATCAATGAAACATTAGAAGTCAAATTATTGAAGAAAAAACTGTGCACGGCGGGGGCGTGAGTTACAGTTACCTTAGGACACAAGTGATAGTAACTTGAAATAACTATAAGTATAACTGCTGAATTTCTCTGGTTTCGGTTGGAGGATTTAATATTAGAGTGTAATCAGGAATATCTTTCGATTGTTGTTTGTTACAATTTATAACCATTGTTGATGGAGGGAAGCGGCATCCTGGCACCCAACAATGGAAACATACTAGATTTTGACCTTTGCACAGTAGTAATAAATGGGTGAATACATATTAGTACAGGTGCTCTAAATAGGGTGTTATTGAGCTAAATTTACTTTCCCAGGGCACTGGTATGTTTATGGTGACTGAGATGTCTTGTGGAATCATAATCTACGGGGCCAAAGAACAAGTGGCCTATCAATGTCATCAATTCCCCAAGATGGCAATACATCAACATGTTACACAGACTGAGAAACCAGCAGCATTTGTTAAAGTGAACTGTCTGACCTGAATATGGGGACCTGTTAATCAAATGCTCTTTGTGGATCCCTTTCTATACTCCTGACCAAGGTCTTCCAATTAGGTCTTCCAAACAGGTTAATGATCTCTTTGCTGCAAAACTCTCTTGCTTCACCTTCATACCTGCTCTGCTATTTTGCACTCTATAACCATGCTAAATGGAAACCTGACCAAAACAGATCCAGACAGAAATTTCCTGTTCCATAGTCCTCAATCAATTCCAAAAGGACTCTTGCCCTGCAAGTAATCTTATCATGCAGAAGCTTGAAACTCTTCATGTCCTCGCACAGTCTACAAACTCTAGCACAGAAATGACTCAAAATGACTTCACATGTACTAAGCAAGATATCCAGCTACTAGGAGAAAAGAATTCAGAAGCTGACACATAAATAGGCATCCTTGAAAAACACTAACAGAACTCATCCAAAGCTCTAACAGATACCACTCTAAAGATGGAGCCACTAGAAAAGAATATCATAGACCAAGAAGATGACCACACAATAGGAAACCTCCACATCTTTGGGCTCCCTGACGCTCTGAAAACCAAGCCCTATACTGCTCTGCCTTAGTGGAACAATGGATACCTCAGGTCCTGGGAATTAACTTTGAAAAGGAGTTTAAAATAATCTGTGCCCTTGGGGTACAAACACATAAATAAAAAAACATCTCCTATCCTAGAGCACTAAACTTCAGACCTCTTTGATACTCACATACAGAACGGATCATCTCACACATGAAAAAAGTGCCGAAATTCACTTAGCACTGTGCCTCTATAGGCACTGCTCAAAACAATTCAAAAGACACTGTAAGAAGAAGAAACTCATTCTTGTGCAAGAGAAAAACACTTACATACCTTACTGTACAATTCGCCTTCATCTGCACTGCACATCTGAAAACATGCTTCAATGGCAAACATACAGTTTTTGATGATCCCAAAGATTTGGACTCTTTCATTGCCAACATGCAGGACCCGAGCATCGATACCTGATTGTTTCTTCATACTGTCTACTTGCATCTTTGCACCTGTGCACTTGCATGATTTTCCTAACATAGTAAGATAATAATTAGGCACATATTAACCATTATCCCCTACTAACCAATAACTCACCTGAGAAGAGCTACAACTTGACCCATCCAAAAACTAGCTTTCTCTCCTATATAATACTTACTCTGTTAAATACTTACCATGTAAGGTTTCCCACCTTCATGCTCTCATTATCCCCACAGATACATAACCATAATGCTGCCTAACTCCCACCATGCTAATACTCTAATATACAAACTTTCCTCCCTACACCACACTCTTTAAGGCAATTTGAACTAGTTAAAGGCAATACATTCTCCCTTCATGATCCACTCTTACTTTCCTCCTGTCCTCATACTTACTAATAATGAAACATTATTTCTCCCTTGGGGTCTAGGGTGAAGTGCCCTAATTAGTGCCCAACCTTTCCTCACAGTCAACAGTCAAACTCCTCTTTCTGTTCTACAGGGTAATTTCACTCACCTTTAAATGTTGTAATGTTGCATGCATGGTAGATTATAGTTATTGTTGGTATAACTTGTACAGTAGTTCCTATATGTTACAGCCCTCAAAGGCTCTAATGTCTACGTTGTGAACTTTATGCTAGTACAACCATCTTGTATGGCTACTGAATGTCTTCAGGTTCTTCCCTCACAATCATTTACACAGAAGATCCTATACAGCTCATGAATGCTGACACCAGGATAAAAATGGCTACACAACCTCAACTCTCAGATGGCATTTTGCAATAGCTTTGATTCTCTATATATACTGTTCCTTATGGGTAAGCTTCTATTATCATTCATTGCTGATAATTACCACTGCGGAGCTCTCTAGCATTGTAGCTTCTAGTGCTGGCCTCTTCTGGCCCCCACCTCCCATCTGTATGTCTCTGTTTGGGTGGGGTGTACTAGGGTTGGTTTTGCTAACTTTCGTATGAGTTTTTATTTTTAACTCTCTTCTACATCTCTTCTTTCTCTACCTTCCCCCCAACTGCTTCTTTCTCCAACCTCTTTTTATTCCACCACTACTCGAGAGGACTCTCTCCCCTGCTCTCCTACCCCTCTCCTCCAGAGAGGGCATATCTATCTCCCCTTCTGACAGTCTTGCGTACTTGATAAATTATACACACTGCTGCCAACCTCCTTAATTCACAAAATAAAGATCATATCCCTCAATGTGAAGGGATTCAATCATGCAATCAAACACCAAAACACCCTCGACTACCAACACAAACAAAAAGGTGACACAGTACTCACACAGAAACAAAAATTTACCTTAAACCAGCCATCTTACTGAGTAAACACTGGGTGAGTGATCTGACATGTGCCCTGGTCATTAAAAAGAAAATTGGTGTTATTACACTTATCTCGAAAGTCTCTGGTCTACATGTCATGTCATCTCCTCAGAAATTGACCCAGAAGGTAGATGAGTCATAACCAGATTGCAGACAGATGATAGTGAACATTATATTCTGAATAGCTATGGCCCTAGCAATGATCACCATGATTTCTGGATTCAACTGAACAAAAAACTGCATTCATTCCTGACAAATCTAGATTAATCGTAGGCAGTGACTTTAACCTCCCTTGGGACAGAATCCTCAACAGAAGCTCCAGCTGTACCTTCAGGGTCAACAAATTCCATAGCTTTACCTGCCAAATGCTCAATCTCTGCAATACACACAGACTGAAAGGATGTGTAGAGACTAGCAAACCGACCAGTAAGGGCCCTCACAACTCATTCTCTCGTATTGACTATATCTTAGCAGACATGACACCTATGCCTTGTACCTTCAACCCTGCTATTGAACCGGCACTTACATCTGATCCCGCTTGCATCTCACTGTTCTATGACATTACACAATCCATTACCAAATCGAGGTCCTGGAGAACGAACAATTTCCTTACTGAAGACCACACAATTAGGGACGCAATTAAACAAGAAATCATACACTACCTAGGCATTAATGGAGACTTGGACCCAAATCTTCAAATAAAAAAGCTACCATCTGAGGCCATATGATTAAGCCCATGTCTAGGAAAAACAAACAGGACAACCTACATTTAGATACACCTAGCACAGAACATCTAAATCCTTGAGAGGAAACTAAAAACAAAACCCAGCCAGATCACATTTATCTCATCTAACTAAACTACACTAAAACTAACAAAGCACATCTCACTGTCAGCAGAAACAAAGATATCTAATTCTGTGGCCACAACAAATCTGGAAAATTTCTTGCATTCTTCCTCAAATGAAACTACTGTCGACCGAAAGTAACTTCCATTATCGATGATCAAGGTGCTCCCTCTACCAAAGAAGAAGATATTCCTTCAAACAGTTCTACTGAAAATATTTACTCTAAAAGTAATCACACTCCATATGTGACATGCGTACAATACCTCAATAAGCTCTCTATACGCAAAAAAGATGAAACAGTCAAAGCCTTGCTTGATAAACTATCTTTCAGCTAACAATTGAATTAAAAAAAACATAAAACCATTTATCCTGGTAAAGCTCCAGGGTCCGGCCGCTTCCCAGCTACCTTCTACCACACATGGGGACCTTTTCTAATTCACCTCCTCAAAGCCATCTTTTCCCACTTTGCTAACTCTGGTGCAACTAAGAACCTGGCTTTACCATTATTATCTTCCCAGAAGATGATAAAGACCCCTCTAATTCTGAAGAACACTGCGGAATATCACTAATAAACACAGATTGCAAAATGTATGCAAAAATCCTGGCCCTCAGAGTGAAGCCTATCCTTAAAACAATAATACACCCCTTCCAAAATGGCTTTATCAAAGATAGATTCAGTGCAAACAACATGAGACTATTTAGCCATGCTATTGAGAAAGCTCACACTCCCATACAGCCAGCTGTGTAATAGCATTGGACGCCAAAAAGGGCTATGATACTGTCTCTTGGTCTTTTCTACATGCAGCACTTACTGCTTTTAACCTAGGACCAGATTTCTCCAAAATGATTCTTGCTCTATACAAAGATCTTAAAGCCAGATTTAGTATTAACAGGATCCTATCACAGCTATAACAGCTTCAATTTACAAGACGGCTTGCCCCCTCTTCCCACTACTATTTCTTCTTGCTATGGAACCATTACTCATCAGCATTAGAGAAAATGATATTATCCCAGGAATCACTTTTTCTGCTGGCCCACAAAAAGTTGTGGCATACGTAGATATTTTAATCTTTGTAGCACAAGCAGAATCTGCCATACCTAATGGCATATCCACTATCAATTAATATGCTTTACTATATAGATACACCATCAATAAGGATAAAATGTAAAATGTCCCCCTCAATATCCATTACAATTATTTTTTTATAGAAAACTTCTGCCTTAAATGGGTAGCAAAAAGAATAAAATACTTGGTGATATGGTTTAGTTGGGACCTAAAAGAGTCTTTTGACCACAAAGAAAAAGTAACTTTATCTAAGATCAAAGATCTCCTAGAAAAATTGATGGTCAGATGCATCACATGGTGGGATCAAATCAAAACCATCAAAAAGAAGGACCAATTCCTTAACCAATTTTTCTGGTGAGCTAAAAAGCGAAGAATTACTCTTAAAAGTCTATGGCTACTCAAAACCTAGGTGGCTTAAAACTCACAGACTACTGTAGGTATCAACACTATAAAGCAAGATCTCGTCCTACCACTTTCTTTTACATTCATTATCATAACCAAAATAAGAGTGGCAGACCAATCCTCTATCATCCTTTCTGGTACCTCACACGCACTCTGAAAAACTGACAATAAATTAGTGAATAAGATGAAATAATGCATTTTAGCTTCACTATGGCATAATAATAACCGCAAAGAGGATGGGAAACTATGTACTTTGAAAAGTGGGCACAAAAAGGTACCCTAGGTACTCCTAGACCTAGGTGCTTTCTCAAACCCTCGAAATGTCAGGTGCTGCGGCACCTTTAAAGTGGTTCATGGTACCTTTAAGACACAGCACGTAGCTTTTAAGACTACACACTGCATCTCGACGACTGCTTGTGGTCAGTCCTGTGTTTGTCTAATCACGATCTGACTTTTTGGCTTTCAGCGGTAACCGAGCGTTTGGCTCAGCGTCGGTGCTTTTTCCTTCCTGATTGTCATGTTCTCTCTTCGTGTTTGTCCTGTTCCCTGCTTGCTGCAATTCTGGATCTCTGGTAACATAAATCCAATATTTATGGATTTCCCAAGTATTTTATCATATGGACTCCTTTAAGAACATTTTTGGGTGAACTTTGATATGAAGAGAAACCTGAAAATGAATGTGTCAATTAAATGCTGAGTGATGTATGCTTCTAATAATAAGGATTAAACATCTGTATTGGATTGATAAAATCTTCCAAGATATCATTAGAAGTTTATGTACTGAACTATACAGGGAAAAGAGAAAGACTGATAATTTTTTACTGTATTTCTATGCACTTACAAGAACCATATTTGGATTTGTGTACAGGAACACTATATGTATATTGCTAAGTGTTCTTATGTGTTATTTTCATTATTAACGTTTGAGTTTGACTTAGTTACAGTTCCTGTTCTTGCAATCAGTATTTCTGGCCAAATTCCTAAAGAAATGGAGAAGGGACATGCGGACAAGCCTCGTTCACGAAAATTCATATACCATAAGTTTATCAGTCATATACTTGTTTTAATAAATTCTTCCCATTTATGTTTTGTAGAAGAACAAGGTGGCAACTATGAATCTGGTTATGCCTGATCAACTCCTGGTGGTACGTTCGTCCCTTCATCCTGCTGGACCAGACTTGGTTTCTTTTAGCCTGTTTGTCTCACAGGGAAGCTGGGAACTTGCTTCACTTCCATTTCATCCCTGCAGAAAGGTACAAGTTTGACAATACCATTCTCCCAAATCAAATGTAGATTGAATCTAGAAGACATAGACTTTCATACATTTGTGAAAAATAAAGCTATTATTGCTAAATATAAACACCCAAAATCATCAGACTTCCCAATTCTTCTGATAAAAATGGGCATAGGTGGGCAAATAGCATCTAAACTTTATTCCATTTTATCTCCAAAACCATCGGCCCTGACAAAACCAATTCAAAAGATATGGGAATCAATGTACAATACATATGTCCCTCTTTTACTAACCTAAACTGGCTTTCCGTAAGGTCTAACCTGATAACCAATAAGATCGCTCCACCTCTGGCACAATGCAGACTCTGGACTGCTTACATGGCTCACTGGCCCCCTCCAAACTCTTCAAACATGGACGCATAGGCACATATTGCTGCTGGAGCTGTGGGACAAAGCAGGAGATCTACAACACATACTCCTTTACTGTACATTCTGTAACAATTTCTGGTCCGAGGTCAGCAAAACAGTCTCACAGATTTTGCATTTTAAATTGTCTCACACGCTTGCTTCAATTGCTCTAGGCTCTCTCTCCCCTGAAATCCCCACACTCTAAACAAAGAGGAACTTTTCCTCTCAGGCTTATTAGTCTAAATTGGTCTCAAATCCATTCTATTTGAATGAAAGGATGTTTCCAACTTATCAATCCAACCTTGGTGGACGTGGTCCCAAAGTACTAGAAGTGCAGGCAACTCCTTAAACACATGAAACTACCTTTAGAAAAGAAACAAACAATCTGCTTAAGATAGGATTCATAGGTTTCTGACCTCATACCACCATAAGGATTCGCCTTCTTCCACAACCACTCACCTTACACCTCTCCTACCAATTATCTCTTAATGCTCAACCTACCCAATATTATGCTCTCTGAAAAACACCTAAGCACCACTCCCTGATGCCCACCCTTCATCCCATTCCCCTTACCCTGGTCTCCCCATTTCCCCCCTCCCCCATTCCTACTCCCTCTCCTTCCCTTTCTCTGCCTACACCCATCCCCCATCTTGTCTCCTTCACCGGGATCCCATCCCTGCAAACTCCTTTCTCTCCTCCTGACTTCTGTCTGTAGAACTGGGTTTTCCTCATTTGGTTGCTACTTGACATTTCACTGGGGTTTCCCACACTGTACACTTTGTATACTGCATTCTTACTATCTACTGGTCATGTCTATACAATCATTCATTGTCAGTTATATGTACACCCTGACTCGGTTATCTAATACCACTACGCTATACAATTATTTTTTTATAAAATTGATCTGAAATTTAATAAAAGGTTTATGTTTTGTTAACATTTCATGACTAAAAAGCGCTTTGACGCCTCGTCAGGGGTAGTAAGCGCTATATAAATACTATTACAATACAATACAATAAGACATTTGGCAATTGGGGCGTGGGTCAGTGGATTTATGCAATTCTCTGGCTGCAGTGTTTGTCTTAATTGGCCCATAATTTGCAAATTTCATAAAAATGTTGTTTCTAATGAAATGGATGAAAATAATACTGCCAGAGAATGTTTTTTTTTTGCTACATAATTTAGATAATATTGCCATATAATCTGTCCCTCAATGCTGCATAGTTCTAGCAGCCCCGATAATGGTGAACCTCCACAATGCGATTTGGAGGCTGTCATCGTGATGATGACATCCATATTTCAATGAGAACCATGAAATATTTTCCATATTTTATGGTTGTCTGTGAAATATGAGTTTTTATACCACTCCACTTTGTGCATTAACATTATGCGAAGATGTTACTTCGAGCACTCATTTTCAGTTTGATTTGTTTCAAATTAAACATATAAAATAAAGTACACAAGATGTCCCAAATAGTAAGTCTAATTTTTTCCATTATGGTAATGTGAACGTTGGATGCGACCATACTTCATGACTGGTTCAACCTTTGTTGTAGCACTGCATTATTATGTTAAGATTTGTGACAACAGTGACTTGAAAAAAGGAGCACCAACTCATGGACGGCTTCTTGCCAACATCTGCACGAAGTGCATGCAGCCCTCGACGGTGACAGCAACACACCAGGTCAGGCGAACGGTGCCGGCGAGCAAACAAAAGGAAAACTGCACACTCGCGTGACACACACGCTCCTCACGCTTACAGGGAGGCTTAAAATAACTTTAGGGACGGTTAAAAGAAAACGATCACACCACGTTCACCTTTTTTTAATTTATTTTACTGTAGTTATCTGTGTTGCAAAAACATGCAGTGTTGCTCAAGCGCCGATGCTTCCCCCGGCTCTCCCGAAATCCCTAAATACTTATATTCTGAAGTGCTGCTGCTTCACTGCCTTATTTGGTCGCTGGAGCTGAGCTTTGTCTTGTTCCCGAGCTCAGCTGAAGCTGGGCTGGCGGCCCGGCCCCCTCCTCCCTCCTGCCTCAGCATCACTCCCCTCCTCCGTCCCTCCACACACCCGGGCGGCGGCGGCGGGTCACCCTGACTCAGCCTCCTCCGGAGCGCGTTAGCCAATCGCACCGCGCTGCATGCCCATGTAAGGCGCACCCGTCCTTTTGCATAGGAAACGAGGGCACCAGGGAGTTGTGCATGCACAGAAAGTTTCCGCGGCACAACAGCTATCTCAGCCCCGCCCCGCAGTGTCTCAGCAAGGGGGCCAACCCGGGCCAGGCCGAGGCCTCCCTGGAGTCACCGAGGTCACGTTATGTTATATGACATGCGGTGTTATGTTATGCCACTAGGTGGGTTGGTGCATTACGTAGGGTAATTATGGTAAGGTATATTACGGTTAAGTACGGTATGTTACGATATGATAAGAGATGGTATGGTATATGGTACTGTATGGCATTCTGTGTTACAGGTCAGTATGTTATGATATGGAATCGCACGGTGTGCTATATTATGTAATGGTTAGTTATGGTGTGCTATGTATGTATGGTATATCAAGGTGCAGCATGGTATGAGAAGTTATGGTATACTATGGACTGACAGGTATTTTGTGTTATGGTACAGTATGTTATTGCACTGTATGTTATAGTAGGTATATTATATCATGTTATGGTTTGATATGGTATGGCAGAGTAGGATATCATGGCTCACTATGTTATGGAATACTAATATATGCTCTGGTACATTATGATATAGTACTGTACAGTATTTCATGTTATATTATGGTACTGCATGCTGGGGTATGTTATAAGCAGCTGTCCAAACTATTTTAAGTGAGGCATATTATTTCTTTTCGTGGCATTAGCTGTGCCTCTGGTGTCTGCCAGTGATACCAGCAGTATAGCAGTAGCCCCTGTAGCCCCCGAGCTCCAGGGGGCCTCCTCAGCAGTCATGCACCACGCACTGGCAGGCAATGTGCATGGGTGTCGGGTCCCTGGTCTGAGAGCTCTTGACTGGGTCAGGGGGTGGAGGCCGGACTGGCCATAACGGGCATTGGGCATTTCCAGAGGAGGCTGGAAGGGTGAGAGCTGCTTTTGCTACCGAGGGGTGGGGCGTTTGTAGCAGTGCAGCAGTTTTGAAAGCGCTGCAGAGTTCCTTGTATATCCAACAGTTTTTAGGCAACAATAAAAGTGCCTAGATAATTCTGGTGAATAATGTACCTGCCGAAGAGAGATCTGAGTTTTGTCTTGTGGCAATTTTGACTTATCCAAGGTAGCACAGAGGGTTACTATGCCTGCTGCAAAGAACGTGTGATATGCAGATAACAGAACAGTATTTTATGTGGAATGCTCGGTGGGATACTGCTTTTGTTAGAGAGATCCTTTTGTTACTGTGCAGTTCATAAGTTACAATCATAATCTGACACAGTGAGCTATGAACTGCCATCAAAGAGCTGCATGCAAACTGCATTGTACAGGTTAGAAAATTTGTGTTTTTTTCCCAGTATTTGATTATTCTAATTTTGTTACAAGGGGTTTGTTTAGGTAGAAATAAATTATTAGTAAAGTCAGCCCTAACCACTGTGTTACGTTATGAATTCTGAGTGTATGCTTCCCCAGGCGAAGCAGTCTGACGAAATGCCTACCAGTACAGATGATGTGAATCCAAGTAACATTTTCTATACACTGATGGACACACGTATGATGCACGGTCTCTGTGTGTATGTGATGTAAAGTGCTCGTACCCTATGCTGGTACGAGAGGAGCAGACATGCACACTCACACTTATTCATTCACAAGCACGCGCACACACATCCATTCACAACACTCATTATCAAATATTCAAACATACACACATGCATGCACCAAACATTCATTAAAAAAAAAACACACACACACACACTTACCTTCAGCTCTGCTTCAGAGATCCTAGGAGGGTTGGGACTGCTACCTTCCCTCATGGGCTGGCCTAAGGTCAGCCAATAAGGGAAGGGAGCAGTCTCAACTCATCACAGAGTGGGATGGGGTCAGTGAGACTGCTGATAGTGCATGTCTAACTCTGGGCTGCCTGACCTGAAAATGAAGGGTGTCTGTCAGGCTGACCTTTGTTGAGCCGGACAGAAACTCTTCTTGATGAGAAAAAGGTGGCAGGGGGCCTGGCCACTCAGCCCCAAAGGACGGGCCTAGACTGCTGTATCCTTGTGCACTGCAAGGTCAACATTTACTATGCTTTAAAAAAACGAATAGAATTGAATATGTAATGAAAATGTGCTATAGAATGCACAATGTTTGGCATTTTTTCCCAACTTTTCTTGGGGGGGAGGAGAACTCCCCCAAGTCCCATTGTAGTGGTCAGGTTCGCTTGCTATGCACCCTGTGGGGGCTTCTATTCCAGTCCGGGGTTATGCGACTGCTTATAAAGTATTCTTGGGCAGTAAATGGATACTTTGATGTTTTAACATGTGCTGCTTGCCTGTTGCGGCTCCAGTAGGCCCAGAAGGAAGCACGGGGGTATGGAAGCATACATGTATCATGCAAATGCAGCTGACACTTCTGTGTTCGTGTCATGCCTTCTCCTGCAAAGAGGTGTGACTGCACTGCCCCAGTGAAGGAGAAAGGCTTTTGATTTTAAGTAAATTAATTCAACATGCTGATGGGTAGAATAGCTTAGAGTACATGTCTTTGTGTCTAGGACCAGCTGGTTGCAGCGCTAACCCGGGGAGCATACCACCTTAACCGATTCCATGGGGCCCTGCGTTCCTGCACCTGATGTAACCAGACAGCAAAATTACCATGCCTGATTCTACCAAACGCACCCAGTACAAGCACTGGCTTCAATAGCAGAGGATCAGGTAGGCTCCCACCCCATCCCCTCCCACAGAACGGGGACAATGAAACGTCCCCAAGCCTTCCTGACCTACGAAACCCCCTCAGCACAGCAAGCAGCTGGGGCCCACAAGCTCAGATTTACCACATGCTCCAAGCAGGTGGTACATATGAGTGGAATAGTCTCCAGAAGAAAAGCCTGCCATTTTGGCCTGGTAATTCTGTGACTGCAAAGTTATTCCTCATTCGGTGGATTAAATTTAATAAATTTCATCATTACAGCCCTGGCATATTGCCACGCAGGTTCCATGCAACTTGTGATTAGGCCATTAGTTTTGATGTTTTCTTTTTCCATTAAAAATTATAATACTCATCATAGTTATATGAATAACACCGTATTTTATAGGCTTCTTAGCGTACTTTTTTTTTTTGTTGTGCTCATAAGAGTGAAATCAGCTTTGGGATTCTAACTCGTGATTAGCAGCTCACCACATATTTCAGCAGTGAGTGTTGAACTCAATGAAATATCCTGATGGCAAAAGGGGTAGTCCAGACATCACCTGGATGTGAATGGACCACTTGTTTCGTAGTCCTAATAGATGGAGGAAATTTCCCCCAAGCAGATGGAATGTCAGAAATTTTGAAGGTCTTGGCATGGCAAATGTATGCTGGGACTCAGACCCTGCTATTTCTGTTCTGATTGGGCAGGTTTCACGACTTTCCAGAACTTTCTTGTAGCTTTAGTTAGGATCTCAGGATTGAGTGTTGGTTACTCTATAGATTGGATCGAAGGTCCTTCAAGGTTCTTTCCTGTTTTTCTGTATTGACATGCATGGCAGAATGATGCGGTGCATTTCGGTATGAGGTTTCGGGAGAGCATGCTATGAATGGCCAGATTGTGAAGGTACACAAAGCCTCTATCACAGAAGGCACTGTGAATGTTGTATATTATGTTGAAGTGGATCTTTTGATGTACCTCGAATAAGCACAGTGTCTACAGGCCAGTGGGGATATAATCACACATGTTAAAGTTCAGCTGGAGCGTGCATGCCTACTTTTTGATTCCTTGGATTTGAGGACTGGAAAGGCAACCGGAATGATATTCCCGTGGTCCATATTTGATAGGCTCTTGGAATCCGTGAGTGGCACACAACGATTGACCCAGAAGCAGCTACAGTACTCCTCTTCTGAGCAGTGGTAGTTGGGTGATAGTTCCTTCTACCACTTCACTGATTTGGTACACTCAGCACTCCCAGATTTTCAACTTTTTGCCTTGTTAGTCATAGACAATGCTGTTAAATATGGTGTGTTTTGACCTGGGTAAAGTAAAATGGCTGCCTCCATGAACTCTAGAGAATCCCTGTGGTGCTTCATTTTTCAGTCCCGAGCAAGCACAGGCATGAATATGGATCGATGTACTTCACTTCTTACGATTTTGTCACTTTTCTTGGAAATCTAACAAGGAAATTAGAAACACATGGGAAGCCCTTTTGTGGCTTTGCAGAGTGGTCTGTTTTTAAGTTAAAGTACTTTTTTAAATAATTAAGTAGAACGGATTTGTAAAGCTTTCTGCAAAAACACACTAAGAACATGTGGTTGATATTTGAGGAGACTAAATAGGCCAAAAAGGCTAAAACAGTAATTAAGCTTAAATGAAATGGTAAGTGAGGACATACGCTTGATTTAAGTGGTTAAATATTATAGGCTTGTTCGCATATGGGTGAACACAAGTCATATTTGGAAAAGCAGTCATATCTTATATTTGTCATGTTGTGTACTATCAAGACATTAAGGACCTGATTACGACCTTGACAAGAGGGAATGACTCCGTCCCAAATGCGACGGATATCCCGTCTGGGACTTGTAACATGGCAGACGGGATATCCGTCACATTTGGGACGGAGTAATCCTAATCAGGCCCTAAGTCCCTAAGTCCCATATTTACTTTAGTAACACAAGTGCCACTCGGGTTACGTAACCTCTCTTTTGTGTATACTGTCAAGGTTTTAAGTTCTCGATTTACTTTTTTATACTTAGCTTCACTCATTCTCAGTACAGCAGACAGAATTATTTCAGACACTAGCAACTGAACACATTACACCTGCGCTAATCAAACTCAGGGCCATATTCATCAATGTTTCAAGCAACAAAATGCAGCAAGCCACCTTGCTGCATGAAAGGGTGAGGACAGGAATGTGCCTTATTTATCATTATATGGTGCGTTCCTGCTCTCTGCCTGCGCTGGAGCACAAACTGCATTCTGGCACCAATGCAGGCACTCGTACTCCATGGTGCACAGGACCCTGACTTGAAGGCAGGATTGTTTTTGTGCAGGAAGGGACATCTTCCTGCACAAATACAATCCTCAGAGGCATTTTGCTCTAAGTGTGCTGCGGAATGGAAAACCTCCTTTCGTCTCTAGTGGGGAGCTCTGCAATGTTGATGATTTCCCAGGTCTAACAGTGTTGGTAAATATGGAAATGTGTCTGAATGCTTGTGTGGATGCATGGGAACACCCACGGCACACCTTCCTGCAGCAAATTAATGCAAGGCAGCGATTTGAGCTGCCTTGTGTTACTCTAGATTTATCAAGCTATGCCAGGTGGCCTTGCATGGCTTGATAAATCTCATTTCTGTTTTGCATTGCCCTTTTGTGACGCACAGCAATTCAAAAACTTGATAAATATGCACCTCAATGTCTTTGTTTCTGTTTATCTTTTGCCATGAGAACATTTCTTTCCCTGTGGAGAACTCCTTCCCTACACCCCCCGGTAACATGAAGGTGTTCACTTCCCTCTCCTGAGAGGATTAGACAGGCCTACAGGGCGTTCAGGCAGGGTCAGAGCAGCTGGTGTGATAGGTGAGTGCATGGGCCATTTTTTTATTTAGGTTTGTGGGCCTGTTTTATGGTCTGGTGGGCCTGTTTTTGCTACTTATTTCCCTGATATAACCACAAACTTTGCCTTTAGCAAGCATAAATGCATGTAGTCTCCCATACCTTGCAAAACACCTATGTCAGCCCATCTATACAAGTTCAAATCTGCCCTGTTTGCAAATGTGGGCCCTTATCTGATTCGCTAATGGGTAGGGTGACCAGGTGTCCCGGAGTTGCCAAGACAGTCACAGTTTTTCACCAGCTGTCCGGGCAGATTTCAGCAAGTTTGGCTTATGTGCAGGTTTTGAGAGAGGGTCGACTGAAAACAGTGAAAGGTACTATTTCAGGTGTTTTAAGGCTGTGCTAGGTGCTACCTGTTATAAGTAAGTAATTTTCTTAACAGGTATGATGCTGGTTTTAAAAATGTAATTTTATTTATTTTCACAGCGCCTTCTGCATTCCTACGTTTATGAGAGCTGTCATTCCGCGCAGCTACGTTGATGCTAAATTGTAGCCTTTTTTCTATTTTTACAAAACGTCTTGGCTTCTGGTTCTTAAGAGCTGGTCACCCTAATAATGGGGACCAATTTTATTTTGGTGCCTGGCATATTTCTGTCCCAGTCTGACCCTGTTTCCCACCATAGAAAGGAAAAGCTGTATTAGTGGCAATCCTGAGTAGGAAACAACTAGCAAAATGTTTGAGAATACTCAAGCACCATGTTTGCTATGATGTACATTCTGTCTGGATGCCCCTCCACATCCCCTTGACCACATATTTTCCATCCATACCACTCACATTATGAGCAGTGAACAATGCGTGTTACTAATAAAAGGTATTTGCATAACGATGGTCCTGATGTGAAAAGTCTTTTTGCACATGCAAACTCTGCCATTTGTAAAATCACAGAGTATACAACTGCAAAAAGTGTTTTTTTAGTAATTACTAAACTCCTTTTGTGTGGATTTTGCGACTCATTCTCAACTGCAATTGGAGGGGGGAAGAAAGGGTCATACCCTCCTTAATGCGACTCACAATTCTATAAACATCAATGAATTAATTGCCATTTATCCGGTATCAACAGAAATCCCAGGGGGAGAAGACAGTGGTCAAAGGGACATCTGAATGCCCCTCGACCACCGGATGTCTTCCCACATGGGAAAACGTTGTTTTAAAAGTACAATCTGGCCCTGAAAAGGACCCAGGCTGCATCTTTTTTAAATGTTTCCCATTTAGGAATGCAAATGCTGGGGAGGAAGTCTGCTGTCTCTTGCAGGCCATCATCATTGTGTTCGTAGCCAGTCGCTAAGGGATCACAAACAGCAACCTGCTCATTAATATCAATTTGGCAAGCTGTTCTTCAAACCTCTGGAAACTGGGCATTTTGCAATGAGATAAAATGATACATAGGTCACTTCACAAAATGACAGATAAGTTGAAAAAAGTCAGCCTGCAATTTCTACTTACTATTGCAACCTGCCTGTCTGTATATCAGGGCCTATGTTCCATTGATGGGTGCAAATTTTCACTGCTTCTGGTCTGGGCATCTGCTAGTACCTTGCAAAAATGATTACTGATTGGGTCTTTAGAATCAAAGGGAAAGAGACAGCGAGACTACGCAGAAAGAAAGGCCTGCTTCATGGAAAACATTAAAAACATGTTTTGTTTTAGAATTTCTTCTGTCACGATTGAGGGGAAGCCTCTTCCTGGGGCTAGGAAAGAGAAAGCCCCATAACTTCTCTTCCTGGTGCTGGTAAACAGAATTCCCCATAACTGCTCCATGGCCAGACTTTTACAACTTCACAGTGTTTGTGGCTTAGCAGGGTCCCCTCAGGTCATGCATGGAGAACACAGTCACCATCTCGGTTCTTCACACAGCTCTGCCCTGAACCCCAAGGACATATCCCACTGCGCCTTGAGACCCTATGGGTGAGTAGCACACTCTAGAAATGATTGAGTGAATGAGCTTCATGTCACCATCCTGAAAAGACACTGACTGTGCTGGGTGTAACGAATAAGAAAAAGATGTTCATTTAGGTTTTTTCTCTGCTGCTGGTGACTAACATTGCAAACACACAGCTGCATGTGCTGTCCAGCTCCCTCTTCTGTCAGTGGTGAAAAAGGCAGTGATGGGTGTAGTTTGAGTGGGGTTGCAGGCCACACATGTACACATTTACACTCACTCACACCCATGTATTCACATGCACACACATACCCATTCACAGTGCAGCACACACTCCCAAATACATATACATTCATCAACACACACATGCACCAAACACAAAACTTATGGGCTGCAGCATCTCTGGTGGCAGAAGGGAACCTCAGTAGTTCCTAAGGATCAGGAGCCCCGCCTCCTCTGTTTCCTCTCATTGGCTGATCTTAGATGAGCAAATGGGAGGAGGTGGCTGTCCCGCGCCATCACAGAGTGGGATGGAGTCAGTGAGACTTACTGACCCTACCCCACCCCAATCTGTGATGAGGCATCAGCAATAGACACTCGGCCCTGGGCACTTCAGGGCTTATAAACTGGAGTGCCCAGGACCAAGGCTATCAGTGACTCTCCCCCTCACTGTGAGGAGAGGACCACCAAGCA
Source organism: Pleurodeles waltl (assembly GCF_031143425.1). Lineage (NCBI taxonomy): Eukaryota > Metazoa > Chordata > Amphibia > Caudata > Salamandridae > Pleurodeles > Pleurodeles waltl. The sequence goes on along the minus strand of NC_090437.1, from coordinate 796,351,094 downwards.
TTTTGCTGGGCTGAAGAGGACAAGCCTTGCCAGTAAAGTTCAGCTCAGGCAGCCAAGCGATTGTGCATTTAGCACATAAACAGCGCCTAGCTGCCTGAAAAAGAAGAGTGTCTGAAAAAGGTAAGGGGGGGAACCCCTTCACCCTTAAGGACAGGCTGCTCCTGGGCAAAGGGCGGAGCTGCGGCAGTCCTGTTTCTGTCCCATATACACCTGATGGCCTAGATTGACACTGAGAAACTCTCCCTTTCTTTATTTTTTTCAAAACTGTATTTTTAATTTTTTCCTATTTTCCTAGTAAAACAGTGAAACATTCCTATTGGAGCCTCCAAAATCTCACGAAGGGGGAGTCCAATGCTAGTGCTGCTTTTTCTTCGAATGTGTCAGTTTCTGCCAGTATTTAGCTATGCAAAGAGGGAGATTTTGAAGGATGTAGTAAAACGCTGACTTGCACTGTAAAGGATAGAGTAAGCAATGTTGAAAAGTATTACATTTGTTTGCAGCAATGGAAGCCTGTTGCTTAAATAAGAAGAGTTGGTATGCAAGGATCATTTGCAAAAGTGAACGATCCTGCTAGTGCACAGATGTGGCTGGATGCACCTACCAGGGAGTGATGACTTTTGAATATTTTCTCTTTGCCAATGACATCACTTGTTGCGCCACAGGTACTGGGGTTCACTTCCCCCCACGTCTGCTACACTCCTTGTCAGCCAAGGACTGATCACCCTCTTCCCATTTTCCGTCAGGTCTTGCTCCCACCCCCTCCCGGAAGTTGCATGGGGAGTCCAGCTGGTGTGGTGACCAGCCTAAAACTCAGGATTAGGACACTCAGCGGACATGACACCACTGTTGCTTGCATGCTTGTAATCTCTAGCAGCCAGCTGGATCATGCATGGTGCAATACTGGAGAGATCTGAGCCTGTAGTGTGTTTCAAAGACAACCCTCCTACACTTGTACTCGGAAAATGAATCAACATATAGTCTGTACGCAAGAGTTGTCTTTATATTGTTTGTCCAGAAATACCTTTACCTTTTTGCATTCGTTACTTCTGTCTAGGTAGGTTTAGGCATTTGGATCCATTGCCGACAAGCAGCGGCCTCTGCTCTAGTGTATATTCTATGTCAACTGTACAAAGCAGCAATACACTTTGGTAAGGCCAGGGCTACTGGAATGATGTGATTGTGCAGACGCTGCGATTTTTGCTTAATTATAGGTTTGCTGCATTTGCCACATAATCCATCATCTGCCACATAATCTGCAGAATGTAACAAAAAAAAAGAAATTGTTTCTAGATCAAACGGTTCACAAGCTACTAAAATTCTGTGACATGTTGTTGCACCATGGAATGCCCTTTGCAAAGGTGAACTGGTCACCTTTCTGTTGCTCATTGCTATATTCTGGCGTTAAACTGATATTAACGAGGTGCAACCAATGCCCAAACAGTGTTGCCAAGTTTAAAAATTATGAAATAATGAAGTAATACTATTGCAAATGCGGCACATTATGCAGCATAATTGATCTTTTCTTGCTGAATAATTTACTCAATCATACCGCATAATTTGCCCGTCTCCATCCACATAATTCTAGTGGCCTTGGGTATGACCTGAGCGACTGACAAAAAAAAAAAAACTGAAAAGAAAGGAAGGACTGATGATGATGTCACGAGGGAGATGAAATGTAATCCTTTTGTAGAAAGAGGGTAATGTGGCCAGGAAATAAGGCTTTGTTCCGAAGGAGTGAGGAGGGGCGAGGAACAGAGTCACAAGAGGAAACACAGCACAAAAGAACGAGAACTACAATTGAATGAAAGTAAAAGAGCAGTGTGGTAACAATATGAGACGCTTGTACCTGCATGTTTGGAGTCGGACGTTGCTCAGGGAAGGTGTGTCAGAGTTGGGTTACAGTGGATTCTTTAAGGCACATCGTTTAGGAATGAGGTTAGAGAAGCAGCACTTGCTGGAAGGAACCACACAAAAGAAAGGGGGAGACGCGGATATGAGAGAGAGGAGAAACATGAGCGCGGTGTTTAGCGCCGGCCAGACGAGGCAATCAATGGATTACTTTACTTCACTTTGCAGGTTGAGAGCTATCGGGGAAAGGCCCAAGACAAGGGAGGGCTCCACGGCCGCGCTGTCTCTCCAACCGAGGGGCTTAGCGGGAATGAGTCAACTGCGGCTGTGGGGAGCGGAGAGCCAAAGGGGGGCGCGGCGTCTCAACATGCAGAGCTTTTATCCCGCCACACAAGCGAGCATTGATGGGAAGGAGAAGGGAGGGGCCCTGGGTCGCCATAGATACCATTAAAATGTGACGTGTGGGGCCTGCTATAATTTCAGGTCATTACCTCTGATTCAGTGGCAGCAGACCTTCGCGCCATTCCCTTTTTAAGAATGAACAGATCCATTCAAGGAGAGTTTGGATGAAGTTTACTTGAATTTTGTATCGGTGGTCTTAAAACTGCTTTTTCCTGTCTCTAGCTAATATTAAAGACATGCGCAGCTTTGATGCTCTTTGCTTCTCTGAAGAATTATGCATATGCAAATGCAACCAAGTACTTCTGGCCTTTGTCCTTCCTGTCAAGGTGCATAAAGCCCACCGCCGCTGAAAATGAAACCGAAATGGTCATCTCCATGCATTTGTTATTTTAATTTCTTAAAGGGAACTCCGAATCTCAAGCACAAATAATGAGGCAATAAGCACAATTTAACTAGAAACATTTGTGGCTAAAATAGAAGCGCTGCAGTTTCAAGCAAATTAAAACTTTTGCAAGACAGCCTATCAACTTCTGGTTAGTTCATAGGCTTTTCTGCTTCTTTAGTCCACTTGTATGTTTTTTTACCTCAGCTGAGCTCTGGGCCTGCTAATCAGGCCTCATTCCTTATTCTCTCTCAGTACAACATGTGGGAACAGGACGGGCCTGGCACTTTGAAAGGAGACCAGGCTGACACTGACAAGTGTCAAATATTAAACACCAGTGTAGAGTACCTAACTGTAGGAGCACAGGACCTCCCCCTCTAATCATCTGTGTACTTGTCCAGTTTGTAGGTCCTCTAAAGCAAACTCCACCCTCCACCAGGCAGAGGGCCTGATTTACATATTAGCGGACGAGTTACTCCATCACAACGATGATGGATATCCCGTATGCCGAAATCTAAATCCCATAGGATATAATGGGACTTAGAGTTCGACGGACTGGATATCCGTCACCATTGTGACGGAGTAACTCATCTGCCAAAATCTAAATCCTATTATATCCTATGGGATTTAGATTTGGGCAGATGGGATATCCGTCACCATTGTGATGGAGTAACTCATCTGCCAATATTGAAATCAGGCCCAGAAGCAGGTTTCAGAGGAACCTTGGAGTGAAAAGAAGTTTGGCAGCGGTGAGGGGGGTACATTCAGATGGCCCAGAGGGTACAAGGGAATAGGATACAGGTTACCACTAGAATATTACAATGGACAATAATACTCATAAGCAGGTTCAAAACGAATCCTCACTAAATTGCGGTGGAGTAAGTAGTAAGTAGCATGACTCACGATAGTGGCAAGACCAGTGCTTAATCTGATCCGCTGGTTGCCTGTGGGGCCCACCAGCACTAATTTATGGGAACTTATTTTTCCTCATCTCTTATTGGCCATGAGCAACAGAGAGGAAACATAGGAACGGGAAAGAAGAAGGAAGAGAATGACGGAAAAAATGAAAGAAGGGGCCAGCAAGAGTGAGATAAAGAGGCAGCACTGTCTGGTAGTGGATTCAAGAGGCCTGAGGTGAATTAAACATTACGCAGCCTTGGTATATGGTGATCCGATTTTTATTAGCACTGCCGGGGGAGAGCTTTGGAGACCAGCACTCACTCTTTTCCAAGAGTTAACACAGAGTTAAGTCTATAGTAATGTGCTCAAGTCCAAACAAGAGCTCATAAAGCAGGCAATAGAGCAGAATGATGCAGGTGTTGGCAAAGAGGAATCTGACACTGAATGTTAGGGATGGTGCCAATGACAGGAAGCTAAGTGAAGCTTGCGGCAGTTGTTAGGGATCCATTTGAAGATCTTCCAGAGAAGTCAGAGTGTGTGGAAACAGGAGGATGCTACAGAGTTGACCTGGCAGGTCATGGTGAGCGATGACTCCAGGATGAAGGCCAGGTTGCATGCGTGGTTTGTTAAGGTTGAGGGGGGGAGTCGAGTGTAGCAGGCTACCAGGAGTTATCCCAGGCTGATGTGAAGGGTCCCAGGATGAGGATCTAGGTCTTGTCAGAGTTGAGCTTGAGGCAGCTCTCCCATAGTGGAAATTCTTCTTGGTAGTTGTAACTTATGTGCCAACCACTTCTCAATATTACCACCTGTCAATTACTCCAAATTATGCATAATGAAGACATTTTCAGTAATTTCACGTCACAAGAGTAACACGAAATCTCTCTGATTACTCCAGCATAATTAAAGTTACATGCAGGCCTATTATAATGCCAAAATACATGCTTTCACCTCTGTTCTGAGGTCCCCAGCACACAAAGTGTCAAAGGCACTAAAAAAATCAATGTAGTTATTAAATCCTCCAGGGACAATGGGTGCTATAATATGGAACATTTGTTAATAATTTCTCCAAAATTAATTTGAGAAAAATTACAATAGTGTCTCTAAATGTTTATACTATCTATAGCAATTACCTGGCATGGATAACATCCTTGATTTGGGCACAAGAGAGACAACAGGCAGACAGAACGGTTACCAGTTTGTCATTATTGTGCAATCCTTTTATAAACAAAATTAGAGTTATGCTGCTTTTGGCAGACCCCTGCTTACTTTGACCACAGAATGAGGGTTCTTAAGCATTTTGCTGCCATCTATACTAGTTTGAAGAAACAGAATACAGCAATAAATTACCTACAGAAGGGGAGTACTGGTACACATCTTTTACATAGACACCATCCCAGAGAAAAACACACACATGCCATAGGTTAAATCAAATCCTACATCAGTCCTACAGAGCACCCTGAGTAACTGATCATAGAGGAATTTGCTTTATGCAGAAATGGCAGGACTCTGGTCAGATATAAACATATGTCCAGGCTTCACATAGACAATCTGCCTCTCTGTCTACTCATAGGTCAAGCGCCGGGCAAATGAGCTATCCCTCAGGTGACCATGTTCCATCACCAAAAGACAGAGCTGAAACCATTATTTCTGGTTGATGTCTTCTAAAATTGCCACCAGCGCTATGTCAAGTGCCTGAGAGCACCCACAAACTATATTGAAAACCCTGTGTATGCAAGATACGAGTTGTGTTTTGCTTAAAAGGTGCAACAAATGTCCTCAGGAATCTTGATGCTGAACTGATTACCAATATCAGAAAAGATATAAAGATAATCAATATAACAGATGAAGTTTAAGAGCCTTCCTAAACATATAATTGTCCTCTATTTTGTGCAGACCAAAATAGAGTGCAATTAAGAAAGAGGAATCAACAAAGGAGAGGTAACTTGGTGACAAGTCAGCTGCCATCTTCTAAACACCTAGAAACTTGTAAATAGCTGACTCAGGAAGCCTAGTGTAGCAAGAATTGGCATAGTTCAATCTAGAAATGATGGTAGCATTGACAGAAGATTTTATGCGGCACAGAATAAAAGGAAGGGTTTTCTTCATGATTGTCATTTGGAGGTAAAAGGATGGCACAACCACAACAGCAGGATGCGCAGGTGGAAATGTCATAATTGTAATATTGTCTGACGTAAGTTATTATAGCCACATGTGCAATCTCAGTGCCAAAACTAGGTTTTAATCTCATCTGGCTACATCTAGTAAATGGTGCTCTTTAAGATGTTTAGAAAGCTGGTGAGCCAGAACTTATCACCAATTGTAGTGACTGCTGGAAAAAGAAGGATGAGACAATAGTTAATGTTTGCCCTGGGGCCCAAGCTAGACTTCTATTTAAGGGGTTTAGTGACTCTTCCCTTCCACCCACTAGTGATAGTGACAGATGAAAACACATGTTAAAAGGGTAAAAGCCGGTGTAACAATTTGAAGTCCTGACTGGACATACGTCATCTAGACAGCCTGTCTTTATGGAAGTTCACAAGGAGTAAACCTTGTCCTCTTTCTTGATTACTGGGAGAGCTGTTACAGAAGTGACTAAAAAGGCAAAGCAGAGTTATTATGCTGCATGAGACAGGATGAAACCGGAAGCTGGGTAATACAATCATGAATGGCTTTGATCTCTTGTTCCAAATTGATGCAAACCACTTGGGTGTGTGAATAGTCATTTTGCCACAGGGAAGAATGTTGAGACTGCCTGGAATAGAGTCCTTGAGGAGTATGAGGCCTGAGAACTGGAATTTCACATAAAAGAAGTCTTGATAGCATTAAGCATTACTGTAATGCCTGAGTTGTTGACATTTATGTCATGCTTTCAAAGCCAGTGTGTGTGTACAGATACAAGTTTGTATTTTGATAAATGCAAAAATGTATATATTTTACCTACAAAGGTGGGGGAGATGTAGCCCTGTTTTTCTTCCCCTGACCTCAGTTGAATATGCCTAAACTACCTCCGGTCTGTTCTACGCTCTAGAGTAGTGGTTCCCAACCTTTTGACTTCTGTGGACCCCCACTTTATCATTACTGGAACCCGGGGGACCCCCACTGAATCATTATTAGAATCCAGGGACCCCCTCCACTGCCTGCTGGGACCTAATCTGTTAATATTATTTAGTTTTCTAAGCTGTCACGGACCCCCTGAGGAGGCTTCACGGACCCCCAGGGGTTCCCAGACCACAGTTCGGGAAACACTGCTCTAGAGTGCCTTGATGTTTATCAGACTATTCCTGGTGTTTTCTTTAAGACTATATACCACATGCTGGCAAGTTCAAGGCTCCATAAGAAAAATTAGAGCTGTAACTAAGGGTATAATTTGGTGGAACTGGAGCACCATCATAAATCTGTGGTGCTTCCCCTACCAAAATCACTGTAGCTAGAGTTGGCATAAAGGCGATGTTTACACCGGTGGAGCCTCTGTTGGGTCTCCTGTTATAACCTCTGGCAGCTGATTTGCTGATGGGATGCCAAGTCACAATGATGGTCATCCCACCCTACTGAGGGCAGGCATACCATCACTCATTTTCCCTGCCTGAGGCATGTTGAATACAAACAATAACAATGTGCAATGGCCTCCACACCTTTGTTTTGTACTGAGAAAACAAACTCCCACTTTGAGAGTTTATTTTCTCAGTACAAAGAAGCTTGCGGAATGGGTGCTTTAAAATAGTGCCAGGCTTTATGGTGACAAACGTTAATTTTTTGCGGGGAATGCAAGGATGTTGCAGCCGAATTCTGGAGTGTGCCCTTCAAATAAAATAATGTTTACACTAGGTACAATCTAATTGTGTATCACTAGAAATATATATTTTTAACATGCTTGTTTCATGTTAAACATTAAAGGACAGATTTACTAACCGTTCATGCAACACAGTGCATCAATCAAAGATGCTGCTCTGCGTTGCCTGAAAGAGAGAGCAGACCAGTTCCACATCTACTAAGATGTGGCACTATTTCCCTCTCAGTCACACTTTAGGCTGCCTTGCATTAAGCTCACACCTGTGCACGATAGTGCAAGAATGTATGTGTGATGACAAGCATAGGTTTTGTACTGGAAAGTGGCCCTTCCAGTAGGGAAAATATGCTTTAATACTTTTCCCACTTTGTATATGTGCTGTACCGTGCAGCACACATGCTGAGGTAGAAAAATGTGGCAGCTTTGTAAAGTTGCTCCACTTTTATGCCTCACTTGAGGGGGTAGTACGTTTCTGGTGCAAATCCGTATCTCCCAATGTGAGTAGATAGAGATTTGCGACAAACCCGATTATTGGTTGCATGGGAACTCTCCTGCAGTTCATATTGCTACTTTGCGTTACTTTAGGCAGCTTTCCAACGCAAATGTTGATTTGTTGAAAAGTAAATCCCATCACAACCCTTTGTGGTGAGTTTGTGTCACTTTTGCAAGTGTTAGTGAATCTCTTTGTACATTTGGGGCAGCCTATCTTATACTGTTTCGTAATACCATTTTTAAATGATGGCTTCCATATTCACAGTGGCACCTCGTAACATTATAAATACAAGTCACTATTCTCCAGTGCACCAACCAGAATTCAGTTCTGTGACTGGTTACACACACAGACATCTGCAGTGATTGCATTAACTGAGTTTTCAGAACATAAAATAATAAATTTCCCAGGGATTATCTAACACAGCTCTCTAAACTATTTTCTATGCACTTGAACATGTGGATGAACTGCTAAATATTTTGCGGGAGCCCATCACTGAGGCCTGATCTCCAACGCAGCACAGCCCACATCAGCTAAAGAGCTCTGTGTGTCGTGGAAGCTGCAGTAGCCCAGGCTAAGATTGATGCTGCACACTGGAACCATATGCATTGCCAGCAGCTGTAGGAAACAAGTCCTTTAAAAAATAGTGGGTAGGCTAATTAGCATAAACAACACACAAGGATGCCACTTGCAACAATGTGGAGTAATCCCCTTTTAACAAAAGGAGCTCGTTTTCCTTCCTAGCTCTCAACTACAAGAGCTTCACCAAGTCGAAGCCTAAATCCTCAGTGGTGGCTCACAACAGTTTGAAAAAGTGCAACACAAAGGCTTGCTAAACAGAAGTCAAAAACTTTTCGAAGAGGTTGCCATGGGTGGGCCGGACTAAAGGGCAGTTAGTTAGAAGATGGGAGGGCTGCTCAAAATAACAAAGACAAGTTGGTTGCACATACATAAGTAAAAGATCAGCAGTATTCACTAACAGTGTGATACGCCAACAACAGGAGTCACAGACGTGGATGTGCACTCAGTGGCCGCATAAGAATTTGCACGAGGGACCGAATATTGAACTGTTGATGCTCTGCTCTACTGGTTCTACTTGTTGAAAAAAGAAGGGACGCTCTCACTTCTACCTGATGTGCGCCACTTTTGTGACGGAGAGTAGGTTTCACTGTTGCTATGCTGTTCCTCTTCTCTGTGGCGTAAATATATGCTACTCCTCCTGCTGCCTACTAAAGGTTCCACTGGATGTGAAGTTCTGTTCTACACATGCAGGATCATGAGTTGTAGATGCATATGTGGCCTAGCCGTGGTCTAATGCCAGTGGCAGGGTTGTTGATAGCCGAGGATATGAACTCCTTGACGTTTCAAACTCTTTGGTTTGCAGAAAATAGTGTGCTAGACCCTATGCATTTCTAAGTGTTTTTACCCGGGACTTCTATAGCTGGGGTTTAATTAAAAACATGAGTAGGGCACTTCAGCGCTCTGTTGGGAGAACTGTGATGAACTCACAGCCCATAAAAATGTATCCCTCTCTGTGCTAGGGCCTTGTTACCTTCATCCCCAGGAGACCCGGGAAAGACATCATGGACTATTCTATGGGAAGGTCAAATAGGACTTATCAAAAATGAGCCAATTAAAGAGATAAAAAGCATCAATTCTCTGCAACAGAAAAATTCCAACCAGTAATTTGGACACATTTTTTTGCTTTCGTATACATGTATGGAAGGACGCTATGAGACTGCAAAAATTTAATAAAGATTAAGGTATGAAATTTTAAAGAAACTAATGAACTGCCTCTATGCCACATTCTACATGTCTAGGCACAGCGCAAAACAAGTAATGTACCGCATACATAAGATCGTGTCTTTCAAGCAAGTGATTGATTTGACCACATTACATTGATTGGACCATCTTGCATTGGTTTGACCACCTTACATTGATTGGACCATCTTGCATTGGTTTGACCACTTTACATTGATTGGACCATCTTGCATTGGTTTGACCACCTTACATTGATTGGACCATCTTGCATTGGTTTGACCACCTTACATTGATTGGACCATCTTGCATTGGTTTGGCCACCTTACATTGATTGGACCATCTTGCATTGGTTTGGCCACCTTACATTGATTGGACCACCTTGCATTGGTTTGGCCACATTACATTGATTGGACCACCTTGCATTGGTTTGGCCACCTTACATTGATTGGACCACCTTGCATTGGTTTGGCCACCTTACATTGATTGGACCATCTTGCATTGGTTTGGCCACCTTACATTGATTGGACCATCTTGCATTGGTTTGGCCACCTTACATTGATTGGACCATCTTGCATTGGTTTGACCACCTTACATTGATTGGACCATCTTGCATTGGTTTGACCACCTTACATTGATTGGACCATCTTGCATTGGTTTGGCCACCTTACATTGATTGGACCATCTTGCATTGGTTTGACCACCTTACATTGATTGGACCATCTTGCATTGGTTTGACCACCTTACATTGATTGGACCATCTTGCATTGGTTTGACCACCTTACATTGATTGGACCATCTTGATCACACATACCTGATTGCTACTTTACGCAGAACACTCGTGTTTTAAGAACTCCTGCTGCTGACACCTGCTTTGTACCTGGTTTTGTGCAAGAGAAGCTTGCACTGCTGCCTGTCGAGCAGTGCCTATATTGTGAGTTATGAAGTTGGAAATCACACCTATTAGTGAAACTGCAAAACTATTGACATTGCGAATGCATCTTTTATTGCCCGAGGAAAAGAGTGAGCTCTCACAGAACACGTGGGCAAAGGTTGCTCTTGCATAATAAACAAGGAGGGACAGTTTTCAAAATGGGCTAGAACATTTTATAAAATGATCATAGTTGCAAAATGTCTCAGAGTCACGTGTGAAACTTTGTAATCCCTGGCTTTTTAGCTAAAATCAAGCTGCAGGTTATGAATTTTGATACCAAACCATAATCGCAGTGTTAAAGGAAGAACTGCGAGCCCAGAGTGCAACAGGCTCTCGGCTGAAACGTCATGTGTGGCTGGAAACCTGGGACAACTTGGCAGCAGTACAAAGAGCGAAGCAAAAAAGGTATTTCTTAACTGATGCCCTTTTCTCCCCTTCCTCCTGTAATTTCTATATTTTATTCGGGAAAAAACACATTTGTTTTCCTCTTGGTATGAAGGCATAATAGTAGACCTGACGCCTGCCGCACTAGGCCTGCTCTCCGGGGATGGCTATCGCAGGGGCCCTGCTCTACCAGGACTCAGGAGTGGGCGAGGGCGGAGATGGCACTGAGGGCAGATGCTCACATCTCTGTGACAATGGGCTGCACTCACGCATCTCCCAAAGGGGGAGAAAAGAAACCATCTTGGCCAGATCGGTAAAGTCCACAGGCGATCGGCCCTTTGGACGTAGCACCACCTGGATCCCGTGATCACTCTGTAATTAGGATGATTTGCAGCAGCGCACTGTCATAGCAAACAAACACCCGCCTGCTGCACCACAGCACAGCCACCATGCTGCGGTGCTGCTCCGCCCTGTAGGGAACACATCCAAGCCTGCATCGGGCAAGGCAAGTGGAAGAGGTGGGCGAACCGCTGAAAGCGCGAGCCGGGCTCGAGCCCAAGGTCCTGTTGCATCCTCGAGCCCATAACGAGTCAAGCTTTCATATGGCTTCTGCCTGCCCCCCTCGTTCTATCGAGAATGTGGTGTTAAGTCAGAGCTACAGACTTTGGATTTGGAGAACTTGGTTCAAGTATTGGCCCTGGCGGAATATTCTGTGACTCTGGGCAATTCACTTAATATCGCCTAAAAAATAATAATAATAATAATGTGACCTTGTTAAATGTAACTAGCGTTTATGTAAAGCGCTCCAATACGTTCGGATTGGGGTCGTACTGTACAAAAACTGCAAAAAAAAATAAACAAAGAAGTAAAAACAAAGCATTAACATAAAAAAGCAGGGGAGGCAAATAGATAACCACTTAGGGACCCATGGGGACCCCTTCCCGTTTGCGAATGAGTTACCATCCACTTCAAGTGGATGGTAACTGCGAGTTGATTTGCGACCACTTTCGCGGTCACAAATCAACTCTACATCGCGGTGCGACTCGCAAATAGGAAGGGAACACCCCTTCCTATTTGCGAGTCGGAAACACATTTTGCGAGTCGGTACCGACTCGCAATATGTGTTTCTGCATCGCATGAGGGCATTAGCGCCTCACAAACGGCGTTTTTCGCCGTTTGCGAGGCGCTAATGCCTTCCTACATCTGGCCCTTAGTCACTTATTTGCACAAAGTGAAACCAAAAATCCTGGATAAATCACGGTTTTCCTACTTACATTGTGTGACCTAAGACAAACATTTTACTTTACCAAAAATCGTTTTTCTTCCTAATCTCGTATTAAAGCACTTTCAAATATATGAGTTTAGATTACCAATTGTACAAAGACCTGTTATGAGTGATTTAATAGGCTGTAATGTTACCCCATAATAATTTGGTCCACATACACGGTTCCCATCACAACGTTCTTGCCTCTTGGGCCGCTAATGGCTCTGTCGCCACTGAGGGGACGGTGGCAGGAATCATTCTAAATTCACGTTCAAGTCTGTCATTTTTAATAAGTATTTCTCGGTGCAGTGCTATGCTGCGGCGTATTAATGTCAACATTTGAATCGACGATCTTATTTTATGTGGTGCTGTGTGATTTGCATAGACATAGCATACATATTTAGTGCTCGGCTCATGAACGGGCTCCAAGAACCAAACTTGACTCTTGGCTCTGCTCTTCCTGTTAATTTTTAGGCCCTCCCACCGGTAAGAGAGTGCGTGGGGGTGGAGGGGGTCTCCGTCCCTTTCCTGCCCCTCACCATCCCCTCCCCCCCGCACACTTGTGCCTTGGCAACGGCCTTTCTTGGGAGTTACGAAATGTTTTGAAGTCCCAGAGAAGGTGCTTACTGGGGGAGAGGGGCTTCTGCCATATATATGGCGTATGAGGTTTCCATAACCAAACATTAAGTAGTCGGTTTAAAGCAGTAAAAGGGACGTATGTGTTGTGAACAATTAATCACTGAGGGGTGCCGACCAATAACCAGATATCACGCATCCTCAATTTAAGCTGGCATAAGCAACATGATGGAGGAAACCAGCTTTACCTGTCTAGGCAGGTGCAGGAGCGCTGTTCTGGCTTCTGCCTCCATCTTTGTCTGTGGGATGCTGCAGATGGTATCCTGACAGACATACAGACACAGAATATCTGGTGTCCTCGGGCCAGTATTCTTCTTTCTGCTGAAAAGTGTGCCTTCAGAACCAGGAAACTCCTGGACAGAGGAGCTTGCAGTCCACCAGGAGGCACTCCTTTTGCATACCTAACGGGAGGACTGCGAAAACCTTGTGTCCACTTTACACAGAGACAACACCACTCAGTGGGCCTGGTCCAGCAGAGCTGCCAGAAGACATCAGTCAGCGTTGCTGCTACACCTTCAAGCCTACCAGTGAGAAATAGCATTCATCTACAAAGATAAAACTGACTTCACTCCAGCACCACTGGGCTCTGTAAACCCTCCCGACAGACCCACTAGTGAATATTCTTGGAGCACGGTTGCCCTCTAGTGGACAATTTCGCTCCAATACTTTCTTCTGGTGCTAAAATTTTTATTTCTACCTCTTGTTATGATACACTTATTTAAATATTTTGGACGGTTAATATTGACTTCTAAACTAAGGGCAGCAAAAAAGTAACAAGTAGTCCTGTAGTATTTGGCGCAGTTATGGCTTAAACACAGTATTAGAAAACCACATTAAGAGATAATATTTATTACAGAGCTTTTTGTCATCAGTTCATTATATCCAACAGAGGCAGTTATGGGACTGGGTACACCCATGTGGCTTGCAGTATGGTCACACTTCCTCTAATCATGTTGGGTCAGTAATAGAATAGGTGATTTTGGTGGATTGTTTTTCTACAGGTGGCAACAGGGTGCATTTAAGGGGGGAGCATTTCTCATGCATTTGTATTATTTTGTTCTTCAGAGAGACCTTTTAAACAAAACAAAACTTTTCTGTATAAAGTGACTTTATTGTGATTGTTTCTTAAGCCAGACATCAAACGATTTCATTGGAATGCCACCCAGACCTAACAACTCTGTTGTCCGGGTGTCAGTGAGTGTACCATCTTTAGCTGCGGTAAAGACAATAAGTTGGGGTTTCCACCTCTTTATACCTAGAGCCCTACATTAAGCATTGGTCATTGCTATTCAGGGACTCAGTGGTTTCCCACAAGAAGAGCCACTTCCCTGTCTGTACATTTTTCATCCAACATTCCACGTCAGAGAAGACCCGACCATATCACAATCATTGTTGGCCCTGCTTCAATTAGAGTTGGCCAGGCAAGGATCCAATGTCAGGCCAGGTCAGCTCTCAACCAGAACATAGCAACTACAGCCTGTTTTCGGCCCATTTGGGCCTCATCAGTAGGGTGCAGCTTTAATCCAGTAGCACAGTGAGCACAGGACCTATGTCTTGGCATACCCCCTATACTTCAAATGTGGCACAGAGGAATGTGAAAAGTGATGGGTGGAACGTTTGAATTAGCCCTAGGCACTATTAATTACTTGGGCCTCATCTCGGTCCATCATTTTCTGCCAAACATTTCAGACAGGACCCATCCATGTTCAAATCAACCTTGGTCTTGCTGAAATAGAAGCAGTTCAGCCTGATCTGTCAGGCCAGTTTCTCTCTGAACCAGAATACGGGCAACCCCAGATTAGTTTCACCCCACTGGGCCCTCATCAGTAGGATGTACCTTGGTTCTAGCAGCACAGAGACCATGAGCCCACATCTGGGCACACCCACTGCACTGAGGTGTGGGGTTGCTTGTGTTCCCTTCTGGAAGGGCCTTGACCTGGCCGTTCAGAAAGGACTTACTGATCTGCAAGGGAGGCCTCTGTCTAGAGCGGCCCGGTGGGTAAAATACGATGGACTAGCACAGGCCAGTGGCAGAGATTAATCCAAGCATTCCATCCATCACCTTGTTATTACTTTCAATAATGTGTCACACATTGTTGCTAATTTCATTGCTAATAAGTATCTAGTTCAGCAAGCTGTGTTTCACTCACCTTGGCATGGAAGTCCTCCTCAGCCCTCTTCTGTGACAAATAGACATTTCTTGATTTTGATTCGATATGATTATTGGTTTCTTATACCTCAAACCCCTACATTATTTACTGAGCACAACTGTGTGATATCTCTAAGATCGCATAACCTAAGAAAGCCTGAGGAAACCTCCATGAGCTATAAGCTGAGCAATATGAATAAATGACTTATATTGGTGCATGATGTTAGATTAAACATCTGTGTTACTCAAAGTTTTTCCCCATGCACCCAAAGCCTTTTTGATCCTGTTGGTGAACACGTACCTGGCGGCAGTTAAGTTTTAAAACACTGGCCCAAGGATAAGATCAAGGCGTCTCTGGGAGCCATATGCCCTTGATATCCAGGAAATGGACCAGCTTTTCTGCTAGAAGTGTACAATTGTTTGGTCATGTACTTGTACCTCTTGATGAACAACACATTTCATATGGTGAACACCAGAACAATTGACAGCGTTTGGGGACACAACTTTACATGTAATACTTCATTTGGTTTGGGAACTGCCTGGAACTGGTTTTGCAAAGGCTTGGGATGTTTGTGCTCAGAAATTCCCTTCACAACTGAATCGCACAAAACTGTTCTTCTGGCTGAAGTCCAACATTCCTCTGGATTTATAAATCATTCAAATCAAATATTTTCATCATTTCCTTTAGCCATGGGGCTTGGCATGTAAATGCGAAAGGATAGTACCTGGGCATTTTCTCTGCTTTTGTGAGTTGAAGCACTGGACGAGGGAAGCTCCGATTTCTATATCCTTCCAAAACAACAATCTCAAAATAAAACATTCCAGAGTGTTCCACTGGATTCGAATTGATCTTTCACAAAGGGAGTGGAGTGGTTTTCTTGGGGAGGGCATGGACGTACATAAAGGGTTAGAAGAGCCAGAATGTCTGCTGATTGCAAACATGGATGCAACAGATATGATCTGAAAGAATGAATGTGTGATTGGGGGTGCTTTGTTTCCCATTGTCTCCTGGCTGTTTTGCTGCAGTTGGCCGGAAGGGAGACCCTGCGATGTTTCACGCGCTTTTTGTTGTGTGCATCTTTAATGGTCTTTAGAAAGGTGCCCAGCTGCCCCTGAATATCTCCCACATTCTAGTTTTCTGATAAAAACACTGCCCACCTGCGCGCGCGCACACCTCCTCCCCCACGACAAGGGAGAAAGATGCCACATGCAGACATTGAGTGTGAAGTACTTTTCGTTCTGGTTCGTGTCCTTAAACGTCGCTGAAACTAACCCTGTGACACGGAGGGCCGGACCGGGGTGCCAAACGCAGCCCTGCCAAAAATGTTCAAACCATCCCTGCTCCCTTAGTTTGCTCGAACCATCTCTCCTTCCATCCACCCACCCAGGTTCACTTTTTCTTTCCTCTCTCACGCTTCCCTCTCTGCTCGTTTTCTCCCTGCCTTCCTCCACTCTGCTGCGGTTAACTTGGGGGAGCTGGGGAATGTGGCAGGAACCCCTCAAGGGCTCCAGCCCACCAGGGAAATGCCCGGTGCAAGAAAGGCCTGAATGGCCGCCATAGTGTTCCTAGCTGTAAATGGCGAGACTCATTACTGCCTCGAGGAGGCCTTTGTTCTTGGATGGACGTGTCCCAGTACTTCCTGGTGCTGTCAGTACTGGGTCTGTGAGTGCTTCTATTTCTGTCTGTCAGCAGGCATGGCTGCCACTCTCATCCACATGAAACTTGTATGGGGGGATGCCCCCCGGCTAACTATATTTTTTTATCGTTTTATCTTTCAGCTGCTGGCACAGCAAAAACAACAAGTGATGGACGGAATGCTGAACATTGTCAAACATTCATCCCCAGTACAGTGATCTGGGCCTAAATCCATCATTTTTTTGCTGCCCATGCCATTCCAGTTTGGACCCAGCCATATGCAAATCAGTCTTAACCCTGTTCCCCATGGGAACAGTCCAGCCCGAACTGCTTGGCCAGGTCTTCCCTGGACTGGAAACAAGCATCCTGGGACCGGTTTCGGGGTTTCACCCCTCATCAGCCAGGCTAGCTTGAATCCAGTGGCATGGGAAGCACGGGACCCACGTCTGGGCATACCCTTCCCACTTAGGGCGACAAAGCAAAAACAACAAGTGATGGACGGAATGCTGAACATTGTCAAACATACTCCCCCAGTACAGTGATCTGGGCCTAAATCCATCATTTTTTTGCTGCCCATGCCATTCCAGTTTGGACCCAGCCATATGCAAATCAGTCTTGACCCTGTTCCCCATGGGAACAGTCCAGCCCGAACTGCTAGGCCAGGTCTTCCCTGGACTGGAAACACGCATCCTGGGACCGGTTTCGGGGTTTCACCCCTCATCAGCCAGGCTAGCTTGAATCCAGTGGCATGGGAAGCACGGGACCCACGTCTGGGCATACCCTTCCCACTTAGGGCGACAAAGCAAAAACAACAAGTGATGGACGGAATGCTGAACATTGTCAAACATTCACCACCAGTACAGTGATATGGGCCAAAATCCATCATTTTTTTGCTGCCCATGCCATTCCAGTTTGGACCCAGTCATATGCAAATCAGTCTTGACCCTGTTCCCCATGGGAACAGTCCAGCCCGAACTGCTAGGCCAGGTCTTCCCTGGACTGGAAACAAGCATCCTGGGACCGGTTTCGGTTTCACAGCCAGCAGCATGTGAAGGGATTGGTGGGGCTGAGCCACAGGAGGGGGGAGGAGAGAGTGCACCTAAGTGCGTATGTGTATCTGTATGGCCGTCTCAGGCTGGCCAAACACACATGCACACTTCAGTTTCTCCAGCCTGGCTGTGTTGAACAGCTGGGCTGGAGAAACTGCACAGACCCCAGGGCAATGTCTGAACCGCAGCCCAAGCCGCTCAGACCAATCCTGAGGCTGCTTCATGCTAGTTTTAGCATGAAAGTAGCACCAGGATTGCTGGGGAGCCTGTGCTGGTGTCCCACTGGGACACCAGAAGAAGAGGAGCGAGGCAGGAGCGATGGAAAGAGGTAAGCTTTTTAAATAAAAAATGTTTATTCCCCCCCAGCCCCTCCCTTTGAGATTTGCGGCACCCACCACTGCTTGTATGACATCAGCTTTGCTTTGCACTAAAGGTGAAACACATCTTCCTTGGAACCTTCCCCTGTCTGGTGCATAGTTTCCACTTGTTCCCTTTTGTGACTTTCACATTTGTTCACTGGCTGCAATGTTAGGATTTACCATGCTCCAAAAATACAGCAGGGAAGATATAGCATTTTTTTTTTTTTTTTGAATAAAAAAAACCTTTTCTTGTTATATCACCTTCAGAGTAACTTTACGCATAATTTTGTGGAGAAATTACAGTTTTTTACTGCATGCACAGTTAAAAGGCCTTGCTTGATAGAGATCTGGTAAAAATGTTTTCCAAAGACTCCTAACATGTGAAAGTAGTTAACTTCGACTAGACCCTGGAGGCATATTTTCCTTTCACCATTAGGTACGTGCAAAGCTTTTATTGTTTCTCGATATTCAGCTTGCTCGTAGAAATGGGGTTTCCCAATTGTGTTAATCAGTGCCAGTAACTCAGGAGCAGGTTGTATGTGATTACATATCTTGCTACACTTTTTCACGTGAGTAACCAGTAACTCACAAGAATGTTAACTGCAATTGAATCCCTGGCTGCGACTTTCCCCAAGAGTGACAGCACTCTTTACAGCTCCATACAAAAATGGTCGGAAAAGTCGACTTTTTCACACAAAAGCCCAACTTGCCTGGAACTTTGTGGCCTGCATATGTTTTTTTACAGGCGAGCGCACATCGCTCAGTTCCGTGTTGTTATCTCTCTTTGGGCTTCAAACCACGCCCATGTCACGTCAGTGTCTTTCATTGGTTCGTGGGCTTGCCTTTTAAAATATGCTTGCTTTCATTAGTGGAAGGCATGCATATGTCATGCCTTTTCTGGTGGTTAGCCCTCCTCGAGCGTAGCAAACAAGTACTGAAAACATACGAGGCTCGCTGTTTTCCATCCGGTTTGTGGACTACTTTTTCTTTTTTTTCACAGCGCGATCTCGCTTGGCAGAAGTCGAGCGCTTTGCATGACATCGACCCTGCTACATAGTTAATTGCACTTCGGCCGTCAGGTCGCTTATGTGAAAGTTTTACTTTTCAGTTGATATGGCAAGAAAAGTCCAGTTAGTTATTTGAAACAATTTTATTTTTATTTTCAATTTATGTGGCAAGAAAAGTCCGGTTAGGAGTTTACAATGCTAATTGCTCGAGCTCAAGCAAACGCAAGACCGTTTGCATTGCAAATGCTTGTTTGTATTAGTTTTGAGAAAGACCTGAAGGTCACGACAGAGAAAAATCTTTGCACACCCTCACTCACCAGTTGGGGTTGGGTGAAACTTCACTTGTCGGACCTTCACTGATCCATCTACACAAAGAACAAGAGACACCCTAGGATCTGAAACAAGCCATGAGCACGTCTCTAGAGACTAAATCCTGGGTTTGCCTTGTGCTTTTGTTCCAGAGAGCTTTGGGGTGATTCACAGATCACGTCTTTCAAAAGAACGATATGTGAACACACTGTGAGAAAGCAAGCGGATGGCGGCCAACATTCAGAACAAGAAATGGAAACTTGTCCTGGCTGCTCCTGGCATTAATGACTGTAAAATATATGGCAAACAACAAATACAAAATGAACATGATAGATGATGGTTAAATCTCCCTGTAATTCCCTTGGGCAGCAGTGCTTGCAGCGGTGATCAAACACGAAAGCAGATCAGGACAAAGGTAAGGTGAACAGAGTATATTATTAATTCCAGTGCCTTGTGTCCTAAAGCATCAGATAGGACAGGAAGTGAACCACATGTGCTTTTAAACCACTCATGCCTAACCGATGACCCCACTGCCTGCCTAACTTACCCTTCTTCTCTGTTTGCACCTTCTCAGCCCCCCCACTAGCACTACATTCTGTGGATTAGAATCATTGACTTTCACATCTAAAATCGATTAAAAAGTGACCACAACGTGCTTAAGTCAGGGGAGAGTGATGGTCATTTATAGTAAATTACACTCAATTACACAGTGATGGCTAAGCTCATTTAAAATATTTATTTAGGGATATACACTGAAAAACCTTTTGGTTCTTAAGATCATGTTTAAAAAAAGAACCTGCTGAAGTTAAGGCGACTCAAAAGACAGTTAACAAGTCGGAATAGTGTGTTCTATCGCTGAAACAGCAAACATTGACCAGTCCGCTAGGTTTGCCTGTTACGTAGTAGTAAAGAGGTACAAAAAAATTTATGGGTGCCCTGTGCATCCAAGGAGCGAGGTCGAACTCGCCTATAGGAACATCTAGGGGTGCAGGGAAACAGTAAGACACACAGACACCCATTTCTCCAAGGCCCATCATAAATACATGCACACAAATCGATCAACATACAGGCACTAACACACACTGGCCAGCAGTCACACCTAACTCAGTGCAGCTAGAAGCGTGTAGTAGGCCACCAAGCCACGAGTATCAGGAGCAGAGTGCAACATACAGAAGCGGGGCAAAGATGATGTGCACCGGTTGAGTACAGGGAGATGAGGACCATGAGAGCGCTGATAATGCACTTCAGTGGAGCACTGGGTGTTGCCAACAGATGTTCTGCACAGGAGAACTCTGAGTGTTGTGCATTGGGTGAGCACCAGGCGCTGTGCAACAAGGAAGCGCTTCGTAATACACATGCTGCGTGTATTACAGGTGCAAAGGGTGATGTGCAGCAAGCTGCATGTAGTGGCGTTAAGGGGACAGATATTTGAAGTTTAATGTAGGCACATATTAGCGTGCATTAGGCGAGCCAGGGTGATGTCAGAACAGTCTCAAGCTGTCAGATATCATTGTGCAAGGGTCAGAGTGATGTCAGAAAGGAAGGAGTTCGTTGACCAGATATGTTTTGCAAATCTTTGTGAAACTGTGCAGACCATGTTTCTCTCGGAGGATTCTGGAAAAGTTATAGCCTGCCGGGGCAGTTATAGACAACCCACCTTGCTTCTGTTAGTAGAATAGCTGTCCTCTAGGAGGGTGATATCAGAAAAACAGAATTATTTACACGTCTGCTGTTCATCACAAAGTAGATGACATCCGTAACAATGTTACCTTATGCCAAGTTACTAAAACTGGACTTCCAAAAATACCAGAGCTGAATGCCTCAACCACCGGATCAGCTGCCTCTATATGGACCATCTAACAGACACAAGGCTGACCCCAGTCCTAAAAACAAAGAGTTCTCCCTAGCATAATTCTCAACTGTCTTGATTGACTCCTAACCATAGTAGGGATGCTCTCGATAATCCTTAACTATAAATTACTTGGAGGGATTGTCCATTCCCCACCTGCAGAATCTTGCCAAACAAAACACACCAAGCCAACACTGCTGATCTGCCAACCAAGACTTACCAACACCACAATTACAGTCAAACACAGAACTCTGAACCAACAACCTTCCAACCAGCAGCAGATCCCATCACAGCATCATCTCTTTTGGTGAAGCAATCTAACACACAGACACAGGCCTAGAGGTTACTTTGCCACTAATGTGTGTGAAACACGTCATTAAATGAAAAAGAACTGCATATACAGTACAGGACATGTGATCAGGGCATGTCGGAGGGTTGGCTACAATAGACCAAGCGTGTCTACGTAACGTGTCGGAATCGTAAAGAGTTGTCCACTCGCTCCGCTACGTACCCAGCTGATGATAGCTCTTACATAGCTTCTCCACGTATATAATAACCTTGTTTTTATACTGAAATGCTGTTCGGTTTTCAAATTGCAGTGATTAGTATCATAAAGGTCAGACAGGCTAAAACGTTCAAGAAATTGCTTCAGAAAACCTGATGGTAGTTCTGAAAAGGCAAGATGACAGACCTGGAAAGGCAGGTTTATTTTCACTGATTTCTCCCTTCCCTGCATCTTCCTGGGCGTGGAGGAGAGCGCCGGGCGATGACTGAAGTCGTGGTGTTAAGAGCTCTACTTCCACCACATGCTAAATGATCTGCCTGATGTCAGGCACGGCAATGCATCCAGGTTCATCTCCAATTACAAGGATCGGAATAGTTAGAGCTCCGAGAGTATGGCCAGACTGTGGAAATGTGGAAGTAAATGCATATTTATAGCACACAGGCTTAGGTTCTGTGCCTTTTGTGGATGGTGAATGTTCTACGCAGAAGCGATGCAATGGTATCAATGGAAAAACAAAGCTGTTGAATGGTTTGGCAAGAAGAAAGGAAAACATGAATAAAATATGTACACAAAGAAATTATCTGAAGCACATGAAAGGGCCATGGTTGGGTTGTCTTTGTGTTGTGTTATTTAAAAAAATCTTTTGACATAAACCTGCTAGCCAGCCAACCTGTACCTAAGTGTGGAAACTTCTAACAATGTGAGAGCTCGACATGGTGGATACCGTCATGGCAAACTGCCTGCGCTGTTAGGACTTTTAATTTAGCGTGGAGGAAATTAAGCTAACTTAATATGTGCCAACAGCCCATCCCCTGCCCCTACAAGACCATTTGCTGCTGTGGGACGCGGGTGCTGCTGTGCCTCTCTATACTGGGATCACTGCTAGACCTGCAAATCAGAACCCTGCAGCAGACGCAAATGAAGTTA
This sequence comes from Pleurodeles waltl, assembly GCF_031143425.1. Lineage (NCBI taxonomy): Eukaryota > Metazoa > Chordata > Amphibia > Caudata > Salamandridae > Pleurodeles > Pleurodeles waltl. The sequence goes on along the minus strand of NC_090437.1, from coordinate 796,328,519 downwards.
GACTTTCCAGACATGTAAAAAATATAAAAACCGTTCAACTTACTGCATTAATCGATTGCACATTTGCCTAGCACATATTGTAAATTAAATTTGACAATATTGTGCTAGGCTCAGGACGGGAAATGTGACCACAGACATTTAAAAATAGGTATATTTTTAGACCCTTCTTGAAGCCAATAAAGCTTTCCAGCACCCTGAGAGAGAAGAAAGTGCTCCAGAGAGGGGTGGGGCCTAGAATGGGAGAGGGGAGGGGCCTAGAATGGGAAAGGACCGGTCGCCTGACTAGGCAGTAAATGGCTATAGGGTCTAGTGATGGAAGAAAGGGAAGAAGAGTCAAAAGAAAAGGCAGATTGGTTACAAATTCTATATTGCACTCTCCTCTGAGTAGAGGTCTCAATATGAAAGCTTAGCGTCTGCACCAGGTGAACTGCAACATTCTTGATTTTGTGAAAACTCTCCACTAAAGTCAATAGATTCGGCAGAGATTGCGTATCAAAATGTACATGGTATTATTGGGAAATTAAAGCATCACTGGTGTGAATGGGTGGTACCGGCAAGTGACTAATGCTGTTGATGAGAACAGCCACGGGCTCCAGCCGTAATCTGGAGAATGAACTAAAGCAGTGTTCTGCAAAGTCGGTCCTGGAGAGCCGGGTCCATGCCAGGTTTTTAGCATATCCAAATTTAGAAAAAAGATCTTTCAGAAATCTACATTTTTCTAAATGTGGATATGCTAAAAATCTGGCATGGACCCGGCTCTCCAGGACTGACTTTGCAGAACGCTGAACTAAAGCACGACCATAGGTAAGCCCCAGTGTTTTTACTTTAGGAGCAGTGATGCTAGATTGTCTCCACGTAGATAAAATGTATTCATTGGAGATCAGAGGCTCCAGAAGTCCACAGGAGGATGTCAGTCAATTCCCCCAGAAGTAGATGGCTGTAATGTAGCTATGCATGTTTCGCAAACAAGGCTAGGGTGGGAAAACCCCACAGGTTTTCACTGAAGATGTAAAAGAAATCACAAATTGAGTCTATGGGGTGAACCTGCCACAGGTCTCGTTAACAAAAAGCAGACAAATCCAATGAGCGTTTTGGCAGCAGAGGCGCAGCTATCAATGGTGCAGAAGGTGCAAGTTGGATCTCACCATCCTTCAACTTTACAAGACATTCTTACTATTTAAATCAGTGCTAATGTTTTTCCTGTAGCAGTCTTAATACAAACTTAATAATTTTCATTCAGCATTGGGCATGGTGGACCAAACTGAGTTGAGAAAGTCCCTATGACATGGTTGCTATGGGACTGTCCGTAATAAATCTGAAACGGTTACAAAGGTAATCTTCTAATACAGGACCCACTGTTTCTTTAAATTGTATTATCTGTCCCAATATAGCATTAGAAAATGCTGATGGATCACCAAACCCTTATTTGTTTAATGAGTCAAGTAAAACAATGCAATAAGTGATATCTGCATACGCCACATATCCATGCTCTACACATCTGTATCCCACAGCAAAACCATCCGATTTTTTCAGTGTCTGGGTGACTAATTACCCAAATGGAGAAACTCATATTAAATCTTGCAGTCCCCAGCAATTCATCTGGACTCTTCAGTCACGTCTCTTCCCTTCCATGTCTGTGCTGTATGCCTATAGATCTCTGCACTGCTCGCTTGCAGTGTTGGCTCACGTAGATCATCACAGTCCCGGTGCCTTGGCACTGGGAGTCCCGCTGGTTGTATGTCATCACTTTGCCAACAGATTGTTGGCCACCACTGGAGAAGGGCCTTTCTTACATGAAAGATGCCATTGCATGGGAGATTTCTGAGTATTGTACCAAACATTGCCAAGTAAAATTGGGAAATAAGCAGGAACATTATTGTGTTACCACAAAACACATGCCCTGGAAGATGCCCCTATTTCTGGACATGGCTGTGGAGTAGGAAGCTTGTGAGACCAGGGTTGGCATTACAGTCACAACAATGCTTTCTGTATGTCCTCTGCATGTTCCAGGGAGTTTTCATACATTTCCCAGCAGCCATGCTGGGTCTTTCCACAGTAGTGTCATGGTGCTGGGGATGCTTTCAACAGAGACTTCTGTCACCACAGTCATGCGCTACCAGGATCAGACTGGGACATAAAATAAACCTGGGCACCATAATAAACGTGGCCCACATTAGCGAAGCATTTGGTTAAAGAGTGGCAATATATGGGAAATAAACAGTAAAATCCGCCCTCCTGGCCATAAAAGCGGCCCAAAGTTGCCAAAAAAGCAGTCCACACACCGATGTGTCAGACAAGCCCATCGGGCACTGCCTGATTGTCCGACCCTGGGCGCTGGACCCGTATCATGGACACGGCCTCCGCACTGCCCTCACGAGCACCTCTTCCTAGTTCAATGAAGATAAGAAAGGGGCAAAGAAAGGGCCCTTTGCGACAACCAGAGCTCGTGGTGCAAATGCTACCAGGCTAATTACAAGGCTGCTGTGGCATATGGTAAGAGAGCTGTCACTGCAAGCATTGTGATCAACTCATGCAATTAAATGATATCAAGATCACAGCAACAATTAAATCAGATACGAATAATGCAAACACAACAGAATCCAGAGAAAGATAGTGCCAAGGGAAAAGCCGATGGGCTGATAGCCCTACACAGGGCATTTAAAAGCTCAGTCAACAATGCATCACACAAACTCATGTAAAAAAACGTGTTCCCAGTTTTAAAATATTGCCTCCTCGGGATGTGCCAGATACTGTATTTTAGCATGCTTCCGACTGGCAGAAACTTGGCATGGTACCTAACTGCACACAATATGCTTTAATATAACTACAGTACTCACATTATCAACATATTTAATAAAGGCAAAACAGGTTTGATAAATTTGTATATGTCCCTCATTTACTCAAACATTACATTTTGAATTCCAAAATGTCATGTTTCAGTGCTCCAATGCAAATCTATTGCCCGTGAGATATAGCAGTGTTCTTGAACCAAAAATTGCTTTGTGGAGATTTACACCAGGTGGAGAGTTAATCTGATTAAATGAGGACGGAATGGAGTTAACAAATCCCATAATGCACTGTGATGGACAACATGTGCTTCTTTAGAACTATCATGTGAGAAATGAGATTCAGGTGCTCCTCTCACAAGTTTATGGGTCGGTGTTTATGTTCATTTGTATAGCTCACACCGCAGAAGTTAATTGCTTCTTGGCACTAGAACAGAGAAGACATGCTGGTTGAAGTGGCGCAAGGTTGATGATTGTGGTTATGCAGCTCTGGCTTGCAGTAGTGTGGCTCAACGACACTGAACATGGGATCCTCACTAATGCACACATTATGTTGGTCATTTTTCTGCAGTGAAACGTCAATATTTTTTGTTTCAATTGATACACGCCTTCATCCTTGTTTCCTTCGTTAATTATTTTCTAATCACTATCTTTACCCATTGTGGTGAATTAACTTTTTTCCAATTGCTGGTGCACGTTCCACTGAACTTCTCTGCTGCGGGCACACGCATCAGTGGCAAGGGTGGTCCCAGAGTTAATAGGGGTGGCCCATGCTGCAATGGATGTAGGTCTTCACCAGGATATGCAACCATGTTCTGCTTTTGAGGTTTGCCTCCATGTCGCTATGTGCCTATCTTTTAGATCTGCATTTTGACAGCACTGCTCTCAAACAGACCTATTGCCAACAATATACAACAGTGGGCCTTGGGTCCACCCTTTTTAGGTTGAGTATAGCAGTGCGCAAGCGCTGCTTTCCTGACATGTTGGTATGTATCTGGGCTTTTAACCACGCCCACTGCACGCCCATCACTAGTTCATAGGCTTGCCTTTCAAAAATCCTTTCTTTTCGTTGGTAACTGCTTTATGTGTGTCCCTCCTTAGGACGGTTTTGTTGCCGCCTTGGTCATCGACCCTGTTACATGGATAATTTCACTTTTGCCAATAACTTTGACTGCGAGCAAACTTCTTTTTCCTTTTGCGTGTCTCCTTCACGCTCACGGTGGCACTGTGAATTGGCTCGCTTATGTCAACTGTTTTTACTTTTATTTTCAGTTTGTGTGGCAAGAAAAGTCCAGTTAGTAATTTTCAACGCAAATAGCTCTAACTCAAGCAAACGCGAGACCCATTGCATTGCAAATGCTTGGAAACCATTGGCATTCTTAAAACAGCCTCTTTTTGCTATTCACTTGAGACTTTGTCAATCAGGTCTTGACACAGCCTAGTGGAGCATTCGTCCCTCACAGATTTATTGTTCATGAGATAAAGACAGGCCTATTGGACGTGTTACTTTCGATCAAAGGCAGAACTCCGCAATGAATGGTACTGACACACACACACACACACACACACACACATGAGACTAACATGAGCATTGATATACATGAAGTAGTTTTTGAAGGAAATCACTTCTGAAAGTGTTTCTGTTGATTATTAGTTTTTGTTTCCTATACACAGATGCTAATTGTAAAACTTACCTTCGAACAAACGTGTTACTGAACCTGAAAGGCATTGCAAGTTTTTAATGGGTAGCCAATCATGAAAGGGAACAGTTGTTGAAATTAGTCACTTTCTTGTACCACAACAAAATAAGAAATCCCTAAAGAATTTTGGGATATGCAATAAAACTAAAACATTTGGGGCCTAGTGTATCAAAGGGTTTTACCAATTCTGTGTCTGTGGGAAAAGGTGTTCATACATAAGGGGCCTGGTATATAAAGAAAAGGAAACATATTATTTGTTCAAAACAGAACAAAAAGAAGAAGCAATCATGCAGGTGCATGGGGTGACACCACACACACCTGAGAAGTGCTCCTGATAGCTGCTTGCAGGACCCTGGACTTGTACATCCTACCACACAGCGTGAAGGAAACAGAAGTTACTCCGGCAGGGTTTCAGTAGAATCTAGCAGGGGGGCTAACACAGAATATCTTAGTAGCACGTGTCGCACAGTCGTCTCTGGACACATTAGTCTAAAGGGAGCACGTTCTTTACTTAAAAAAGTGACATTGATTCCCTGTAGATCCAAAAACGCACAGCAACAGATGCGACTCACACCTCTAGCCTTGTCCTGACAAACATTTGCATTCTTCAGAGATGCTGTGGTTACATCCTTCTTCTGGCCATATCTTTGCAGACTGGTTCTTTAAGTCCTAATAGTGGAAATGAGGGCTATATATGGGGACTTAGTTGTTCCTGGAAGAATGTACCCACAGCCCTTTAGCAATGTAACTTGGTGGCAGACTCTTTTCTGAGCATGTGGGATTTTCAGCAGCAATGCAGAATACAGCTTGCTTTGGTGGCTTTTCACTCATATAGGAAACCAAACCCACTAACACTAAAGGTATAAACTGGAATATCATTAGAAAAGTGTACCCTAGTTTAGAAATCTCCAGTAGCTACTTAAATTATCAATACTCTACGTCCTTAGGATTTAATGACATTAACTGTATTATTTTAGAGGCTTGGTTGTAATTTCAAACTATTTGTATTTTTTAAATCAGTACATGGATGATATTTATAATTTTAACCAATAACAATCACGTATTTGAGAATAAGAAATAATTGCTCTTTGAACATGAGTTTACTATATGACGCTATTGAAGACATTCAATTTATTGGTCCATAATTGCCACGCAGGTGGGGCAATCAGTTCTAGTCTTTAATTTACTTTATCGGCTTCCAGCTTGGAAACACTGAGTGGTTACTTCGCAAGAGGCTTGGTCTCTGGCACAGCCCACACAGGTACACTTGTGGGGCGATCTGATACATGCTCTCGCTTGCAGCAGTCTGGCCTTGGATATGTCATGTATAAAGCCTGCCACATCAAAGACTTCCAGATCTTGGCCTTTCATTTTTCCTCTGTTTTTTTCTGAGACTTCCTTTCTGCCCTGTGGCAATAGCCTGACTAATGCAATACAGTAGAAATGCAAATCCCCGCCGCTGCCAAGTGATTCAGCCTCGTGAGAGGAAAGGCAGGCCCAACCTAGGACCAAACCACTTCTAACGTTTATTTCATCAGAAAAGGCAGAGCCTGAAAACAAAGTCTGCCCAGGTAGAATCATCTCAGCATGTTTCCTTCATGTGTACGTACAAAAAGGCTGAAAATATCTGTCTCCCCTTTCAAGTGTCTTGAAGAGTCACTTCGAGGTAATTTCTAAATGAAATGTAGTCTCAAAGATTTAGTGACAGAGATCACAGCGCATTAGTTATGCAGTAAAAATAGAAACCTTCAATGTGCACTACTATAATGCAGATTATAAACTGTAAACTGAAAAATATCGTCTATGCAATGATACTGAAACGCAAAAATATACCATCAAATGCTTGCCCTCAAATATACCAGGATAGGAAATAAAGCCGAAAAGTAATTTAAACATACAATAAGCAGGTAACAATTTGCAATTTTAAACAATATTTGAGATAGTATTTATTATGGTACAATAGATACTGTTGGAGTTTACATATTCTACTCTGCATTATTGTAGTCTTTAACTCTCAGGTGTATATGTCCATACAGACCTGGCTAACAGAGCATTTTCTTAGGTTTGTCTTGAGAGCGCAGCTGTCTGCAATCCTTTTCTTACCAGTTTTTTGAAATATACATTGAGTGAGCTTTATCTCCACTAAGTAGCGTACTTCCATTGGAATGCGTGAGGGACTACATTACACCAGAAAACGACATTCAATCAACACACTGTTTATCACATTCACTCCTTTGTCCCCTGTATGTATTCCACACAGAAACCAATATTTTCTGTTACGTTTTTCCCAAAGCATTGCCAAAGCCAATCGGTTTGGCTTTAATGTGCTAAATAGCATTTGTGCTTGAATGGAATGTAAATTACATCTGTACATGCCTAGATTTGCATGTTTTAGTCTGAAATGTTGAATGACAATGCTTGTTCCAACATGTCATCTTACTAGTATTTTATGCATGTTAAATTTCTCTGAGCACTGAAACGCATACTGTGCTAGAGCCCTGTCCACTGTCTTGTACCCAGAAAGTCACTTCCATTTAAAAATACTCTTCCCTGCTACCCTGTGAATTCAGTCATGAAACAAGCTACCCTCTTTAGCCCATAAATGTCATGGTATGATAAATGGAGTCTGGGCCATCACAGTCTAGTTTTTCAGTAATCCCACCACTGCCATTAAATTTCCTTCTGCACTGATTTTAGCATGCATTGGTCATTATTGCCATAATACAGATTGGATTATTTAATCCAAGGAACAGTTTAAAAATAAACCTAGAAAAACACAACAAATCTGGGAAAACCCACAGCTGCACAGAAAAGCTCTTGTTGCTTTCTCCTCTGGGAAACAACGATTTAAACCTGCTTTTTTCAGCAGTCTGGGGGTTTTCCTAATATCTAGCACTCATTACATGATGGAAAGTCCTGGCTTCTTGTTATCATGATTGTGAAAGTGATATCATCACTTTATGACTTTTGGGGAGAACTCACTAGTGTGCAATCCACGAGAGAACTTCCATCCTAGAGTAATCTGAACCAGAAAATAGAACCAGAAGATAGAATGCATTTCAATACTTACAGTTCAAAAGGCTAATTTTTCAAGTGGTTTAATTGAAAACTTTAAAAAAATATATTTTTTCAGTTTTAGGTCATGTACCTAACAATAGTCAAACATGTTAGATTAACACATTTTGGCTATTTGGAAAACTAAGAGATTTATCATTGCACCTTTTTTATGACCGTGTTTTATTTGATGTTGCTATTTACATAGCAATCAAACATTTATTATGTTTTGCAATGCCATTATGTGGCTGCACCTTTATTAATATTTGACTAGCAGTAGTGTGGTATTTATGCAATCTGTTCAATCAAGATGTACATCTCTTCCTCATTCACCAGGGTTTGTTGTGAAAGAAGACACTTTCTTTTACACATGAAATTTATATAAACATTTCTTTACAACACATACTTCTAAAACAGAGGTATAGAAGCAAGGAAACAGTTATATTCATGCATGTCTATGTCTTTTAATATTGCAGTGGGCCTTAGCTTTATCATCACTCCTAGCTACCAGGATTAGTGACAAGCATGTGAGAGGTACTGAAGTGAGTATAAGTATTATTGTTGTCTTGTTAATCTTCAGTAGGCAGCCTCAGGCCATGGAAAAGCTCTAAACTAGAATCAATTTGAGTGCACAGAAAAAAACAAAAATATTTGCTATAAAATTAGAGGCTAAGCACGAAAGAGGTCTTTAGAGATATCCAAAATTAAAGAAGATCAAAACTCTTTTTGATAGAAAGTAGAAGTCTGTCCTCTGGTTTTGAGACTTAGAAGGGGCTACCATCCTCCTTAAATGGGATCAAGTTATCCCAGTGGCGAATCTAAAAAGGATTATTGCTTATCATGTTCGTTTGAAGCCGTTCGAGTGAATACCTTTTTCAAAATCTGGTTGCCGACTACTATTACATGACAGCAGTAAAAAACAAAACTCACTGCTTTGATATCACTTTTCTCATTGTCCTGCTCTTTATCTGACTCACAGGATTCTCCAGAGACCACAGCAAAGTAGAGGAAGGGCTAAGGTGATCCATGTCCTTCCTGGGTCTACAGTGACCCACAATGGGCTGTGGAATGTTACATGATGGCCTGCTATCTACCCCACCTCCCAAAGATCTGCACAGGATTGAAGAAGGAGGATGAATGAAGGCGATGCTCCAGCATCGCCAACAGCTGTTTGACCTTTTAGCCACATCTGGCAAGGAATTTCTAGCTGTCAGCCTGGTGTCTCCTTTCTGCTTTATCATTGGGAGTGGAAAACACGGCCCATCGCTGGGTGGCAAGAGAAGGGTCAGAGGGTTAAGCAGGATGGTGACAGGACAACAGTTATGGTACTAAAAGATTACATTAAAAGGGCTTGTGGGGGGACATGTGGTATGGTTTCAAGATGTTAGGTACTACTTTTGGGGAGGGTGGGAAGTAGGTTTTAGGCACCATTTTTTGTTGATTCAGCGGATTCAGTAACAAGTCATACATTGATTCTGAGGTTAGTACACTGCGGATAATATTATTTGAGAATTGCTACTGAATGAGGTTACTGAAGGAGGTGAAGAAGGGTGGCAGGGTGCGGAGAACAGTGTTTTTACATTTTTGGGAGACTGGATGAGGTTAAAAGAGGGCAAGGTGGAGATAACTTGAGGTTAGAAGGAAGGGAAGGGCATTTTGTCTGTGACTCTTCATAACTCCCTTCCCTGGATGTCAGTTTGCCAGACTAAGGACTGGGAGCTATCAATAACATGGGTATTTTCACTTTAGCTTTCAGTTTCAACTATTCGATCTACACTTTCATTGACTATAGTGTTGTTTGGAACTTCTCTGTGGAAAACAATATCCTTATTGATCGCAACCCAGCTATAGGTCTGTATCTTCCAGGTAATTAATGAACCTGTCTATTAACTCGTTGGTGGGCCAGCACATGCAATAAAGATTGTTTTCCATTTGGTTATGGAATAAGTAGCAGGCTATTGAGGGTACAGGAGGGAAGCATATATTATCAGCGATCTCATTTTAACTATTATTTCACCCGAGGGACGTTTTAAAAGTAAATTGAGAAAAACATATAAAAAAATCTGGGAAAACCCACAGCTGAAAAAAAAACTCTTGTTGCATTCTCTTCTGGGAAACAACGAGTTAAACCTGTTTTTTACAGCAGTCTGGGGAATGTCTTAATATCTAGCACTCATTACAAGATGGAAAGTCCTGGCTTCTTGTGAAATCATCAGTTTATGCCTGTTGGGGAGAACACCTTCAGGCAGAGTGTGCAACCCATGAGAGAACTTTCATCCTAGAGTCATCCGAGCTATGATGGCTCCCAATGAAATATTTCCTTCCAGGAATGATCAGGCTTCAAAAATCCTGGCCTGCACATTCTAATAAGGATTTAGAAAAGATTAGCAGGAAAGGCCCAGAAAGTCCAAAAACTCACCTGCCTAAATGTGTTTAAAATGCATGTTAATGTGCAGCCGTACACATACATACTTTCACGTGTAGAGATGAGCTGACCTGTGAACAACTGTGTGAAGAAATAGGAACCTGTGACACATAAGCATGCTCCTGGATTACTGCGCGGTGGAGGAGAACCACCATTTCCCCGTGCCCTATATATAGCTACCTAAAAATAAGTAAAACCGCTGTCTTCATTTGGGATGAAAATGAGAACAAAAAAACTGCCCATCTTTTGATTAACCAAGATCTAGGAGTAACAAGACAAGAGGCACTGTAAGTGATGAGAGCATTCAGAACAAGGAAAGAGGAGAACTGCAGATCAAGACTATGGTTGAGGTCACTTAGCTAACAACAGAGTACAATCTGCAGTGAGTAATAAGAACTGCCAAGACAAAAATACATTCAATAAACAATGGTCTTGATAAACATGAAATAACTTTTTTGATCAAATTATAAAACCGTTTTCATCCTCCCTTTAATGTGTCTGGTCGGTTTCCTTTGTATTCTTTCACTTTCCTATTCTTCCAGCGTTCTCCTTTTAGTTTTGTGTGTATTTGCTATCTCACTCTACATAAAGGTCACAATCCTTGACTACAAACCTAACTAAAAAACGTTAAACAAATTTGAAAGTCACAGCGTGAAGTTATAAACAACATGAGAGGCAATATCATTATTTATAGCGGCATTTGCATTTAAAATGTTAAGGTGAACGTATATTAACACAAACTGTAATTTTGTACTATATTATTATATTCACACAACACGCTGCGATGTACAAAGTGTCCACAGTTTGTGCTGTGTGTAAAAAAGACACTAGCTATATCACACAGACAATACATGCACAATTAATGGTAGTGATAAATTGCAGGGTTCGTTTGGCATCATTGGGTTGTAAAATCTGCCAACAGCCTCTAGTGATACATCATATGCCAATACACATTCCCCTGCTCCTTCTCCAAAACAGGTAGGGGGGAATGAGAATTTGTTTAAAAGGCAGTGCTTATTCTTTGTAAAGTGGTTTGGTTCACTCAGACTAGGCAGTCCTGTAGAAAAAGACGTAGTTATTCTCCTGTTGTATTGATTACCACGTGGATTTCCAGAGTAGATTGAGGCCTGCTGTGAAAATAATTGCATTAGTGAATGAATCAGTCCTTGCTTTTAAAGGCTGGCCAAAATTTAAGTCATGACACCTGGATTCAAAATAAATAGTAACAGAACTTGCATCTACATAACAAAATGTGTACCAACAGGGTTCTCAGCGGGGGTTGTATTTTGGCATCCATGTTATTTATTTTGCGTACAACTGATATGGGTGACTCTAGTTCTCAAGCTCGCTAATTTCCATCAAAATTGAGGAATCATGAGCTCCTTTTCTACAATATTCAGATGACATTATCTCCCGCGTCCACGCTACTATTGTCCTACATGGTTCTTTAAATGCTTTGAATTGCTACAATAAACGTGTAGTAAACCCCAAAAAATCTGTTGTCATCACCCTTGGAAAGGAAGGTGGGTGGTGGATGATTTGATGATAGAAAAGGCTACTAAATACTATCTGGTGGGAGGTTGGGTGGCTTCACTAAAATTAAAGCTAAATTCATCCATGGATGCCCTGCCTCGCTCATAGCACAGAATAAAAGCTCTATTTTACCATTTCTGAAAGTAATATCACGACTGGGAGTTGGAGCACTCTCTTAAGAGGGAGGCAGTGCGGGGTGTGTTTAAGACGTATTTCGCTGCATGTGCAAGACACGTCCGTCTTTCTGGCGCAGGAGTGGCGGACATCACCTCTAGCCGCTCCAGAGGACGGCATAGTTAGGCTTCTTTTCAGCGACTCCCACACCTTCTCATCTGGTGAACTGACACATCAGACGAGTCGAGGATTCCCAGACTTCCTTTCACCTCTGCCTCGGGTCAGTTGTGACAGCTCGTCTGTGTAGGAGCGTGCAGACCTGCGCATGGCCTGATTCATGAGGTAGTCACTGCGCCTTTAAGTGCTACCTCGCCGTCTAACTCTCTCGATCAAAGCCCTCTCAGGTGACCTTTAGCATCTCCCAGGTACTGGGTTGCCACCTGGAAGTTTTTTTACTAGTACAGCTAGTATTTTAGTATCCTGGCTGGTTAGGGTGACCACCTGGCATTGAGGCAAATTCTGGACAGGACTATAAAAAATTCAGGACAAAGGGTCAAAATTCAGGACAAAAATTCAGGACAAAGGGTCAAAATTCAGGACAAAAATTCAAGAACAAACGTCAGTTTTACAGACACATGCAAGAGAGGCTATGCCTCACTATGTTGTCAGTGCATTTATTTACTCTTTTTTAACATAGCACTATTTATTCACTGTGTTTTTTTTGTGATTGCCTCTTGGTATGCTACATTCAGGTGTCGCATTACGTACTGGTTCAGTAGTAAATTAATGCCCTTCAGTACTGCGGCAAGGCCATCACCCCTACCCAAATCTACCTGATCTTTCCTGAAGAGAAAGTAACAGCAAAATTTTGATTATGTTTCTGAACATTTTAAAACCCCTGGCAAACAGTTTGGGAAACATTAAGGTAATTAACCTTATGCTAGTTTAAACAAATTGAACAAAAACATCTGGCTTACCCCAACCGCCCATGGACTTTCAACTTAACGAGGCAGGGCAGATGGTGTGGGCGACAGTCTCACACCTAATGTCAGGATGTGATGTACCCATAACTTGTCTGTGGTCTCACAGCACTAGAGTGTATGTCTGGGACTCTATATTTATCTCAGAAATGGGAGCCCGGACTACCAATCAAAGATAATAAAAGAGGAGGATGAAATCAAGAGCAAATGGGAGATCCACGACAAGTAATTCAAAGGGTTGTTGCCAAGAACTGGGTAAATAAGGAAGAGAAGTACAAGGTGGGACAATTCCTAAAATCAGACAAGATGTGTCCACCAGGACTATCGGAAGGTATTGGGAACCTGGGGAGTTGTCTCTGCACACAGGAGCGAAACAGAAGGGGCACTGTCAAGTGGTTGAGCAAGCAACACCCATCCACCTTGGCAAACTCTTCTGGTGCAATGGTCCGCTGTTAGTGCTTTTGAAGGGTGAGCAGGGGCCAGCCCCCTTGCAAGGTTGTGCAAGGCAATTGCCCGCTTTGCCCATGTCTTTATATGGTTTTGATATTGAGCAAAAGGCAAACTAGAGATCTGGGTTATCCCTAAGTGTCAAGTACACATAGAATCTTCAAAATATTTGGGATGTAAATTGCACAAACACAATATACAAATGTTAAATTGTAATTAGTGTTTCTTTGACATATGGCACTGTTTTTGCCTTTATATACATTTAGATCTCAGATTGAACTGGGAACCAGTTACCTTTTGATACCTAATGATTAATATCTACCATTCTTACACTGATTTCCAGGAAGAAAATCTCGGCAGAGCAAACGGTCCCTCCAAGCCCAGGTTGCTTTTTGGTCTTCTCTTCTGCTTTCTGTAGAGGCCATGTGGCACTAGTGAAGATGATGTGCTACCCCAATGATAGTATTATTTTGCAAACCTTCCTCTGCTCGTCCTTCATTCCTTCTTCAGACAGGCCACACATCTGATTTGGTCACTGTGGCGCCATCAGGAGCTCTTTCCACTCTAAAGCTAACTGTGACTGCGGGTGGATTAGGTCTTCTGGACTTAGAATGCTATTATTCAGCTGCACAGGTCCAATGGGTGGCTCGCTGGCTTTCTGCCCACCTCCCTGCATGAGATGGGGTTTACCAGTAAAGACTTTTAAGAAAGGCTTAATGCACTGCTCATTGTTTCCTACTGGCCATTCAACGGATCACCATTCAGGGTTATCATGCACAGCTTTCTCTTGCCTTGCCAGAACCTGTACACCACTGTACTGACACTCTACTCTGCACTCTACACCACTCTACTCTATGCCACTGCACTCTAGGCACTATACTCTACTCTACACCACTCTACAATACTCCAATCTGCACCACTCTACACCACTGCACTCTATGCCACATGAGTCTACTCTGCACTCTGACACTGCACCACTCTGCATTACTGCACTCTCTGCTACTCTATTGTATGCCACACTACTCCACTGCACTCTATGCCACTTTACCCCATGCCACTCTATGCCACTGCACTCTGCGCCAATGCACTCTAAACAACAGCACTGTACGCCACTGCCCTCTACTCTGTACCACTGTACTCTACACCACTGCTCTCTGTGCCACTCTACATCACTGCACTGACACTCTACTCTGCAGCGTTCCACTCTCCACCACTGTACTATACACCAATGTACTACTGCATTCTATGCCACTGCACTCTATGCCACTCTACATCACTCCACTCTACAGCACTTTGCTCTACTCTGCACCACTCTACACTACGCCACTGTACTCCCTGCAACACCAGTCTACTCTGCAATCTATGCCACTGCACCACTCTACACTACTGCTCTCTCTGCTACTCCATTGTATGCCACTCTACTCCACTGCACTCTATGCCACTCTACTCTGTCCCACGCCACTCCATGCCACTGCACTCTAAACCACTGTACTCTATGCTAACACACTCTAAACAACTGCACTGTACCCCACTGCACTATACTTTGCACCACGGGGCTCTACACCACTGCTCCTATGCCACTCTACTCCACTCCACACAACTATGCCACTAACTTTAAGCCATGCTGAACAGCAGCTTCTCTGGTGTACAACATTGCTAATGGCTAAAACACATTAGCAAGGCCAATAACTCTTTCGTAGATGAGACCTATTGGCTTTGCCAATGTTTGTTAGTACTATGAGGTACCGAGGTACCTGAAAGAACTGTGAAAAATACAATTACATCATAATAAAGGCTGCTACAAAATGCGCAAACACATTTCGGTTAAATAAAAAAAAAGTGCTTTTCAAATACAGATTTGAATAATATACAGTTTATACCTAGTACTAAAAAATGTTATAACACTCCATTAAAACCACACACCCCACAGCTCACTTTGGAACACCATTACAATACCTCTCTAAAAGAAATATCTTTGCCACCAGAAAACTTCAAGTGACTCCTTTTAGTAAAGTCAATGGAGGTTTTCAAGCCCCTTTGTATTTGCAGATTTACCAGTTGGGCACATTTGCATGTCTTTAGGGAAGGAGACCCCCTGGCAAGAAGGTCTGATTCTTATCTGTCTGCCCCTCCCTCAGAGCACAGGAGACTCCCTGCCTTCCAGTCCAGCTGGGGAGACTGATCTGCCCGTAATTTCGCCCTACCTCCGTTGTCCTTTAGGTGAAAGGCTAAAATTACGGACAAATGCTGTCCGTGAAGACTTTCATCACGGACAACGGACGGCAGGGCGAAATTACGGACAGTCCGTGAAATTTACGGACGGGTGGTCACCGTATGGCTGGTACAAAAATCAGGACAATTAGCTCCCCACCCTCTTACCAGTGCATACTCCAAACAGTAAATTCAAGAAGAAAGCACTTTAAAATGTGCCTAGAGCTTCCTTAATGATCACTGACTCATAAATAAAGTGAACACAGGCAGCTAGGCCATGTTAAGTACTAATAGAAACAATGTTCTATAAAGTTCTACTTAAGTATTGTGTTCAGGCCTTTGCATAATCTGAACACTTGAACAAATGCCTGGTATTTTTTTCTCTGGGAAATGTAACAACCCTACATGCAAACGCAGCATGAGAAATGTTGTTTTCTACAAAATGTCTTGGCACTTAATTAGTATTTGTTTCACATATTTGTATCTGGAGTTCTAAAAGGATGAAAGCATTGGTACACTGCCAACTTCCAAAAAAACTCACTGTGTGAGGATGTGGGTATGGTTTCATGCTGAGAATTGCCCGAGGAGCACTTCTTCCCCCTTCCCGCATCAACTCCCCGTCCAAAAATAATGACTAAATAAAAGCTTAAGCTTACCTAGGCTGCCACCTGTATCCTGTGATGTTTTCACACCTCTAATGGACTCTTCTACTTACAGCTACCAAAGATGCAGTGGTGATATTGGCTCTTCACTAGGTGAACTTGTGAAAGGAGCTAAGAGCATGTGACACACTGTGGCACCATGTATCTTCGCAGGTCTGAAATTAGCAGTCATTGTACTGTTACCAACTAATGCAGTTATGTACTAAGGGTTGTATGGGTGCTCATGCAACCCTTAGTAAGGGCCTGCAGAGCACATTCACTTTAGCACTGGTTTGCCGTGGTAAAGTGCACAGAGTCCTAAGGCCAACAAGCAAAAATCCAGCAAAAAGGGGGAGGAAGGCAAAAAGCTTGGGGGTGACCCTGTAGAAAGCGTCATTTTCAACAGTGACATACTATGTAATTATTTTAAAAATTCAGTGCACACTTCTGGATTTCCAGTGCACAGGGCCATTTTTAGGCCACAGCCCACCAGACAGCACAGCTGTCTGGATTGCTAAAGACATCTTGGGGACATTCAGAAAGCTGACCTAGGAATGTACTCTGCCTGTTTTTCGCCATTGGCTTTGTGGTTTGTAACTCACATTTTCTTGCTTTCCATTTTCTGGTTTTGTTTATTTTAGGCTGTCCAGCTTGAGTTCATACCTTCCCTTGAACAAACCTTATTTGCAGTATCCTTTCAAGTGCTCTTTTTCTGTAAGCAGGCCTGTAAATCTTGTACTTATCTAGTCTGTGCATTCAAAGACTGAGGTCAATTGTCAGGCGCAGTCTCCAAGGTTTTTTTTTTACTTTTCTTTCTCTGACTTCAAAGTGAGAGGATTTATATGTCAATCTTGCTGGCTGTTGGGGGTAGGAAAGAGTTATTTTCTAGCACACAACAACATTTAAATGAACTGTTTAAGTCTTTCAGAATAGATCAGAATTAGGAACACAAATGAAGCTCATTTTTTGTTATTTCTGAAGTGTGTTGGAAACAAATACCTTAATATGATCAAAACAAATCATTACACTAGGTGATGCAGTTTCCACATATTTGTGTCTGTGCACTCAAATGCAATAGTCATTTAAACTAAAAAGGTGTTGTGTGTAATGGCAATGACCTACCACACCATGAATACTACACTCTATGCCACTACACTCTTCTCTGCACCGCTCCACAACACTGCACTCTACTCTGCACCACTCCACTTTACACCACTTCACGCCACTGCACTCTTCACTACTCTGCACCACTCTACGCCACTGCACTCTATGCCACTTCGTGCTACAACTCTCTGGGCCATATGTACAAAACACATTTTCCCATAGACATAGAATGGGTAAAACCCTTTGATACATCTGACCCTCTTTTCAACCCTGTACCACTCTTTTCCAATGCACTCTTCTCCACTCTACACCAGTGCACTCTTCACCACTGCACTGTACACCACTGCAGTCAAGGCCACACTCCGCACATCTCCACTCTACGCGACTATACTCTGCGCCACTCTGCAACACTGCACTCTATGCCAATACACTCTATGTAACACTCAGCTCTATGCCCCTTCACCCTAAACAATCCACTGTACACCATTCTTATCTATTCTGCCCCATTGCACTCTATGCCACTGCACTTTACAACACTTTACTCTAACCCACTGCACTCTAAGCCACTCTATGCAACTGCATTCTAACTTGCACCATTTCACTGTATGCCACTTCGCTGTACTGAGAAACAATCTACTCTACGCCCCCGCACTCTACGTCACTCTACTCCACTCTGTACCACCCCACTCTAAGCCACTGCACTCTACGCCACTCTACACTTAACCACTGCACTCTACCCTACATCACTGTACTCTACACCACTGCATTCTGACACTCTACTCTGCAACCCTGCACTCTCCGACACTGAACTCTATGCCACTGTAGTCTGCACTGCTCCATTCTACTCTCCACTACTCTACGCCACTGCACTCTATGCCACTTTACTCTGCACTCTGCGCCACTGCACTCTGTCACTCAACTCTACTCTGCACCACTGTCCTCTGCATCACTCAAATCTACACCACTCCACTCTGCACCACTCTACGCTCTCTACTCTATGTCACCGCACTCTATACCACTCCATTCTGTGCCACTCCGCTCTGCACCACTGCAGTTTACCATGCACAATTCTAATCTATGCCACTGCATTCTACGACGCTGCACTGTGCTCCGCTGAATTCAATGTCACTGCACTCAATACCACCGCCCTCTACGCCACTATACTCTGCAACACTCTACACCAATGCACTCTACACCATTCCATTCTACGTCCCTCTAGTGTATGCAACTTCACACCATGCCACTCCAATACACAACACTCTGTCACTCCACTCTACAACACTTTACTCCACACTTTGCCATTCCACTCTACAACACTCCAAGCCACTAACTTTTAGCCACGCTGAAGAGCAGCCGCACTGGTGTACAACATGGCTAAAACACATTGGCAAGACCTATTGGGGTTGACAATGCTTATTGATAACTTCTCTGGGTGCCACTCGAGTCAGCTGTCCCCAGTAACAAGTTTTTTTGTTACTCTTGTTTTTATTTATTTCTAGATATCACTTAGTTTCTTTTTCTAGCTGTTCTACATCTTCACAGAGTAATAACTGTGCATACCGCCTGTGCTTTATTGGACACCAACGGTCCTCTGGAACCAGTGTGTCCGAATCTTGGCAGTTAATAACTGCCTGAAGGAGAACGAGGTCAGGGGGCAAAGCCTCAAGGTCATACTTGCCATAAAACGTGTTCACCAGTGGGAAAAGCTTTAGCAGAAAGTGGACCACCCCAGGTGGTCCGCAAATATGTCAGTGTTGCAGACATCCCTAATATTTGTTAAAACATTTCCGTTGATAATGTGCTCGGTGGAATGGGGATATTCCTGAGGGTGGGCTTTCACTCAGGAATGACAGGTTTTATGTGTGGATGACGCAGGCGGGTCACCCATGTGCGCTCCCCCACTGAACACACAAAAAGATGGGCTGTCGAGAGGTTTTTGCATTTTTTATTGGAAAAGGTCAGGTACTGAAAGAGGAATTTTACGCTTTTAGAGAATATGTGTCTATCTGAGGGGAGGAGATCACTGCAACAAAAAATGTCAATAAAATGCCAGACGACATGTAGCGCTCTAAAAAACTCTCAAATAAACAGATGAATAAAAAGTTACAAAGCCATAGGTTTCAGGGACAGTTTTAAGTTTTCCCACCACACCCTATATACATGTCCCTTGTCTGCCTCCAATAAATTTATTAGCACATCCAGAGAGCACAGCTGGAGAACGCTGTGCCACTGGAGAAAGTTTGCATGTCACAAATCCTGTTTCAGAAGAGCCACGCTATGCTAATTCCTAATGCCAGGAGAACAATGTAGTCATAAGAATAAATAAATGTGTCGCCCCAATACCTTTGGGTCGAGTTTGCGCTATAGAAAACTATATATATATATATATATATATATATATATATATATATATATATATATATATTAGTTATTGTGACGCTAAACATATCACAGCTTAGCACTTCCACTAATAATAATTCTTCAGCAGTTATTGTGACAACAAATGTGGCAATTACTATCATTCCAATAATCCAGCCCAGCAGTTGCTGTGCCAGTAGTTAAAATACCAAGAAACACAAAAGAGGGATTGATGGAGTGCTTGAACATATCTCAGCCACATTCCTGTCATTCGTGTTTTGCTTGCTGTGATGCATCAGAAAGAGACCAACCACTTTTAAATCAGCCTTGGCCTTGCTCTATTAGAAACAGCCCAGCCTGAACTGCTGAGCCACATCCTCTTTGAAAGAAAGTAAAAAACAAAAAAATCTACCCAGATCATTTCTAGCCCGTTTGGGCTTTATCACTGATGTGCAGTCTTGTGCCCTAGGTACCGTAAGCTATGAGACCCCTGTTGGGGCTCAGCAGGATTTAGGACGTCACTGAAAAAACTACCAAAAAAGTGATGACTGGAATTTTTGAAACAGGCTGCCTGCTCACCCCACCCCAACCACCTTCCCTCTAATGAGGCAAAAAAGGTCTAGCGCCGATTTGCACAGGTTTAGTCTTAGTCAAAAATATAATAGATTGGAATGAGGACCAGGGTAATCCCCAGAAGCGGAACCTCATTGACAAGCCCTAACAAAGTTGAAAGTCATCCAATGTTACTTTTCACCAGGATATGGCCTGGTAGTTCAGGCTGTACTGTTCCTAGTGGAGCAGGACCAAAGCTGATTTGCATGAGTTGGTATCTGTATGTAGTGACGCAAGCTGGGAGAAGAGATGGAGTGCAATGCAACCCGGATTAATTCAAGTATTCTACCCATTCATTCTTGTGATATTCCCAGCAGTTAAAATACAATATCTCATGCAAGAACTCAATCCCTCAAAATAGTTCATGTGCAGAAATACATGCCTATTGTAATGGGTTCTGCCTGTAACCAGAACACGACTTAGGCCACTACTCATTGTGAAGATGATTAGGACAATACTTGACAATACAAACTACAAAGAGGTCCAGAGGACCATCGTGGTATAGATTCTTATGCTTCTTGTGGTGGACTGTGCAGACATTCTTGTGAACAAACAACTGATGTTGAGTCTTGAAGCAGAGAGAAGTAGCTTGTGGTGTACACACATGGCACAACTCATCTAGCTGTGCGTCTCCAAATTCTAATTTAGCTGGTAAAGACAGGATATTAAATCTTGTTTGTTGGTTGTGTTATTCTTCTGGTATGTGGAGCGTGGTTTCGCCAATCAAGAAGCTGTGTTTCATTGTTCTGCTAGGATGCAAATGCAGCTTCGACACAATAGTGAAACTAAACGACTGGAATGTTTTAGACTTGGAGGCATTGAAACGCATGTTTGTAATGATGAACTTAAATTCAAAATGCATGTCTGGAAAAAATAAAACTATTTTCAACGAATTGCCCTTTTTAAGAGAAATACATGATTCTATTTAGATTACTTGGATCTTCGTGTTCTCATTAAAGTGATTATTTCACCGTAAAGAAGCTTTGTATGACTGAAAGTTCTGAGTCCGCTTTAAGCTCATACCTGTGGTGGAACAGGATTTGTACATTCAGTCCTATACATACCAGCTGTTTAACATTCCATTATAGAAATGGATCGCAGAATAACAACAAAGGCATCATGATACCCACCGAAGGATATTTCTTAAAGCTCATTTTAATCCTTCGAGCATTTGGTGCCATGTTACCAACACCAAGGTTTTGAACAATAAGCAAAATAATGCAGGTGAATATTTTAATTTTCCACCGACTTAATATATGTCTGTGTTTTAAATATAAGCGAGAGAGAGAGAAAGAGAGAGTGTGTGCGTGCGTGTGTGTCCGTCTGTTCGCTCGTCCATCCGTCCGTCCACTGAAAGCTAAACAGGCCTGCACATGCCTTGAGTGATGCTGCATCCAGAGTCTTTACTGGAACAGCCGAGACCCTAATCCAGCATGCGCACTGAGGGCTAAGCATGTCCATGGTAAATCCAAGCTCCAGGGCATAGGGGGGGCACCAAGTGTGCCCTCTTTGCTGACACAGGACTACTGTCCATGTACTGGGTTGTTGACACAAAATAGTGATGGCAGCGTACCCACTTTTGTGATTTGACACTGAACTGTACACTTTCCCTTTTTCAGGGCGAGTGCAGCCTAACAGCTCCACTGAAGTAACTTCAATGTGACACCCAGACGTTTGTGCTGACATCCGGTGCATGTGTCGTGTGTATGCATACATGACATGGTTGGTAGTGGAACTCCGTGCTGTGGTGAGCGTCTGGTTGCTGGCACCAGTTCGATCCATTGTAGATAGCCGCTAGTTTGACATGGCACAAGACAGAGGAACAGATAGTGGATGTGCATTGCCTGCATTTGTGAAGCTGAAGGAAGGAGCCCGGACACTGAGGAGAGGGAGGGTGGAGGCAGGGCTATCCTTAGGATCTCTATTAGAACCTTTTGGCAGGGATTGCTGATTAGTCTTTCCCGCGCTCTGCCATCTCATGGATGCTGATAGATAGGGTGTGAGTCAGTAGATTCTGTTTTTCAGAGCGAGGATGTTTCTAGTCCAGGCCTGTCCTTTTGTCTTTCCTGGGTTGTTCCTCCAGGAAGGCTGATGAAAGCCAGGTGCAGAGGCTTCAAACTTCATTGTTTTCACATTTTGGATACTATTGTTTGGAGCCAGCATCCAAAATGTCACCGCCTTGCACAAAGGGGCAGAGGCTGTTGCGTAACGGCCAGAGCTGCTGACCTTGGAGCTGGTGAACCCGGTTCAAGCCTCGGCTCCACATCCTGTGATCCTAGGCAAATCACTTAATCTCCCCATGCCTATCAAAAATGAATGTGTCCTTCTGAAATATAACATGTAACTGGTGCCCATATAAAGCGCTCGAATACCTTTGGGTTGGGTTCACACTATATAAAACTGCAAAAAAAAAAAAAAAGTTTCTGTCTTTCTTGCAGCTAGAAAATGGCATTTGAATCGGACCCACCTCCAACTGGGACAGGACTTTAGGCAGTGAATTAATATCACCTGCCTGGAAAATGAGTATAAAAGCGGGATTCAGACCATCCCATTTTGTTCCCGTTCCAACTTCTTTATGACAAGCAAAGAAGTGCTCTGCTGAGCACATAAAGAGGGACTGTGGTCTGGGGCTGATATCAGTCTGACAACCATTCTCCCAGAGGTAAGGGGACATCACTTCAAGTCTGCACAACTTGCTGGAGAAGCTGTGGGTCTGCCTAGCTCCTACAAGCATGTACCGATGCTCCAAAATGGAATGAGAGTATGTGGCAATATAGGAGGGTAGCCAATCTATGTTACTAACACGTGGGACACCCAAACTTTGACTTGGCTTGAGAGTATGCCTGCTATTGACCAAAGCTGAGAGAGCTCACCTGGCCTCTATAATGGGTTCATTTAGTGGACTCCATGAAGCAGTGCACCATCTCGTATCTCCACAGTGGCCAGAGGGGCTTGCTTGTGTGTTGCTGCTTATGAGCTGCGAATGCAGATGTCGACACTGCTGCAGTTAGAGAACACCCCAAAAGCTGGAGGATGTAAATACCAAATGGTATACCTGCACAAAAGTGCAGCGAGAATTAGGACTGCTGCTGAGAACTTGCCTCCACTGCTACAGAAACTGATGGTTGACTACAGGGGTGCTTCATTATCATTGCAGCTCTAAGCCGTGCTCCACAATTACTGGTAAAACAGCTGAGCCAATTTTCACCTTATGTTTCCCTTCATTATTACATCCTTGTAGATGGGTGGGAGCGACAGTCATGGTGCTAGCCACAGTAGCACTGCCCGAGTGCCACTACGGAACGAAGACCATGTGGTGGTGCGTGAGGAACACACGCTGGTTTCAGCCATCAGTGACAGAAAACCCTGTAACTGAGTCCCATTTCTGTGTGTAGTATTTCGGTTTGCTGTGCTATTGAAGAGATTCTCTTTTTCTAAGACAACACTGGACTGCACAATCTGTTGTTGTGTCTATGAACAGTCTATTATTGTGTCTATTGGTTAACTGTTGAGATCTGAGTCCATGCTCCCTACACTCCCTCTGTGATAACCCTTTAATTGCTCGTCCTTGCTACCCTAAGAGACAAGTATGAAAAGGTGTACTTGCCCAAGTTTGCGGAGCCATAATGGGCCAGACTAAGGACACCGGTGGTAAACAACCTCAACTACCATGGCTGGGGCCCATCAGCCTCTGACTGCCCTGTTACCCTGCGGGAATGAGCTCTAACAGTATGTGCTGATATTATGTGGGCATATACATATACTAAGCTTTTCACACAACATATAAATATATATAAAACCAGTGTCATCACACGGATGTGCTTACCAACAATTATATGTAGCAGTGGCTTTGAAGCCATGAGAAGGTGATGATAAGTCAAAACATTTACTGATTAGATAGTCGACAAGACAACTTCTTAGTCAGAACTGGAACATACATACTATAATGTCTTACAATGGCCAACATTCAAATAAACAGAGCAAGGTACTGCTGAAGTGGCAATGGTACAGCAGGGTGATTTGTGGTAGTTGAAAAGTATTCTTGTTGTTACAAATTGTCTCTTTTTTTGTATTTTCTGTGAATGAAATTCCTTTATTTAGAGAGTTTGAATGATTGGCACTCTACTGCCACAAAGAACATAGAGACGGTTCCGTATTTATGTAGAGCCAGTAAATACACTTATCTGGAACTGTAAATGGGAGAATGGTCACTATGCATGTTTGCAGCCAGATCATTAGGTGGGGTGGAATCAGCAGCATGGTTCACAGCTTCTCTGAAGTAATCATTAACACCAGTACATGGTCAATGGGAAATGGCATGAGAAGTAAGATCTGGCTAATGCTTACCTAGAAATTAGAGCTAAGACCTCCTAGAAGGTGTCCTCGAGAGATGTATTTTATAGGACATATAAATGCCCCCTCAGCCACAGTATTTTAAAGCTACATTGCCCACAGCTGGCTAAATGGACCTGCGTTAAGACAGCCAGAAACCCAACAGCATGCCAGCCATCTCTAGTTGGGTCCACAGAGCAGCGTAAAAGAAGTGAAATTGAAACAACACTGAAATTTTGAATGCAGCATCCACTGAGCACGCAACTTCTAAGGAAGAAATGAGAGCCCTGCCCCGTATTTAAATCTAGGAGGCAGGAATGGCCGAGCGTTTCTCAAGGACTGTGCCACGTTCCAAATTAGAAATTGGAAAATTTATGTTTTTATTTATTGTGTACATTTTAATGAATTTTCTGTTCAAAACCTCAAGGGCAACTTGTGTGGCTTGCTTGTTATTCACAGTTCAGCCATGCACCGCTGCTTACATCTGCGTTAACGACACAGACTAACACTCATGGGGCCATATGTACGAACACATTTTCCCATTGACACAAAATGGGAAAAACCCTTTGGCACATCTGGCCCATGGTCCCTTACGTTGATCTTGGTTCAAATAACAGCTGGAAGAAGTAGTTTGAGTTTGTTTCAAACCAGTTGTGTATCTCATTTTAACTGGCTTAATAAATGTCACTGCTGAGTATCCACATTCTACAAGAGAAAGTGATTTTATGAAAGACGGATCCAATCTCAGCTTGTCTCTATATTTTACTTCTGGGTCATAACAAAAATAAAACCATCAGGCTTAGACCTCAGTGACAGGAGAATTTGTTTCATTGAAAAACGGGCTTTGTTCGCCCTCAGTAGGGCAGCTGGAGACTATTATCCTGCCGCAAGGTTCTGTCCAATCCACATCGGTTAACTTACTGAAGGATTTTGCATTAAAAGCGATAACTGGAAACAGAAGTGGTAAAACAGTGGTTTTGGAAGTCATTGTTGCATTTGTTCTGAATGCAGTGAGATCATTTCCATCAATGTGAGCGGAAAAAAACATCTTTAAAAAAAATATATATATATTTTGTGGTCAGGATATTTCCATGAAGTATAATTGTGATATTATTTATTTCTGAATGGGATATTCCATCTTCTCAGGGAAATCCGCGGGACAAGTGGAAGACAGGAAGTGTAATATGTACTGATGGCAGGTAAGGTCTATATAAGGTTCATATGTCAGGGACCTTTTTGTGCCCTAGTAACGTAGGGGTCGACTCACGAAGCATGACAACGCTCCTCAGGCGTAGATATACTCCTAGCATCTGCTTCGTTTTCTAAATTTATGTGATTCACAAACCCACAGGTGTACTCCAGTGTAAGCTCTGAATGCAACTTTCCTTGCTCTCTAGTTTATGTACGCCTGCCAGCTGGAACCGAGCATGAAGATTGTCTGATAAGCAAAAAGAAACCCACAGCAGAGTTGGAGTAAGTGTTCGATTGAACAGTCCATCCCCTTAAATGTTTTTCCCATCTGAAGAAAACCCCTCTCCATCTCCACTTGAAAAAAAATAAGGAGTATCTGTTGCTTTCTCGTGCTTATTGGACCACTGACAACTTCCAGAAGTAGATGAAAGTTTAAAAGTGAGGTCAGTTCAGAATTAGGCAATGCAAATGTTTGTGAGTACCCATAAAGCTACAGCTTTGTGTGTTTTCGACACAGTGGAAGCCTGCACCACTTGCCTCTATATTGTGCAGTAATTCAATTGTATTTGATAAGAATGGGACACTGATTGCGCATAATTTAACATTTGGTCAGCTTCAAGAATAGATCTGAGACTAAGATAAAAATGGTAGATGGTTGGCCATCCACTGACTTCTTCCCAGTGTGTCCTCGCCTCACCCTTTCAAGATGCTGCAGGGCTAAAAGTTAGTGGTGCAGAGGAAAGAGGCGTGGAGTGGCGTAGAGTGGAATGGTGAAGAGTGGAGTTGAGTGTTGTGGAGTGGCAGAGAGTGTAGTGTATTGGAGTTTCATAGTGTGGAGTCATGTAGAGTGGCATGCACTGGAGTGGAATAGAGTAGAATGGACTGGTGTAAGGTGCACTGGCATAGAGTGTTGCAGAGTATAGTGGCATAGAGTGCAGAAGTATTAAGTGCAGTGGCATTGAATTCAGTGGCATACAATGCAGCGTCGTAGAATGCAGTGGGGTAGATTAGAGTGGTGCATTGCAAAGTGGCGTGGTGCAGGGTGCAGTGATGCAGAGTGGAGTGGCTCAGAGTGGAGTAGAGCAAAGTAGAGCAGTGCAGGTTACAGTGGCATGGTGTAGAATGGCATACACTGCAATGGTGTAGAGTGCAGTGGCTTAGAGTGGCGTAGAGTGGTGCAGAGTGGAGTGGCGTAGACTTGAATGATGCAGAGGGCAGTAGCACATAGTAGAATTGAGTGGCATTGAGTGCAGTGGTGTAGAGTGCAGAGTGGAGTCCAGCAGCCTAGAGTGCAGTGGCGTATAGTGGAGTAGTGTTGAGTAGTGCAGAGTAGAGTGGTGTAGAGTTCAGTGGCACGGGAGTGCAGTGTTGCAGAGTAGAGTGTCAGAGTTCAGTGGTGTAAATTGGCATAGGGAGCAGTGGCATACAGTACAGTGATGTAGAGTACAGTGCAGTGGCATAGAGTGCAGTGACAGAATGCAATTGCGTAGAGTGCATTGGCATAGACTGCAGTAACTAGAGTGGAGTGGCACAGAGTGCAGTAAGGTAGAGTAGATTGTTTTAGAGTAGAGTGAATTGGTGTAGAGTGGAGTGGTGCAGGGTTGAGTGCAGTTGCCTAGAGTGGCATAGGCTGTAATGGCATAGATTAAAGTGGTGTAGAGTGCAGTGGTGCAGAGTAGATTAGAGTGGTGTACAGTGAATTGGCGTAGACTGCAGGGGCACAGAGTTGAGTGTTACAGAGTAAACTGCATTTGTGCAGGGTGTATTGGCATAGAGTGCAGTAGAGTAGACAGCAGTGTTGCAAAGTCATGTAGAGTGGAGCTGTGCAGAGTAGACTGGTGTGGCTTAGAATGGAGTGGTGTAGAGTGCAGTGGTGAAGAGTGAAATGCGTGGACCAGAGTGGCAAAGAGTGCATTGGCATAGAGTAGCATGGTGCAGGGTAGAGTAGAGAGGTGTAGCCTGAAGTGGCGTAGAGTGGCAGTGACATAAAGTGGAGTAGTGCAGAGTGCAGAGTGCAGAGGCATGGAGTGTTGTAAAGTAGAATAGCGCAGAGCACAGCACAGCAGAGTACAGTGGTGTGGAGTGGTGCAGAGTAGAGTGGAGTGGCATAAAGCTGAGCATTCATGGTATGGTAGCACACTGCCATTACACACAACACAGTTTCAGTTGAAATTACCATCACATTTGTACAGACATATAGTTTTACTAATAAAACTATACAATGCACAGACGGAAATGTGTGGAAATTGCATCACCTACTGTAATGATTTGTTTTGATCATATTAAAGTATTTGTTTCCAACACACTTGAGAAATAACAGAAATGTGCTTCATTTGTGTTCCTAAATCTGCTATATTCTGAAATACTTACACAGTTCATTTAAATGTTGTTGTGTTCTAGAGAAATACTCTTTCATACCCCCAGTATCAAGCAAGACTGTCACATAAATCCTCTCATTTTGAAGTCAGAGAAAGAAAAGTAAACAAGCACTCTCAGAAGGCAGCACCTGGCATTTGACCTTGGTCTTTGAAAGTACAGCAAATGTGATGAGATAAGAACATGACTTACAGGTCTGCTTACAGAAAGGTAGCACTTGGAAGGATACTGTAAATAAGGTTTTGGAAAGGGAAGGTATGGACTCAAGCTGGGCAGCCTAAAACAAATAAAGCAAGCAAATGGAAAGCAGGAAAACATGAGTTACAAACCACAAAGTCAATCAATGGCAAGTAACAGGCAAAATACATTCCTAGGTCAGCTTTCTGAATGTCCCCAAGATGTCTTTAGCAAATCAGACAGCTGCACTGTCTTGTAGGCTGCGATCTAAAAAATGAGCGATGGGAAAAGCATCTCCAGCAGAGACGTGAAAATGCAAAACTACAACTCCAATCATGCACTTTTATTTTATCTAATAAAGTGCATAAGCGTGTGCATTAGTCCAAAAGTGACCAAACTATTTGATAATAGACTATAGTAAGTATGCCAAATACACAAGGAAGGTGTATATGCTACCTTTACTAATAAAGGTATTTCAATAGTGCAAACATAGCCAAAAAGCAGGGCATTGATGTACAATGCACTATCTGAATAAGGCACAAAGACAAGTTATCCTCCAGCTCAATCTTCGTACTTGTTACTCTAAAATGCTTTCCGGAGTTTGACTCTTTGCCATGACTCTTGGAAATATGTCTCTGACTTTGGCTTTGTTGCCTCTGCTGGAAGCCAGTTGGGCGCTTGTGTCCACAAATGCAAAATATGCAAAAAAGCACGTTCTCTCACAATGAGAACACATTTTTACTCCTTTTCGGGGAACTAAGGCCCACATGTATGTAGCTTTTTGTTGGTCGCAAATGGGCCAATTCAGAGAATTGACCCATTTGTGATTAAAAAAAGAGAATTTCCCTATGTACAAATCACTATTTTGCGAGCCGGGTTGCAGTAACCGACTCGTAAAAACAGGGTTTGCAACTCACAATTGGGAAGGGGTGTCCAGAGGGCGTCCCTTCCTTATTGCGACTCGCAGGGGATGTGTCATTGTTTTGTGACCATGAATGCGGTCGCACAACAATCGCAATTAGCACCAGTTTCAAATTGGTATTAACCCATTTTCAACGTTGGGAATGGGGGGTGCGAATATTTTTTCAGAGCAGGCAGTGGTCCCAGGGACCGCTGCCTGCTCTGAAAAAATGAAACTGAAACGTTTCATTTTTATTTTTGAAATTCAGCTGCGAGTTTGGCCATTCCCAAATGGGTAGCAAATTGCAACCTACCTCATGAATATAAAAGAGGCAAGTTCTTTGCTTCCTTGTGGCCCATCTGAAAATCGCTACAGTGTCTCAGACACTGTTGTACATTTTGTTTTGCGACTCGCAATTTGCAATTGGCAGAGAAATCGCATTTTGCAGGTCGCAAAAGAGATGGTCGTACATCTGTCCCTAAATCTTCACTCCCCAATGAAAGAAGATCTGTGATCATGTCTGAAAAAATATCAAGGACAACCAAATGTAGCCGCGAGTCACAGTCATTTTAAATATTTGTATGTTTAGTTTAGGGGTGAAGGTGGCCAGGCATCTGCCTTCCAGCCGTTAGGGCAGGGGACCGTGTACAAAAACTGGAATGGACGACTCTTTCTTCAGCCATAGGGCCTGCGATTCATGCAGTGAGGTAAACAGCGCTAAGCTTCCGCGCTGTCATTGAGCTAATTCGTCGTGTAAAGATTTCTTCCATTTTTGGTCTCACAGAGCCATGACAACGGCGGAGGGGCGCTTGAACGACGCAACATCTGGCGTTTGCTTTGTCTACCATAAAAACGGCTTGTTGAAGGGAGTACGACACTTACACCGAAATGAAATT
Organism: Pleurodeles waltl; assembly: GCF_031143425.1. Classification (NCBI taxonomy): domain Eukaryota; kingdom Metazoa; phylum Chordata; class Amphibia; order Caudata; family Salamandridae; genus Pleurodeles; species Pleurodeles waltl. Next base: position 796,298,681 of record NC_090437.1, on the reverse strand, counting down.
AAATATGGCATAACGATAATCAGGCCCATGTTACCCTGACTTTTTCTTATAATTTCAACAAAAAGCCACTTCCTGAAAAGTATTATTTCTCTGGAAAGGGCCCGTGTGAATGTGCAAGATTGATGTTAATTAAACAGCACAGCACATCAAGATAGAAAACAGATGTGGCTGAGAATGTTAAACAGATTTTAGCAGCATTCGGTCTGTTTTTGTAAGCTGTTTTTTTGAGTTGCCAGCTTCATAGTGCTATTTCTGTTCTGCAATAGGATGTTGGGGAGGGAGATTTACTGTACCTGCACACAGAGGGAAAGTAAACCAGTGTTTCACAATCTAGTTGTCGGACCGAAATATCTCCACCTTGAACAAAGCCGTTAGGCCTATCCTTGAGATCCTGTCCACCAAAGGCCTTTGTGCCTCAGCACGACGGCGTATTTTCCTTTTTTGTGCAAGTGGCGGCGAGGCACCAGCAGTAGGGTCTGCTGGGCACTTGCAAAGTTTAAAAAAGCTATATATTTATATATATAGATATAAGTACTAATGTTCACAAGTCCCTGGCACTGAAGGGGACTACTTTCTGTGTGAGTGATGACATTGTGGTTTCAGTTGAAAACCATCATTCACAGAGAAACTAACCAATGATTAAAGTGGGTTGACCATTGCCCCATGGTGCATTCTGTGTTTGTGGAGGACAGAAACAAAATGTGAATGACACAAAATCAGATTAATGGATGGAGAGGGCTGGGTGAATGCCCCCATAAGTGAGGGTCTTGGCTAGTACAGCTCAAAATTCCTTCTTCCAAATGACACATGTTCATTCACAACCATGATCGGTGGAAGGCTGGATGGCCCTCCAAAGAGTTACTACTATTTACACATTAAGGAATTCAGAGAATGGAGGATGCTGGCCTACGACAGACATGCACATCACACGACCTCTAGTGATCCTAACAATGCCACAGAAAAGTTCTGCAACTTTACCTTTGCAATTGTGCAAACTGAGTTTCATCATAATCACTAAAAAAGCCCTTGTATGCAAATCTGGTGTGAGTGCTACCACAACTTCACCAGTGGCATTCAACTGACTGCCAAAAGATAGCTTTGGATATTGCTTAGTAGGCCCCTTAATTCATGCTACCACAAACTTTATAAGAAGTTAGCTACTTCCAATACTGCTTAGCGAATTTATGTTGTAAGCGGTGGTTCTACAGTAGCGTTAAAGTCCTCCAGCTCTGCAAATGATGTACTATGGATACATTGCCTTACACAAGCGGAGTGCTACTTCCTTTGTAGGAGCACAAGGAGGAGCGGCACTGGTAATGCCACCTTTTTAGCTTTGGAATGATGAAAAGAGAGTCTCCAGCTTCTGTAAGATGTGCACAGCATGGAACAGATGAAAAATCATAACGTAAGCTTTCTACACATAGAGAACAGGCACAGTATACCATGGGAAGCAGCAGTGCAAGCTCCATTCAAAGAAACTAGCCAAAAGGATAAATTATTCGGTTGTTGGTTTAGGTAATGGGTGGCTAATGCTCCAAAATAGAAGAAGTGTTGATTTGCACAGCGGCCACCAGTCAAGGGGGCACACGGACGACAGAGGAAAGGAGGCACAGGGGAAAGAGGGGAAGATGGCAAGAGCTATGTAGAGCAGGCAGGAGGGATGGGCATTGTGTGTGAGGGTTGAGGAGATAGAGGGGAAGAGAGGGAGTTGAGGCCAAGCACCAAGAACATATGTAATGCACACCCTTTTTTCAGCCAGTAAGATTCAAGTGCTGCCAAGTTCAGTGTAACCTGACTACAGCTTTGACTATGAGTGGGTGACATCCTACCAAGACTGGCAAATGGAGAACAGTTTAATACATTTTGTTGAAAGTAGAAGTTAGGGGAGAAGAAAGAAGAAGAAAGAATGTATATTTTTGGAGAGGAGCTGTTTAAGCTGTCACCACAAAACATCAGCTGGTTAGTGCCAGGCATTAGCACTATAAACCCCCCAAAACATTAGCAACATTGTGTGATCATGCACCCTTTTCCTTAATGAGTGAGTTAATTCCTGCAGATCACCAGATAAGGGGGAAGTTTTAGGTCATGGGTATATGCTGCCCATGGATGGGGCTTGATCAAGCAGGACCTGGTACTCACCATCTGCCACCATCTGAATTTCAGTAATGCTCTTCCAAATACTAACAGCAGAATCAGACCTGCAAGCTCCTATAACTGGATCACTCACAGAATATTGGAAACATAAATGCAGTGTGGCCAGAATATCGTGCCAAAAATATTGAGGACCAAAATATCGAGAAGGTAAGTGCAAACAAGTAAGTATAGAATTACTATTCTTAACTCCACATACGTACCTTGAAGATATATATGTCGTCAGGGTACATGTATGTGAAGTTATGTGTAGTAAAACTTTACTTACCTATAGAAACTTACCTTCATGATATTTTTGTCCTCAATATTTTTGACACAATATTCTGTCCCACGATTTTTGTGTTTCCAATATTTTCTCTACAACCCATCTAACTTACCCCTCTTCCATCAATTGAACACCATAAACTTTACTTTGTTACCAGCCCATCTATTACTCACAGTGTTCGCCGCTTGGCTGTCATGCCTAGCTGATGTACTCCTACTACACTACTGCTCTGGGCCCGACAGTGGCTTCGCGCCCCCGTGTTAGGTGCCCAAATGGGGACCTTGCCCTTCACACATTTCACTATTGAATGCCAGGCAAAAGTTGGGTTGAGTGAAGAATCAAAGTCTATTTCCGCCAAAGCCGACACTTAAGTAAATAACTCTGAGTACAGAGGGACACAGACAGCCCCTGGTTATACAATGCCAGCATTAGAAACACACACGGCCCACTTTGAGGCAGGACTACAATCTCTGTCCGAGAAGCACAAAGGTCATCAACCATGATTTCTACGCACATTCAATGCTTTGATGAGCTTCAATCTTCAGCTACCCACAGGGAAGCAAGGGACTTGCCAAGCCAACCAAAGCGAAACCGCAATCAACAGTACCATACCCAAATGCTGTTTCAGACATACAAAAAGAAAATGTAATAAGAGACACCAGTGTAAGAAGAGGTTGGACTAGGGAAAATGCCACGGAGCTATCTGTGAAATCTGACTGGCTGCTGCCTCTCCAGGTTCTAAGTGCATTTACTACAGATTGCTTGTTTCCTCCTAGAAATGAGCTGCAGCATAGGTAATGCCTAGTAGCTAGAACAAATTAGACACCTGATACAATATACAGATATACAGATCCCCCTGGTTGACCCACACAAAGAAGGTTAAGAGTGCCTACATGTCAGTTGGGTGCTAAAATGTAGAATTCCACCATCTTGATTTACCGAAACAGGACAAGTACAATAATCAAATTCCAAAGCGAATTTATGTCAATGGATTAACCCACCAGCAGGACGGCCTTTCCCTTGTTGTTTATCTAGGATTCAGGTGGGAAAAAGGGGCACAACAGGGGTAAACAAAATGCATTATCGCCAACAACTGGTAAATTTGTTATCAGCCACAAACCACTTGAAGATTATTAGGTGCCTTTGCACAATGAGAAACAATATTCCAGCTTTAAGGAAGCGATTTCTCAACAAAGAAGATATAAAACAAAAACGAAATTACATTCGAAAATGCACATTTGTATACGATTTATTAATTCAGATTTCTTGGGTCAGAAACACGACCAGACTCAAGAAAAACATGCGGGAGCAGGCCTAGTAAAATTGAGCTCCACATGTAGAATACCCCTGTGTAGTGGAGTTATTACCGATCAGAACTAGTGAGTCAGGCTCTGGTAGTTCCCACACCCCTCCCCAATGTTCCGAGTGGTATCAAATAATTGAGAGTGAAACTCAAGTTGTCTAAGATGTCACTCAGAACCCTGAGGTGAAAAACACCTCTTTGGTCACTTTTTATCCATCTATAATGTTTTGTTATGTTTGGCCCCCTCCAAATCATCTGCCCCTGCTACCAATTACTACACAGGCGCAGTGGCGTAATGGAGGAGCCGTGCATAGCATGATCTCTTCTACCTATCCCACACGTGAAAAAATACCTGGTCTCCTGCCAGCCACTCTCAGTGTCTTCCTTTCACCTCTCCTCCTGAAGTTTTGCTCTCGCTCTCCATCGGATTTTCCCTCCCTGAGGGTGTCCAAAGACAGAACATCCCCATATATTCAGTGTGGATTTATGCTGAAAGTTGGGTCTCCAGAAGGCTGGTAAATACGTTTTAACCATTTAACTGGAAGTTCCGATGGTCCAATTCTAGCATTCGGATGCCATCTGTTTTAGCACAACACAAACACCAGAGAGATAGTCAAATTATAAATAGAGCCACGTTCACGTCATGAGGGTTTTACTGATGAGTCACAATTCCAGGGAAATCCAGAACTGATGAGATTCTTAAACCAAGCATCGTTGGCTAAGCAGTAAGCATTGGCCTCACTGCTTCCTCGACAGAGGCAGGCGCGCCCCCCTCGCGGTAGCCCGTCTGTTGTCCTATCGGATGACGACATAGGTCAGTGAGTAATCCGTGCACCCACAAGCATGCGCTTTTATTCACTCCACACAATGACCCAGCACTGGGGCCTCTACAGCCGTCCTGTGATAACCTCCGCGAGGGAGGCATTGCAAACTTCCCAAGAAGGAAATTCATCAACCGCGTTTATAAAAACAATATTTATTTAAACCGATCATAAACGGTCATCCCCAGCCGTTACATATGCGCGTGATAACTGGCGGATGTCTTCTACAAAGAACTCTACCAACTCCACAACTTCGGCATTCGCGGCGGAGGCCGCCTTGCACCAGACGCCACGTGACTGGAATGTGCTGAGATTTTCTTTCTGAATAAATCTTAAATTCCTGAGGCTTTGAGCACCGCTTAGTTGTGTTCACCAGAAGTTAGGTAAAAACAGTTTTATCAGCTAGTCTCCATAGTCGTATGTGCATAAAACGCAGAGTTTAGAACCCATTAACCCTTTCGGGTCTCGCATTAAAATTTCGTGACATTTTTGCTTCATTACGAACAGCTGTCGGTCTGTTTTGATTGCTTAAACTACAATTGGATTTATATGAGCTCTCCCCGTAAAAATTACCCCCCCACATCGGTTTGTGCCAACAAGCCAAGGAGCAGCAGGGAGGTTTGGAGGAATCAAGAAGGGCTCATGGGAGTTAGGGAAGGCCTGAAGGCTGAGCTGGACTAGAAAGTCACGTTTTGCGAGCCTTGGGAAATGTAAAGATGGAGGCTAAAGAACGAAACTTGCGGCCATATTATGAAAGTGTCCACATGAAGCAAGTGGCATGTGTGCCCACTTACTGCACAGCTAGGGCACTGTGGTGTCACCGAAGTGTCCACAGATGCTTGTATGCTCCCTTCTGTAATACAGATTGCGCTAGTGCACATGTAGAGTCGAAGTGACCATAAGGGGGCGTTCCCTCATTTGCATAACGGTGTGGTACATGCATTTTGCCTCTGCCCCCACACCGTATTAAAAGCGCAGCTGCAACGGCTGCTGGGTTGATTGTGGGCTACACAGAGACGGAGCGCCGTCAGTACGCCCCACCGGGAAGACGCACCATGAAAGGGAGGAAAGGTTGTCCCAGGGACCCTGCAGGTAGGTGCCATCACTCACAGCACTCACCTGCAAGGTGCACCGGCACCTTTATCTTCTGCTGAGAGTCAGGCTGCAATGCTTCCTACAAAGGAAAGACGGACTGGCTGCTTCAAACCACAGGTCTATCTCTCATTAAGTCGCAGCCCTGAGGGCAGGCGCAAGTTTGCAGATGCACTGGGGACAGTGCATTATCTGTAATAGGGAGAACTGACCAAGTCTGCAGCTGGCTCACCCAAGGAAAGCTCCACCATGGAGCAGACCAGGGTAGTGTGTCCTGCACATAACATGGCTTGTGGAGAGAGAGACTAATTGGCAAAGGGGAATGATGGCTGAAAGTGCTATGATTAGGAAAAATGCCTCATTGCTGACAAGACTGAGCCCAAAGTAGGACCCGAGGAGTTGAACACAGGGGTATAAAATCTAATACCAACATTCCTTCATCCAGGACTCTTTAGGATCCAGAAATGAAAGAAACCTATTGCATATGTATTACTGGGCTAGTGTAACCTACTCATTTTTCTGCCTTCTCCTTAGGAGTAGCATGTACATCAAGTTCTCAGTGCAATTGCTCATGAGCAATGCATGGCCAACATTTTCCATGAAAAATGTTACTCTTGAGAGTCATGTTTTCTGCCCACCAGTTTCAAGTGCTAAGAGGGCCCTTTCCCTAAAATGTGTATACGTCAAGGAAATTGGATGTACACTATAGGATGTTTAATGTATAGAATGCTTAAACACATTTACTAGATCATATATGTTTCATTTTTGAGATTTCTTTTTATATCAACTATTATGGACACGGGCGCGACAGCAAATAAACTGTCAGGAGTCGCACTGAAAGTGTCCCACAAACAGGTGGCACACCGTCAGTGCACCACCTGAAGGCAGCCCTCTTAAAGGGTGAAAGGGGTTTCAATGGTCCCCCCCAGACATCCTCTTGCAGGCGGGTGCAGTCATCCATTGCCGACGTCTCCAAAGGGATCCCTAAACCCACTTAAAAATGCAGGCAGGTTGCCGCCCGCACAATTAAACATGTAGCGGCATTGAAGCAGTCGCTCCATATTTCACTTGAATGCGCTGCCCTATGCCGTAAGGGCAGCACATTCATCATTATAGGGAGCACTTTACCTGTTTGTGGACAGCATACCTATTTAAAGGTGCACCATGGCTCAAACAGGAACAGTATGCCCTATCTGTAATAGGCCACTGATTGTTTAGAGTTTCTGTGGGTTGTTTTGATTTAGACATCTGATACACATGACATAGCACTAATTAAGTTTAGAAAACACCTGCAATTTTATGATTCCTCCACAGGGATCCACATGCGTCATCGGAAGTGTTTTGGCGCTGGCTATGTGGCATTGAAAACAGCAAGGGGGAACAGAAGTCTATGGAGAGTTCAAATGCCATGTTTTTAGCAATTTCCAAAAAGCTAATAGGCTAATAGTGCGTTCCAGGCTTTCAAGGCACCTACAAAAAAGACTTCTTCCACCCCAGGCAGATCGATTGAACCTGGAGACCACAATAAATTTGGTATTGGTCGAGCCTAAGGTTCTGCCATGGGAGTACCAATTGAATCTATGTTGTAGAATTTCCAAGCCTATGCCTTGTAGAACTTTATAAACAATACAGAGTGATTTGAAGTGATCCGCTGTCTGATAGGCAGCCAAAGTAGTTTTCTAATTGAGTTGGACACAGAGTGGTATTTCAGGATCTTTAGGAGGTGCCTAGCTGCAACATTCTGCAGAGTTTGCAATTTATTTAAGATGTATAGGTGAGCATTGAGGTAGAGGTTACTGCAGTAGTCTACTTTAGCCATCACTAGTGACGTGACCAGAGTTTTCTGCAGATAACTAGGAATATATGGGAATATCTTCTTTAGCATTCTGAGCATGAGAAAGGCTGAGGATGTCAATGCATTCACTTGTATGTTGCAAAGAAGGATGAAATATCCCCTCTCCGAGAGCCTCCCCATGTCAACAGACACAGGTTCCACTCTGGAAAAGGAAACTTGAGCGTTGTTTGACACGTGCTATGGAAGAGGAATCATCAGAGAAACAGTAAAAAAAAAAAGTGAATAAAGAACCCTGATTAAGTCCCGTCTAGGGGACGAAATGAATTGACTGGGCTGATGCTGAATGATCATTAAAGGAATAAAGAAACAACTTTGGATTGAAACACAATATTATGGCTCTTGCTTCATTGGATTTTTAAAAAAGACTGTATTTTTATTCAATAAGACTTATAAGAAATGTTATAGCGTATCTGGATTTTTTGAACATTCAAGGAAATTTCTTTGGACTACCTTAGCACTCCCTTTATCTATGGATTTTAATGTGGTTACATTTGGTAAGCTAATTAAGGGTGGGTGATAAATTCTGCTCCGCAGGCAGAATTGGCAGAGTTCTGGCCACTTCGCGTTACGCTAGTAACGCAGAGTTCTGGCCAAATTCCATCAACCGCTGTGTCGTGGAGTTTCTTCTTGCATGTGGCTCGCCAACTGTAATTTGGCAAGCACAAGCCAGATTTAGCATCCTCTAGAGCGATGTTTGGTCACTAGGAGGGCACCCGGCAAAATGTATCCAATGCAGGTGGTTGCAACTGTTCATAGTGAGAAAACTGCTGCCCGAGTAGAAAATCTACTCCTGCAGCAGCAAAATCAACTCAAGAAGCAGCACCCTTTGGTGAACTGAGTGGTGCAGTTTGTGCTGATTTTTCAGCATGGAACAAGCTCCCAGCACTAAACATAAAAACAAGCAGAGCGACGTGCCAATTCCTCCCATCCACAGACCTCCGCACCCACCCCTAAAGTTAATTTGATCTATGGGATGGTATTATGTAAATATACTGCTCATAAAACTGTTAAACAATGTTTTGTATACAGGGTGATTAATCGTGTAGTTATTTGAACACATGCATCTCTACTTTTTAAACTTTTTACCCTTTTGTTCTATATTTTTTAGCTCTGCTTCTTGACAAACATTAACAGTAATTGTAATAGTCGTCTTAGATTTTCATTAGGTCAAACCTACCAGACAGCACAGCTGTCTGGTTGCAAAAGTTCTACTGTGGGCTTACCTAGAGATTGCCTGGGCTTTAGCCTTCCCACTGCTCACCATTAATTGGCTTTATTAACACTCTTTTTAGGTTGCTCATCACTCAATGGCCTTCCATGTTGCAGCCTGTCAATCCCCTGTTTCTCTCTTCCAGGAAACATAGTTGCATCTTTCTGACTGGCTGGATTTTACCCTTCTACTAATTACTTTTAGCTAACAATTGCTTTTATTTTAGCTTAAGCACTTCATGTGAGTGCATGTGTTTTCCAGCTGTGCCCTTCATTAGCTTCTCTCCTCCTGCATTCAGTATTTCTCTCTCTCACCCGTGTGCTTCTTTACCCCGTCTCCCTGTTGCCCTCTCTTGCCCATTTGTTTCTACATCCACACTCATGCTCGTGTTGCTCTTACTCATGTTTCTCTCTCTCTCTGGGCTCCACATTGCTCTCTCTTGTCCATGTGCTTCTCTCTGCCCTTCGCGCTCTGGGACGAAGGTTATGGGGCTCCGTATGCAAAATTAAAAATTAAATACATGAATGAAACACAGAATTCCATAAAAAAAAAAAACCAGGTACGCATAAAAACCTAAGGAGCCTTTTTAAAAGGGCTATTCAACTATTGTCCCACTCAAGCTTAATATCGCCTGGCCCAGTGATAGGCTCCTTTTTAATTCCTAGAAAAGGATTTGGACCTGGTAGGACTCAGTAATGGGTGTGTATTCTCAAAGTGTCATTCTCTCTTGGGTTACATGCCAGGACATATTTTTTGTTTGCCTTTATTTGTTGTGGTGATTGTGCACAAGAAGGACATAGTTGAGAAGACAGAAAGAAATGACCAACATACAGCTAACAAAACCCTTTGATGCACTCTAGTGCTGCTTACAGTTCAGCAGGGCTTACCGGTCCTACAAATAGCTGGTGTTGGGAGATGGGAGCAGTGCAGGTGCAGTGCAATGATGTCATCCTGCTTGCTGCCAAATGATAGAAACAAACATCCCACAACAGGACCGGGGACCAGGGAGAACATTTCTGTGTGCGTGTTGCCCTTGTGGTTCTACCAGTGCTTTGTGTTCTCTCACGAGCACCACTGTTAAGAGTGGTAGTAATGCCAGTTCCTTCCCCCGCATGTGCTCCTCCTGACAGGTGTGCCTGTGGCTTACTTTTACCGCATATTAGTCTTTGTTATGTCCTGGTAGCTGTCATCACACCCGGCACTGCTCGATCAGTAGCATTAGCGTCGAAAGAAAAGTTTTTCGGTCGATTTCAATAGTGGGATTATTTTTATTCTTACAGTCATGTCAGTCAAATAAATACATTGTCTCTCTTTATTCTGCAAACGTTTGGAGGCCCTGCTCTTCGGTGTCTGCGTAGTTTTAAATGATTTTGAAAAATAAACTTTCCTCTAAACATACATAATTTTTTGACTTATTTCTGGCTGCACGTAGTCCATTACTTGATTTCTTTTTTCATACTGAAGCAATTTCAGCTCTTAAAAGTTTTCTTTTCAAAAACGACACCAGACACGAATCAAGATTTCTCTCGTTTGGAAACGTTCCAAACTTTGCAGAATAGTTTTCACTTATTTCTAAAATCGGGCCAATCGTTGTCAATTTATAAGTCATATTTCCATTTCTATATATATTCTTTGAGGTTGCACAGGGGTTGACGCACAATGGCTTCTGTTTTAGAATTCCATCCTATCTTGTGTTCACTAAAGCACTGCAGCAATCGAGTCTGGTAGTAAGTCTCCCTGTAGTTATTTATTTTTGTGTTGATATGTTATGCTCTCAGTATTTATATAGTGCCTTCTTCTAGGATAATTGCATTTTAGGGCTCTCTTAATGTACGTGGCCTTTCGTATGGTTCTGTTTTTTCATTATTATTGCACAGGGCATCGCTTTTTGGCTTTGTATAGTTAGCAGAGATGTCTTAAATGTGTAGTTTAGTTTTTTTTTTTCCTTTGGTTAACGAGAAGGTAAAATAATGTTGCACCTGCTAAAGATTTTGTAACGTGTTATGTGAATGGATGGGTGTCCATAACGGCTATTCCATTTTTAGGTGTCACCTGTGACAACGCATGCGCTCTCACTTGCAGGAGCTATTTTTTTTTACTACAAAAGGCTTGGAGCCTGCCCACTGATTACTACTTCAAGGATTTATTGTCACTCTCCTTTGCTACCTCTTAAATGGGCAGTGCTTGTTGGCTTCACTTCCTCTATTTCATCTGGAGCACGGACCAAGTACTGATTGCTTCATCTTGATTAGGGTCCTTCCTTTGCTTTGCTGTGATTGAGGTACTATTTTTCTTTCTAGCTAGGCCAAGTCATTCTTTTTGCTTCTTCCTTCTCACCCCAGCCTCTTGCCCGTGTTACTTTTTCCCTCCCACCCTCACCCAGCTATGTTGCTTCTTATGTTCCAAGCCCCCACCCTCCTATTGTACATGTTGCTTTTTCATTCCCACCTCCCACTCTGCCAATGGTCTACACTCTTCTTCCATCTTATCTGCCACCCTCCAATTGTCTGTGTTGCCTCTTCACTCCTACTCCCCATCCTCCTGTTTACTGTGTTGCCCCTTACCTGACACCCACCCACCCTCTTGTTGTCTTTGTTACCCCTGTATCCACATCACAGTGCTTGTTAAGCTTGTCATTCGCTCATCATAACAGCATCATATCGATTTTTTTAAATAACTTTTAGCCATGCTGCGCAGCACCAACACTGCTCTACGACAGTGGTAAAAGCATAGGTAAAGCCACTCGCTCTCACAAAGACAAGACCTATTGGCTTTTCCAATGCGTATTTTGTTGAGCTGGCTGGTTGATTGTCCAAAGCCTGGCATAGGCAGGTTGTTTTGTTGGACAGCATTATTAGACAGTTAAAGCACAAGGATGCTATGTTTTGTGCTGGGTGGGGGCGTGGGGTGTTGCGTTCTAAGCTACCTTAATCTGAATGGTTCCAAGATATATGACAGGGATGGAGGGACTGCTGTCAAGATGGGAGTGCGAGGGCTCCATTAACACCCTAACAAGCAACCGACTTAACAGAATATAAAGTTCTGTTGCTTTCAACTTCATGAGCAGAACCTTGTCATTTTTGCAACTCCCTACGTTTGACACTGGTTACCCAGAGTTGGGGCCAGAGTTATTGATTTTTCACACATCGCAACGCAGCAAGACAACTTGCTGAGCTACACTTCACAAAAAGGGTGAGGGTAAGAATGTGCCATATCTTTTACAATATGGTGCATTCCTGTCCTCAGCCTTGGCTAATGCACAATCTGCAGCCTAGTACCAATGAAGGCACCCTTGCGCCATGGAGAAAGGGTGCCTGCATTAGAGGCCAGATTGTTTTTGTGCAGGGAGAGACCACTTTCTGCACAAAAACAATCCTTGGAGGCATTTTCCTATAATGCAGCACACTTAGAAAGAGGAAACAACAAGGAGAAATAAAGATATTGCTCCTCATTGTGCCTCTATCGGTGAGGCATACAATTCTGGTGCATTCCCAGGTCTACCAGTGTTGGTAAATCTGGGAATGCTTCAGAATAGAGGGGATGCATGTGTTACACCAGATTTACCAAGCCGCAGAGGGCTTTGTAAATTTAATTCCTGGTTTTGTGTTGGCCGGCGTACCCTCCCATGGCGCAAGGGGGTGCAAAACTCTAATAAATCTGGGCCTACATTTTTAAGGCTTCCTGGACTCTAACGTAATCAGCGGTGTATCTTTTGTGCTAATCCTTTAATATTTCACTCCCCACCTTGTCCCTTATGCCCTAGTTTTCTGTTATCAGCCACCATTAGGTTCCCATATAATGACCTGTGGCCTGTGTATGATACATTATAAGCATGTATGTGGCGCAGATTCTGCCAACAGTGTAGCCTCACGCGCTATTCTAGTCAGTATTATCTCAGTTTTCCAGGACACGGGAGTAAGTTTATGAGTTATAGTACTTTTAGGCAAGGTGAGGTTATTTGTTGTTGATACTTCATTTCTGTTGAGATACTCCTCAAATAATTATACAATACTAACGATAGTTCGGAAAATCAGCAGTGTCCAATGTACTGTAGGACGCCTTTATTTTAACGTACTGTATCTTTTTTGGAAATGGAGGTAGTTCTCTCAGCTAAAGAGCAATTCAGAATGGATTTTTTAGTACAAGAAACACGATATTTGTCGATGCTGTATTAAGGCGTACATCTTGCTCTCTTATTATAGCACTGCTGCTGTAGAAAACGTGCCCTAGTAATTCTACAGCAAAACGGTTTCGTGCTCTTTGCTGACTCCTACAGACACATGGAGGAACTGCACTCTTGTTCATCCTACAGAGCACATTTCAACAACAAACGTCGTAAACTGCCAGAAATTGCCAGTCACACTGTGTATGCTAGACACCCCAAGAGTGCACTTCATATTAGGAGAACGTGATGCTTGTTTTATTTCTTAAATCCGTTTCTATGCAGATAATAAGGGTGAAAAAGAAGATGAATTACTTAAAGCTGGTTTTCTCTCAATACAGTAATTGTGTTTAAAGTTCGATTTGTAATGATCGCTTTGCAGCCGAAACGTAGACCAATTAAACAGAACAAAGATGGCTGGCAAACTGACAGGCCAGAACAGGCAACTGATGGGGCTGCTTAGTTCTATAGTGTGTATCACACACAAGTCCATGGTGTGAAGGAATACAAATGAGCGGCACGCACACTTTGGTGGCTTAAGTTGACTGCCTCCTAGAGGTTATTGGTGGAGGATGTACACCTGTCAGTTGCAGTTATGCAAACTGAAGCTTGCTTATGGAAGATTTTAAGAAGTGAACACTATGCTGAATTGAATCTTCTTCACAGTAGTTGTGTTTCTCAAATTGTATGGGTTGAAAGACACCGCTGAAGGGGATCATTTCTGCTGGTTCTGTGCAATATCTTACACAGGTCACACATCGGTTCTATAAAAAGCTTCTTTGAGGGTTTTTCCCTATAGCACACATTAACATAAGTCATTATTGTAGATTTCTGGGCAGCGTAAACCGCATTGCAGACACTCGTGAAGATCTTTCCCAACATCCATATACTGCAAGTCTGCATACTGCTGATATTTTGGAAGCCTTGAAATGAAACTGTACAGCAGGCATGTGCATTTGTGGGTGTGTTTAGGATGAGCATACTCGATGTGCGCAATGAACCTTTCCTTCCTAATTACCAGGGAGCTCTGGTGTAAGCAGGATGTACAACCAGTTATCTCCATCTTTGGAAGGGCAGAACATTGAGAATTTGTACTGCCAAGAGAGAGGCTAAGCCAAAAAAAGAATAATGTTTCCTGCTTAAAAGAACAAGCTTCTGCATTGCAGATGCTCCTTGTTTAAGAGTAGTGCCTATGACTAGCTGTGTTCGGCTAAATGTAGAATTGTGTGATATGTAAGGCTTTACCATCTTACTATGGCATATTGGAAGAGGTCCCACACCAGCAGATATCAGCCCTCCTCTGGTGTCTCGCTGTCCATGGGCTGTCAATATTTCATATATTTGGTACGATGAAAAGCTACAGAGGATGTGATGAGCTCATGATCATTTGGGAGGTTTCAAAGAAAATGTCTATTTCCTATTAATACTTTGTGGAATTTGTAGTGTGCAACAGCACATAATACTGTCCATCTTGACACATTAAAAGTAGAAGTGAGAAGACAACAAAGCTCAGACCAGGTTGAGGTAAGTTACCCTTCTGAGTAATTTACATTTGCAAATGCACTCTTACACTTTGGAGCAGCTTTATTACTTTTGGCTATTCACAAAATCTGAGTGGAAAGTTACTCAAAACATGTCTCCAACTCTGCAAAATGGGGGTGGAGCTTACCTTAGAAAAGTAAGTTACTTTAAAAAAAAACAGTAGTAAGTTTAGCATCACACATGGCCAACCTTCAGTACTACAACAATCTCCAATAGAAAATACAGGAGGCAGGCACTTAAATGTAAACCCCATTGGACATTATTTTAAATTGAGTTAAATTATTTCAAATAGTTAAAATAGAAGCAACTATTACTTAATGTTAAAAACAATTAAAAAGGGTACCTATTTTAAATGTAATTATAAAACATTCTAATACCATTTTGCATTTACAAATTAATGTACGAAGTACCAGATTTCAAACAGTTTGTGGTGCTTGATGAATGAGCTCTACACTGCTGAAATAAAGATCATTTCTTCCTTACATGGTATATGACATATAATTCTTAACATGGCAATAGGTCCTGCCTAAACTATTGGTTTTACCAGTGCCTTTTGGCAATACTGTACAGCATCGGCAAGATGCTTTGCACCATTGACAAAAGAAAAAAAAAACTAACAAAAAATGGCAGGATGATGAACCTGATTTGGCTGTGTCATTTTTTCAGTACACCCATGTGTGATGATGTGTGCCCTCACATGCATAGTATGCATGTGTGCCTACAAAATGATGCTAGGCGGTATCTTTTAAAAAGGGTATATATAACATGAAAAAGAAAAAGCGCAAAAATGTTTTTGTTTTTTTTAAGGTAGAGGGACTGGAAGTAGTTTGCTGCCTGTCCACGTACTGTTTTCTGTCATCTGCCATCTTCAACCTTGACATGAAGCCACTTAGGGCCAGATGTGGCAAAGGGTTTTTCCCATTCTGTGCCAATGGGAAAATGTGTTCGTACATATGGCCCTTAGTTCTCTAACCTCATCAATATTCACCAGTATGCCAATGAGGGACAACTCTACTTGAAAGGCTTCTATGCTTCAGACATCAAATGCCTCAAACACAGGTTGCACAGCATCCAGATCTGGATGTCCAGTGCCTACCTGAAATTCAACCCAGTGAAGACAGAATTCCCATTAAGTGTCAAAAACAAGAAATAAGATATTGTACAAACATGGCTCATTGACATGAACCTTGATGGCTTTCAACCCCAACTTTCACTTAATGCCAAGTCACTTTGAGTCACTTAGACACCAACTTCAAGCTCACATTGCTAAAAAGCAGTTTAAGACTCAACTCTTTAGAAAGCATTAAATCATAATGAATTAACTGTCCCCAGCCCAGCTCCCTCGCCTCCTGCTCATTGACTTTATGCTCATCTTTAACCATCAACACCACTGTGCTGCCTTTTTTCCTAGGTTAACACTACAGAAATACTATATACACACACATTTATATAAATAGTTAAAAAGGACAGTTGGTGAGGGCCAATGGAGGAGCAGGTGGGGTGAAGCAAAGGGATTGGAAAAGGGAGGAGAAAAGCAGCACAGGAAGGATACCAACATGGCACACAGGAGATGGAGTGAGTTTGGCAGGACAGAAGCACACAAGGGAGAGAGCTAGAAAACACATGCAGCCCCATGGAGTATTATGGAGGTAGATGAAAAAGTAGCCATGCAAAAAGATAAAAAGTAGCCTCCTAAAAGTGAACAGTGGAAGGACAGAAGGCAGCCAGTAGGGGAGGAGGTAAAGAGGCTATGCTCCAAGGGAGGGATAGGCATATGATGGACAAGCTGGGAACAGGAAAGATAATGAATAAGAAGCAAGCAAATAAGAGTGATGATAAAGTCAACCAATGGTAAGTAATGGACCAGCTGTAAGCCCTTGTAAGTTCTTGGTAAGTTCATAATAGGTGTATTGTAATTTTTACTGTGTGGTAGGTCAGACCTAAAAAGGATGGGTGGGGCAGGCATGCTGAGGTGCAAGTTTATATCTACAAAAACCCAGCATCATCATCTCAGTCCAGTGGTTTTCAGTTTATGTCCCATTGCTATTATTTATTCACCTACCAATTGCTGACCATATGGTATAGTGAGGATGCTCTTTTGTGGGCCACTGGCATGCAAATAAATCAGAATGCTATTGGTGCTTGAGTGAAACCCATCCGGGGTGGTCTGAAGAAGAGGTATATAAGCTTATATAAGAAAGGGAGGGAACCCAATACCCTTCTTGGTTGGGGCAATGACGATTCGTCTGATTATAATCTATAGCTTATACGATGCTTTGTAACGGAAGGGACCAAGAATACCCAACAGGTTATAGGTTGTAAAAGTTTATAGAAAGGAGGGGAACAAAGAAGACTGTCTGGGTATAGCTTATATAGGGAGGGGACAACAAAGGCCCATCTGGGTATATGTTGTAAAAAGGTCACATCTGGGAGGGGAACAACAACGATTTTCTGGTTACGAGTTGCTTGGTATAACATAAGGAAGGGAGGATAATGAGGACCTGTCTGGTTGTAGGTTACATAAATGATATGATGAGAGGGCAACAACAAGGGCCCTTTTGCACGAGGGGTGGTTGTAGGTTACGCAGGGGTATATAAGGGAGGCGGATCACCAGTTCGCTTACAGGTGATGTAGTAGAGGGAAAGAACGAAGGCCGGTCTGGTTATAAACTGTGTAAGGCAGTGGGGCAGTGAAGACCTGTCTGGTGTAGGTTTTATAAGATTATTTAAGGGAGGGGGCTTCACAGACCAGGTTGGTGCACTGATTGTTCACTTTTCAATCTCCCTTCGCTCACAAGCCTTCAAATGATTACAAGAAACCACGGTGACACACCAGATGACCTTTAGCTTGGAACATGTTTTGTTTCTATATGAAGAAGCTCCCTGGGGTGAGTTCCGACCTCCACCTCGCAATCTGCATAACTCCAACTAAACATATCGAAAACGTAGTCATTCTTCTTAAATTTCCTACACTTTAATTTCATTTGAATAGGAAATCTAGCAGCAGATACCGTAGGGGAACGAATGATACTCGATGACAAATGGGTCCGCGCATGCATACATGACAAAGCACCCTGGACTGCTTGGCCTCCCAGGCTGTGACGCACACCCCGGCTGTGCCGCCTCACTCGCGAGATTAGCTCCTCCGTAGCCTCGTGGCAACGCCGATCCTGTTCGGACCACAAGTGTGCTATAAATCACAATCATGCTTTCTGGCACTGACTCTCCCTAGAAGCATCAGTCTGGTTTCCAGGACAGTTTAAATGCCTCCTGGGAAAAATATATCTTCCTTTTGTTTCTAGGTAAATTGGTGACGTTGCACAAGCTGCGTGAAGTATCTCTTCTGAAACACAAACGCATTAACACAGGTGGCCTGAGCTGCACGGTCATAAGAAAAACAGATCAGGGCACAGATTTACTAAGGTTTTGCACCGATTTGAGTAACTTTTGTCCCACAAACCGCAAAACAAAGTGCTATGCTGGGATTTACTATCCAACACAAATCATCATTTGCTTTGGATTGTTACCCTAAATAAAGCAACTACCCATAGGTTTCTATGCAAATCCCTGTCAACAAACATTTGTAGGCATGGATTTGTGCCAAAATCTGGCGCCATATGGAGGCAGGAGTAACGTGGAAAAATGTTTTCATTTCTCCTCCTTTCCTACTTTGCACGAGTGCTGCATTTTACAGCACAGAACGCACAAGCCTTTCAACAAGGGTGTGTGCATTGGCACATGGCAGCCTAAAGTGTGCCAGCACAGGAAGAGAAGGACATAGCGCCACATCTTAGAAGATATAGCGCTGTACTGTCTCTCTCGCTTTCAACTCTAGTGGCTGTGCTGCATTGCGTAAATTTTTCAGAAGTCTGAGCCTTGGTGTGTTGCTGCTATGGTGCCGCTGCATTCTGAAACTAGAACCCAGATTTGCATTGCTCTGTGATTTGTGGCTGACAATTCAGTGCACTAAATAAACACTATCTCAGTTCTTGAGCCAAAGAAATAAACATATTTTGTGATAAGTTCAACAAGGTTATGCCCATGTGGCAAGTTAGCTCAGAGGATAGGTGCACTTAAGTCCTCCTTAAACCTGTACACAACATGTAGAACCTAGATTTTTACTTTGATGAGTTAGCCTAAGCCTTTCAGCCTTCTCATGTCGATAAAGGAGAACCATTTTATTGAGTTTTAGAAACAGCTATTAACCATTGTTCTACAGCTATGAAGCCACCAGATGTAAGCTACAAGACCTACATGAAAGCCTGTAATCCTAAAATTCCCAGATTGTGCCTTCCTGTTTAATGATTCTGGGGAACTATGGGTTGAAATCAGGACAATAAGCAACCTATTTAGCCAGCACTGATTTATAGCTGTCCTGCATATATTTTTGCTATTTTTGACATATACATTTATGTCTACATTACAGACAATAAAGCAAAAAACATACACAATTTCATCAGGGGAAAAAAACCCTAAAGCAACCATAAAATCGAGTGAAGAGGAGTTTCCAAGAAGAGGAGTTTCCAAATATAAAGACGGCGTTGTTACAAGATGTGGGCGATTTGGCTCCCTATTCGTATAAAATGTTTCAGAACTGTTTAAAGTTATCTATGATTGGAGCTGAAGTTAGAACTCCTCAACATCATTATAAAATGTGCATAGTAATGAGCGACATAGAAATGGAAATTGTCATTCTGGCGCTAAACTGTTTTCCTGTATCGCTGAAGCTGGAGGGCAGTTATCTATTATGTTCCTCTCATTTATAGGAATATTCCAAGAGCCTATTTAAGTATTCTAGTTCATTGTCAAGTGCTCTAGGATTGTTAAAGGCCCCAAACCAGAGTTAATGCCCTGAGATGCCTGTGAAAGTCTAGAACGAGGAAAAAGGTAGTTACCAACCCTTACAGACCAGGACAGAAAGGCTACAGTGCTACTAGAACATTCCAACCACTGAGGGTAGAATGGTATATAATAAACAGCAAGAACCAGGCAGGCAAGCACTAGAACAGAAGGTCTGTACCAGCCGTTAGAATATTGGAATGTTGGGAGCTCCACTGGAGTCAATGTAATGCTCTGGGCTTTTACTGGCTGTTAAAAGCCCGGAGCCTCAAGATTCTAATGTTCTCTTTGTTCACAGCAGCAGCTGTGAACAATAGCCTCACGGAGTCCAAGGGGATTTTAATTCCTTCAGGCTCCATGAGGACTTTGTTTTATTTATTAGAACTCTCTAGTGGCAGAATGTTCTAGTGGGCTCTACCGGCCATTAAAGGCCTGTTCCCTTGTTAAAGGCTCTCGCCTTCGGCTTGGGCCTTTAATGCTGGAGCAGACCTTTAATGGCCGGTAGAGCCCACTACTGCAGGCTCTAAAGCTATATTATTATCCTGAGTCACTACATTGTTTTTAATGGAATTTTCAAAAAAATCTGGGATCTAATGGAGATTCAGTGTGTTTTCCAGCAGTGATCGAACACGTGGTCTCTATGCACAGAGTTGAACAAAATCTATTGTCTTCATGATAGAGATGGCGCCACAATCTATGAATGCTACTTTCGGCTGTATGTCCTGTAAGGATGGCATGGTAGCAGAGATGCACATGCATGCCCAGTATCCTAGTTCAGAATACTGGCTCCAGCATCACCATTCACTACCTAAGTCTCAGATCAGCTCTCAGACAAGAACCTCACGACATAGTTCATTGTAAATCGAGTGCACGAATCTTGTTCCTTATTGTCTTCTATGCCAATGTTGCTTATCCCTTTGAAACTTGAATCCCACATCATGATAGAGTCAGGAACTTTGCAAAGATTTCCTCTGC
Organism: Pleurodeles waltl; assembly: GCF_031143425.1. NCBI lineage: Eukaryota > Metazoa > Chordata > Amphibia > Caudata > Salamandridae > Pleurodeles > Pleurodeles waltl. The sequence continues at coordinate 796,278,466 of NC_090437.1, read as the reverse complement.
TCTAGGTAAAATAGCAATTGCCGGCTGAAGTACATCCCAGGTACCCGAAAAAGAACATTCTTCTGGCCTTTTATAGTAAACTGGAACACAACGAGGTGGTGCTGTAAAACTGCACATTAACACACCCTATGTGCACCCTATGTTATACAGCACCTGTGTGGAACAACTGTGTTTTCCTCTTTCAGGAATATACTTAGGATATGACCACGGGTTTCTCTGGAGGCACTCTTGTGTGTAAGATCTCCTGCAGAGCCTATATGAGAAAAGGCCATGCAATGCATGTTGGTTTATAAGTGGTGGCTCTAAAGAGAGATGAGGGGGCTTCAAATGACTTGCTGCTTCAGACGGAACAGTGGTTGTCTTTATACTGCTGGTCCAGTACATTTCAGATGAGGCCTTTTGTGATGGACAAGGCCCCCCTCGTTGCAATCCAGGTTCAACTTGAAATAGCGAACCAGAATAAAGTATCATAAAGCAGAGGAAAAGCAGATGCAAATGATCATGTTTGGCGACTTTCTGTTTGTAAATGTTGATTAAGTAAAGAGCACAGAGGGGCTTTAATCAGTCAGACTGACTCAGGAATGGCCAAAACTAACAGGAAAATAGACCATGGATTGTGAAATAAGTCATGCCTCACAGTGGCATGTTCTGTTTTCTATCATATTAAACACTTATAAAATTCACCATGACCAAAAGCTCATGGCAGATGCTCAGTCATAGTTAAGTTCAACTTGACACTTCAAATAACAATTGAATGCACAGCCACAACATTGTTTTTCAAGTTTGGCGTCTTTTAAAGTGCTGCAAATACCTGGCCAGAAATCAGAGAAAAATGGTTTCAACCAAGTGACTAACATTGGAGATATTCCAGTTCTCATCAGGATCATCGTTCCTTAACCTCATTCATCATCACAGACTATGGCATTTCAGAATGAAGACTTTGATGTGTGAGTATGTTTTGTTGAGCATCTCAATGGACAGTCATGTACTGCCTGCTTTTCCAGCTGTTCTAGTTCTCCATTTACAATATACACCCTTGCGCTGTACACATTTCATCCCTTAGTTTGTGCACAGTGTGTCTTGTACTACACCCACAACAACTATGGAATGCACTGTTGAATGTCGTTTGGTACACCAATGATCCACTACTGGCACCAATGTCAGACAAAATGTGCCTCAGTGGAGCATAAGGCTAATCTTGGGGTAAAGGATCAACCATGAGACATCATTGGGCGTCAAAGGATGCATGATGTTGCTTCAGCTACCCCTAGCACTTATGTAAATCGATGGACATGATCCATCCATGGTCAAGCAAGTAAGCACCACGAAGTCAAAGAACAGGGCACATGACAATCCTAATGTTGCAAAACTGCATGGCTGCTGACATGGCCAGCTTTAGCGCTGGTGGCACTCTGTGCGACAGTCTTTTTTGGCACCCCCATCCCATGACCACCTACTTGGATTCACTCACTACCACCCTGCAAATTTGTCCCTCATCTCGCCATAGCCCCCTTTTCACATACACTCATTTGTTTTAAAGCACTTGTAAGGACTGGCTTTACTAATCCACTCAGCTATCCACTTAAAATATAGTTCTGTTCTTTGCAGGACGTACATTAACCATCTACCCTACTTTATGGCGAGTCAAAGCTGCCAATAGACAAAACTCCCATCTCTCTACCTAGTAGGAACATTAATCACAAGAGATATCTTGACATTTTATTTGTTTCCTGAAGGCTGGGTACACAGGGAACTTTTCAGCAGGTGCTTTTAAATCTCAAGTTGCATAGGTTATTGCTGAACACAGCGCCCCCTGAGGTCAGCGCCCCCCTAATGCAGTTCAGCACCTGGTGCGGCAGCACCGCTCGCACCTCCCTAAAGCCGGCCCTGGCTGCTGCAGATAACGATGTATAAAACACCACTAGAATGGACCAGGGTTCATAGTGGAGGGTAGCTAGATATGAAACACACTGCTTGGATGCACAAACAGTCTTCCAGGCTTCAGGCTTAGACAAAGGATATCCATCCATGTTTTTTTTTTTTTTTTTAAAGACATGGCAGGCCTACGGTGAAGGGATGATGGTGGAATGCATCCTACACTCAGGTGAGTTTCAGGACACTGACTCCCATGCCATCCTCTCATGATGTCCGGCGTCACTTCACTTTGTCCAATGACAATGCAATGGCAGCTTTGGCTGCCAGGAGTTTGGGAACGGTGCAGGTTCACATGGTGGGCAGACCGAGAGACTGCACGGGAGCCAAGGCCTACGGACAAGACTAGTCCGAGAAAGTATGTCCAACAGCGCCTGTGTTATTCCACTGAGTAAAGTAAGCAAAACATGAAAGGGGGATGAGAGAAACTAACAAAGGAGCAGACTAAGTGAACCCCTGGACCGTGCTCTCAGCAAGGATGCCAAGGGTACTCCGGAAGCCAGAAATAACAAGGGTAATGAAATATGTTTTATGAGTTCATGTAACATGTTTATTCTCTTTTGTGTCTCCCCTGAGGGCCAAGGGCAGACAACCGGTAGTGCAGCGTCTTGCGGTGAAGATAGTGTGGGCTGGATAGAACAACTCGCCAGCACACCAGAGGCCTAAGTTTGGAGGGACTAGCAGAATCTGAGTTCATCTACCTTTATTTTTACCCCTAAATTGCTCCAGTACCTTCCCACTACTCAGGTACTCTGTTCCAACCTCGATATTTCTTTGGTGCGCCTGAAAAGCTAAGGTAAAATCTGTTCTACCAAACCCCCCACATTCGAGCATTCTGCCTCCCCCCTCGGCACACACCGCTTGTCAGACATCTCCTGCCTTCCGTTGTTACACGTTGGCCTCGATCTCACACATACACTCAGTTTGCTAGTCGTGAATCCAGAACTTTAGCCGGAAACCACTCTCATTGACTATTGTTTATAGCATGTATTCAACAGCATATTCTAGGGGACACTTTATTTAGCTGCCTCTACATCCCAAAGTAAATACACAACGGACATAAAATGAATTAGAAACACCATTTTGAACAATACTTGTCCAGGTTGCTGCCCGGCCCTGTTTAATTTCTGTTGCTTATCTGGAGACAGGTGCAGCCATATTTTTCAGCTCTGGCTGGTTTCCCAGTAGTCCCCCTTTTTATGGAGTACTTGAGTCTGCTGGTACTCTCTCGCATCATATTATTAAATTACTGTGTCCACTTATTTTAATCGTTTACTTGAACACTTGAATGAAATCAGAGGGCGGAGCGACCAGACACTTACTTAAATGTAATATTTGCATTTTTCCTCTTTAACGGGTCTGCCGCTTTTTAATAATTTTCATAACCTTGGGTACCCGTTTTCACGTGTTTTGTAGTTCCAGTTACGCCAATTGCATCCAGCGCCCGATATAATGAAATAAAGTATAAAATAATGACCCCAGGATCTAGCACCAACTAGTGGCATTCATGTGATACCTGCCTCATAATTATTGCTAAAAAAGGGCAGGCTTGTTTTTAAAAATCTATGAGTAGATTTTAAAGCAGCAGCCTGGGGCCCTGCAAAAGAGCAGGGCCGGGGCACAGTGATACCTTTGACTCGCCATGTGACAGTCCTGGGTACGGCTGCGATGCCTGGATAGAGCACCAGTAACCAGGAAAATTGTTTTGAACTGTGTCTTTCCCATGGTGTTCCCAGCCGGCCTCGGTCTGAAAAATGGGACTCTCTGCCTCTCAAAAGCTTTCAGCACCCTACAGCAGCTGAGATTGTGGACCGCTTCATAATCGTGCTTCCCAATGCCTACCTGAGAGCAATTAATAATACAATTTACGAAACCAAAAAAAGGATCCAGAAGTGGACGGGGGGTAATCCTTCAACAGAAGCAGAGGTTGCTCTGGGACCTCAGTTAGAAGTCCACAGACCACCACCTAAGATAAGATGCACCAAACAAAGCCCCATGGGGGAGCTAACCAATCAGACCCTGATACTTTCATCAATATATATTTTTGCATTAAAAAAGAGTGATGCGCTACCATGTCTTCGACACATTTCCCCACTATAGCCAAGAGCTTCCACAAAGCCACCTCAGCATGGGACGACTCCTGGTGGCTCACATCCCTCAGCACCCCCCCTGCACCGACTGAGCACGCCTGCAACGTAGGCATCATCATCGACTCCTCCCTATCCATGACCCACCAGGTAAGCTCAGTCGCCTCCTCCTGCTGGCACACACTCTGCAAACTTTGGAAAATCTTCAAACGGATCCCAGTAGACTGCCGCAGGACAGTCACCCACCCCTTAGTCACAAGAAAGCTCGACTACGGCAATGGCATCTATGCCGGCACCTCGATGAGAAACATCAAGAAACTACAACTCATCCAGAACGCAGCGGCCAGACTCATCCTGGACCTCCCACACCGAGAACATACCTCCCAACACCTGAGAACGCTCCACTAGCTCCAGGTCGAGAAACAAATCACCTTCAAGATATTCACCCACACGTACAAGGCCATACACTGCAAGACCAGCTTACCTGAACCACCACCTCAATAACACACAGCACTCGTCTCCCAGAAAAAGTAAAACCACTTGTTATTCAGTCCCATTAAATTCTGAATATTCTTCTTTTAGATCCACTTCAGCCAAGCCAACACGTGTTTCATCTGGGACGAACCCAATGACGTCCTCAGGGCCTTCTTAGGCTGTCCTGTGCTCCTACATATCCATATATTCTTCTCTCATATGTATGTCATAGTAGTAGCCACCGCTTATTTAAGCATTGCAGGTCAAACTTCTATTGATATCCAATTCATTTATTTTATCTCACTTTCTTTTAGTATCTCAACTTGCCAGTAAACTGTTGTATATCCTGTGTTCGCTTCCGTATTTTTCGTGCAATGCGAGTATGCTGTTAGACTTCCACCATGTCTCCTTCCATCCCCCCACGAGATCCCTCCGCTCCGCCCAGCTGGCCCTGGCCACCATCCCTTGCATTCGGAAAACCACAGCCGTAGGACAATCCTTCACCTACATCGCAGAAAAAAGCTGGAAAAATCTACCCCTGCACCTCAGACAAAGCTCATCACTCACCATTTTCAGGTAGAACCTCAAGACATGGCTCTTCGGATGAGACCCCACCCCCAGCGCCTTGAGACCCTCAGGGTGAGTAGCCGCGCTTTACAAAAACTGATTGATTGAGAAAACTGATTGAAAGCAAAGGGTCACCTCCCAGAAGAAGGCAAGATTCCATTTAGACTCATCCCTACAGACCCTCAAATACCCAGTGGAGTTCCAAACAAGGCAAAATCATTGATTCATTCTCTCCAATCTTGCAGTTCAGTTGGACATACAGTGTGTGTATGTGTCTATTTATATATATATATATATATATATATATATATATATATATATATATATATATATATATATATTTATATTTATTTATCACATGCACCCTTCCAACAGCAGGAGGCTACCTCCTTAGGAGCGCCAACTCTAGCTGTACAGGGTATTTCTCTGAATATTATTTACAGTGCTGTGAGAGCACCTCAGTAGCACACCAGGCCATGCTAGGTTCCTCAGTAGTTCTGTGGTACTGCCAACAAAATTTACAATTTTTAAAATTGTCATTACTGGGGAGGTATCTAAGGACCCTCCAAATCAGCCTAGATGTGAGGGTCTAGTCCCCCTGCCCACTTATGTGGTCTTTTTTCCCTACAAATTCAGGATTCAGGGACCAAGTCACCTAATCCTGTCATGGTGGCTGCAATATTTGGCTCAATGTTGTGGCAAGCCAATCAGATTTTTTTGTCCAGCAGAGCTGCAGTGATCAACAGGAGAAAATGCTCCTCAACCAATCATAACCGGCTATTTAGATATTTTTTTTTTTTTGGTATTGCTGGAGTTCTGCGGGACTCTCAGGGAAACAACTTTGTAGATATACTTAACTTTTCCTGAGGATTAACCCCTTCATTCCCAACCTGAGACCATCTTTATATGCTAATGTCTTGAAAACAGATTTACATCAAATCACAATATTACATTTTATTGTTGCCAAATTTAGCGTAATTCTGTTTAGCCGTTTTTTCTGTATCAGAAAGCAAAATTTCCCATGGGGATTAGGATGGGAAATCACATTTTTGGGACCCCTTGTTTTTCTTAGCCCAAGCCTGTTGGATTGTCGGACCCTTTCCATGAAAGGGCGTAAGTGCATTTTTTTTTTTGTAAAAAAGTTTTGCGCAGATTCGTCAAACAGTGCCAAATTTATTATGAAAACAAAAAATGTTTTTCATAAGGAAGGTCTGACCTAACTATCACCATTCCAGAATATAGCTTGTCTTTTCCAGGGTGTGATTTTTCAATATTTGAGCAGCCTTTCATTTACCTCAAAAAGGGGCTGGCAAAACGCCCATGGTTAGTGTCAAACGTTTTGTGGTTACTCAGAAAAAAGGCGGTATGTCACATCCTAGATGTTGATTTGAGCATTGTAACATGTAGTTGCTGCAGTAATAGTTTGAAATAACACAACCATGAAATTATGGGCGTGAGCCAGAGACAATGGTTGGGAAACAGGAGGCAGTTAATGTTCGACCTAATTGCCCAGCACCTAATTGCAATACGTTTAATAGCACCACCCTAGCCAAAAAGGAAAGCAGGAGCTCTCATTCACAGCTATGGTTTGCTGGCTCAAGCCAGAGGCAGAGAAAGCCAGATCAATGAAAGTGAAGTAGAGAAAAATAACCAAACTGGTCTATTAGTGTTTGTTTCTACTCAGGTACACCAAGGGTAGAGCAGGCAGGCCATGGTTATAATAAGAGGGTGCCTTTCATGTGAGTTACATACCCCAAGAGTCAGCCAGTCCTGCACCCTAGAAGACAGAAGGCACTTCTTGCCGCCAGCCATGGTTTGCTCTGCAGCAGCTACTGACACTCAGGGGCTAAAGTAAACTGAACTAGGGATGGGAAAAAATGAGAAAGTAATGTGGCAAGCTAAAGCCCACCAGGACAGGGCAGACCAACACTTGTAGCGGGATAGGAAGGTGGCAACCATAGAAAGCTTTATGAACTGGTCTATTTTGCTAGTTATTGTTCGTAAATGAAGCAATTTGATTGGCTGTCTAGTTCTCAACATTCCAATCTGGAATGCTAAGTTACAGTCTGGGAGCTAATTCGGTTGAGGGTCCTATTGCAGAGTAATCTGAAATATTCGAAGGTGGGGGTTGAATAAGGTGACATTAGGCTCCATCATAATACAAGACCTTATACAGTGGCCAAGTTTTGGCCTTTACAGAGAATGAGAGAAGTGGAGGTCACACTGTCAGCTGCGGCCCGTTCTTCAGGGCGGAGCCCCCCCCCACCTTTTGCCCCCCATGAAGAGTGTCTGTCAGGCTGAGCAAAGGTCAGCCTGACAAACACTCTTCATGTTCAGCACAGGCAGGCAGGAGATAGACATGCGCGATTTGCGCAGACTCCTGGTTGCCTGAGCTGAACTTTGCTGGGTTGAAGAGGTTACAGCTCCTATGGGCGTGACCTCCTCAGCTCAGCAAAGGTGCCACGAGACTCTTCCCCTCAGTGACGAGGGGAAGCATCACCTGTTGACATCGACCTGGGCGCTTCCGGTTTAAGTCCTGAAGCGCCCAGGACGAGTGTCAATCAGTGACACCTCGTCACAGAGTGGGGTGGGGTCAGAAGTCTCACTGACCCCATCCCACTCTGTGACGACCTTGGGTCAGCCAGTGAGGGAAGGCAGCAGTCCCAACCCTCCTGAGACCTCCGAGCTGAAGGTAAGTGTGTGTGTGTGATTTTAAATAAATGTTTGGTGGGTGCGTGTATGTTTGAATGTTGATGAGTGTTGTGAATGGATGTGCATGCGTGTGTGAATGGATGCGTGTGAGTGTGCTTCCCATCCGCCCCCTCCCTCCTAAAATTACCAGGCCGCCACTGCATACTATGTGGCCCTCCAACAGACCTGATGGCCTCTCCTGAGTGAATGGGAACAATGATCTGCTTCACCATCAGAAATCATCGTATTGTCGTATTGTCAGTGATACTGGGCCATGAAGCTGGGTCCAGTGTATTACTGTGATCTACTGTAAACAATTTGTTGACTATGAAACCTCCTCAGAGTGCCTCTGCTTTATTAAAATCGAGTGTGGGCAAATACTGTACACCAGTTAAACAATCTTCCGTAAACACAAGGCACAGGCTGATGAAGAAACATTTTTTCAGGCTAGCTGCATTCATGCTGATCCTTACTCAAAAATGCACCAGGAAGTTCTCTCCTAGTCCTCGAACTGACATGCTTGGCAGGAGAGCCCGTAGAGTGATCAACAACCTTGTAATGTTAATGCTGATCCACTTATGCCATTAGGTCAATCACATCGCTGGTCGATGAGGTGCCAGTCAAAGTCCATCTTGAGCCCTCTGAGCCCAGCAGTCACAGAGAAGCCACCCCTGTGCTCAGAAGTGCTCAAGCATCTCACCTGAGGCATTGCTACTTCATATGCATGACGTCTTTATGATGTCTTCTTATACTAAACCCATCCCCTTGCATCCCTGCTCACCTGCCGTTTATAAAGCCCCTATTCCAGCACAGCACTATAATGCTAGCGTTTGTACAGAGGCACTCTCTGCTCGCAGCATTCTCACATTAATGCTAGATCACAGCAGTATTTTTTCCATTTATTTGTTGTATTTCATTGATTTCCCTTCCATCCTCCTCACAACAACCCTTGCAGAGGGACTTGCGCATGGGTGTAAATGTGTTGTCACCTCACTTGTACTTTAGACAGCAATCTGTTTACCCTGAGAAGTCTTATGGGGCAGTGAGGTGGCGGGGCAGAGAAGGCCGGTATGTTTTACTTTCCAGAAAGTGCACTTTTAGTCGCATGGTGTTGTCTCAAAACAAAAGCACTTGGCCTGCTGGTATGTGCATTTCTTAGGTCCCAGTATTTACATATGCCTTGTGGCGGGATATGGGCATATATGGCGTTATTTTAATCGCCTGTCTAATGTCATGCTGTCACTAGAAGGACGCAACAAAAAGGCCAAAGTGCCCGAGGTGAAGGTCCGGATTTAGACAAGGTGGTGACGTTGAATCCCCCCAACAGCAGGGTGATTTCCGCCATAAGTGTAAATTCCGCCGGAGGATTCTCCGCTGGCGGTACTACCATCACCTGATACCGCACAGCAGCGAATCCCACAGAGCAAAGGAAAGACGCTGCCGCTGCCTTTCAGCGCCTAGAAGTCTTGAAGCAAAGCGCATCACAGTGCCCCCGCCCTCCTCTGTTCAGGGAATCTGCTGACCTTGTGCGACCGCGCTCCCACTCCCTTCCTTCCTCCCAAATTGTCCTAGAAGTCATTAATGACATTTTGCACACGGCAGCATTTCCGTCAGTTCGCCGCCAGTCGCGACTACAAAATAAAGACATATCGCATACTTTATTAAAGGTTGGGGACGGGAGTCAGACAGAGGGGTCCAGATTCCGAGTTTCCATCTGTGTATTGCCTCAGCTATGTTGGAAAGGGGGGGTGGCTCCTCCCCTAACCGGTCCAAGGCCGTATCTCTGTACTCTCCTGGAACCTTCTCTTCCCTCCGTGCTCATTTCCACGCGGGAGCATAAGTGACAGGAACCCTGAGCTCCCAGGAGAACGGGGCTTGAAAGTCCTAGTTCAGGGAAGGCCCCCGCGAGCTCAAAAGCACACATGGCGTCTGCTGACAAAACAGCAAAAGGTTGATGCTGGGACAGTCGACAGAAGCAGACAAAGCAAACAAACAGCATGGACCAGGGGAGATGTGTGCATTTTGTATCTCCAGACATATTCTCGTGTTTGTCTACGTTTTGCAACATATTTTTCGAGTTGTCTACTTTCTACGGATGTTTCTTGTGCCCTTCTGTTAATTTTCTTTATAACACAAAAACAAAGTTTCCAGTGTTGCACTGTGTATGTACTAAATGACTGGCTTCTCTGCTTGTCGGCCTACCGAGGTGAGAGGACTGCTGCCTGCTATGTTAGTGTTACTTCTCTGCTGAATGAGATGGATTTCATATGCACTGCGCCATGTTCTGAGAAGTAATTCGCAGAACCATGCTCTGAGTTGTGGCTCAATGCTCTGAATTTGTAGCTCCATGCGCTGAGTTGTAGCTCTATGTGCTGATTTGTAGCTCCATGCTCTGAGTTGTAGCTCTATGCGCTGAGTTGTAGCTCCATGCACTGAGCTGTAGCTCCGTGTACTGAGTTGTAGTGCCATGCGCTGAACTGTAGCTCCATGCGCTGAGTTGTAGCTCCAAGCACTGAGTTGTAGCTCTATGTGCTGAGTTGTAGCTCCATGCTCTGAGTTGTAGCTCTATGCGCTGAGTTGTAGCTCCATGTGCTGAGTTGTAGCTCCATGCTCTGAGTTGTAGCTCCATGCTCTGAGTTGTAGCTCCATGCTCTGAGTTGTAGCTCCATGCTCTGAGTTGTAGCTCCATGTGCTGAATTGTGGCTCCATGCTCCGAGTTGTAGCTCCATGCGCTGAATTGTGGCTCCATGCTCCGAGTTGTAGCTCCATGCGCTGAGTTGTAGCTCCATGCACTGAGTTGTAGCTCCATGTGCTGAGTTGCATCTCCATGCTCTGAGTTGTAGCTCAGTGCACTGAGTTGTAGCTCCATGCATTGAGTTGTAGCTCCATGCTCTGATGCGCAACTCTGTATTCTGGTGGGCAGCACCTTATTCTGATGTCCAGCACCATGTTCTTATGTGTACTGGTCTACTAATGTAAATGTAATTTTGCACTGCCTGGTTAGTGCAAATGCCATTCCAAAATTTGTCATTCACCAGTATGAAATTATTTCGGGTATAGTGTATATTTTTCGGCTCAGTATTTTGATTTGGAGGGGTCTCATAGAGCTCCTTCACCTAGAGACAAAGCAGATAGTCCACACACAATGCTGGACTGGCTGTGGTAGCGACATATCTCTTCGTGCCCTAGTTTACGCTGTTCCCATCATGGCTGCGCTGAGCTGTATAGGTAAATTGTTTGAGTTGCCTTAGACAAGATGCATTAGTTCATCACTCATCCAATCCTAAATGAGATGCAACAGGCTTCATGTGCATGTATCTCGGGAGGAGAGGGCGAGCTGCTGTGATTGACTTTGTTTTAAGTGCTTTACATCATTCCGCTTCCATCATGGATGCTTTGCTATGTCAGATCACCTCACAGAGTCCAGTTCAAATATCGTGGCCAATTCTCATGCTCTTGGACTTGAGCGCTGGCCGACATATACCATGATGTCATCCTTCAAACCGCTGCCTAAACCACTTCTCTTCCTCATGACCCCAAAGCTGCTGTGTCTATCTAACACAGACATGAAGCAATGCCTGAAGGAAAACATAAAAACAGCATGCACCCACAGCCAGCCCTGAACTGGAGGTATTTCTGAACCCTCCTTAAAGAAGCCTGTCTCTTGCTTCCTATCACTGGTGATTGATAGAGGGCCGGACTAAAGCCAAGAGACAAATCCTTCCTGCTGGAACACGTCTGACCTTCATTTGTGTCCCTTTGTTTTATTGGGCTAGGTCTGCATTACCAGTATCACCATCACAACCATCAGTCATCATCAACGTCATCACTGGTCTAGCGCTGGCTTTTCTGTCTCAGATGCTGGAGTCGAAACGGCTACGGCTTCATCATGTCTTGTGGTTTTTCTTGTTGCTGAACTGAAAAGTTCCACTGCAGGCTGACACTTTCACAATCCATCTCCCAAAGTCTTCTATTCACAAATTCGAACAAGCAAAGACAGAAAGGGGCTGATGCAAAGCCTCTTGCTAAGTGTGCAGGGACGATTCCTCTATGAAGGCGTAGGAGCATCGTATTTGTTGCCCCCCGGCCCATGTGAAAACACAGTATTTTGCATTTGTGCACGCAGGCAGATGCCTTTAATAATGAGCGTGCACTGTGTTGTGTATTGCGGGCAGGGGCGGGGCTTAATTATTGACAGCGCAGCAGACGCAGGTTCCCTAGGTTAACAGTGCGCATATCAGGTTGGACGGGTGTCTCTCTATGGCCAACTCGACATGCGCACTTGAGGCCTCTTCTATCGCCGCACAGTAAGTGAGCTGGGGATTTCACCTGCAGCCTCACGGTCTCCTAAGGAGCGCTGGTTTTGCCTGCTGCTACGAACCCTGGCGTTGCTTTAGCAGCGTCCGGATTGGCTCAAGAGACGGGAGGAGGGCAGTGCGGGAGTGGGCATGCTCAGTGCACAGCAGCACAAGAGGCGACAGGTGAGGGCTGAAAGAATGGTGTTTGTAGGAATGATGGGTAAAGCAGACCTCACCAGCAATCAGGATGGTAAGAGGCGCAGGGCATCTGAGCCGAGCAGATAACCACAGGGAGGGGTTAATTACTAGGAATAGGCACGCTTCCTGTTTTGTGTTTCCCTAGCAGGAGCGAGCTGGCCATTCTCTGTAAATATCAATTTTCCAGGGCGTCATGCGCACTTCACCCCTTTGAGCCTGAGGTGCTGTCAAGTGAGTTTCATTGAGGGTGTCCCCACTGTCCTGCTGTCACATTTGCCCCCGACTTGGAGATCATTTGCCTGAAGCAACTGGAGGATTGGTGGGAGAAGGGGCTTGTTTCAATTTTTCTGACCGGAGGCTGCAGTCTCCAGGGGATAAGAGTGTGGGATCCAGCCTCAGTCATCACTTCACCCTCAGGCCGCAATCGTTGATCTTCGAGCCAGTAAGCGCAGCTCTAACTTTGGCTAAACGTTTACAAGTCCTGAGTTCTGTACACTTTGCTTGTCCCAAGAGCCAGGAGCGAGTCTCCGGTTAGAGCAGGGATGGATACCGGCCAAACCTCCTCGGGTGCTCCTCGGCCCCTTTGGCTGCTGCTCCTTGCTGTGGTCGCCTCCCTGTGCCACACATCCAAAAATGTCGCCGGCCGCCATGTAAGTGTGCGTGTCTATATATATCTATATATATGTGTGTGTTCATAACTACGTCATTCTTCGATGGCATCTTCCTTTTTTCTTTTATGATATTGCCTGTGGGTAATCTTAGTGATGACAACTGAGATGTTGCGCTAGACTGAAAATCAGGTGCCATGGCCCTTTGGGGTTTCCCAGTCCCGCCCCCCAGGATGTGTGTGATGCGGACAGCTGAACGGTTTGCGGAAACAGGTGGCACGACAGGTGAGGTGCAGAAATAGAGGGGACAGAAACAGAGAAAGGATAGTTTGTTCGAGTACCTGCGAGTTTGGATCTATGCCTCGCTGTGCCAAATGAGTCTGAAAATGAATGTTTGATGACTATAAGGCAATACCAGGAGATTGTGGGTCCTTGCTTTTCTCTGCGATGAAGAACTTGTGAATATGGTATTTGTAGAGGAACTTGTATGCTCATTTTATGTGCATTCCCTATGACATTATTTTCTACCTTCGAATACTTTATTTGCCTCTAATTTCCTCTTTTTGAGATTTTCACTGAAGTTAGTTAATCAAATGAAGGATTAGTTAGAGACGAGTATGTTCAGGTATTCTCGTTGGTTCAATTGTTGTAGACCTTGGGTCTGCGTCTGTCACCAGGGCAACTGCAATTGCCATTGGATCCGAAAAGAGAGCAGATAAACTAGAATGGCAAGTTCTCCCATGGGACTGATTTGATTGGATGCCAATAAAGCAACACACCATCTTCTTGAGGCTCATCTATCTTCAATTTCTTTCCTTCTCTTACCTATCAATAATTGTATCATCTGTTCCTTCCCCTCCAAGACGGGCTAAATAGGATGTGGGTCCTGATAATTATTTCTCAATGGGATATTTCCAAGTGATCCTCGTTATTTCTTTCTTAATTTTCCTTCTGGGGTTTGTGCCACTGTATGATTTTCTTGTCGTAACGCCATTCTCTTCACTCCTTCCTCTTAACTCCACCATGGAACTAACTTAAGCACTAATGATGCCACGGGTGCCCCATGCTTCAGCAACCATTGTGGCCACAGGAGAGTTATAAGCTATGATAACATCAGGGCCACCTATTTTGCCAGAAGATTTTGCTCCATCACTGGGATTTGAGGTTGGGCACTTAAAAAAAGAGGAGGGGGTTTCAAGGTTCTCCTCCAGCTTTGAAGCTCCAAGTGTCAATACTGATTTGAACTTTAGGCTGAGTTAGGTGACGGCTAACTTCTACAATTTGTCTGGCACTTCAGCCTGACTCTGGACCTCCCTTGATGGAGTCTCTCTTTTTCCTGAGCAACATCTCTATGACTTTCAGTTGCCCAATTGTTTGCACAGAGGGATGCCCAGATATATCACCATACTAAGAGGGGAGCAAAATGGGGTTCTTGACAGATCCTTGACATGGGTGAAACAGAATGCGACCCAGATAGGTCTGCCTTTGTCACCATATCTAATTTGGGTCCTTTGTTATGGAGCATCCTGGGAAGCATATTCTCCACTACACCATCCGCTAGATTTGCCAATATAACCCAATATGAGCAAGAACTCTGGCAATTAGAGCTGACCACTACTGACAAGACATTATTAGAACAGAACAGAAAAGGTAGCCATGAATGCAGAAAGTGAGGTCTGCTAGTAAGGACTAATCAGAAGCGCAGAACAGCACATGACACAACTCATTAGCATAGCACACTGCTTGCACCACTCACAGATTCTACGCAGGGGTCTCCAACAACCTTTTTCGTAGTAAAAGCTACTTATGTTGATGAAAATCATCCATAGCTATGAATATTATTAAAATGTTAATACTGACCACATCAGACAAGTTTACATGTTTGTTTCAAATATAAACCTTTCAGTTTTTGTAGGCTGGGCTACACACAGGAGAGCTGCTTATGGGTAGCTAGAGAGCTACTAGTAGCACATAAGCTATTGGTTGGAGTCCCCTTCTCTACAGTCTTACCACAAATAAATAATATGTTGGGAGAGAGGGGGTCTCACAGTTCTAGAATCACCTAGGTCCCGTTGCTCTAGGACAGGTTTCTCCAACCTTTTTTGTAGTAAAATCTACTTATGGCAGTGAGAATCATCCAGAGCTATGAATTTTATTAACATTTTAATACTGACCACAGACAAATTTACATGTTTGTTTTAAATATAAACTTTTCGGTTTTTGTGGGCTGGGCTACACACAGGAGAGCTACTTATGGGTAGCCGAGAGCTAATAGTAGCTCATGAGCTACTCGTTGGAGACCCCTGCTCTAGGATCAATCAACTGTGTGACTCCAGGATGGAAACAAAGGAGGAAAACCAATGTCTGTTGGACTTGTGGGAGTTGACACAGTAAACAAAGTAGAATATGAAAATGCATTGTACCTCATACGGCCTGTTTGGCCTGAATACTGCCAGTGACTGGAAGCTGCCTTCTCCCAATTACTGTTAGTCTCGACAGGCGTGTCAAGGCACTCATGCAGCACTGACTCCTACTGTCACCCTTGACTAGGAAGCACTCTACCCGCTTTGGCAATGGTGCAGATGTTAGAAAATTATAGCCTGTATCCCGCAGCTGGAGCATAATGTCATTAACTCTGTCACTTCTAGGGACACACCACTGGGTAGGCCACCTCCCTCACCAAACTGGAGTACGATGCTAGATATAAATGCCCCTCACTTATTTCTCCTACTTTTCTGTGCTCCTTCTTTCTGCTGTGGGTCTTGTGCCACAACTCAACACTTTCTCTCTGTAGGAAGGAGCCTAAGTATGCCACCTAATCAGGTTATTAATATCCGTCACACTACAGGTTTCGAGATTATAAAACAGCATGTCTGTTGAGAAAATTATAGTGTCCCATTGCCTCTCAACTTCTTGTGCAGACATCCACCCATTCCTCACTATAATCCACTAAATGTTGTGCAATGTGCTCCACAAATAATCTAACTCCAACAGGGTCTCCCAGAACCACCGTCCCGGGTTCTGGGACAGGGTCTCCCAAAAGCCTCAAATCACCACTCCCTGCAACAAAAACTCTTCTCTTTCAGCATCAGTTTACTCATCTACCGCTTGCTAAGTGTGCTGCAGGTAGCACTGCTGCTAGTGACCAGCGTCGGAGGAGACCATGAAAGGAGGCGCAGGTATTGCTGGTTGGCACCAGTATGCACTCTGTCCCTGTACCAAGCCTCTAGAGTGCTTCCTTCTGGAACACTAACTTATTACTCAATCGATAGAGCTATAGGTCAAGCACACACTTGATAATTATTTGAAACGCGTCATGCAACATTATTGCAGGTGTTTACAAGTATGCAGAGAACAAGGGTTTTGGGGTGCCCTTCAGTAGCACTGAATGGATATTTAAAACTATGTTAGTTAAAAATAAAAAAGCTTGTGAGTGTTCTGTTTGCTGATTAAATGGCTTCGGTCGGGAGCAGGCTAACATACCTCTGGGGTAGATAAGGCTTTGCAGGATGGGCGCTCTATTATACGGCAGAAATGTTCCCCAGGCCTGCAATCCAGAACAATGGTGATCCGCCCAGGTCTTCAGGAATGCTCTTTATTGCCATCACATGCTATGCCTGTAAGGGCCACAGGATCACGGATGGGACAAAAAGGCAACACGTTTGAAGACGCCAAGCCTTTGGTACCATGTCAGGGGAAGCAAAACCCAACGTGTTGAGCTTTCATAGCAGGTTACCCGCTTCAAACCCTGGGCAATCTTAGAAAGCAATGTACAAAGGAGTGCAGAATGCACTGCCACTGATCTTTGGCAGGTTTAATGCCAAGGGCCCCACAGGTGAAAGTGACAGAGGGCCCCAGGGTGGGCAGGACATGGAGGAGGGTGTGAGCAGGGCTGTGCGGCTGACAGACCTTGAGGTGGCTTTGATGGAGGTGATTGGCTCCAAACTCCTACATAAAATGCTGCTGGCAGGTACAATGTAGTCCGCTAGCAGCAAGCCACACCTGAGCTCACAACCTCTGTCCAATTTCTTGCTATGTCCTACTTAAAATTAAACTGTCCCAATGCGTTGCTATGTGAGGTAACGTACGCAATTCATATGCATGCCAGGGGCATTCACACAAATAGTGTACATTTAGAAGAGAAATATTTACTACTTTGAAGCTATTTTTTTTTAATATAAAAAAATAATCTACCCCGGAAGTCGAAAGTTACACTATTTGTACCTGGTTTTCGTCGAATAGCACGTAAGAAACGTGTGCAGGATTTCAAAAAATAAAAAAGGCACAATTGCAACTACCACAGAGCTCGCAAGTTACCCTTTCCTTTTAGATCACCTGCCTACACAATCTGCTACTTGTTATTTACTTTTTGAAGTTACAAATACAGGTACTCTGTGTACATGCCATGCCGGACATGATTTCTTTTCTCACAGAAGAGGCACCCGTACCTTGCAATGTGGGAACGAGAAACTCACAACTCCGAGGTGTTTTTCACAGCCTCATTCACACAGTATACTCTAGGCAGGCATCTGGTCACAGACATTTCTCTCCCTCTTTTTACTGTACAGTCCCAATGCTCTCGTGTGTGATATCAATTGGTGATTTTTTGGTAGGTGGAAGTAACTGCCCTACATCAGACCAGTCCCTTCCCCTACAGCTGTCTGATGGAAGACATGGCTGTAGCTTTTTGCACTTTTCACAAGAAGGATTAAACTTTAAAGTAGAAGCAGACACAGAAGATGGTGACCACCATTCTGACAGACACAGACCAGTCTCAGACACATGACTCGACCTGCCGGGCTGAGTATCAAACGCCCTCCTTGAAACCCTACAGTGCCTCAAGTCCTAGCAGATCGTAGCCAAAGATAAACAAAGGATGAGGCTTAGGGAGAAGTTCCCTTTATGGCGTGGAAGACATGGAGTGGTGTGAGGTCATGGAGTCTAGTCAGCATTTGAAGGGATTGGCCGCCACTGCTACAGAGACCAGCTTTGCCCCTCTGCATATTTTTTTCTACACATGAGTCCAATCTATTTAGGGTCAGGCGTTGACACAAAAACACATGTATTCTTTTATATCTTGTTTCTTCATTCTTACAGCTTCCATTGCTGATTGTATATCACAGTTGGGTAACGTACAGCACAGAGATCTGCCTATATTCTGCTGTTTTAATCTTCATAAAGTAGCTAAGATAGCTAATATGTGTGCTTCGGGGCACTGCAAGTAATTTGCGGGACACATGTATGAATCCTAGTAAGTTTGCAGCAAAGATCTGCATGTTACTTGTAGGGCATAAGTTGGAATCCCTGCATGAAGTCCTTTTTTTTTTTTCTCTGCCCTACCAAATGGATTCTCAACCACATGATATGATTGGCCAGATACTGGGATGGGAGCATAAAAATGGTATCTAGATCGCACATTCTGAGGTATGTGTGGTGCTTCTGTGTCAGGTGTATGACCATTGCTCTGCTTAATGTGTTTGTTGGATGTTGTGACTGTTTACTGCTTTGGTTGCTACTTTTGTGAGCTCAGTAATACAAAACTATGGCCCTCATTTTGACCCTGGCAGTCTTTTCATTCACTTTTTCACAAACATGCATACCACCACGCATACACCACAACACTCAGACGCATACACACACGCACACACACATTCATACACACACGCAGACACCACACACAACACCCCTCTGCCCCCTTTGAAGGACGCCTGACTTATGGTGTCCGGCGAGGAGGTCGTCCGGCAGGGAATGGGAAGGGGCGCTGCTACCGCCATCATTGCCCCGCTACCCCATCTGTTTGGTCAAAATATGGCTGGCGGAGTCCTAGTGACGAGGCGGTGCAGGTGGTAGCACCACCCAGACGCCTCGTCAGCCAGCATGGCTACTGCCAGATTTCTGCCCTAAATGAGGCTGAAATCCAGCAGTACCCATATTATGGCATGCAGAAGACTGCCAGCACTGGCAGTCTTCTGGTGCCCAAGGCTTTGGCGGTCTCGGTTTGAGACCGCCAAAGTCATAATGAGGGCCTATTTGTTTTGTAAGCCTGCTCATTGTTATATCTTATGAGTTTTATTGGATGTTGTCTGTTACAAAATGGAAGGCCCAGCGGTGCGCACACCAGTCGCTTCCACATAGCTCTGGTCTCCGAAGTGGGGCTCGGGGAAGCGTGTACTGTTGTGTTCAATGGCGGTGCGAGGTCACAGCAATGGCCATACAGCAATATACAGATGCTAACATTACATATCATAACATAACATGAATTGACATGAAATAACTCACTAAAGCTACAAAGATGTCAAAGGCTCTGCAGAGCTATTTTAGACTAGATCTTCAGGTTCTGACCTCATTGAGAATCTATTTAAAAAACACTACAAACACAGATTGTGAAATGCTAACTCGTGAGTCATAAAATACCTACTCCAGCCGCAACAAAGTGCTGTCTGCAACTAAGGAAATTATGTCATTTCACCGTGCCCCCATAATCAACATGGAAAAGCTCGTAAAATCAGCATGAAACACTATTTGAAAATACTCTAATTTTATCCCAATATAGCGGCTTGTCATTTGCAGTTATAAAAAAGCGAATTACCACTGAAACAAATGTCACCTAGTCATGTCGTCTACAGATAGTTATAATAGTTATAATAATCTGTTCTCTAACATCAGCTTCCTAGTGAATATCTGCTTGTCCTTTTTAGTAAATCTAGTAATTTCCCATCAAATGCAACCCTCTCGCTGTTAGTATAGTATCTACCAGACACTGTCATTAAGGGCAGTGGTTAATTTGTGCATTTCATTATTTGACATGTTAGGCACCGGCACGTATTCCTAAACACTGGCACTTATATAAGACTGCCTACCAATTGCTGGCGCTATATGTCTGTGTTTGAGCAGTCTTCGTCAATTAAGTATTTCACATACTTTAAAAAATAATAAAACCAGTGATTCCAGGCCATGCTTTCAGCTGGAGATGAACTGGAATAGTGCAAAACATCACACTTGTGTTGTGTGGTGCTTATTGTTTGACAGTGCTGGTAGGGACAGTGGGTAGTGCCAATCACAGTGGTGTCCTGATAAGTACCTCTGGCCCTGGCACTTGTAACCCAGCATGCTGCAGCCACTGGCATAAACAGCACCGTCCTGAGTCCAGGGGTAGTCAATCACATGGCATTCATTAGCAACCATGCATTCGTTAGGTATGGCCCACTTACCAGTCAATGCCATGTGCCCAAATATAAATCAAATCCCATTCAATGCCGTATCCGCACAGGCACATCTAACTATATGCCAGTCAGTGTCATGCGCCAAGAACCCCAATCTGCAAGCCAATGCTACAATGTTCCCACTTATCCTAACCCACTGCACGCATCCATACATTATGGATATATATTTATACATACACACCATCACACATACACACATGCACCTAAAGACACATACACACACCGGTTCCCACATGTGTACACAGACACACACACATTCACAGACACACACAGACACACACAGACACACACACTCACACACTCACACACTCTCTCTCTCTCTCTCTCTCTCTCTATGCACTTGCCTATAATAGCATCTGCCTCCCCCTTCTGCTGCTTTTTTGCCCTCGTCAGGTGGGGATCAATTAAAACGATTACATTGTGCCTACTTTGGGCCCGTCAGGGTCATTTCTCGAGCTCCCCGACAGGCAGGCCGACAAGTACGGCCCCCCAGGGAGCTCCAAGGAGTGGTCGAGGCTGCAGGAGACAGGTGGTAAATGAGTGACAGCTTCAGCTATGTACTGTTCGCTCTCCCACTTGGTTACCACACTGGCTGACCCCGACAGGATGCCTTTTAAACTTAACCAAAGAGGGGCGGAGGAGGCAGGGAAATCGGGATAGCGCAGCCTTTACTGAGGACGTGGGCACCTTGCACCCTCAGTTCAGGTAAAAGACCTGTTCGTGACTTTCGGCAACGTGTACATGTAGCCTATGCATGTGGATGGAGGGTGACAGCTCGGCACACCTTTGATCCACACGTGTGCAGTGCACGTGTAGGTTACTGCAGCTGTGCTGGTGGAGCGAGCTCAGTTCACAAAATTACTTTTCTGACTGCAGTGGTGGCTGCTGGGAATGCTGTGGCGTGCCCAATGAAGAGCCGAAGAATATACAGTATTCAGATTGGCGTATGTGACATAAAAAACATCAACCATTCGCGAGTTTTAAAAAAAAGATTTTAAAGTTTTGAGTTATTTTCTATACTGCTGACGTATTATTTTCTGTGTAAAGTTTAAACCGCGACTACATAAATATTTGGTATTAGTCGTCCACCACTTCAATGTTTGTGCAAAGTTTAGAGATAGCAGTCATCTTTAATTCGTTGACTATTGTACAGAATAGGGGCATTAATAATATCAATCGTGATAAAAGTGAACTAGAGAAGAATGCACTAAACAGAAATACAGCTGAGACAAACTTTGTTTGGTACCACATAATTTTGAGGTCTTAGTTTGCTATAGATTATTCTGTTAGCAGAGGTAAGGCACTTTGCAAATATTCTGATATAAGGGAACTGGTTTTAGACAACTTAGAAGCCCAGCACAATAGCCTCCTGGACATCTTTTCTGTTGTGTGTTGGTATTAATCTCGGGCACTGCCATTTACTTTCTTCGATAGATATAGTTGCTTGGTTCTTCTACATAAAGGACACAAACGCCTGTGGGTTAAATTTGGCAACACTCAACTGTCAGATCCGAAAACCTGCTGACAATTATGGAAAAAAGTCACTTCTAAAGTGCCTCAAAGCACGGAAGCAGCCGCACAGCATTTTGGGATGCTATAAAAATCACTAAAGTAGCATCCCCAGTGGAAGTCCACAAACCCCTGCATGGCAAAGAGAACTCATCACAATATTTGTGTAGTAAAAAGTTCTGCGGTGCCTTTGTTAAAACCTCATAGAAACGGAATAGCCTGCCCCTTTCCATGGGCACCTTATCATGGTGTGAACCGCTGTCCGTTTCCTAGTGCATTGTGGTACATGCAAATGCACCTGCGTGTGTTAAACATTTAGACTGGGGCTGTGAATTTAAATCAAGGCTGCTACCCCCCCCCCCTGGCATTTCTGAGAACAGTGCTAGCAACAAGATAGTTTGAGCTTGTCTTGGCTCTTTGAAATCTCTAGGTGAGAACAGATTACGGGCTCGTTATGGTAATCTATTTCTAATTTTAAATTCAGTTTGGGCAACTTCTGCCACCAATCTGTAATCTCAGACCTCCTTTGAGATATGATCCATTTATTCCTTTAGAACAGAAACCTGGTAAATGATATCCTGCAGTCATGCAATCAAACTTACTCCTCACTGTTGCAAGAAACAAATGCAAAATAAAGATTTTAGGAGGCCATTCTTCAGTGTTCTATCTACATATATGTGAAGAATGAGTAAAAACCCACAGCGTGCCTTGTGCAAATGTAAAGCTATCTCTACAACTTAACAGATAGCGGTGTAGTCATCTCAAACACACATTTTATAATGGAGGATTTACCTAGTCTAAAAGTTGAGGCTCTTGGCGAAGCCCTCATGCTTGTTATATTTCACTGCAAAGTGTATTCTCAGGAAGTAGAGATTACATTAGCTATACACAGAGCACAGAGCCCCAAAATCCCAGGAGCATCACCAACTTCACTTGGAATTTCTCCAATACACAGGCATTCTTGGGCAGCCGGCATACACGCAAAGGCTAGACAATAAATAAGATGTTCAACCAAGTTTACCAACATCTTTGAGGTACTCACAGTTTAGGCTTGGTGGGTAGTGGTGGTGGCTCCTTGGTGGGTGACAGAAGAAGAGTCGGAGAAGGGCCAGATGTTTCACTGTCGGATTTGCCATTACTCACTCCATTAAGTCCATTGCTTCGGTGCATGCCATTGGCTTTATGTTCATCAGTGTTGAGCTGCAAGCCAAGTTTTGGGCGGCTGGGCTGGAACTCTGCATTGTTCAGTGGAAGATGCCCACTCATGTTTTTAGGGGGCAGTTCAAGGACACTTCTCTCGAAGACCACATCTGGAGACACTGGAGTAAAGCAACGTTCACTGACGTTCTCTCCTCTTGTTATGTCTTCCCCAGAGTTTTTATGATGATCTGGTGATAGAGAGAGGAAACAATCACAACAACTGTAATAGAAAAAAACGATACATATAACATGTCAATAAACATGAACATTCTGAATACAATTATGCACCTTTATGCTCTGGCTACCATGCAACAGTGCCATCACAAATCACTACAGCAATATGAATGTATTATCTGATGACTATTGTTTAGTTCCAGGCATGACTATACTTTATGTCATTATTTTTATGGTTATTGGTTTGATGCCATGATTTTCCAAAACACATTGCTTGATATCTTTCCAGCAGTGGCATTGAGGGAGGAAACTCTTTAAGTCCTTTTGGTCCTAAAGAGTCTGTTAGACTGAGCAAAGGTCAGTCAGCAAGACATTTTGTTTTTATTTTCAGGTCAGGCAGCCAGGAGCTAGACATGTGCTAATTGCCCAGACTCCTGGCTGCCTCTCCTGAACTCTGCTGGGCTGAGCATGTCAAAGCTACAGTGGGCATGACCTCCTCAGCTTAGCCACGGCCCTTGAGGTCCTACCCCTCGTGATGAGGGGTAGCATCACTGATAACCTCATACCTGGGTGCTTCAGTTTTAAGCCCTGAAGTGCTCAGGACCAAGTGTCTATCACTGACATCTCGTCACAGAGTGGGGTGGGGTCAGCAGTCTGTATGATCCTTTCCTTCTCTGTGACGAGGTAGGGACTGCTGCCTCCCCTCTTTGGCTGACCAAAGTCTTAACCCTCCCAACACCTCCAAAGCTACCCTCCCCGAGAGCTGCAGCAGGTAAGTGTTGTGTTTTTATTGACTGGTGCGTGCACAAGTGTATGTATGGCTGTATGTGTATTTGTGAGTTAATGTAGTGAATGGGTATACGTGTGTGTCTGCATGTGAATGCATGGGGTGTAAGGGAATGTGTGTGGTGCCCCCACCGCCCCCTCTAACTTGTACTTACTGGCCATCACTGTATCTTTCATTGGCGAAAAAGCAACATTTTTTTCTCCTTGAAATGCCTGCAAGTTTCTATCCATGAAGACATTGTGTGACATCTACTGACAACTTAGATATTTGTGTCCTTTTTACTTCATAATCTGCTACAAGGTTTAATAGGGGTGTGAGGCTATAGCTGCCACGGAAGCACTGATTTAATGGGAAAGTCTTCATGATTATGGAGCAAGGGTGCCTGCACAGCTTCAACAGGAATTGGCCTACCTGAGATGCAGAGTCCGGCAACTCATACTGTGGCCTATTGAAGTTCTCGAAGTAGATATCCGCAAAGCACTTATTAAGGATTTGTCTTACAGCGGATAAGCTGATTTTTGTTGCAGTACAAGAATATTTATTCTTTCTCTCATACTCAGTCACTCAACCCTGTGATAGCAAAAGATGGGTCTAATGAAATCATCTGAGTTCCTTTCAACATCGTGGCACACAATAGTTGGAAGTCAGCAGCCAGGTGCAGATGATGCGCATCCATTCTATAACAACCTGGTATTGTTTCAAGTTCAAAGGTGCACTTGGTGAAACTGGTTGAAAGTCACCTTTAGCCAAAAATGACTAGACCCCCTGTTCCTAAGAAAATGCTGATGATCATTTGGGAGCCTGTTAACTGCCAAATACAAAGGATCATGGGTGCACATATTCCCAGAGTGGTTGATTGAGGAAGTGTCAGTGAATCTAGAGAATGTGGTACAGGTTTGGCTAGCGGTCTATTCCTACACAAAGTCAAGTCTTTTGACCTCTAAGTTTCTGTGCATTATGTATAAGGCATTAAATGTTATGCTTTATTCGAATAAGAGTTGGACGAGTGATTCAAGGCAGGTGTGGTATGTGCATTTGTTGTAATTGAGTTATATCCTGGCAGCCTGGTTTTGCAGTCTCTGCAGTTTTTTAATTTGCTTCTGGGAGACTCCCTTGCTTCACTTTATTGTTTCAAAGAATGGGAGGGGACTTCCTTTCAATCTTTAACTAGAGGTTGGTTTCCTTAACCACTATGTATAACCAGGCAGCCAGCTTATACTGCTGAGTCACACAGAATTCCCAAGATTTCACTTTCTGCACCAGTAAAGGGGTATTTTCATTTTTGTGGTTTTGGGTAGCATGGACATCGCCCATGAACATTGGAGTGCTATGCGGTTTAGGCTAATTTACATTTGAAAAATGATATAGAAGGTATTTGTTACATCTAGAAGTATGAAGCAAGAATTAAAAATAGAACAAACAGATATAACTATGAAGAAAGTTTCTTAGTAGGGATATGAGGGTCCAATGCCGGCTTGAAAATAAGACCACTGAACCCAATTCACGAACTTATATTTGTTTATGTAGATATACTCATGTGTAGATCTACTCCTACACATAGGGGTAACTCTCCACTTTTTTGCTATTCCCCATTTCCGAGCAGATATTTACACATAGCTGTAGACTTAATGAGGTGGTGGAGACTCCTATAAATGAATTTATGAGTGTTAGGTTGCTATTAGTAACTTTTGTTTTGACCTGTTTGTAGAGATCTCCGTCACCGGGACAGAGATCTCCCTCAGAAAATAAAGGGAAATGTAATCATGTTTATTTTTATAACAAAAAATAACATTTATTTAATGTAACGTAAAAAAGGTAAAATAGTTTAAGCAAATAATATTAACCAGAGAACAATTAAAGCAAATGACTCAACACACTAACTCCTAAAATTAACTTTGTATTAATTTGTATATTAATTAAATATATTTATTAACTTTTAAAAACTTTTTGGAACACTATTTTATACCTAAAGTCACCCAAACTCATTTATATTTTTCTTTAATTTGAACCAATGTTGGGTATACGATATTCATTTAAACAATTTTAATAATGCTTACACCTTTCAAACTAAGTTATTCGTGAAATAAAGACATCTGTTTTATCAATTCCTGGCTATTGAGTGTCTTAGATTGTTATATATATATATATATATATAAAATAAAATATATACTATACCACTAACACCCCAAAGGAAATAAAATAAAAAATAAGTGAATTTGTGTATATATATATATATATATATATATATCCTCCAACTCTCCTCCAAATCACAGGAGACCCAGGACACCTCCAAGGTGCAAATCAATTTATTTCAGCACACAAATCCAACGCGTTTCGGCAGCAGCCTTACTCATGGATACATCATTGTTACAGTGCCCCAAGTTAAAAACCATGCAATCCTAGACATAAAAAACAGACAAAATCTCAAATCCCCACCAAAAGACACAAAATGTGGCGGCCATCTTAAAGTGCATCTATAAATAAGTTTCACAGTAGTTTGTACCATAGTCCTATCAAAATACAACTCAAATTATTGTTCAAATCCATCAGAATCTTTAAATTAATGTGATATCATATTTCGCACAATAAATAGAGTAAAATTCAATTGTCAAAATACAAAAATTGTAAATAAAATAATTCATTGCATTATAAAAGTTTGTTAACTATGAATGTTTTCAAAATTTAAAATTCAATATATCACTTAAATCCTGAACATTATTAACTATGCTTAAATTAATTACATATCATCCTATACCATCCAAAGGGGTGATTTTTTTAATCCTATTTGATTCTTAGTAGAAGGGTACAGGTGTTGGGGTCTATAAGGTTTCTACAGTAGAAGAATTTGTTTGTCTACCCACTTGGGTAGAGAAGCTCCATATACCAATATGAGATCCCCCAAAAATATGAGACCCCCCAAAAGTTTTGTGTAGATGTACAGGTCTATTTGGATGGTATAGGATGATATGTAATTAATTTAAGCATAGTTAATAATGTTCAGGATTTAAGTGATATATTGAATTTTAAATTTTGAAAACATTCATAGTTAACAAACTTTTATAATGCAATGAATTATTCTATTTACAATTTTTGTATTTTGACAATTGAATTTTACTCTATTTATTGTGCGAAATATGATATCACATTAATTTCAAGATTCTGATGGATTTGAACAATAATTTGAGTTGTATTTTGATAGGACTATGGTACAAACTACTGTGAAACTTATTTATAGATGCACTTTAAGATGGCCGCCACATTTTGTGTCTTTTGGTGGGGATTTGAGATTTTGTCTGTTTTTTATGTCTAGGATTGCATGGTTTTTAACTTGGGGCACTGTAACAATGATGTATCCATGAGTAAGGCTGCTGCCGAAACGCGTTGGATTTGTGTGCTGAAATAAATTGATTTGCACCTTGGAGGTGTCCTGGGTCTCCTGTGATTTGGAGGAGAGTTGGAGGATTTATTAGGGCCTCTCGGAGCCCACCCGGGACCGCTGTGTGGTGTTCCTGCAGTCCGAGTGTTTTATGTGAAATATATATATATATATATATATATATACGAATTCACTTATTTTTTTATATATATACAAATTCACTTATTTTTTATTTTACTTCCTTTGGGGTGTTAATGGTATAGTCTGCCTCCGCTGTTTTCTGTTAGAGTATGTTGCACTAACAGTGGTTGCTTATGTGTGGTGCCTGACCTACTTCAAAGATAGGTTGGAGTACTTTAAGTTTGTTTTGTCATTACGGCTGTATTAGGATAAGAAATATATTTTGTGAATTGCAATTGTCTTTCTTTTAAGTAGGTGTGTTTTTTTAGTATGTCCCTCTTCAAAACATTCCTCAAATATCCCTAACCCCTCCCATTTAGTAGTCATTATTCTCCATTCCCCCCCCAAAAAAACCTTGTCCGTCCCACATTCATTTCTAAACTGTATACCTATTTATATACGTACATACATATTGCAGTGCATCATCATGAATACATACAATAGATTCAGAAAGGTTAAGGGAACAGCAAAGAGATGGTGCATCTAGCAGTAGGTCAGGAAGAAGATATATGCTGAATATGACTGCCTCGTGTACAGAGTTGTTTCCTATTTGATGTACACCCCAAAGCCTGGCTGGGGTGAGTTTGCACTACTTGCAATATAGGTTTGCCAGAGGACATAAAGAACAGCTTGCAGAGGGATTTTTTTCTAGGGTCTTGATTTTAGTTTATCAAACCTGTGCACAATGTGAAGGCTCTTTTTTTCCTAGCATTAAGGATATAGTGATATTTCGTCATATGTGCTTTAAACAACCTGTGACTTAACAACTTATTGAAGTAAAATAGTTGTGATGATGTCCAGACCTGCCAACTTGAGAATACAATTTGCTGTGAGAGAAGGGGCTTTATACTGAGAACTTCCCATGAGGGGCTTCTGCCCCCGTCTCCTGCTCCCGCCGACCTCCTCCTTCCAGCAAAAAGGAAAACACCACCAAGAAGGAAAACAAAATCAAAAGGTTGTTGAGGCTACTGTGGTGTCTTTGGGTGCTTTCACACCCCATAATGCACATTGGTTGCTTGGAGCCCCAAAATATGAACTGAAATCCACTCTCTGTAGTGGCTTCCAGCTTGCCTTGCCTGTCACCATGGGCCAGATGTAGCAAACGTTTTGCGACTCGCAAACGGCAAAATTTGCCGTTTGCGAGTCGCAAAACGCGTATCCCAATGCAGAAATGCATTTTGCGAGTCGTTACCGACTCGCCAAATGCATTTCAGACTCGCAAATAGGAAGGGATGTTCCCTTCCTATTTGCGAGTCGCATTGGGATGCAATACCATTTGCGACCGCATATGCGGTCGCAAATGGCATCGCAGTTACCATCCACTTCAAGTGGATGGTAACCCAATCGCAAATTAGAAGGGGTCCCCATGGGACCCCTTCCAGTTTGTGACTGGAGCCCAAAATATTTTTTCAGGGCAGGGAGTGGTCCAAGGGACCACTCCCTGCCCTGAAAAAAAACCGAAACTAAAGGTTTCGTTTTTTTTTAAGTGCAGCTCGTTTTCCCTTAGGGAAAACGGGCTACACTTCAAAAAAAAAAAAATGCTTTATTTAAAAGCAGGTCGCTAACATGGAGGTCTGCTGACGTCAGCAGGCCTCCATGTTAGCGAGTGCCTATACTCGCAATGGGGCCGCTATTTGCGACCCACCTCATGAATATTCATGAGGTGGGTCATTGCGACCCCATTGCGAGTTGCAGTCGGTGTCTGAGACACCGTACTGCATAGCAATTTGCGACTTGCAAATTGCGAGTCGCAGGGACTAGCAATTTGCAAGTCGCAAATTGCTTTTTTCCTACATCTGGCCCCATGTGATTTCAGCTCCTCACCAGGTGACCTTGTGAAGAGAGCCGAAATTGTGTGACACGCAGTGTCACCTTGTTGAATGTCCATTGTCCGAAGTCTGCTGAAGGCTCCAAAACTATATGGGGCATTTGCTGGGGGAACATTTTGTTTTCTTAGCATGCTGCTCTTACCACTCCCCAATATGATAGAAAGAATGATAGCTTCTTCCCTGTGCTATCGCAGAATCCGCTGAGATGGTTAACTTATTCCCTGGTTAAACACACCTAAATTAGACACCGTTCCACTCCATGCTCGCAGAAATCAAAAACACAGACAGAGTAAATCAGCACTGCTACCTAGTAACACACAAAGGAACTGTAATAACGAGCACTGGCAAAGCCATTAGAGTGGGATACAAAGGAGGGAGCTGATAGAGAGGACAAACAGTGCAATGATAGCATTAGGTGAGGGATGAATCCTCCACTGAGCTGAGCCAAGGCGTGATTGACCCATTCTCAAGTCATTGTTTGAAATGGCCGGCTAAATAAAGCTAATGATTAAAATGGGTGCATCCAAAGCCACTCTATGTATATTGCTTGGAACAGGTCAGTCTGACAGCTGTGCTGTCACAGCCCAGACCTAACAACAAATCTAGGTAACGATTATGGTGCAAAGCTTGACATGAATGTCCTTTATAGCTATGTTTCTGCATATTTACAATATAATATTTATTGAGATGTACTTTTTGATTTCCAGACATTTCTTGAGAGGAAAACTGTACACGACGTTTGAAAATGAATACTGTTGGGTCTCTTTAACATACTACTGCAGAAATGTGGAAAGGTGCAAACTTTTTCTCGCAAACTTGAATAATTCTCGCAAACTTTATGAATGCATGTTAGTTTTCACGTTAAAATGTGTTATTTTGCATCCCTCTTTAGACCTCCATCGTCTGTTCTGTGGCAAACAGTATTCTAATTAAATTACAAAAATGCTAAAACCCCTTGCAAACAAAAGAGCAAATATTGCCAGTTTGCGTAGAAAGGTACTCCAGGCTGTAGACGGAGAAAATGCAAGAATCTATTTAAACAACATGTACGTTGATAATTGGGGCCTATGTGAGTCTGGACCTCTGATACACAAAGTACGGCCCAGGGGCCGCATGCGGACCTCCTGACTTTTACATGTGCCCCCTGGTGTACAACAGCACTCTGCTGCTGTTTACCCAAGAGAAGTGCTAGCAATAAAAACACTATGTTAAAAAACCAGGTAAGCATTTATTTAAAGGATAATACGTGTTAAAGAAAGGAAGTAACTGTTGAGTCCTGTATCACTTAACCTTAGGAACACTTAATTTATAAAGGCATTTTGGAGCAAAGTGTAAGCATATGATAAAGTCTCTTCAAAATTCAAAGTGTATTTAATTAACACGCAGAACCTTTTCACTTTAGTATATCAGATTATATCAGTGCCTTTAGAAGTATTATTTTAAAAGTGATAGCTTTCAAACATGAATTTAGAAACATCAATTCGTCCCCTTACTGTGACAACAATGCCAATAGTGAAATGTGGCAAGTAGGTTGTCACGTGACCCTTTGGGTGACTTGGGTTCCTATGATACAAGTAAAACATTTTAAATCAAACATAGGAGAAGGAGAAGGTTTTGTAGAGCTGACATCCTGAAGTCATGTAGTTTTTAGGGCCTGTTTATGGGATAATAAAGGGATCTGAAATAAAACTATTGGCTAGGATCACACAATTTGGTTAAGTGAGGGAGCCAGGATTGATCCCAGGTTTTTAGGTTTCACATTGTTCAATTCAGCAACTGCATGTACATGCTTTGCTTCCCCTACACCCACCTTACCACCAATGCCCCTCCAAACCCCCACCCCTGGTCCGACCACACCCCAGTGGCATCAATGCGGCCCTCGGACACATCACAGACCACACCTTTTGGGCCCTGGGAAAATGTTTGTGAGTACCCATGGTCTGGACGATTCACCTGTAACTTAAATGTGCGCCACTTCCTTGTTTTCAATCAGATTTTTTATTACATTAATAATGCACAATAGTATATTATTCAATATTAGTGTAATAAAAAATGGAATACAGTTAGCTGGAATATGACCCACCGTGGTAGCAGAGGTAAGCAAAAACCACATTTAAATGTATGCTATGTGCATGCTTGCAGGTGAGAGTGTGCTATGTAAAAGAGAGTGTGTGTGTATAACTGAATGTGTGTGTATGTGTAGGAATGTGCGTGTGATTAAAAATAAAGATGAAATGGCATGTGAGGTCACTTCCGCTAACTCTGGCATTTTTGGTGAATTGATGTCCGTGGTCATTTTTCTGATAGAATGTTTGGGTTAGGGGCGTAAACAATAAGAAATTCGATGTTTCCGAACCACATGTGGCTCCGGTCGTACCGGTTGATATCGGCTGGCTGGGCATTACTAGGTCACTGATAAGGACGTCTGACGTGATTAAACATCAAAGTAAGATGACCACATATAGGCTGTAAATTAATACATAAGCTTGATTTGAAAGAAAAGCAGGTATGAATGCTGCGACTCAAAAGCTTCTCGCCTTTTTCAGTAAAATATAACTCATATTTTCTCATTTCTCTGTGAACTGATTTTTTAAATTTAATTTTTCTTCATTCAAGATTAAATTGACAGAAGAAAAATACTACATTTTGGGTTCCCTCCTTACAAGTGGTGAAGCTGGTTGATTGCAGATGTCTGCTGTAAGTGCCAGAAATATGGTGTGTGGGTCACATTTTTGACCCCAAGTTAGTGTCTGGACACTGAGAAGAGATTTATAGAGTCCATGTGGCTCCTATTCTCAGAGCTGCCGGTTGGTGATAAAGCAGTCGGAAAACATGGTAAAGTTACTGCTAATCCTCCCTCCTCACCCGCCCTCTGCACACATCCCTGGCCCTGGTCCTCGAGGGCAGCATCCCCCACTGAGGTCGACTGACGTGTGCAGAGCTGGAACTGGGGCTCTCCGGCCGGGTACCCACAAGCCACTGTGCCGCTGTCAACAGCCGAGGGAGCAGCGCTTGCTTTTACGAAAACAAAATTGTGTTAATAACAAACAAGTTACTTACGTTCAGTAATGATGTTTCTGATGGATAAATGATAGATTATGATTATAATAATAATAACAATACGAATAATAATAATTTTATGGTTGTTTGGAGTTGTTCTTATGATCATTATTATTATTATTATTGTTAATAATAATAATAATAATAATAGTAATAATAATTCTTATGATTGATGGAGTTGTTCTTATTATCGTTGTTGTTGTTATTTTTATTACTATTATTATTATTGTTAATATTATTAGGTGTAATGCGATCACATACTACTTTTTATGGACCTGCACCAAAAAAGACCGTCCTCTACTGAGAGTTATCCTACACCTAGGAAAGTACCGAGGGCCTAGCTGGTGAAGAATGCTGTGCACTTAATTCCAAGCTAAGACCTGGCAGTGGATACCAGAAATCTCAGCCTTCAAGTCCAAAAAACTCATATAATGACTGCAGCTGTTAGGCAAGCCATACACTGATGTGAAAGGGCAGAGTTTTAGTGCTTTCTGACTATCATCCATACATCTAAAATTGTGGAAGTTAATCCATTGGCTGAAATCCACTTCACTGCTGGAATCAGCTATGTTTGCTTTGAAAAAAGAGAGAATAGTGCAGAATCTTGTAGTATCCCACATGAGATGCGCTTGGGATTCTTAAAAGGTGGGAGAGTAACCACATGCCTTGAATTTATACGAGAGACAGTGACTGCATGAGCTGGGAGAGGCAAAATTTGGTTAAGTGCTGCAGCACACAAAAAGTCACTCAAAAACACCCAAAGAAGCAATAAAATCAAAAGTGATAAGAGGCCTGGAAAAGGCTTTCAGCAAAGTGGGACCAAAGGTACATGAGACACCACCAAACAACACTATAGAACATACCGAGTCAGAAAACAGGAGACAGAGATTCCTGAAAACTAGGGGTGGGTGGAACTCGCCGAATTTGACTCAGCAGAATTTGGAGGAGTTACAAAAAAACTCAGCGAGATTCTGCGGAGTTCAGCCAACAGGCAAAAATAGGCACGTCGTGCCGCTCATGCTGTGATTTAGCAACTGAAGCACGTTCGTGCTGAAAAATCAATGCAAACGGCACCATGTGGTGCACCAGAGGGCACAGCTA
Source organism: Pleurodeles waltl (assembly GCF_031143425.1). NCBI lineage: Eukaryota > Metazoa > Chordata > Amphibia > Caudata > Salamandridae > Pleurodeles > Pleurodeles waltl. The sequence goes on along the minus strand of NC_090437.1, from coordinate 796,245,172 downwards.
CATGCATTGATTTTGCTGTCGCTCTAGAAGATTTTCTACTCGAGCAGCAGCCTTCTGACGGTGAATGGTCCCGACCACCCACTAATGCCCAAGCTGACAAAAATCTCACCGGCTGTCCTCCAAGCAATATAAAATCACTTTAGGGGATGCCAAATATCGCTTGAGCATGCCAACATACCATTTTGGAATGCGTGCAAGAAAGAATTCTGCCACACACCAATTGGTAACACGGCGTCACCAAATTTCTGCCAATTTCACATTAGGGGATGCCAAATATCGCTTGAGCATGCCAATTTACCATTTTGGAATGCGTGCAAGAAAGAATTCTGCCGCGCACCAATTGGTAACACGGCGTCACCAAATTTCTGCCAATTTCACCAGCATAACAGAATATTTCTCCCATCCCTACTATATATGCCGTAGGCTATACTCATCCAGATGGAGACCAGATCTATGTACGCAACTTGATGAATTCCATGGTGAGAGAGGAAAAGTGAAATCTCTACAAGAAATAATTAAGGAACAGCTGTGTTCTGCATTGATTGGAAAACACTAATGTTGGCAACACAATAGCATACAAGCACTTACTAGCTTGGCAGTCGGGTAACAAAGGTATTTGTCCTATGCCTTCCTATGCATTTGTGCCTTACTGTAAGCAGGCATTAACCCCCCCTCTGTGAGCCACATGAAGTTTTGATATCAGAGCCTGTGAGATGCTGTGTGCCCACGCATCCCTGAACTCACGACCACGGAAGGAAAGGTCTTAAGTGGACAGCATTACGCTATAGCCATGATTGCAGAAAGGAGTCCCAAACTCCCTGACCTTCACGTTCCCTCCAAAGTTCCCCTCATGCTTCTTGGTTTCCTGTTCCCTCAGTGCAAAGACAGAAAAAATCCACCCATACAGGCATTCAGTATGCGCCACACAGGACGTTTTGTGGTACTTTGTCTGGATGCAGTAATTGAAGCTGATTTATAAGCTTTTGGCAATCTCTGCGGCACTGTCAGTCTGCATATTTCTTTCAAAGATCAAATTGGTATATATGTCAAACACATGTAAATAGTGTACTAACCAAAGAATTCAGAATATAAACTTCCCTCTCCTATAAACAGCTGCCATTTTAAGTTGACAGCAACTTACCTGAATATACAGTTAGCTGGGCACTGCTCGACACCGAACCATACTCATTCCTCGCTCTGCATAAGAATGTTCCACCATCCTCCGGAAGGGCCTCTGCAATCACCAGGGTACAGATCTCCTCTGAGAATAAAATGGAAATAAAGGAAGAAAAGTTGTACTTACGCCCCTTCTTATTGAACAATCAAATGGCAACATTTATTCGTTCACTGAAAAGATTCCTCATTTTATACTGAAATGCTTCCAACTTAAATACTATTTCTTAAACATACATTCAACGAATACCAAAGTGTTATTTGCAATAAACTAATTCGTATGATTTATGCTTTCCTTGGCATAGCATGTTGCATTTATGATGTTTGCAAAGGCTATATACTGAAAAATTATCTAGGTAAAACTGTGCAATTGAATAGTTTTTGTTCTGAGTGAAGTTTTTCTGAGATATTAAACATGACTGTTTTATCAATTGTCATTAATACCCACCAACCTCAGCTGATTATAGATGCAGATAAGCTAAAGTAGAGGAAAGAGACATTCTTCAAAACCTGTCGTTGGTCCCATCACATTTAGAAACAACCTTCAAAACCTGTTGTTGATCCCATAACATTAAGAGATGTCCTCTAAAACCAGTTATTGGTCATCAAATCAAGTGTTATCCTCCCAAAAATTGTTGTGCCATGCACCATCCTCGATGTTCTCGCATCCAGGTAAGTAGGCAGTAGAATGATACTGGATTCAGTGGCGTATCCATCTTCTTAAAATGATGGTGAATTTCTCCATCAACCCAAGGTGTTGGCCTGTCACCATTTTTGTCAACATCAATAGACAGATTGACATGCATGGGTTTCTTCATTATCCTGTGGGGGAAATACTTGAGGTCATATTGGTTCCCAGCACCAGGATGCGCCTGGACTATTCATCCCCTACCTAGCCCTCAGTTAGATCCCAGGGCACTCCTGGCCTGTCTGCATTGAGGCCCAGGTAAGAGAGTGTGAAGGACGTCTGCCATTTCTGAGGTGGCGGCCCACCACTATCATTCCTCGCTTGTGACCTCTATGAATCTCCGACAACAAACACCTTCAACATTTTTAGTGCAAGGCAAGTGCATACCAGTGATTTGGTCATAACAGAGATGAAATACCTCTGCCCTAACCATTTAGGAGATTGATAGGAGTACTTTGCTAAAAGGAGACAGCGGTCTCCACCTAATATAAAATTGAAATCTATATACAGAGCAGCCCAGCCAACCCCACACCAGTGAAATACTTTTACGCAGGCTTATCCTCAGGATCTATCCTAATAATGAGGCCCTTAAGGTCACCTCTGGTTGTAACTCCTCTTGTTTCCTGTTGACTCAAACCAGGACACCCTCAAGATCCAACAAGCCTCTGGCCCTAGACTTCAGAATCTAGTGTCGCTGAGGCATCCCACTCCTGTTTCATCAGCAACTGTCACATTGGTGCTGTTTGACCAAAGCATAAAAAGTGCTGTGGGTTGCATTCCCTGCTGCCCTGGTGCAGAAGCCCTGGGATCTTTATGCCAGCAGTAGTCAGTGCCCGGATTAACATGGCTGCCCCACATGGTGCAAAAACCAGCCTTGTCATAATTCTCCTGGTGTAAGATGGCCACCGTACGCATTACTGAGCTGCTCACATTCAAGATGGTTGCTCAGTACTGTACATGTATCCAAGTTGCAAACCATTAAAAACACTTCGATACATGAGCAGCCTGTCAGATCTTGACTGCCCTTTTGGGCTGCTATATGTAGCTCAGCAGCATCTCCTCTTGGTCTGCCTTAATTGGTCATTCATTCTAACCTAACGCAACCTTAGACCAAACCCTTAAGGGAAACCACTGCATACAAGAATTCAGTGTATGCCTTTTTCGTAAGCAAACGTATTCCCACAAGAAGTTATACCGACATTATAATGTATTTGAAGGCACTAAAACAGTGCTACAACAAATATGTTTTACTTTGTTGATGGCTGTTTCAGTCCTGCAGTGGGAGTGAAACCCAGGCAAGTTGCTGAGAGCCAATGTACTCCTGGAGTTAGATGGTGCAGTCCTCTCTAGGATCTCTCTCGGTAGGTATGAGAGGTAACGGATGGGGCACTGCTTGGAAAGCTGGTGGCCTCGAAGCTGAGTTCTGTTAGAAGGATTAGGGGATGCGGTCAGTCTTCACAGAGAAAAAGAAGGACCCTTTCAGGAGGTGGGGCTTGACAGTTTGTAGTGGAATCCTCCTACCATGAGCCTATCAAAGCTGCTCTTTGCTTCTTCATAGTGTAAACAAATGCTTAATAATTTGAGATTTTCTACAACTAGAAACTTACGTTTTTGTTGCTGCTGAAACTGCAACTCTAACATTTTAGTGCCGCCCACCACTATTCACTTACAGCCTGATATTGCTAACTTCACAGATGCACTGAACATATATTGCATAAGTCTGATCCAAACTGTCTGCTCCTTTAGCATTATCATCTGCTATGACCAAATGACTGATTATCACACTCCTGATTTCAACTACATTGCTCCATGAGCTCCCTCTGGATCCAGATGTACCACCATTTCTGGAGCCCTGTAGAGGCAGCTCTGAGATGGAGGCCACACTTCTCTCCCGCTGCCATCAGTTGCTGAGGCTGCTCCTTTCGAACTGTATTCCAAGACCTGGCACATACCATGGGGGATGGCTAGGAGCATGGCAACCTGTCTTTTACACTGGAGGTGTCAAGGCTGCTATAGCAGATTACACAGCAACAGCTGTTCAAGTATCTTTTGAAGTTATTTCTACTTTGTTATTAATCCGGGTGTGGATAAAGACCCATGTATTCTTCTTGGGAATAAATAAAGAAGTTACAGAAATTGATGCTACTTTCCAAAGCGGTCGCTTCAGCCAAACCCTGCATACAAAGTGCTCCCTTTTCTTCACAGAGGTAATGAATGCAGGATAAACTGTGTATCAGCTATTAAATGCATCTGCCCCTGAGCACTTTGTTGAGGCGAGTGCACACATGTCTGCCCATGTCTAGGTACCTGCCTGACAGGCAAAGCTCTGCCAAGGGGCTGTTTAAAGCCATTATTAACATTCATGGGTCTTCTCTCTTCCTGTCTCTTCCCACAGTTACCTCAGGGGAAACATAAACTCCTACAGGAACCTTGCCCAAAAAGTAACCCATAAATCCTATTGCCTTGGAGGTAGAAAACGGGATGATTAAGGCACATGGAAACATACACCACATTTGCTTTGCTCAATGGTCATTTTATGCCTTTCCTCTTTCTCCATTAGATAGAGAGCCTTTGTAGTGTATGCAGAGATAGTTGTGGTTTTCTATGTGCACATGCACACACATGCGTACACATACTTGCATACTTGAATGCATTCATACATACAATTACTTGCACATGAACACATGTAAAGGTCCATGTGTGTGCTTGCACAAACACACACATACACACACTCTTTCTCCACCTTCCTGTCTCTCTCTTTCTCTACTTACGACCCCTCTCCCTCCCTCTCCTCTTAAAGAAAAGCTTCATATTCCAGAAGAGATGTATAGATTTCTGGCCGGTTTTCCATTTTGAGGCAGTGTCAGAATGTGAGGGCAAGCACAGCCAGGTTCTGAACGGTCTTAGTGAGACTTATAGAGACTTATATTTTGTACGTGTGTCCACACAGTGATACCTTTGTCGCGGTAGAACAATGGCCTTTATGCATTTACCAGCGAACGTGCCACTGAGCAGGCAGCAGCCTTGCAGTCATTCCATCTGGTCTGTGGCTTCCTGCGGACAGCTGAGCAATGGCCAAAGCAGCACAGCTGGCCCATGATTCACTTTCTTTTTCCGGCGCAGGCTCGTCTTTGAAGCGCTCGATCAGCGCAGGCTGCGGCGGGGCCGCGGCGGTGAGCAGGGCAGGTAATCTGACAAACTCTCATGTTGCCCTGAAGTCATATGACTGGCCATTAATTCACAAAACAGCCCGGGGAGGTTTGTGATACGCGCTGATTTCCGTCTAGACAGAGAGTGGAGTGTGAAACACATTAGGCAGACACAACAAGGCCGTGGCAGGCAGGGAAACCTGCTGCCTGCTGTCTCGGAGACCTGACTTCAAAAGGCACGTGTGGGTCAATGTCATCGGATCTGATGGGCTTGTAACCAGCACCGTGAAGGAAGGTCTGCGAGGAAGATGTTGCAGGGGTCATGGCCCATGGTTGGCTACTATTGTCTCCTTTAGTAGCCCAGGAGCGTGATGCTAGGCCCTGAGCGCCTGTGGGGTGCTTGGAGCAGCACTGCATACTGAACATGGACTGGCTCAAAATGGCTGTCGAGCCGGTGCTTGCTAACAGCGTGACCGGGACATAGGCGCTGGGAGCAGAGGTGCCGGGGTGCTGCAGCACCCCTAAAATAATCATGAGGGAGTTCAGAAGGTGAATGAGCAATACGGGTGTATTTAAATCTCGTTTTTATCTTGTCACATTTGCTCTACCTTCAAAGACAGAGGTCTTGCAGGGATGTCTTCTGACACATTTCTGCTTATTAGCTTAACAAGGTGATTGGTGTTTATTTTTCTTTCTCTGAGTGAAGTCAGAGTATTTTGAAAAGTGAGCTGACAATCCTGCTGGAGCACAGGGGGGTTTGAAAAGAAAGGCTGTAGGGTGTAATTTTTTTCTGACACACAACATTTAAATACCTAAAAATCTCCTGTACAAATGTTTCAAAATATATCACCAGAAAAGAAAGCACAAAGGAAGCACATTTTTTGTAGTTCCAAAGTATAATACAAACAAAGATTTTAGTATGATAAAAAAATCAAGACACTTGGAGATGTGCAAATGATAAATATTTGCTGAAACCTGATTTGCAAACATTATCGTCTGTGCACTACATAGTTTTGTCAGTAAACCTGCATGTCAGTGCGAGTTTTATGGCCATTTCAATGGAAAATGTGCTCCCTGTAAATGAAAGTGTGCCAGAACACTATGCTTTGGTGACAGATTTGCTGCTGTGTACTCCAAAGTGCACCGCTGGCTATATACCACACCCCTACCACTCTCCTGCTAAATGGGCATGGATGGTCTGATATACTTGTTTTTTGTGCAACTCTTGGATTTTTCACAATCAGTATGACTTCCATCATGTAACACTGATGGTAGCACCCCTTCTCTGAAAGTTGTTCCAGCACCACTTGACTGGAAGGGAGGAGTTGCAGCCCAGAAAGAGTCCAGTATGACACAGCTTTAACAGTGTAGCAGCCCTGAAAAGCAAGGTACCAACCGTAAGAAACATGAATATGGCCGATAATCCTTTAATGGAGTTAGCTAATCTGGCATTAGCCAAAGTGAGTGCATGGTCGGTCTGTGCATCCACCCCAGCATTTCTTGAGACGGCTAGATTCACAGTCTCACTAGCGAGAGCAGCTGACCCAGGAACAGATTGGCCGGATAGCTCCATGATTCAGGGACACAATTTTTCCAGTCTTGTGCCTTCCTTTTACAATTTGCTGTTAGCCCGGTGCTTTCGTCCAATTGATTCAAATGAAGCAACCAAGATTACACCTAGCCGAATGACTGATTTGTTGAATCCACCACTAGAAATGTGGTGCACTGGTGGCCTGTAATCAACTATTCAAATGGCCTGCAAGGTGTCTCAGAATGTAAAAAAAGTACTATTGGCCTTCATTCCACTAAAGAGATTCATCAGTTGCCACAAAGCTATTTTCGAAGTGGATCTGCAGATTTTCTGTTAAAAAGCATAACATGATGGGTACAAATGCAATCAGGAACCCCGATGAGTGGTAGTTTGCACCATCTATATCTATCTATCTCAGACCTTAAACCCAAGCGGGTAACTTTTCATTTCAGCACAACTGCCTATCAGAGGCACAGTTGTGAGGTTGCAGTACTCTAGGGTAGTGTATGGCACAACTGATGTTTTTCCTGTGATTGTCCACATACAGCACACTGCAGCCTTCTTAATGTTTATTAGTCTAGGACACTGGTACTTAACCTGTGGTCCGAGGACTCCTGAGGGCTCAATAGGCCTACTCCAGGAGAACGCAACTGTTTTACAAATTTAAATAATATTTAATTTAATGCATTAAAATTAATAAAGTATGTACAATTTAGGAAGCAAAATAGAACATTTGAAAACCTTTTTCTATTTTTGATTGAAAATTAAATAAAAATGTTCAATATTGGAGCATTTGTTTGCTATATACTTGTTTTTGTACTTTTGTGTGCTCTTTTGAGGTTCAAACCATAGAAATTGCTTAGGCTGGGGGACGGGGCTTCTAATCATGACTCAGTTGCGGCCCCTGGGTTCCAATAATGATTCAGTGAGGTTCAGCAAAAGTCAAAATGTTAGTAACCACTGGTCTAAGATATGTTAGTGATCTTGTTACTGACCCAGGTTGCAAGCCTTGAATCCATCAACGACTAAGGCCTCTCATTTCTTTTCAATCCCACTGAACAAAAGATGAATCCAATACTTTCATTTTCCACAAACTATCCCAAGCATTTGCTTTAAAGTTGTATATTATAGGAACATATGTTGAGATTCAATCTTCTTCCACGGGTCGATTGCACAGCTGAAGCTGTATTCTGTTATTTCTGCTAAATTACTACAGAACATGCAATATACGATGGATTTCTAATGCTAATTCCATGCAGTTTACTTACTTTTACTCATTTGGTTCTGAATGGACCAGAGTACCTTAAACAGATTTTATTCTAAGATTTGTACATTGACCACAGGGTAAGTTAAATCATTTTTACTGTTCTAAGCAAAGATATATTTAGCTGTCCCGACATTCCCTCCCTTCAAACACACCTTTATTATGTTCTCCACCCACTCACATATCTATCACATTCCTCATCCCTATGCCACCCTCTCAATATATCCTCTATATATCTTTCCATTTGGAGCGTCACTTGACATGAAGAAACAGCAAAGTTGTATTCAGGATGGAGGGAAGGATACATGAAATGGTCAGGGGATTCAGGACCCTAATCCTTATGTGATATCAGGATTCCTATTAGTTTGTGCTACGGACACAATAGATGAATTGATAATTGTTAAGAAAAAACACCTATTTAAAAAGTCTGTTTGCCACTTATGTATCTTATTGTATTTACCTTTTATCATGTGGTGTCCAATCACAGAACACCACCTCTCTTAATGAAATCAGTGTACAATTTAAGATGTCTTGCCTATATATAAATGTGTCCTGTTCAAGGCTCTTTGTCCCGCACTAGCATGAAAGGCAAAGATCCAAAGCACTAGGGAACACAGCATCCCAGGGCCACTGTCACTCACAGATCCACAACCTTTACTGGAAGTTGCCCTGTGTAATTCACAATCAGTTTTCCGTGACTTCAGTGAAATGTTTGCAAATCTATAAACTGTGCCCACCACCATCACATCATGGGGCTTTCTCTCCACATTCTCACACATATCAACTAACAGCTGTTTGAGAGCACTTCAATGAAAAGTGAGTCTTTATGTTTGATGCCTGGCTGGGTGCTGGGGTTTCAGGCCAATTTACAATCTCAAGAAAATGTCATCAAGCCTTAGGTAGAGGGGAAAGGAGTTCCAGACATCGGAGCCTTACGTATGTTGTGATTTTCCATGCAGTGCTTAAATTGTGCAGCCTGGGTGGCATGCAGAATCAGAGATACCATTTTAGGCATCTTATCAGCTGCTATTTCCATGAAAACTTTGATACATGAGTTGGAGGCAGTCCATGCAAGCGTTTGCGAACTAATCACAATGTTTCAAAATGGGCAAATTCTATAGGAAGGTGTCTTGATCTGAGTCTGGTTCTCCAGAATGGACATCAACCCCTCAAGTGTGTGCTTATAAAACTAGCATCAGTAAAAGGCAGACAAGGAACATCTTGCAGTAAATGGCATTGGTAGATGCAGCAAGATTCCATTATATAAATGCAAACATGTTCCTGCATCTATGGGAGCAAGACATTCTTCCCTTACAATGATTAGGTTGTTTCCAGTCCTTGACAGGGGTGGAAGAATGGGAAGTGGGACTGAAAAGCACTAATGATGTAGTGTGATTCTAAGCAAAGTTTCTTGGGAAGGATAGTCCTAAATATCTTGACCACGCAGTCCAGATATGGGTCTGTAGTTAGCTACGATGTGTAGGTTCAATTTCAGGAGAGGTAAGAAAATTGCAGACTTGAGTTTCTGGGGTAATGTTCAATTGGCTATTGAGGTATTGATGAGTGCACTGATGAAATGGGCTAAGATTGGTATTGCCAGATTAGGAACCATTGCATTGCAAATGTCTATAGCTGGAGACATTTATTTAAGGCCAGGCAGGATTTTGGTCAGCTTGTTTTCTTGAGTGGGCTGATCCTGCTAAGCAAAGTTGTCTTGTGACTTTGACCATCATCCACCTTAGTAGCACCCCGTTCAATACTAGAAATGAGAGAGGATGGTGTCAATTTTCTTGATGAAACTTTATATGAACTTGTTGCCCGACCTTCTGGAAGTGGCATGGGTAGCATGGGATTGTGTCTTAGAATACTGTGATTCTTGATTGATAGCTTTCATTGATCACAGTAGGGCTTATTTGTATATTTTGCTGTTCATGGAACAATTCCCATGGTCAGTATGAATCAAACGCTTTTCTAGTTTATGATCTGAAATTTCATTTGAAGCAGGTCCTCTGTAAACCAAACACTTGCTGCTGATTTGGTCAATTTTCTCTTTATGTGTTTGGAGAGGTGCAACTTAGATAAGGAATATGATGATCTTGTTCCGATTAAGTCCATGATGGTTGTCAGACAGAGGTTTGGCTATCATGTTGTGGTAGGGAGCGCATTCAGAAAGGGATGGCTATCTTTTTGAGTTTCTGTGTTAAGTAGAAGACAGTCTCTCATTAGCCACTATTCATTGACTTCCAAGCTCACTGTCAATGGTACATTTTATGAAAGATTTGCCAGCCCATGTAAAAGACTGGTAGCTTGCAATGTAAAGATAACGAATAAGGGATGCCAGGTTAAGCAGTACCAAGCTGAATATATATTCATACTGATAAGCTGTGGAAAGCCAAAGTCATTCATGTCCTAAACAATTCCTTCAGCCTGTGCCTTTGTGGATTTGTCCTAACTCTGGATGACAGAGATGGAGAGTTGGGCAATAGTTATCTGACACAAAGAGGATAAAGAAGGCATTTTCTTTGGAGGGTGCCAAATATCAGTGCATATGAAGAAGTAGCTGTCTATTAATGCAGTTGATCAGAAACAAATAAGGTCTAGTGATAAAGTCCTGTAATAGGGAATAGGTATTAGGGGATAAAGTCCTAGGATAGGCTTCAGTTGACCCTGTAGCAGTAAAAGGACATTATCCTTCTGTCAAATCATGAAACCACTAGAGTCGGAAGGGTGAATGACACCCTAAAAGCTTTCCCTTTTTTTAGGTAGCCCAATAAGGTGTGGGAGAGGAAACAAGGGTGGTCATAGATTAGGTTCATGCTGCCCGATGACAGATGCAGCTACTACCCAGAGATTACCTATTGGTAGAGAAAGGAAAATGTTAGTTACCCAGTAGTCACCTGTTCGTGGCATGTAGTGCTATAGATTCAAATGCTTTGCATTATCCTGCCATCTGGTGTTGGGTCTGGAGTGTAACAAGTTGTTTTTCTTCTAAGAAGATGTTTTTATAGTCATTGGATCGAGTGACTTCTCTCTCTCAGTGATTCTGCGCATGGGCATCGAGTTTGCTAGATTGTTTTCTCGCAGGCAGGTGAGAAAGAGGAATGAGAATGAAGCATAGAGAAATAGATATCCACACAAGTGTATCTACATATATACAAATATATTCAAATATAAGGTAACTGCAATGGCCATAGGCATCCAGGGAAGAAGGTGATCACATGTGAATTTAAAGCACTACATGCCTGAACAGATATCTTCTGGGTAAGTAACATTCTCCGTTTGGAGGCATGCGTGGCAGTAGATACACATGCTTTGTATAGACTGTGAAGGAGTCCCTCCAAAAAGCGGTGGCTAGCCTGTGGAAGTTGCAGTTGTTTGGAAAAGTGTTCTTAGGACAGCCTGTCCTATATTTGTTTGCGGTCGTGCTTGTACATCCACAAAATAATGCTTTGTGAATCTGTGTGGTGTAGACCATGTAGCTGCTCTGCATATGTCAGCTAAAGGAATATTTCCCAAAAATGCCATAGAAGCACCTTTTTTTCCTAGTGGAATGTGCCCTAGGAGTTTGTGGCAATTGTCTTTTTTGCCTTAGCATAACATGTTGCTATACATTTAACAATCTATCTAGCTATGCCTTTATGTCTAAAGTGTGGAGTGCCCTCTCTGCTACTGAATCAGGATGTGGGGGAAAAAAACAGGCAAATCAATGGTCTGATTGATATGAAATTGATGCACCACGTTTGGGAGGATTCTTGAATTAGTGCGAAGGACCATCTTATCCTTATGATTTTGAAAGAAAGGTTTCTCTAGAGTTAATGCCTGGAGCTCACAGACACGCCTTAGTGATGTGATTTCAACCACAAAGGCTACCTTCCATGAAAGAAACTGAACAGTACATCAGTGAAGTGGCTCAAATGGAGTGTCCATGAGCCTAGTGAGTACAATATTAAGATATGATCATAGAACAGGTGGAAGTCTAGGGGGAATTGCCCTTTTAAGTCCTTCCATGAAAGTTTTCATAACAGTGATTCTGAACAATGAAATATGTTCTCTATTTTGCTATAGCTGCAAGATGTAATCTGACTGAAGTATAAGCCAAGTTAGTTTGCTGCAAATGAAGCAAGTAGCAAATAATTTCTTGGACAGATGCCTTAATTGGATTAACGTGTTTGAATTGGCAATAGCGAACATAACACTTCCATTTTGCTAGTAGGTGAATGTGGTGGTGATGAGCCCATTTCCATAATGTTTGTGCCAGTTGTGATAAGTGGAAAGATCATGTGTCCCCCTGTTTTTGTAGATAATACATCGCTGTCATATTGTCCGGCCGGGAAAGGACAACTTTGTATGTGAGGTGAGGTAGGAAAGCTTTGAGGGCTAGAAATACCGCTTGAAGCTCCAGATAATTGATGTACAAGGAACGATTAGTGTAATCCCAAAGATCAGAGGGTTTCGAAAAGGTCACCCCTTTAAGAGGCTTGTAGAGTCCCATCATTGCAGAGAGTAGTAAGTTTGGTGTTCTGTCAACACTAGATCCTGAAGACGACCCCATGATAAAGACCACTGATGAGACAGATATTGCTGTATCTGACGCATGTGGAGTCTGGCATGGGGTACGGTGGTAATGCAAGATGCCATCATCCCTAAGAGCTGCATGACAGTTTTGACTGTGGGAGTGTGATTCTGTTGAAACTGAGGAGGCAGATGCTGGATGTTTTGTACCCGAGCTGCACTGGGGTATGCTAACGCTAGCTGAGTGTTGAGAATGGCCCTTAGATATGGTTGAACCTGGAGAGGTTATAGATAAGATTTTACAAAGTTGATTATGAACCCTAACTTGTGAAGAAGATTCACTGTAATATGTGTGTGGGACTGACACTGGTGCAACGTGCTGGCTTTGATAAGCCAGTCGTCCAGTTATAAGTATACATGAATCATTTATCATCTGAGATGTGCTGCAACTACTGCTAGGCATTTGGTAAATACCCGGGAAGCAGTTGTGACCCTAAAAGGTAGAACTTTGAACTGATAATCTTTGCCGACAATCACAAATCTTAAATATTTGTGGTGTGACGGATGGATGGGAATGTGGAAGTATGCATCTTTGAGGTCTAGAGTTGTCATAAAATTTCCTTGTTGAAGGAGTGGAATGACATCCTGAAGAGTGACCATATGAAAATGTTCTGAAAGAATGCATTGATTTAGGGGCCTGAGATCTAAGGTGGGTCTCAGTGACTCATTCTTTTTTGGAACGAGGAAATTTAGTGAATATACTACTGTTCCTTGAGATTTGGGTGGAACTGATTCTATTGTCCCTTTCAATAGAAGAGCTTGTACCTCTTCTTTGAGGAGATTCAGGTGCTCATGGGATAACCTGTGTGTGCGAGAAGGGATACTGGGAGGTGTGGTTGTGAGCTTCATGCAATAAACATGTTGGATAATGAAGAAGATCTATTGGTCCGAGGTTATTTGTGTCGATTGAGTAAAGAAGTCCTGAAGATATCCCCTAACTGGTGTTATATGGGGTTTGGGTATGCTGAGGTAGTGTTTTGTTGTAGAACCTGAGCCCTGAGGGTTGTTGTTCTTATCTTTGTCTCTGAAATTATGACCTCTGAATGCTCCCCTGAAAAAACTTCATTTATAGGAACCTGAGGCATGTTTGTTTTAAGAGGTGGAAGGCTCTGATGAAGTTGCTTATTTGTAACCACCTCTATAGAGTGGGTGATGAAAAATCCTCTTTGTGCCTGTAAATGAAGTGCTCCCATGGCCTTTGCAGTGTCTGTGTCCTTTTTTGGTTTTTGCAAGGTGGAATCAACTTGTGGACCAAAGAGGTGTTCTTTATTAAAGGGCATATATAAAACTGCTCGCTGTATGTCTGGCTTAAAACCAGAGCACCTAAGCCCTGCATGTCTTCTGATTAGGACTCTTGTGTTAATGCCTCGTGCTGCGGTATCTGCAGCATCCAGCGCACATCTAATGGAGGTATTGGCAATGGTTTGACCCTCCGACACAATTTGTTGGCCACTTTTGCAATGCTCCTCTTGGAGATATTGGAGGAGATCCACCATTTCATCCCGGTGAGCTCTGTCATATCTAGAGAGTAGGGTTTGAGAATTGGCTATCTGCCAATAATTACTGGTTTGCGCAGCTACTTTTTTGGCTGCTGCATCAATATTTTTACTCTCTTTGTCAGGTGGGGGAGTTCCCAGTGGCCTAGCTATTAGCTCTTTACTTGGTGGTTGTAGCCACTATAGAGTCTAGCAGCACTTCTGATCTGATAAATAAAGGGTCAAAATTAGCTGGTTTGTATTTTTAATATACCCTTGGCGTTATTATTCTTGAATGGACAGGCTCTTGGAAAACGTTGTTTGCATGCCGCATCATACCTAAGATCATATGGAGATATAGGGTGCCCCTGTGTGTCATGGAAAATGTGCGTCAAATAGAAAATCCTGTTCAATAGGATCCTTATGGAAAGGTACATTATGGTATGCAGCCGCCCCAGCAATGACCTACTGGTAGCTAGTAGTATCCTCTGGAGGGGAAGGTCTACAAGTCCTAATCAGTATTAACAACTGGATCTGGATCATAAGAATCCCAGGGATCCTGATCCTGTGGTATTTCCTCTTAATAGTGTTCTTCAAATAATGGTGAACCTTGTAGAGTATGGTATCCCTAAGTTGGAGAAGTGGGAGAAAGAGGGGGAGTGGAAGTTGATGGAGGTGAAGTAGGAGGAGGAAGAGGAGGAACAAGTTCCTCTGTGGAAACATTCTTTTCCTTAGGGAGTATTTTTGGTTGTGAGGTGTCCAGTGCCTCCTGGAAGGTTAGCTTCCTTTTAAAAGTAACTGTAGGGGAAGCTACAACTAGTCCTGTGCCTTCTTGAATATATATTTTGCGCTGTCTAGCATCCATTGTCTCTAATATGGGTTTAATAAGCGAAGGCATGGTCGGGGAGTGGCTTGAGTCCAAATGCTCCAAAGAAACAAGTTTATTAGTTTTGTGCGCCAAAATTTTAGGTCGGATCTTTTTCGGTGCTGAACTCAGAGATGAAGTTTGAAGCGATGAGGTCAGTGCCGAGTGCTTGGTGGTGGAAGGTTGGACCGAAGTTGATGAGGCCAGAGCCGAAGATGCAGCCGCAGTCTTCATGGTTTTCGGGGCTGAGCCATGGGCGGGGCATTCAAAATTTCTTTCCAAGATCGACCATCGCTTGAATGCAGTGGAGGTCCACTGACCTTGGTATGGAGTCTTCTTGGAGGTTTTGTGGTAAGAGGAGGGGGCCACTGTACTCTTGGTTTGTGCCAAAGTCAGTTCTTGGCACTCATCGTTGGATTGGATGTCTGGACCTAAATCTTGGATGGAGACGGCGTCGTGGTGGGGCTCCTCCTGCACATGTTATTCCCCAAAAATGTCCGGGGTGCCATCTGGAGATCTGCATGCCATATCTAGCCTTTGAGCTCATAGGTCTCAAAGTGTCTTCTTGGCCCGGAACAATCAATCTGCCTCACAGGTAGCCTTTTGATGGTCCGGCGAGAGGCATAACTTACACACCCGATGACGATCGGTGTAAGGGTACTGTGAATGACACCAAGGACAGAAAAGAAAAGGTGTCTGTTCCATCCGGCTTACATTCTCTCTAGTGCCAAAAGCCTCCGCCCTGAAGGATGCACGGTCGAAGAAACTAAAACCGACAAGTGAAAAACAGTCTATATGAGAGTTGTAAAACCCGATCTAATGCACAATACAGTCGAATAGAAAAGATGGAGGGAAAGTCTCGGCCAGACAGAGTCGAAGACGGAGCAAAGAATTACACATCCGAATCTGATGGGGGAGAGAAAACAATCTAACAAAGGACTCAATGCCCATGTGCAGTATCACCGAGAGGGAGGAGTCACTCGACCCCCTGACTCGAAAAACATCTTCTACATCTTTCAACACTACGGACCCAACACTAGTTGGCAGGATAATGCAAAGCATGTGTATCTACAGCCACAAATGCCACTTAACACATAGTTTAATGGAGATGTTTTTATGAGGTGAAGTCAAAAAGAGCTCAGTAACTCTGAAACACCATGAAAAATCTAGAGGTGGGAGATAAATTCTGTTCTTCCAGCAGAGTTAGAATTTGGGCAATCCATGTTAAGCTTTTAACATGGAGTTCTGGCCAAATTTCACCAACCACCGTGTGGCAGATTTTGTTTCTCACATGTGGGTCGTAAGTTGGCAAACATGACCAAGATTTGGCATCCGCAAGCTAATTATCAGTCGCTAGCAGGGCAACCAGCGAGATTTCCCCAACGCAGGCAGTTGTGACGGTTCACAGTCAGAAAGCTGCTATTTGAGTAGAAAATCTGCTTGAGCTGCAGCAAAATCAACTCGAGAAGCTTCACCCTCTGGCACGCCACTTGGTGCCATCCATGCTCATTTTTCAGCGTGGAATTAGGTCCTGGAGCTCAAAATCAGCGTGAGCAATATGGAGTGCCTTTTTCTGTCCATTTACGTTACTTTGTGAAATCCCACAGAGGTTTCATGTAATTCCATGGAGTGAAGCCCCGGGAGCTCTGCCACCCCTAGAAAGATCTTACATCAAAAAAGCAAAGCTGTATGAGTAGGTTGCAGGAGGCCAGAAAAGGCAAAAAATAGAGCTGTCGCAGGGACATGTCACACCTTCATAGGAAAGAGGGAGAACTCTGTGTTAGATTGTAGAAGGTAATGCATGCTGACATATTCATTTCTACAGGTCTCTGGCAGCCAAGGGTGTGAACACAATGCCAAAGTAATGACTGTGTTTCACCCAGTGACACAAAGTATGCAGGCAGCTGTGTTGCTCTGCATTCTGCCGCCATATAATCCTCCCCCACTTAGTAGCCATAATGGCGTTTGCATGAGGTCACTTGAGTGAATGAATGGGCGCCATTGCTACGTTGATGACACTTCTGAAGCTTAGGGGCTTTTATTAACCAGTTCCCACCTGTGATCTCTCTTTCTTTTTGTTGGACGTAGTGAAACCTGCTCACCACTTACCTCTTTTAAATTAACATTTGTGTGTCTGAGGTTTTAGGTGTTGACGCTGTATTGTTCGTGCACTTATTCTGTGCTTTGCCATCGGAAAAACAGAGTGATCCTATTGCCATGGGATTCGAAATCAAACATGAGAACAGAGAGTGGCCGTGTTCATTTTACCTCTGAAAGAATTTGTCCACGACCCCGGTTGAAAAATGATGCTCTCTGTATTCCCGGGATGGTTACACACCTGAGAAGCTCAAAGGCTAGCCTGTGATAGACCCCCCCTCCCCCCCCACACTCTTTAGTGTGAATTACGTTCTGCTGGACTATGGTCTTCAGATGCAGTCCCTCCTTGTAAGCAGACGTAGTGCTGCATCAATTAAGAAAGAGGGCTTCAAACTGGGGGCGGGCCCCCCTAGGGGGGCCTCAAGTGGTCCCAGGGGGGCACCAGACTTTGGCCAAAAGAAGCATTATAAAGTTAACAGGTCTTTGTTTAAAGCAAAAGCAGTTATTGCATTTTTAAAAAGGTAACAGTACTTAACTGCAATGTTTAAATAGGTCTAGACATATTTAAGCATTGCCTTCTTTATAAAATAATTGTGAAAAATTATGAAGGGGGCCTAATGATTTTTATTTTTCAACTGGGGGGGGCGCGGCATTAAAACGTTTGGAGACCACTGATATTAAGATGCAAAGATGTACACCTTATGCATGTTGGTTAAGAAGGCTGCCAGTCAGCTAACCTTGTTTCATCACTGGTTACATTCAGATCTCTCGTAAGTGAACCCAATACCTAGTTTCGATAAAATTATGAGATACATTTTCACTAATACATTTGGTGTGCTTCCTTTTATTTAATTGAGTCCTCTTTGGGTTTAGTTTTATTGTAGTTTATTATATGAAAGAATCTGGTTTCATTGTTTGGCTATGGGATATCGGTGCTACGTGACAATGATGAATATATTTCAGTTGAAGTGCCACTTCGGTGTCCTGAACATACTGCAGACGAATAAGGGAATTCTCTGGGACACCAAGATACACTATTAGAGCAATCAAGGTGGGTTAGATGTTCACTAATGAGCTTGCTGGTACCTGTTGGCTAAGCATGCAGTGAGTCACTGGAAGACGTCATTGAGCCTAACCTTGACTAGAGCAAGTTTGTTAGTCAACAAAGGGAAAGGCAGTTGAGATGCTGAGGAGGATAAGGAGACAAGGGTCACCACTGTCTGTGATATCGCAGGCATCATCAACCACCTGGGAGCTTGATGTCACAGTGCTGCATTGTTGGCTAAATCAACCACCTGGGAGCTTGCTGTCTTTGTGCTACACTGGTGACTGAATCTTGACTGGCAATCATGTAGTGGAGTGTTTGATCGGTTTCGCTCATAGGGCTGGGCAGCAAGGGAGAAAGGGGAGGTGGATGATTGGGTGGTAGATGGTGAAGTTGACTTGGTCGAGGTTGGTCTCTTTAAAAAATGGGGGCATCTATTCAATCTTCTGGTTTTTGGAGAAAATACACAAGAAGTCTCTGGTTCGCTTGTGTGAAGCCAGAGGCGTCATCAGGCTTGTGACTACAGAACCATGTTCCAATGGTCTGTCTGAAAAAAAACGATCATTCCTTATGTCTGACTGAAACTGGAAGAAAGCAACATGACGGAGTAATTACAATTGAGAAAGACCTTCTGCCTAAACCGCAGTTCATGAAAAATGGCACATTTTTATTATCTGCTTCCAGCCTGAATTATGTGTAAAAAGGCTGGAAACTACAGTTATGACAGGAGCACGGAAAATGCATTTTCCTAACAAAAACAACAGCCCAATCCAAGCCTGTGAGTTACATTTATCCTTATTGTCCTTTGGCAGCCACTGGTGTGAATGTTGCACTGGAGTAATAGGTAAACGAGGCTCTGCAAAAACACTAGCCTCTGCATAAGGAACATGCTGCAAGCAAATAAGGGATTTCCGTAGTAAGCCAAGATACACATTGTTAAAGTAGCAAAGCTGGATAAAACCAAAGTGTTAACACCTCCCCACTGATGAGAGAAACATACGTTTTGGAGAATGCGCTTCAGAGCATTGAGCTGTGTGAAGCATGAAATGATGACCGTGCAAATCTGCTTACCAAGGGTAAGAACATTGTCTGTGGCAATACCATCTATTTCAATGAGGCAAAACTCTATTAACAAAGACCCATTACAACTACCCAAATGTGGTTGTATCAACGCGACACATGTTGCAGAGGTTAATTTGACAATTGCTGGGAATGGGATTTTGCAATGTAGTGACCTATGTTATGTTACAGTAGCTGTCCTTTTTTGTAGCACACTTCTGCTCTTGGTATGGCCTGGTACCACTAAGGGTTGTAATTTCATGTGTCCCTGAATTTCCTGAAGTAGTCATGTACATCAAAAGTGTAATGCTTTAACATATCCCCATTACCCATGTCATTTACCCATCACATTTAATTACCGTGTTTATGTCTCTCTGTTCTGGGGGTCACCATTCTTGGTGTTGTCTTTCTCTCCAAGTGGTCTTTTTCCCTTGTTAGCATGTATCTCTTCCTGCACTGTGATTTAGTAGGCTCCTGCACACCTAGCCTGCCACTTGCCTGTGGCCTCCAGTCCCTTCTTTTTCCAGCCTTATTCAGTGACACCGCCACTGCCTGGGTTTTCCTGCTCAGGGTTTCCCACTCACTGTTCTTCCTACCAACATAAGCCTTCCCCCTTCAGGATCTACTTAATGAAGGGTGCAGCATGACTGTGCAGCGGATGTGCTGAGCCGGCGTGCTGCTGGTGCACCAAAGGCGAGCCTCTGCACCTGTCGGCACCTAGGCCACACCTAATGCTACAACCCCAGGCCTTCCACCCCCTGAAGATACATCATCGCCGAGCTCTACACCCTTAACCCTAGACGCTGCACCAAACATTGCCACTGTACTGACCCATACTCCACAGTAGGACCTTTCACCTGCACCCTCTGCCACTTAAGCTGCTACAGCACACTCACCAGCTCACCGACCAGCCCTTCCCTGAATACACCACAGGCACCACGTAAACAAAAACAGCAACTTACATGTGCGCTTCTCAACACATGCTCACTATGCAAACATACCATTGAGATTTCGGACCTCACCTTCACCCTCACACCTGACGTCCTCTTCCTCACTGAGACCGGTCTCAACCCCACCTCTGCGCTCAACATCGCCACTGCAATACCTAAAGGATACAAGATCACCGACTGCGACCATATCAACACGCTTGGCAGAGGAATTGCTATCATACATAAAAAATACATCCAATGCGCCACCACAAATGACAACATCACCACAGCCACTGAACATCTCAACTTCTGACTCCAAACAGACAGCAAACCCACCATTAGGGCCACCCTAGCCTATCGTCCTTTAGGACCACATCCACCCTTTTACAGCTTTATTGCCAACTTCTTTCAGCACCCTTGCCATGGACCACCACAATAAAATCAACACTTCCAATCTCCTTGATAGCATAAACAACATCAGACTCGCCCAACTGTCCACAACCACAAGCACACTCCAGGTCAAACACTACACCCCAGTGAGTGCATCAGGTACAGCCCCACCACGGAACTCACCTTGACTGACCACTCTATCATCCACTTCAACATCACCAGCCCACAGACCTCCACCCCCAGTTTGCTCAACGCCCCTTACCACAGCTGGAGCAAAGTCCCAAAAGGAGGTATCGATCAATGCCCTCAACACCACACACCCCATTTCCTCCAACAACCTAGACCAGAACATCAGAAACGTCACCAATTGGATCACCAACTGCACCAACAGTGCCCCTCTATAGGCACCAACACCTACAGAAGGTTCACCAAGCAGGCAGGCTGGTATACCGATGACGTTATAACCGTTAAATGACACTGTAAACAACTGGAAAGGAGATGGCACACCAGCAAAGACACGACCAACAAGACCGCCTTAAAGAAACCCTCAACATCTACCACAGAGAGTTCAGAAAATTGAAGGAAAAGGCCTTAGCCTCAAGCATCCAATTCAGTTTCAATAACAGAAAATAACTCTTCAACATTGTCAAAGAATTCTCCAACCCATCAGCTGCAACAAACAACAGGAACTCTGTGACAACCTTGCAAACTTCTTCCACAACAAGATCGGCAACATTTACAGAAACCTCAAACCCCAGCCCAAGACCATTGACTTCTTCAAGTAACACAACAACCCCGCTACCACCACAGCCATCCAACTAACCAAATGGAACCAGCTCGCTCCACAGGAGACCGCCTCCATCATGAACTAGGTCCACTCAGGGCCCTCAACCGACCCATGCCCTCACCACACCTAGGTGAAGCCAGAATCACCACCTTGTCCAACACCCCAATTGCCATGACCACCTTCCCTGGGGACTGGAAACATGCAGAAGTCAACACCCTACTAAAGAAACCATCCGGAGACTGGAGCGGACTTAACAGCTACCAACTGAACTCCCTGCTCCAGTTCCTGGCCAAAGTATTAGAAAAAGCCATCAACCAACCACTCTCCTCACATCTGGAACGGAACTTCCTTCTCGACTCCTCTCAATCCGGATACCGCCTCAACCACAGCACTGAGACAGCCCTCACAGCAGCTACCAACGACATCCAAGCCCTTCTCGACCAAGGAGAAACTGTGGCTGTTTTCCTGATAGACTCTGTAGCTTTCCATATGGTCTCCGCCCACACACTCATCACAAGGCTGCACAACATAGGCATTCAAGGAGCCACCCTCAGATGGATTACCTCTTTCCTCACCAGAAGAATGCAAAAAGTCTGCATTCACCTCTGAAACCAAGGAAATCACCTGTGGATTACCCGAAGGATCCTCGCTCAGCCCCACCCTCTTGAACACTTACATGAAACCTCTGGTAAGCATCGCCAAAACCCATGGACTCAACATCATATCCTATGCCGATGACACACAATGCATCCTCTCCCTCTCCAAAGACAACACCAAGAACAACTTCCACAACTGCATGACAGATGTCGCCATCTGGATGAAGGACAACTGGCTGAAGCTCAACAAGAACAAGACAGAGTTACTGATTTTCGGAAACAAAAGCTCCCCATGGGACGCATCCTGGTGGCCCTCAGAACTCAGACCTACTCCTAGCCCCAATAAAAATGTGAGGAAGCTAAGCATCATTCTGGACAACAAGCTAACCATGATGACTCAGGTCAACTCTGTCTCCTCCTCATATTTCTTCACCTCTGCATGCTTTGTAAGATATTCAAATGGCTGCCGCAAAGTTTCAGATGCACCATCACCCAGGCCCTCTTCTCCAGCCGACTGGACTATGGCAATGCTCCCTGTACGGGGATTGCAGCTCACCTCCTTTGATGACTACAGACCATACATAATACTGCACCCAGACTCATCCTGGATCTCCCTAGATGAATCCACATCACCCCCCTATCTCAGGGAACCTCCACTGGCTCCCTGAAAAGAAAATATGCCAGTTTCAAGCTCCTGACTCATGCACACAAGGCCTTACGCAACTGCGGACCCACCTACTTCAACCACCGCCTGAGCTTCCATCAGCCCCCGAGAAAAGATGCCAGTTTCAAGCTCCTGACTCATGCATACAAGGCCCTGCACAACTGCGGACCTACCTACTTGAACCATCACCTGAACTTCCATCAGCCCACCAGACACCTCTGCTCTGCGTTCCTTTCTCTAACCCTCACCACCGCATCTGGCATAGCAGATGCGGAGGTCACTTCTCCAACCTAGCAGTAAAGACATGGAACAAGCTTCCCTTTCATTCACGGACCTCCCCGACTCTTCCAAAGTTCCAAAAGTCCCCGATGACCTGGCTATTTGGCTAATCAACTGGACTCTGCCAGCATCTGGAGATCCTCATGGGTAACAAGCAATCCCTCTATAAATCTACTGATTGATTGATCAATTGATTGATTGATACGGTTAGCAGGAAACTGAGTGCCACAGAGAGTGGCTCCATTTCTGAGGGCCGGTGTTTTCATGTCTCGATGTATGGACATTCTTGTCTCTATATGTCCCTGTCCCAGTGTTAATGAGTCTGTTGGAGAAAGTAGGAATTGCAGGAGCCAGAGTCTGAACACATGTTGTGGTGTGAAACACCCTCAATACTTGGCACCTGAATACCTGTTGCTGAATGGCTGCATCTCACGCGAATTTGCAGCCACCTTAGAGTCTGAAGAGAATCAGAAGCAAGAGAGGTTAAAAGGTAGGGGACAGTGTCTTGATGGAATTAAATGATTTCATGTAGTGGGAATTGCCCCCTAGGGGTCAGGAAAGAGCTACGAGACATGACATATTGAATGTACACAATGGAGACTCTCAGAGAATAATGACACCTATTGCTCCTTGGACTTGGTTGATTATTAAAGTGGAACTGGGCAGAACATGAAGCAGTACATGGCTCAGAATTCTGACAGAAGATGTAATTCATTAATGCACCCCTGATTTCCCACTGCAATAGTATGGGATTATCACTGTCTAACGCAAAGTACTCCTGCTTGAACAGATTCCCACAGAGCAGCCTCATATTGCATGGTTGTAGACTTCAGGGGCATGTTTGTATATTAGGTATTCTATAATAGGAGAATTAAAACACATGCATATGGCTGACAGAGAGGGAATAACTGTCTTGTCACTGTAAACAGTGCAACGCTCGTCTAGTTATTTCTGAAGCATAATCACAACCAAGGATGGTCAGAGGTGGATCCCTGTGCCTCCTACCCATCATAATATATGGTAAACATGCAATTTACTTTTTAAGTCACAAATTCACTTTTGGAACAAGAAAAGAATACGCTGAAGAGGATGATTACTATTATTCCTATTAATATTATTAGAAGAAAAAGAGAGCAGGGGTCTTGTGGGGAGCCAGAGCAGTGGCTAGATGACAGAAAAGCTAAAAAGTCAGCCAATCAGAGCAAGCAAAATTCAAAGAAGTCTCTTAAGACAGCAGGCATCCTGGGCATGGCCTCCCGACAGGAAGATAAATTCTTCCTCAATGTTTGTTCTCATCTTCGTCCTCCTTCATAATGATGCAGGAAACAGATCTTCATTAAGCGAGGCGGGGGGGCGTGAGAGCTGACAATTATGTATTAATCAGTCAGCCAGGTCTGATGCCCTTCTGTCTCCTAGAATGGGAGAATGCCTAGTGTAGAAGGCTTGTATCTCTGCGATGAGGTTCAAAACCAACAGAGGGACATTGAGCAATGGTATGTGAGGTGGAGTCCTCTCTTCAAGCTGGACACAGGAAAGTTGAGAGAGAAGCACGAGGGGAAGAGAAATCCTTACATAAAAACACACGAAGAGGGGGTGAAAAGGGGCATGAATAAGGGGACTGTAACCTACCATCAGAACAAAAAAGGCAATTTGAAATAGTTTGCTTTCCAATATTCAACATTGTTGGTAATGGTTTCTATAGACATATTTTTTTGGCATTTCATTTGAAGTATGCATGCACAGCTTCAATGACTTTTCTCTTTTCACCTAACGGGTTATACTTTTTTATTTTTACATAAAATAGTAAAACATTTCCACAGGTTTTATTTTACAGAGTGTGGTTGCTCTTAGACACGACCCTAAGAACACACTTGAATTCTCTGTACAAGACCACATTATTCACATGATGTTACATACACTCGGAAGAAATGAGTCACCCAAATATAATTACAATGAACACATACCTGGTTCGGTGGCAGATCGAGGTTCTGTCAACGAGAAGAAAATTACAAGAATAAAATGAAAATATGATATGCAACCATGTCATTGTGTCTAGCAAATTACTATTCCATGTCTGTCTAGCTAGTATATGGTCAAAACATGAGTCAAAAGTGGTCTTAATCATGGCTACTTTTTGTCCCAAATATATATGTACAAGGTATTTGTTTAGCATAAACCTAACCGAAAAGAAGCATAAGGATGTACAGGGTTTGTGATATATTGGCACTTATTACAAACGGGAGCTCTCACTGCGTTCCACATTTGTTACTGTGCTACCTACAAGGCCATTGGAATTATGTGAATTTAAGGCTGCTGCGTTTTGCGAATAATTATGGATTTGTTGTATTTGCCACAAAGTCCGCCATCTGCTTCATAATCTGCAGATTTTAACAGCTTTCTGTTGTTTTTGCTGTATTTGGGTGTTAAACTGGTATTAATAAGGAGACACCTTTGCCCAGCAGTGTTGATATGTAAGAATTACAAAATAATGAGGTAATACTATCACAAAATGCCCCACATAATTTGCCTTTTCGTGCTGGATAATTTAGTCAACCCTTCTGCATAATTTGGTCCTCCCCTACCGCATAATTCCAATGGCCCTGGCTATATGTCATGTACCCAGGATAGTTGAGACAGAAAACCTGCCCCAAGCTGTGTTCTCGGAGAGAGAATAATACTGACCATAGGAATGCTTTAAGCTGGTGCTGTGAGGCAGCGTCACTACACTACTCACACAGCTTCAATGCACCAGGCAGCCTGGGTTATCTAACTCAACAGCAAACACAAACATACTTTGTCTTTTTGTCCATCATTACCCCGATGGAGGCGAGTGGCTTGAGAGTTGGCAAAGCAGACATATGGGGTCTGCTCACAAAGGTATTTATGAGTATGTAAAGTAGTACTCCTGTTGTATACTTTCATGTACTGTGACATGCTTTGGGAATTGGTCCCAAACACCTAAAATGGAAATAAAATGGGAATATTCAGAAAATATTAATATATAATTACTACAAATAGAAACAACTGTGCCCTCTTTGCTCTTTTAGTAAGTTTTATGCCTAATTTACAAAGGCATGTAAGAGTACATAAAAGAGTACTCCTATAATACTACTTTTCTTACTCATTAATGATTTTGTGAAGCAGCCACATGGACTGTCTAACAACAACTAGTACGGATGTGGTAAGTCCAATGTTTGGAAAAACCCATCCGCTGCACCATCAGCAGCAGAAATATAACACCTCCCATTATCTTTCCCACAAAACTTTCAAGCTGCTCTCCAACTTCTAGGAATTTCGACTCCAAGGAACATAAAAACATATACTTGAACGCATATACAGTGTTCCCCTTTTTCCTTTGAGGCCTCCTTGCAGGAAAAGGGTGCATTTTAGAGGATAGATTCATCTGAAAAGACCGAAGGATCACTGTCGACAGGGACAGCCTGCTCTGTATGAAAAATCGCAGCAAGTGCAACGCATTGGCTGAGCATTCTGCAGCGGGGGTGTTTTCTCACTTTGCTGCACAATCATTGCCATGTTAAGGAGCACGTGCTGGGACGTAACATGTGGTGGGAGCAGGTGGATTGTCAGTGTGCCATCACCCTGGGGTGCTGTATTACAGTAATAGTGTCCGTGGAGCAGAGCATCCTGCAAACCCTCAGAGTGGTAACCTCTCCTGCGGTTCTGTGAATGTGTCTGGGGACCTTCCACAGGCTTGGAGGGTGGCCAGTGGGCACTAGCAGTGCTTATTTTGGAAAATGAATAAATAAATGCAGTGCCCAAAGGTTTCTCAGGAGTCCGCTTCCCACTTACACTATGGACGTGGCTCACTTTCACCTCTGGTGCATCCGACTACTGGCACGGCAAAGTGCTAAATTGTTCAATTTGAAGACAGCACACAAAGATTCCAAGCTGTCCCAAACTAGGCAAGACCAGTGCACCCAGTTTGACAGGCATTCTTCTACACATATTCCTGCATTCAGACTGATTAAGTCAAAACCACAAGTTCCACAATGCAATTGAAATGTAGGACTGACTACAGTACCGAAAGCCAACATGGAACGATGGGATGGTCATTGGGTCCACATGCTTCCTTAAAAATTACAGGCCATTTTCACTACTGATATTAGAGTGAGGATCAGGCTTGGCTAACCACTGGCACCCTGTACCTTCCACGAATCATGGGCCCCCTATAGTCAACACGCATCAGCCTGCACTGTGCATTTTGACACAGAAGGCGAGCTGATGTTAGTGATGGCTTGTTAAGCAGTCATGTATTTAAAGGTGTCCGAATGTCATGAAAGAGCATGATGCAGGCCTAGAGTTTTACAATAACGAGCTTAGTGTGCATGAAAGTGCAGAAATCCAGTTATAGTCTTGTCTCAAAAAAACAAATCTGTTTTTTCTTTCTGATAGGTGCTTTTTATGTAGGGGTACTGATTGTCAGGGAACATGTTCAGTCTCGGAAAACTAACTTCCATTAACACCCAGACATAACTACAGGAGGGTGAAGTTCGAAGGAGCACAAACGTCTACTCTTCTGTCAGTTAACAGCAGGTGGCGAAATTCACAATTAAGGGTACAATCCACAGTACCTTAGAAAGGCAGACAAATGAACGTCCTAAAAACCCAATGGGAATGAGCAAGCGTATGTGGTGTGCATATCATGTGGCTTCTGTTCGTTGACGTGCCTTGGATTCATTTCTTACCCTCTTTCTCACAAGCAGGTTACAATCCATCAGACTGTGTTACAGTGTATGATATTTCTCCTGTAGGGGAGCAGCATAAGGCAAGGAGACATTTTGAGGCCATGACCATGGGCCAAGGCAACAAGGTTGATGAAGCCTGAGGTACACAGGCACCGTGAAAGAAGCATTCTCTGTCTTCCTACTGCCCATGGCCCATCGTGGCAATGGGAAAGAAGAAAAAAAAGCATTTGCAATGCAATAGGTCTCATATTTGCTTGAGTTAGAGCTATTGGCACTGTAAATTCATAACTGGATTTTTCTTGCCACATAATTTGGTCAACCCTGCCTCATAATTTAATCTTTTCATCCCATATAATTCCAGTAACCAAAGCACTTCCATTTATCTTCTTCCTCTATTGGCAGCAAAAAATAAAAATGTTGCCATTTAGCATCCTAATTTAAATCTGCCATGCTAATTCCAATAGAATACCACTTTCACCACGCCACCATCAGAGTTTCTGGCTGGCTAACACAATTCCCCAAAAAAAGACACAAGACAATCACAGGGGAGAAATACACTAGAAGGGTCACCTAAACATACCAAGAGTGTTCAAGCAGTAATAGTGTAATAAGGATGTTAAGTTGGCCTGAATCAAGGTCATAATTGTCATAAGGAAAGATTATTAAAACATATATCATATAAACCTTTATCAGAAATAAACTTTTGGCATTAGACTGTAATATTCAAAACAGCCCATAGAGGGCACCATAACAAAAATATCATTTGTAAGAAACATGGTGATGAAACCATATTGTTAGCCCCTACAGAGCATAACCCCATGAAAAAAAAAACAGGAGAAAGTAATGCAGTGTAACCATCAATTTAGCCCCCAAAGGCATTTGTAGGGCTAGCAGGCCTACTGCAATGATATTACAAACAAGGCCTTAAAATAAAACTTCTCCCAGCAGTAAAACAAAAATGTAAGCTATGATAGCACTTAAAATGACACCGAATGGTGGGAGTGGTTTTTAATTTTGGGTTCCCCACTAACCTAGTGAGGGGACCCAGAGGTGACCTAAACAGAAAGGGTGTGTGGTGCTGAAAGGTTTGGTGGTGGTCCCATTGTCCTAGGACCACCACATGCTGAGTTATGAGCAAAAGTGTTTTGTAAAAGTAATCCCCTGCAAAGCATTATGGAACGTATTTCCTGAATGCAGTGAATATTGTAGTATTGGCTCTCCCACTGTGCCGGGAGAGCACTTTCGCTTTGAGGATTTCTGTTTTACGTAAAGCATTTAGCAATTTCCAGTGTTTTAAGGGGAGAGCCACAAGAAATGACTCTGATTAGGTAACTATGAACAATGTGACCACCGCTCCAGTACCACTGATCGAGTTCATGCTGTTGTGCCTGTTCGTGCTGTGAGTGCTATGGCGGCCATGCAGCATAAAGGGGAGTGACAAAAGAAAAAAATTGTTCGCCCACGCTGAAGCATGTTGGCAATCGTGCAATAATCCATGTAACAGGGGCAGTCTGCAAGGTGAGACAAAAACAGCTTCAAGGAGGGACAAACGTAAAGCATTTACCAATAACATAAAGTGATTTTTGAAAGGCAAGCCCAGTAACAAATGAAAGTGATGGGTGTGAGAAGGGGGTGGTTAAAAGCCCACAATACTTACAACAGTGCTTGCACTTGACATAAAAAATGCTGCGTCCCCAAGGCCATGCTGCCAAGCAGCACGAAGGGGAAAGACAAAAGACAAAAATTGTTTGCCCACGATTAAGTAAATCGGCAATCCTGCAATAATCCATGTAACAGAGGTAGTCTGCAAGTCGTGACAAAAACAGCCTCAAGGAGGGACAAATGTACCAATGACATCAAGTTATTTTTGAAAGGCACGTCAAGGAACAAATGAAAGTGATGTGTGTGAGATGGGCATGGTTAAAAGGCCACAATAATTACAACAGGTCACAGCACTTGCGCGCTTGACCTAAAAACTGCTTGGACACGTTTATATAACAAGATTTTAAGTGCCTGATTAGCGTGACACACATCAAGCAGGCAGGGGGTGGGGCGTTTGATAGGGATCACAGAACATGGGTGGGACAAAAAGAATCCGAGTCCCCCAAATAGATTGCCAGTGGGGTCCACCTGCAGCCATTGCCACAAATGGGTACTCTTGACTGGGGTGCATTTCTTAATTACATCCACTCTTGAGGGGACCCTGCAACCTGTAATCGACATGTGCAGTGCTAACCATGAGCAGAGAAAGGACGTGTGCTCTGGGCCACGCTGCCTGGCTCTAGAAAGCATCCAGACAGAATTTGCGATGGACAAAGGTATATATTGACTACATTATGGTGGGAACCCACTTCGGGTCAACTACTCCATGCTTGCCCGAGCAAATAAAAAAAACCTGTAATATTTAAATTTCCTCGTACTTCCTCTACGTTTGCGTGTTCAGAATTACAGAAGGGCAACCAGGCTAAACGACACATGGCGAAAAGAGCATGTGGCGTCGACTCTTATGCTCCAAAGTGCCATTTTTCTTGCCCTTGACACATCAGAAGTATATCTCCTAAATTACTTGTTCGCCATAGTCTCGGAAGATGTTTATTTTAACATTATGACTGCTACGAAAAAAATCTAAGGTTAGTAGGATTGCTCAGTGAATTGAACTATTGCCTCTGAACAAGTCTAGTGGCCGATTCGGGCTTTTCTCCTTCTAAGGTCAGTAAATTGAATAACCATTACATCAGTTAATAGTAGTGTTTGCTGCTTTACATGGATTAGAAATGGCAGGAGTGAGGTATGAAGTCTTATCTTCATTATTGTTATTTAGCCGTGCAGGGAGGGCCCCCTGTCTAACGCTGCTGCGGGTGCGCCCACCGGGGGCACTCTCGGCATCAAGGCACACTCCATCAGGATAACAAAACACCTTTCTTGCTGAAAGGTTCCCACGCAGTGAATGTAGAAAATATGTTAATTTATGTGCTTTGATGACTTACAAACTTCAGGCAAGCAATGATTTGTGGGAAAACAGATGCTCATTGTTGTCTCAGGTGGTCAGGGCTAATGGAGTTTTCTCAACTCCGTGCTATAAGTGCGTTGGGCGTTTTTTTTGCAGTAAGACATTCAATCCTTCCCCGCTCACACACCCACCTGACACACCGCATCAAATATCTGACAATTAACAACACTGTGGACGGCTGTCCTAGGGAGCGAGCAATTGTGTCACTTACTTTTCTGAAGCAGCCGGAAGTCGGGAGAGTCTTGGATTTCAGTGCCTTGGCGAAACCAATTGACCTCCAGGGGAGGGGTGCCTCTAACTCTGCACTCAAGCACCACGACCTGCCCTTCGTACGCTGCGATGCTTTGAAGCTCCTGAAACACGAGAAAAGTTCTTAAAACCACACTATTAGCCTGACGCAACGAGAGGAGATGGATACTCGAATGGCATCAGTATATCGAAACACGGTGTTGCTGTATGTATAATTTAAAATCACAGTATTACGCTATCCATTTTTGTATCACTGTATTGCGGTATGTGCTTTTTTATATCATAGCTTTAAATCGTATTGCACTGTGCATTTTTAAATCACAGTATTGCAGTATGTGCACTTTTGACAGTGCGCAGGTATATGATGATCATTAATTCATGCTGTCACAATTTGCTCTTAAAGTATAGATCCTTTGGTAAAGAGACTTTTAGGGCCTGATTATGAGTTTGGTGGTTGAATCGCCCAAACTCCAATACAGCGGTTGTGAGGAGGCCGTCAAGCTGGCTGCCTCACCACTGTTGTATTGGGCTGACCCTCGGAAACAGTGAAGCAGCATTCGCCTCGGCTCCCTCAGGGAGTCGAGGCCAATGGCATTGCACCCAGCACCCTCGGAATGCGCACTGCCCGTCATAGCAGACACAACATGGTAGTGGGCAGTGAAGGGGCCCCCCAGTGGCCTTGCCTTTCCGCCAGCCTTTTCATGGCTGGAACCCCACCATGGAAAGGCTGTCGGAAAGGAAAGTCGTGATCAGCACAGTAGTACCGAACTCAGCACCAATGTGGTTGACCACCACTTTCACTGCAGCCAACCCTTCGGGATCTCTAATCCTGGTGGTCTGACCACCAGCATCATAAATTTGGCAGATGGACCGTCAGGGATGCAGCAGTTGGACCTCCACAGCACTTACGGCGGTGCTATGGCCCATCATACTCGTAATCAGGCCCTTAAAGAACAAAGACTGTCCACTTCCATGCACATATCCTGAAGATGGATAACTCCCACAAAGAACTGTTCCCCACTTATAGTAAGCTACTGTCCAAAAACTGCACTGCTTACGAAAACCCAATGGCAGATTCACTCTGTAAAGAAAACATTGCAAGGCCTGCCCATCACCAGCCTACCCACACAAAGAAAATGTTGTGCCATCCATTATCCAGCAAGTTCACCACTAACCAAGAGTAATGGATAATTCTTCTCATACTCATCACCACCCACAAAAATCTGCAACACAAAGGACTCAATCTATACCTTGCTTCACTGCCTCCTCTCATCAGCAGCTCAACTAAGGACGTCCCACACAATCTCAAACACATAATAATTACTCTACTCTTAAAATGCTAAATATTAAACCCTTGCATCATGTTTACCTATGGGCAGTACTTAAATAGAGCCGCAGATGGGGCCCACAGGCACTCATTTTTGAAGATTGGCACTCATTTTTCTGCACCAGAGTTTGACCTAACGTGCGAGAGGGAGTAAATGGAAGAGAAAGACTGAAAAACAGTGACAACAAACTAAAGCAAGGATGAAAAGGAACCCGAATGAGTGAGATAAATGGGCAGTGTGTGCCTGGTAACAGAAAAATGAACGGAGCACTCCTTAAGTAATTAATTTGAAATCCTAACTGTATACATGGAATCAAACATTATGTCACAAAATGCTGTAAATGCTCATGAAGTGATAGACGGAGATGACCTTGATTTGTGATGGATCCAAGACTGTGCTGTATCAGTTACCAATTTTAACACAAAAAATACCAATAAGTATGAAGCAATAACTATAAAACAAACAAAAATACATAAATGTTCCAAAAATGTCACAAACACATCGAAATAAGAAAATAAATGCCACACATTTAACATAAATCATATAATCCAGTTAAAGACAGATGTTCTTCCAAAAGAGCTCAAAGTCAAAGCACCAAAATTCCAATCAGTCCATAGAAAATTATGTGCAATGTCCAATCAGTTGACTTTGGGCAGTGAAAGTTTTTGTCCTCCAGTATAAACAGATTGATTTGCAAATTTCGGATCACATTCAGCCGACACGTGTTTCGTCCTGTGAGGAACTTTATCAAGGCTTATCTTCCTGTACTCAGTATATACTGTTCCAGTAATAGTTAGCCAATTGAATACCAAATAACTGCACATCTGTGTTAGATTGTCTCTAGTCAAAACGTTCCCAGTTGGATGTATTAGGTTGTGATAATATAGCCAAAGTGCGGCTTCCACAGCTAATTCAAGAATCCAAGCATTAATTTGTCCTGTTACTGCCGGATCCGACCGCAATTACGCACCCTTCCGCATCGCTGCCAGTGTGTGCCTGGTGTTGGATAAAAGAGGGATGAGGTGGAATCATGACTGTAGCCTTGATATTCTGTATTGTAGGCCATGTGGTTCACAGCAAAGATTTGAGCAGCACTTATTATTTTTCAAACTAAACGCTGGCTATTGGCCCTCATTATATCTACCCTGTACTACAAAGTAACTGGGAATCATTATTAATGCTCAACTCTTCATCCAATAGGAAAACAACACGCAGAGCAATTTCCGATCTGCTGTCTGACTACATCAAGCGGCTAGAATTACTCCACTAAACATAAGAGACTAACATCTCACTGCACACGATCAAAGATGAACTTGCAGCACACGTTCTGAAAGGCCTCTCAGAACCATACATCACAATATGCGGATTGAATGTCTTGTATCGTTTGATGGAATTGAAAGGGCTGCACTTGACTGATTCTTATCCTTCCTGAAATCCACACTCAGAAAATCTTTCTGGGGTACTTTTTTATCTGAATACTTCTATCAACATCCCTCTCACCTACTGTCTTCAGCTCTCATATGGCTGAGGGACCACACCTTGGAAGGTAGCCTTCATTCACAAGCACCAATTTGAAGACAACACCAGATCTATTTCAAACTGAAAACGAGTTGAAGGAACACCAGCAAGGGATAAAGCGCCTAAAAGTGTCCCAGAACTGTCTGCAGAATAGTCAGACACCAGAAATCTTGGTCATTGACTTAATGCACTCCTAAAACTCCTAAAAATTACAGTTTATCAGCTCCCGGCTCACAAAGAGTGCCTGAAATGTCAATCTACAAGGCTTGTAGCCTGAGCACTCTATGTAAGTTAACACAGTCACCAGGAGTCCAATCTTTTAACAACACCATCCATGAGGATTTCTTTTCTCCCTTGCACCTTCTTCATAAAATTTCTTTGGGAAAATCACTTGTAACTTCCAGATTTGGAGAGTGCAAACCTGTTTGCGCTTAGATCTAAGAAGGTAGAAAAGTTCTAAAGAACCGGGAAACAGACTACGCAGCTCATTCCTGATCTGTGAAAGCAAACCTACATCATAACCATGCTGGAGCCATGCATTTGCTCCTATATAATGAAACAATACAGTTTTAGATTCTGTGCATCTGTCACCGTGGTCTGCAAGGCTGCACCTCATGACACCAGTTCCATCTGTCTTTCAGACACTCTGCTGTTGCCTCCGACAACATTGTAGACTTGAAGGAAAGTCCCAAGCGTTTGCAAACCCCAATCACGACATTCTTAACAGCCAATTATCACAAATGAGTCTTACAAAGACAGTGAAAGACAACACTACATGTGGCTGGCAGGAGACCCTACAATGACCCTTACCAATCACCAGCTTACCTTGCCATCCTATGATTTCATATGAGCACACTCTCATCAAGGCATTACTATTAAACATTTATTACTGTGGCTGTCCTTCTTGATGATTCAGAAGGGCATCACCCACATCTACCTGAATCACCTGGATACTGCCATAAGTCGCTGGTCGTAAATGCCCTCAAAGCACATTTAGAAAGATTTCACCCGGCTCCTGAACTTAGATTTCTACCTGCATAACAACTCTGTTTTGCACTGCTCCTGCCATCCTCAGGCTAAGGTCTGTAAGGCAGCTACTAGGAAAAAGGACCAGGGTATTAGGACAATCTGGTGAAGGAAGCCCAGTTTCACACAGATTTCAACCTTGAGTGTATGAGTTCTTGTCAGTGAATTCTAGCCATGAAACAGGACACTCGCAGATTAATCTAATATGAACAACCTGTAAAAATGCGGGTTTGTGCACAATTCATTTTTTATATATTTAAGACTACTTAAAAAATAATTTAGGCACTGTGCCGAAAGAAAGAGCTCATGGGATACCAGGGGGAGGTTGAGAAGGAAAATCACCTAATAAGCAGAGAGTGTATGATGCTCTGGCAGAGAAGGACCATGGAGAGCAAAAAGTCCACAAGAGGGCAGAGGCACACATAAAGTATTGAAGAGGCGATGGTGGGTGTTGGGCTAAACATGAGAAGAGCAGCACTGGATGCATCTTCTTTTACATCATCCTAGCAAATGGAAAGGGCAATGTGGCACTTGAGGTGGAAGGGCTGTGAACCAATACTTCCCCTATGATTCAGGAATGCCCAAATGTGGGTCCTGTGCTCACTGTGCACTGGAACCAAGTTACAGCTGACTGAAGAGCTCCAGTCAAGGCTAAACTGCCCTTGGTTTGCTTGTGTTCCAGTTCAGGGAGGTCCTGGCCTGGCAGTTTGGCTTAGACTGTACCTACAGGAGCTGGGTCAAGACAGATTTGCATATATCTGGATCCAAGCTGAGTTGGTACTGCGTGGAAAAAATAGGGACTGGGATGCAGCCCAAGTAATTACCAGTGGCTGAGATTATTTCAAGCATTCCACCCATCACTTATTTGCATACTTCACTCCTACTTATCATGGAATGCCTTTCCTATTGTCCCATAGATCTCACAGTGAGCCAGAGTAAAGTTGCTCATGGCACAAGGAAAACACTTGAAGCACCTATTTGCATAGAGGATGAATGTGCCTCCATTGCACTGACTGAGTGCTTCTCTATCTAAGCAATGTTATAGAAACGTCTTTCAAAAATCTAGAGATAGTTGTTATCCTTCCTGCCGAGGCTGTTTCTTGTGAAATAAACTGTAACATTATTTCTGACAATGCCAGAAGTGAAAACGATATTGAGTACTATCTTTTAGCTTTTCAAAAATAAAATATGTCATATTTTAAACATTCCATCACCTTTAGTTGTGAATG
Source organism: Pleurodeles waltl (assembly GCF_031143425.1). Classification (NCBI taxonomy): domain Eukaryota; kingdom Metazoa; phylum Chordata; class Amphibia; order Caudata; family Salamandridae; genus Pleurodeles; species Pleurodeles waltl. The sequence goes on along the minus strand of NC_090437.1, from coordinate 796,209,543 downwards.
TTAGGAGCACATATTTTGGCAAAACACTTGTCATGTTACATTAGGTTGCAGAGTGCACTAATCACCCGCGAGGGTACCCAGACCCTTGAGCAGGTGTGCAGGCATGTAGTCTCCAGAGAATTATTAAAAAAGCAAGGTCTTCAACTTCTTGCAAAATTCAAGTAGCAAGGAGGAGTCTCTGATGTATTGTGGGAGGTCGCTCCATGTTTTCGGTGAGATGTAAGAGAACGAGCAACTACCTGCTCTGCATCTTTGAATTTGGAGGATGTGTGTGAGTAAAAGTGAGGCTGAGCATAGGTGTCTGGTAGGGTTGTGCAAGTGTATGAGGTTGTTAAGGTATGCAGGTCCTGTGTTGTGCAGGGCATTGCATGTGTGTGTGAAGAGTTCTGAATTGGCAACGTTTGTGAATGGGGAGGCCAGTGTAGCTCGCAGAGGAGCGGAGAGATGTGGGTGGAGTGGAGATGATTGAGTGTGAGTCTTGCAGGTGTGTTCTGGACAGTCTGAAGTCTATTCAGGAGTTGCTTAGAAACTCCGACGTACAGTGCCTTGCCATAGTCAGTCAGTTTCTGATAAGTGCTTGTGTGACAGGTCTGTTGTTCTGTGACAGCCACTTGAAGATTTTTTTCATAGCATTCGTAGGATGTGGAAGCAAGCGGTGCCCACTGAGTTGACTTGTGCCATTATGATCAGCTTGTCATCAAGGACGATCCCCAGATTTCTAGCATGGTTGGTGGGTGTTGGTGTAGGTCCTAGCTCATTAGGCCATCAAGTGACATCCTATGGGGAGTTCTTGCTTCCAGAGACTATTATTTCCGTCTTGTCAGAGTCCAGTTTCAGGCAGTTGGTTTCCATCCTTTATGCTACCAAGGTCATGTAATCGGTGGTTTATTCTGGTGGTGGGCGTCTTTTCCAATAGGAAGAAGGTTATTTGTGTGTCACCTGTTTAGGAGATGAAGGTGATGCCCTGAGACCTGATGATTTTGGCGAGAAGCACCATGTAGACGTTGAACACTGTTGGGCTGGGAAAAGGGTTGGGCTGAGATATGAATCCCCAGGAGACTCTGTATGCAAGTTTCTAGGCTTCAGATGCAAAGGGCGTCAGTCTGACTCTTTGCGTTCTCCCTATGGGAAAGGAGCAGATCCTGAGCACTGGCCCTAGAATACCACAATTGTGGAGTCTTCTGATGATTGTGATGTAGGAGACTGCGTCATAAGCCACAGAGAAGTCAAGGAGGATGAGGGTGGCTGTTTCCTTTGTGAAGGATGGTCCTTATATTGCCTGTGGCTTCAATGAGTGCAGCTTCTATGCTGTGACTCTTTCTGAAACCTGACTGAGTGTTGTCCAATTGGTGGTAGAACTCAAGGTGGCTTGTGAGTTGTTTGTTGATGGAATTTCCGATTATGGCTGGGTAGGGAAGCAAGGAGATAGCACGGAAGATGGAGAGTTGGCTGGGGTCAGCTGAAGGTTTCTTGAAGAGGGCGGTGACCTCTGCGTATTTCCAGGCTTCAGGGAAGGTAGAGGAGGTGATGGAGGTGTTCATGATGAGAGCTTTGCTGTTTGTTGATGAACTAAGGTAATAGATGTGGTGGGGGCACTAGTCAGATGAGGCCCCAAAGTGAATGGTCCACATGATTACAGCTGTTTCTTTGCTGGTGGTTTTTAAAGAAACCTGAATGTGTGGTATGGCAACATATAGAATACAAAAGTTAGAAAAGTGCATTTTGAACCCCAGACTGAACAATCTCCAACTGAGTGAAAGGCCACATTGACAAAATGCAAATTTGATAATAGTCAGAAAGGTGTAGTCAAAAAGCTGCAGGGCACCTAGTGCGGAATCCCAGGTCATGCAGAAGAAAAGCGTGGATAATTTTTAACAATTAATTACATTAAATTAATTGGAAGTTAATTTAATTTATTATGAAAAATGAACTGGCAAAATAACAATAGGGGAAAAAGAATACACAGTAGACCTTTACTATGTTTACCGTGAATGAAGGTGTAAAACAAGAGTAATGGAGTAGGAAGCTAGTGTGATGGAGCAGAAAAAGAGAATTATTAAGGAATAAAGATAGCAGTGGGTTGAGGCGCACTAAAGAAACAAGTGGGGGAACAAGGTAGAGGGAAGACACAGCACCATGGTGGCCCTCCCGCTACAGATGTTCAGGTGCACATAGGATCGTTAAAGAGGTTGTGGATCTTTCGAGCAGTTGATCAAAGGGCACAGGTAATGGTAACACCCTACCCACATATAAAACAAAAGAATCAAGTTGACCTTGTCACATTTGACAGTGCCACACAAAAAAGAACTAAGGGCCAGAAGTACCAAAGGATTTTGCCCATTCTGTGTCTATGGGAAAAAGCTTTCGTACATATGGCCCTAAGCCCCTTATTTACTACAGATTGCACAAATGTGCTGCCACACAATTTAATACTCATTCTTCTCCATTTAGACACTACTTTGCACTCTAGTTAAAAGATAGCATTCCACAAAATACCTTTGAAAGAGGAGAGCAGGTTTGCTACCTGTAAGGCTGGTTCACCTGCTTTGCTCTATGATGAATGGGCCTGACTCACAAAGGTAAACTAACACTTTGTAGAAAGTTTACTACTGTTTTGATATTCACAAGCTATGAGTGTAATTTTACTACAAGTAATTTTACGACTGTGGAGTCTCCACAACTGTAAAAATTACTAGCCATAAAATTACAATTGTAGTTTGTGCATACCAAAGCAGGAGCAAACATATTACAAAATGTACGTTTACCTTTGTGAATCAGGACCAATATGTCTATCCTTTAGTGAAGAAAATCTCAGTGTGGCTGTAGCAGCATATCTTTTTAAGGTCAGGTGATTTAGAGGCTATAAACATGGTGTGTGTTGTTCTAATTTTTAGTGTGTTTTTACCACAGAAGTTTAAATCAGAATCCTAAGAATTTATGGAACAAGCAAATCATCTGCTGAAATAAAATGCCTTGTTGGGCATTATTAGAAAAATGGGGATTTCTAATTATCCTAGGGTAGCTGGAATTTATAAACTTTCAAGAACGCCTGTTCCACCTAGACTCAAATCACCTATTGATACATTGTGGGAATTGTTTATGGGATAGATTATGGTATAAGATACATTCCACTGCACGCACTGCAAGCCTCACACAGACCCTATATTTTTTTAATAATAGACTTTTCTACGCTCCTGTATGCCTTTACAAACTCAAACCTACACAAACGACAATTGTTGGCGCTGCCTCACTCAGCAAGGTACTAACTTTCACATGTTTTTTTCTTGTCCATCCCTATCTGCTTTTTGGTCCTCAATATGGTCCCGCATTTTAGCAATAGCTCAGATCTCCTTACCAATGTCATATGAAATACTGTTTTTGGGTGGCATACACGAAATCTGGAGTTCACTCAAGCCTCTTGGAAAATTGGTGGAACTCTTGCTTTCTATTGCAATCTCTACTATTACTTCTAACTGGAAATCTTCGGAGAACATTACTCTCAGACAGTGGTGGAATTCTGTATGTTATCATCATAGACTTGACAGCTAAAAGCTTAATTCAACAGGAACTTTCTTCAAACGTCATCAGCTATGGTTGCCATTAAGTAACTATCTATCACGCACTGCGAAGGAAATTGATTTTTCTCCTCATTTTTAAAAATTTCAATATATTTCCTGTTTTTCTTCTATATACTTATTTCATCTTAAAATCGCTGTGACTGTGTCTATTACCTCTCTCTCCACATGGCTATCACTTGATTCCCCTTTCTATCCCTGTAGCTCTTCTTCCTCTCCCTTTCTCTTTATTCTTTCTTTATTCAAACTTGGAGTCTTTGATACAATATTGTGGTACATGCCTAATCCATTTACATGTTTAATGCGCATTTATAAATACAATATTCTTTATTCATATATATTCACAACTGCATATCTCTGTTCTGGCAATGTTAAGTTAATGGTCTTGTATTTGACTCAATAAAAAAGTATTTAAAAAAAAGAAAAAAGGGGATGCAAGATTCCGTTATAATACTGTCTGCCTTTGAACAAGTCACTCTCAAGTGTTCTGTCCTGGTCAAATATTTCAGAGACAGTTATTTAGATTCATTTCTGTTGTTCAGCAGTTGGACTGCACCAAATTCAGATTGAAAGTGCTTTCTTGACACTGACGTTGAGCAGAGAAGGTCTTCCCAGCAATAACAACAAAAAAATCAGCCTTGTATGTTGGAAGGTGTCTCTAGCTAGCAAAAGACAGCTCTCTGGAATATAATGGAGGTTTAATGAAAATATGTAAACAATTAATCCAGTGAGAGAATACATAAAGTAACACTTTGTCAAAACACTGAGATCATCGTTTAAAGAGTCCCCGCATGACTTGCAAGAACAGTGTGCCAATTCCTTTTTCCATTATTATTGCCCCAGGGTTAGCACTAGTTTTGCTGAACTGTTGCCACGTTAGCAACGCAACAATATCATATCAATGGTAAAAACGTGTAAAATGAGATGTAGTTCACTACCGCTCATTTAACATGATTTTTGCACACATGCGGCTGCCTCCAATCGAGGACCTTAGTGCCCCATTTAAAATGTGAAGGGATTGCTGTTCTCCCGCCACACCTAAAGTTGGGAGAACCCCTGGGATCAGGTCAGACTGCAGAGCTTCAGGCCGCTCTACTATAAAACCCCTTTACATAGTGACCCCTCCATCTCACGGTCAGCAGATCACAGTGATAGTTGCTCACCCGACTTAGCAAGGCTACTGCCACTGATTTTCTGTGCCAGTTTGTATTGCATGGCAGCCTGGCAGGGAAAACAAACAATTGTTCTAATGTGTAGTAAGAAAACTCATGCACATCTTTCCTGAAACAAACTTCCGGTTTGGGAGTTTGTTTCAGAAGTTAAAAAAAATGAAAGCCTATTAGACCAAACTAACATGGTGCATGCTCATCTTTCATTTTTGCGGTCAGTGCTTCGGTTGCAACAGCAAATGCGTTAATGGCACAAAGATCCCCACTACACAGGCAGGGATTTCTACATATGCCCAATAGTCTTTTTTGAGAAGGCAAAGGCCAAGGGCTCTGTTAACCCGGCGGTCCGGCAAGCCACTTGTCAGTGCAGCCCTGCCAAGTATCACGCATCATGCGCCATTCTAACGCATTTCAGTGTGGTGGTCCGCATCACCACACTAAAATGGAAAATCACTAATTATGGCGCCTCCAGTTAAGGGAATGCCATAATGCACAGATTAAATGTCTGAGCAGTGCTGGGCTGAGTGCGCTGTGCACTGCCTGCTCCGGGCACGCTAACATCAGGGGCTGGCTCTTGGTGCGCTTGCAGTGGCAGTGGAATAGTCACTCTGTTACAATGTATCTAACCAAGTGAACAGAGACACACCCATCCCTGGGGCGGCCCAACCAACACACACGTGTGAAACTGACGTCACAGTCAGTGAGCGTCCAAATCATAGCCGGAGTTATGTCTGCAATTGCGGCATTATTGGCTCGGACTCAGCTGCGTTTCATTTGGCAGCACCATTTGCAAGAAGTTATAATGTGGCTTCTGCTGCGGCCCCTCTGTGTTGCAGCTGATTAATCCTCCTCTGACCCCCTCCCACTCACCGCAGCAGGCCCAGGCGACCAGTGGTGGTGGTGCCGGTCTGGATTAATTTCTGTCGTGGCCATGGTGGCGATTGAAGTCCTGCGACTCCGGCCCGGACTGGCCTGGCGTGGCTGAGTGACACTGTTGTGCTGATAGGCCTGGGCCACCTAAGCTAGATGTCCAGTACCCTCCCCTCGCCACCCCTGGCCTCCTGAGTTGGCTGCTAGTGCTTTAACACTGCAGCAGCCGGCTGGGGGCCCCCAACATATTCAAAATGGAATCACCATTCATGATCTGTGCCAATTCCTGCCAGAACGCCCTTCCCTCCTCTGCGCAACAGTGAGTCGCATTTACAGTGCCCTTCCATTTCTGGTGTTTTGCAGCAGTTTTAAGATCTTCTTAGAGTTTCTTGTTTCTCAAATGGGTGAAATTGTTTCCCTTGTTTTCATTGCTTGATGTGTGCTTGCGAGAAAGTGTCACTCGTGGTTGTGAAAATGTCACTCATAATTACACTGAAATTATGAAAATGTCACACATAGCAATTTGAAACCTTGGCAGCTATGTCAGAGTCTCATGACTATTATTCTTAGCAGTAGTCCCGGTAATTAAGAGATGTTGCAACAATAAAAGATAAAATGTGATTTCCTGTAATTACTTAGTGCTGTGCCAAGGGCTGGCAATAAATAAATAAACGTCTAATCACAATATGGTATCCCACTGAGTAGGCTCAAGGAGAAATATTGGATAATAAGTTTTCACTATACAGGATAATGAATGCAGGGCATATCCTCCTGGTTGATGTGTTTGCCAAACACAGAATCAGGTAAACAAGTATAAAGTAGGAGCCTGTAACTATGTTGAACTTGTGTGCCAAGTTTAAGCAGTCATATGGGCAAACTGATTTGGCCGGACAGACCTTATTTTCTGTCAGATGCCATGTTTATATGTATAATTGAAGCATACATCCTTTAGGCAAGGTTTTCCACTTGCGCAAGATAAATATTTTCATTCAAGTCTGAAATAGGGGTAGGCATAATATTCTGTTTCACCAGTGGGTGGCACTGGCAGAATTTTGGTGACGCCACATTTTGGCCAAATTCCGCCAATTGCTGCATGGTAGAATTCTTTCTTGTGCAAAGCTATAGGAACTAAGTTGGCGAGCGAGATTGGGAATCCGCTAGTCTCATTTCTGGTCACTAGGAGGACATACACTGAGATTTTTCTAACGCTGGCAGTCACGCCTGTTCACGGTCAGAAAGCTGCTGCTCCAGCAGAATATCTACTTGAGCTGCAGTAAAATCAGCTTGAGTATCTGCGCCCTCTAGTGCACCGCGTGATGCCTTTCACACTGATTTTTCAGCACGGAATGCAATATGGGCACTAAATCTCATCACAAGCAGCGCAACATGCCTATTTCTGCCCGTTGGTGGAACTACATGGATTCTCACTAAGATTTTATGTAACTGTGCAGGTTTCTGTGGAGTCAAATTCTGCGAGTTCCACCGACCACAAGCCTGAAAATCTACTTGAGCTGCAGTAAAATCAGCTTGAGTATCTGCGCCCTCTAGTGCACCGCGTGATGCCTTTCACACTGATTTTTCAGCACGGAATGCAATATGGGCACTAAATCTCATCGCAAGCAGCGCAACATGCCTATTTCTGCCCGTTGGTGGAACTACATGGATTCTCACTAAGATTTTATGTAACTGTGCAGGTTTCTGTGGAGTCAAATTCTGCGAGTTCCACCGACCACAAGCCTGAAAATCTACTTGAGCTGCAGTAAAATCAGCTTGAGTATCTGCGCCCTCTAGTGCACCGCGTGATGCCTTTCACACTGATTTTTCAGCACGGAATGCAATATGGGCACTAAATCTCATCACAAGCAGCGCAACATGACTATTTCTGCCCATTGGTGGAACTACATGGATTCTCACTAAGATTTTATGTAACTGTGCAGGTTTCTGTGGAGTCAAATTCTGCGAGTTCCACCAACCGGTAAACATCCTTTATGCCGAATTTTTTATAACGAAGTCCTGGTTAACGAAAGCGGAACAACGCTTTCTTTAACCACGACTTCGTTATTTTGTGCCTTAACCACGCATGTCCTGAACAACGAACATGCATAGTTAAGGTACAAACAAGGGAGTCGGCTGAGGAGGACGACGCAGATGACAAGGTGACGACTCAGGTAAGTGGGGGGTTTTAGGTTTTGGGGTGGGGTTGGGGGGGTGGGGCATTTTTGGTTTTTCGGGCGGGGGTGGGGGGTGGGGGGTTTTAGGTTTTGGGGTGGGGCTGGGGGGGTGGGGCGTTTTTGGTTTTGGGGAGGGGGTGGGGGGTCGGGGGTTTTAGGTTTTAGGGTGGGGTTGGGGGGTGGGGCGTTTTTGGTTTTGGGGAGTGGGTGGGGGGTCAGGGGTTTTAGGTTTTAGGGTGGGGTTGGGGGGGTGTGGCGTTTTTGGTTTTGGGGAGTGGGTGGGGGGTCATGGGGTTTTAGGTTTTGGGGTGGGGTTGGGGGGTGGGGCGTTTTTGGTTTTGGGGAGTGGGTGGGTGGGCAGGGGGTTTTAGGTTTTGGGGTGGGGTTGGGGGGTGGGGTGAGGGATGTAGGGTGAATGGTGCCTATTGCTAATGATTTTATCAGGAATGCCTTTACAACGAAATATCGTTGTTAAGGCATTCGTGGTAAAATCATTAGTAGTAAAGACGAGGTCGGTGTTCCGACTTCGTTGTTAAGGTTAGTAGTAGTTTAAGATTCGGTGTTCCGTCATATAATCCCACCGACCACAAGCCTGAAAGAGGAACTCATCTAAACTTAAGTGTCGTCTGAGTTATGAATGACGAAACACTCTTGGTTCCTGAAGGACTCTGTAGAACTGCGATGTTAAATGTTAGAACGTGGTGAAGTGAATGCAAGTTTAGAATGCTGTGTTTGCGGTTACACGCAGTTGAATAAAGACGTGTAACATACAGCTCTGTGGGTGACGTAGTTATTGGCGGGTACACCAGCTGCGGAACACGCTACAAAAACCATGCACAATTATCCAGGGACAGGGGTTAAATAATACTCCATGGAGTGATGCACAGGAGAAAAGGAGCATGAAAATGGTAGGAGCTGGAAAGTAGGATGGGGAGGGGCAGCTTGAAATGTGTGTTTTGGGCGTGACGCAGGCATGGCATTACTCTATACAGAGAAGCAAAAACATGCAGGCGAGAATAGTTTAACCTGTGAAATTACAATAATAGAAATGCAGCTAAATTATGCACATTACTCCTGCCATATTGTCCTTCTAGTCACTAAATCTGAAGTACTGATAACCAGTGCAGTAAGAGGTAGTTCCGTTCTTTGGGGGAAAAATCCTAAAGAAGGAACACATTTAGCGAGTGCGAGCAGCAGCTCTTGCTTGCTGCTGTGCTCTGTGCATTTAGTGCTATTTCGTATCACACAATGCATCCTCACGTTCATTTTGCATGCAAGGGGACATTCTGTGCTAAGAAAATAGTGCTAAATGCTGAGAATAAGTTGGCGGAATATCTTACCCCAAGAGGACATTTAGTGAGTGCGAGCACCTGGTTGTTATTTGTGTTCTGTTGCATTGTTCACGATAGTTCTTAGCACAAAATGCATCTTTGTGTCAATTTTAAACGCAATGGGGTATTTTTGTGGTAAGAATTAGCAGTAAACGCAGAATGACTCTTCCTGCATAATTCTGCGTAATCTTGTGAATTACTGGGTAATTCCATAATGATTACACTACAAGGAATTATGTGAGTTATGCCTACCCCTCGTCAAAAAGAAAAGAAGGAAGGTAAAACTAACTTAAGTTAATAGTTTTGGATGAGCAATTATGACACTGTTATTTGGCAACCGAATAGAGCACGTCTATGCATGTATGACTTCAAAGTGCATTCGTGAGCACGGACCTTTTCCAAGGTTTCCGTATGACGTATTTCTAGTCGATTCTCTCCTGGGGAGGGCCAGTTTCTACTACACACTAGTGTAGCTAGCATAGCCAAGGAGCTGTGGCCTTGCTACCCAGCTGCCCCTCTGTCCTCACTTTTATTTCGGGCGCTGCTGAAGTATGGAGGGGCAAGACATCTGATCTCGTATTTATACAAGGCCATGCTGGCTAAAAGACTCAGTTTCCGGCTAGAATGGCATGGGTAGCAGTCTTGGTGGTTCAGATTGAAGAGTCACATTGTCATAGGATATGCTCACAGGTGTATACAGATTCTTGTAAGGCAAGATTTAAATGAGCCCTCTTTAACTATCTGCATCATACTTATACTACGCAGATACTACTCCATAGGAAAGATCACACAGAGCCGAAGGGGTGCTACTGCTGCTCGGACCAAATAGCATCCTTCATACACCTGGCCTCGTCTTGCCCACCGGTTAGGACATTCTGGGAGACTGTGGTGCAACATCTAGGGGCAGCCTGTGGAATACATGTAGAGCAGGACCCTGCGGTTGGCCTACTGGGAGATGTAAAACCACATAAGGGAAGAAAGGTAGAGTATAAATGTACCCAATTGACGCTCCTATTAGCAAAACGGAGGGTGGCTATTACTTGGATGGCTCACGCAGGACCAAGTGTCAAACACTGGAAAAGGGATGTGTGGATTGGGCGGTGAAGAAGGATGTTCGCCTTAGGTGAAGTCGGAGGGACGATAAAGTAGAAGAAAACCTGCAGACCTGGGGAACATTATTAACTAAATTTGAAGAAGGGGAAAACCACTTATAGGAGAACTCGACATACAGTACAAGATAAAGGAGGACGGTGGTAAAAATGGTACCATCACAAAGAAGTGAGGGGAATAAATCCCAATAGCAATATACATAATAACAGCATTACATAAATGTGTGGTGATAAAAGTGAATCAAATGCCGAATAATTGCACATAGCCGTAATCTTAATTGTTTCATTGTTGTTGATATGATTGTTAAAAGTCGTGCTTCAATCGATGTATGTACAAAAAAATAACAACACAAAGATTCTAAAAAAAATGTTTGTCCTCTGAGTCATTTTACTCGGTTGCTACTCATCCTGGGCTTGCACTTTTTATTAGGTCTCGTCTGCGACAGTGCATGTGCTGCATGCACTCTCACTTGCGAGAGATAGTGGATGCAACAAAGGGGCTTGCAGCCTGCCTAACTGCTTAACATTCATTGGCTTCATTGTCACTCTTATTTGCTACCTTCTAATTGGCCAGTGTGTGTTGGCCTTACTCCCTTTTTTTCGGCTGGAACATGAACCAAGTACAGATTGCTTCAGCTTGATTGTTTGTTTCTTTCAGTTGAAAATGCTGTGATTGAGGCACAACTTTTATTTTTTCTTCTTCCCTGCCGTCCTTGTTGAACCTCTTGCCATTTCTAGCTATGTTTTACTATGGCACCCACACTTCAAACAAACTCTTTTCTTCTTTGAAATGGATGTTAATTGTGACAACTGATGTTATCTGCTTCATATTGTATTTTCACTAAGACATGGGCGCAATTAGATTCTTTATTAGAGAGGATCTTTTCCAAAATGTCATTTTTTTCCTTTTTCACGTATGGGGATATTAACTGATGTGCTCACAATCACAGGAGTGTTGTGCCAAGACTTAACACACATTGGTAAAGCTAATAGGTTTTGCCTTTGAGATTATTGGCTCTGCCATTGCCTTTTGCTCATGCTGTGCATCATGGACATTGCTGACTTTGGCAATGATTTGTAACCATGCTGTATAGCAGCATCATTGATGTGCAGCATAGCTCAAAATAATAATAATAAAAAAGGACTGTGATGCAACCAGTGCCAGTACCCTTTTAAAAAGAAACTGCATTAGCTCTAGCTGTAGCATTGCACTTTTTAAAGTTAGTTTTAGCCACACTACAAACCATCCGTGCTGCTGTACAGCATGGCTACAAAACATTGTCAAAGCCAATAGCTCTCACAGGCGAGATGTATTGTCTTTGCCAATGCTTGGTCTTATTTTCACCGGTGGCACATATTGGTCGCCTGATTTTTTTTCTTCCATTTTTGATCCACAGTTCAGGAAGCATGAGCCGCATGCCACATCAAGGCGAGGTTGCTGTAGCAATGGTATCCTTAGATTAAATAATATTTCTCTTGGCTGACCTGTCTTATGTGTGTTGGCCGGTCTGCCAAAGCTGCGCCCTTAGAGTCCAACACATGTTCAGAAATTAAGTATGGGAGTGAATGTACTTTTTTGTTTTGTGCAATGTTTTGAGGCCACGCCTTATTGATTTCTTTTTTTGTCTACAAAACAGTCACATGCTTTTTAGGATACTAAATAAATGTCCCTTTTTATTTTTCTTAAAACTGCACACATCTTGAATGGGCATGGTAAAAGGGTAGTTGGCTTTCCTGGGGATTAAATATGGATCTGACTCTACGTGAAACTCTTGGGTTCAGCTTTAGTTATTCGAGTCAAATTGTTTGGAGATGTTATTAAACACCCAACAAGACCTTTAGATTTAAAGAGCTCCCGCCTTAGCCTCTGTGTGAAGCTCATAGGCTGCATGTAGAACTAGCTGAAAAAGTGGGGACAACTTGTCAGTATCTTCAGAGAAAACAAGTGAATGTCAAATGTATTTTTTTCTAAATGTTGAAAAGGTATTTTTCTTTATGTCCTCTGAAATGTAATTATGTAAGTTCCTTATGCTAGCAAGGCGAGAAGGCAGAACAGGTAGGAATCAAGGTTCTGCACCTGGCTAAAGATCACACTAATTGCGGGTGTATTTAATAAAGTGCCTGCAACACCATCAACTGATCTTAGTGCTACATCCACATATAGTCCATTACACACTTGCCTAACGCAAGAGTAGAAAAATGGAGTTTCTAACAATTTCTGGAAATGCCTATAACTCCCCAAAGTCCTAACCTTCAAGGAAGAGCATTCCATAAGGAGAGAGTCAACCGTGAGATTGGACCATCTCCTTACTGTGAGCTACAGAAACAGGGGATAGTCATGAGCCTTTGAGCTATGAAATGTGAGTTTCAACAAGTGGCTATTAACTTTAATTTAGAACCATTAACATAGAGGACCAAAAGAGCCATACACAGCACCTTTACCTCGACGCCAGCCAGAAGCAGGAGCCAGTGAGACAGCCAGGGGTAGAGCTGAAGCTCTGCTGCTGGCTGTTGTCAACAGGCGAGCAGCCGCAATCATGACTGACTGTAATCTTCTCATTAGATAAGCAATGTTGCCAAGAAATGGAGTGGTGATATAGCTCAGGAAAAATATAATAGAAGAATGGTAAACTCACGTTCAGTGCTTGGGACTGAAAAATACATGTGGATGCCATCATCTGCACCTATGGGTCCAATGAAGGGCCAGAGCCAAGTGCTGGAAATATTCACCGACGCCAGAGAATTGGGGGTGATGTATTGCATTTTGCTGCAAACTCTTCAAATGCTGTGAATGATCTTAAGTAATTCATGATACAATAGTGATATTCTTCTAAACTAAAGCTACACCCCACCTCCTCAGTAAAAATAAGCTTGAGCCATGTGTGATAAAGGATAATTCTGGGAATGCGCATGTCTCAAAGAAATAAGCAGCATTTTAGTACATCGTGTGACCACTAGCTGAGACTTCAGTAACACACGTGGGAGGTTGCGGGTGTGTGTGCGGGGGCGATGGGAGTGTCCAAATTGTTGTCTTGGTGATGCAGTACACGGCTTTACATTGTGGAAGAAGTGATGACTTCAATCCCAACAAGAGACAGACAAGCATCAAAACACATTATTCCATGCAGTCCACATTTTCACAGTCCCTTTATCACAACGGGCAGAACAAGGGAAACATCAAACCTTAGTAAAAACGGGCGCGGAGGAGGCGCTGCTGCTATTCGATCCCTCCAGCCGGTACAGGTATGAAGTTGGACTTTGGACCTGAAAAGCAAAGTCACAGTCAGATCAAATTCATCTGCGTAACAGGTAAACATTCCAACATTTCTCAAGGTTTCAACCTTTAAGCCAAGTATTTTGCAGACTTGCCTTTGCAATCTTGTTCTTTTAAAGTATTTCAGGGTTATTTCGAAATGTCTACATCCAACAGAAAGGAATCAGTTCTCATTTGGCTAGTTTGATGGCCATCTCACTTTCATGATGTTTTCATGATATGAACCTGATTGCCTTAGAGCCAACTGTTTATTAATAGTTGGCTAATACACTAATGCACATATGAAATATAGAGCCCTAATCACAAATAGTAGTCATAAATCTGCACCCCTACACGCACTCTGATGCACAGGTGAAGATTCCTGACTTCGAGATATTCTCAAAAACTACCAGTAGTCATTTGGAAAGCTTCACCAGCCGCAACTTTCCAGGTGTACGACTGGAAAAGTCATGTGGCATTTTTTAATAGTAGCATTCCTCCAAAACACAATTATATGCACAGCAATGCTACACATTGTAATAAGGCATTGTACAATTGCACATTTGTTTCCACCAGGAAGATATTTTTCCAAGCAGAAGAATCCCTTCCCATACACTGTGACATTGTCTGAGGATGACCCGTCCCATTTCCCAACCTGGAGTGGGCTTTACTCCAGGCTTTGTCAAGAGTAAATGTTTACCATTTCCAGGTGGATAAGTGATGGAGAGCAGTTTGTGAAAGCCCAAATACTGGCGTGCTTCCAGGCTTTCACAAACTAACAAGGTTAACTCTCCATTGCTTGCATGGGATTTACTCTTGCTGAATATTACACTTATGTGTGGTAGCCTGTTCTGGAGGAATAAACAGATCCATGGCTGCCAGATCACCTTTTATGAATCTGTAGCAGCTGTAATACAGCAACATTCGATTGCAAAACTACTTTTACGACTGAAAATTGTTTTGTGAATTAGGCTCGTGATCTTCATTTAGATGAACACTCCAATTCACTGTCCTGTGGGGAAATACCGCTAAGGTGTCAGAAGAGAATAGCCATGGGTAGCACCAACCCATCAGAACATGGGAAAATACTTGAACAAAGACATTCATAAAAGCACAGGACAAGTCCCATCAGTTCTAAATTTAAACACGAATTTGATCGATTGAGAGTGGGTCTTTCACAATTTATGTGTTGTATTTTTTGTGAGCAAATGCACCCACTAACCTAAAATGGACAAGTAACAATGTAGAGTACAACCATATATGCTCTATGTTGTTTGGAGCATAACAACTGTGCGGATTGGATACCTCTATGACAAAATTGTGTAAATTGTTTTCAGAATATCCCATTTCAGAAAATTACTGACCAGGGAGATTATTGAAATTAACGATGTGATCCTAGCAGTGAGTTGTTTTTCCACACAGACTTTTCCTCACCAGCGGTGGTGCCCTGACTTCCTCCCCACTGGCCGAGGAGAGATGGGCCCGTGCACTGGGGATGAACAGCTAGCCTGGAGTGACCCTGGCGAGAGGTGACCCTCCCACAACTAGGGCGATCGGTGCCCAACACTCAGCGGAGTGGGTGTGCCCACAAGGTTTCAGGGTATCCAGCCAGATGGGGTGCTTTGAGGCGGTTCCCCCACAGGAGCCACTGAGGAAGGAGGGCATGTCTACCTCTGAGAAAATGTCATGAGAGAAGAGTGGAGGCCCTTGCCCACGGGGCAGGGCCGGCTGAGGAAGGTAGGCCACACCGGCAGGACTGCACTACACACCAGACCCTCGGCCACGCAGGCCGCTATATAGACAGCTTCCCCCTAGGGGACATCTGATGAGTAGCAGCCCCCACTACGTGCCCGCATGGACTTTACTGTCCTCAACCTGGTGAGATGCTATAGGGGAAGTGCCCACACAGGAGCCTCTGGGAACAGAAACCACGCCTACCCCGGGGTTGCCAACATGGGTTACCCTGATTTACCCTCATTGAAGGGGGGCAAGGGACGGCTCAACCCTGGTGACTCAGTGCTGCACTCATCCTCTGCATGACACAGGCAGTAACATACTCTACCTTTTGGACCCACTGGGAGGGACGCCCATAGCCATAAACTAATTGGACTGAGCTCCTACTAACAAGGGCCCACACAAATTGAGGGAAGCATGCCTACTGCTGGAAGCAACACCAGGTGCCACCATGGGGAAACTGGAGGCTAGGGCACAGGGATCATGCCCAGTGCTGCAGGATTTGCAACCAGACATGTCTAACCTGGAAATGTCCCTGGATCCATTGCCCCAGGCCCTGCAAGTTACCCTAGACAAGATACCGTGGGCCATCAAGGCCATCCCTGGTTCTCCAAAGGGACCTAGGGATGGTGTCAGTTGAGCTGGGTCTGCTTTGAGCTGACCAACAGAAACTGGTGGACAGGGTCAAAGATACTGAAACGTCCCTGACCAAGTTGGAGCCTTCGCACCAAGCCATGAAGACCCACTTACCCACCGACTGGAACGCTGCGCAGATGTTGAAGGATGCAGTCAGTGTAATAACGTGTGCATAGTGAGTATCCTGGATGGGACTGAGGGGCCCGACATTGTGGCCTAGCTGGAACCTTTTCTATGTCCTGTGGTGGCCCCATCCCAGCTCACACCCTTCTTTGCCCTGGAGAGGGCACACTGGGTCCCAGCTCGACCACCAGCCCTGGATGCCCTCCAGACTCATGGTCACCAAACTATTACACTACAGAGACAAAGACATACTGTTGTAATGCGCATGGAAGGTGGGCCCATTCTGAGTAGGTAATGGCCAGGTCACGCTGTTCCCTGACTTTACAGCTGGTGTGCTGGCCAAGCAGGCCTCCTTCTTTGAGTTGAAAGAAACTCTGCAGGAAGAAAGGACCCAGTACTCACTTATCTTACCAGCCAAGTGGAAGATAATGTAGGATGGCAACTCCCACTTCTGCCAGGACTCCAATGAGGCCTGATCGTGTCTGGAATCGTACTAGACTGGGACTAACAGACCATGGACCAACACCGGCAAGGGCCACATATGCCTCGGGAAACGGCATAAGTTACAGAGGGGCCCACGAAGGGGAGTGCTGATGAAGCCCACCCAGACACAATTGGACATGGATAAAGTGGCGGCACTGCAGGCTGGGGCATTGCTCATCGAGGGCAGGGCCTCCAACGCGGATGATAGCAGCGGATCAGAATGCCGGGCAGGCACCTCCAACTCAGATTCGCTGCACCTTGATGATGAGAAAATACCTAAGATGACTTCCCAGACTGCTGCGAACATTGCTTAAGCTGTTTCCCTCTACTTAATGTATCTGACCCCCAATATGGGCAACAATTGCAATGCCTGTGTCAGCACGGCTACCAGAGGCTGCAAAACTGATATGTCCATGCCCCCCCCCACATATCGTCATTGCAGAGATTGCAGAATGGTGGTGTTGTGTGTTACTAACCTTTCTAAACAGTAACGTTTAGGTGGCAGCCGTGTTGGGCTGCTCTGAGGTCAGGGAGTTGGGACTTTTGTTGTTCATTGTTGTTCAAGGCTGTCTTGGGAGTGAAAGTGATGTGTGAGGGGGGCTGTCAGAGGTGAGTTGGTTGGGTTAATGACGCACTGCATCCATCATGACCACCTCACCTAATACTTACAAACTGATGACATAGAATGAACGTGGGTTGGGATCAGCAGCCAAGTGCCCCAAATTCCTGTTAAATCTAAAATGACGGAGGTTCATATTGCTCTAGTTGAAGAAACACACCTCACGCTTACAGAGGCTGATCACCTCCTGCAGTGGTGGCAGCACCACATTCATGCCACTACCTATTAGGCCTTTGTGAGGGGGCATTGATCTGGGTGAGGACAGGGGTCCTATTTGAGGCCATAACAATGGTATGTATGAGGAGGGCCACTATATCTTGGTGCAGGGACAGCTTTGCAGTAGGCCACTGGTCTTAGGTAGCCTTCTTCCATGCCCTGTCGACATGGCTTGGCTGCCTAGCGGGGGCCACTCCTTATTGGGAGCAACTTCAACTGCATATTTGACATGACCTTATTCTGCCACTGCTCGCAGCAGAGGCCTATAGGGCGGCAGCCAACCTGACCAAATGGGTAACACACTGGGACATGGAGGACCCCGGCACACTCAACACTCAACACACAACAGACAGGGACTACTCCTTTTACTCAGGGCTATATCAGGTACCTACTAGGACCAACTGCTTTGTATGCTCTAAGTTCTTCAGTGGCTGCATAACGCACATGGAGTACTTGGGCCATACCCTGTCAGACCAACATCTCTCTCCTCCTGACGCTGCAACTGCCTGACAAACGCACACTTATATCCATGTTACGGCTGCATTCGGCAGCCCTTGAGGACGCTCTCTTCAGGGATGTCTTAGCACACCAAGTGACTGGATACTTTGCCTCAAACCTTGGGATGGCATCAAGTCCGTGGCTGGAGTGGGAGGCCTTTAAGGTGGACTGGGCAGTCACTGGGTATCTGCAGGGATCTAGAACGGGCCCTTCTGAAAGTGAAGGATGACCTCCATACTTGCTATAATGAACGGGCACAAATCCAGAGGCTCTCCCATGACTGTTAAAGACCTGAGAGTTATAAAATGTAGCCCTGAAGCCTCTCAGATGCCATGGTTATAAGACCTACATGAGTCGAGCCCATGAGGAGAAAGGGAAGTCGAAGGAAACTCCTGACCTGGTTGGTCCGTCCTGAAATATGGAGGTCCCCTGTCAACCGCCTGATGACTTCGGGTAGGACTGCCCTCTATTCCAGGATAGATATCAACAGGGCATTCTGGGCTATTATGTCTCTCTCTATCGACATATGGTCCTTTTTTGGACCGCTTGTCTCTTCAGTGCCGCCCGCTGCAGAACAGGAGTCACTGGCTGCACCAATGTGAAAGTGGAACTCCGTAATGCCATTAAATCCATTGCATCGGGCAAAACACGGGGAGCTTATGGACTCACTTTGAAGTTCTAAGTGTCTTTCGTGGGAGAGCTGGTGCCGAGAGTAGCAGAAATGTATACAGAGGCTTACGAGGTGGGAATACTCCTGGCCATGACCAGGGAATCCTTGGTAGTCCTCCTGCCTAAATCCCTTCTAACAAAGCGATGGTATTTGACTTTCAACCCCTCCCCATGCTTAATTCAGACTTTAAAATACTTAGCAAAGTACTGGCCTCTTGGTTATTACCCCACATGCAAGTACTGATTCACACTGATCAGAACACGTTCATACCAACCCGCAATACTTCCCTTAACATTCGTAGACTACTCTATCCTCTATGCCCGCAACCGACCCCCCAAGGCTCATACAGTGATCGTGTTGCTGGACCTTTAGAAGGCCTTTGACACAGTGCAGTGGGACGTCTTGGAAGCTACCATGCTGCAAATGGGTCTGGGAACTAGATGGACGCCCAAGGGAAAGGATCAGGATTGGATGAATGGTCTTTGAGGCTTACAAGGTGTTCAGGGATACCAGGCATGGATGCACCCTGTTGCCCCTGTAATTTGACATAGCCATCGAACCCCTGGCCGGGGGTTCCGGACAGAGGAAGCGGACTGGGGAATAGACATGGATGGTACCGTTCATGTCATCTCACTATATGCTGACGTACTCCTTATTTATCTTCAAGATGGTGTCAAGACTTCCCCAGGCACTGCAGCTTCTTGAAGAATTTGCCTGTACTCGGGTCTTCAGTAAACCAGGGCAAGATGTGTGTTCCCAGTGGATGGTGTAACATGCTCCCTCACCTCTTGCCCACCTGATATACTCTGGGCTCCACGCTCCTTTCGATATCTGGGCATTCAGATTTTCCACAACTTGGTAGACCTACGTGAAGGTAACCTGGGGAAGGCTCTTGGGTCTCTTAAGTCCTGTGCCCCGTTTTTGGTGCTCACTCAAAGTGCCAATCATGGTGCACATAGCTATTTCTAAAATGATTATGCTCCCAGGGCTTCTTTGTTTCTTTGTGAATCTTCCAGTGAAGGTTCTGGTGGCCTGGTTCTGGAGACTTGAGATTCTCCTTGGAGAACTGATCTGGGATGGCAGACGCCACAGTGTTGCATAGACTACCCTCCGCTGTCCCCTACTCGAAGGCGGAGTGGGAATGGCAGATTTTGAATTATGCGGCCCCACTCCAGTGGATAACTAAGGGGTTGGATGGAGCGGATCAAATGGAACTTGAATCGATGGGCTCTGAACCCAAACAGGTGCTGTTACTGGCGAAACTCCTGCAACCTGCCATGACGATTCCATGCCTGCATATACTTCACGTCTTGTTCTGCTGGTGATGTGGGCTACGACGCCCTATGTCCCCCAACTACTGTTGGTGGGACTGCCTTGACCTTCTTCAGGCTAGTGACACTGAGGGGGTTATTACAACTTTGGAGGAGGTGTTAATCCGTCCCAAAAGTGACAGTAAAGTGACGGATATACCACCAGCCGTATTACGAGTCCATTATATCCTATGGAACTCGTAATATGGCTGGTGGTATATCCGTCACTTTACCGTCACTTTTGGGATGGATTAACACCTCCTCCAAAGTTGTAATAACCCCCTGAGTGTCTTTTCCAGGCAGGCATCCTGATCCCCCTCAGGGACTTGTCAGAACAGTTAGGCCTACCCCTGGGCACATTCCTTACCTATAAAGCACTTGTCCTTGCTTACCCATGCTTTCCAGGACTTGTGGGGGTTGGCAGAAAAGGAGCCTCCCACGCACAGGGTCCTCCAGCTTCTACTGACAGTGGGCTCTGGAAGCCACTTGGTCACATGGTTCTATACGGCAATGGATAGCCAGGCCAGGAGGCAGTATACGCCCTCCGGGGATGCAGGTCTGCAGACTTGGGCCAAGATCTGATGGACCCTGAATGGGGAAGGGTGTTGGCTTAACCCCAAAAAGTTTCTCACAATTCTAGTTTCATATATATTAAATACAACTATTTCCAAAGGACTTACCTCACCCCACACAGGTTCAGGGCTATCTATGGCAGAGACTCCAGGGAATGCCCCCATTGCACGGCATTAGACTCTGACTTTGGACACATGACCTGTGGGTGCCCTGTGCTTTCTAGGTTTTGGGATGAGGTTGTCACAAAACTTAACAAGACCCTGAATAGAACACTTAACAATACTCCTGAAGTTTGCCTCTTGGGTCTCTTCCCCAGACCAGCCACTAAGAAGGTAGGGAACATATTTCTTGACTTAGCATTGGCACTGGTAAAAAGACACATTGCTATGGCCTGGAAGTCACTGGGGGGTACCAAACTGGGAACCTGGGTGAAGGATTTCACCCTTTGGGCCCAGGCCGAGAAGAGAGCCATGGCCCAGGAGGAGGCACTGGGGATCCATTGCAGGCCCATAGCACCACTCTGGACAGAAGAGGTGGATGAATGCGAATCTGTCATGACTGCAAATGAGCTGACAGAGGATGAGGGTGAGGGACCAGCTGAGGAGCCATGACCCTGCTGAGGGCTTGGGAGTGGGAATTGATGGGACCATGGGGGCAAACGGGCTGGGACCACCTGAGGGCAACCATGGGGGTTGTGTGCTGACTCCAGTGGGCTCCCATACTGCCCCAACCTGAACCAGGTGTGCCCCCCTCATCCTCCCAGCAACACAACCCCCTATTTTCTATCCCTGACACTGTCAGCACCCTCCACTGGGACAATAAGGCATGCATGGACACAGCTACAGTTTATATGTTACCTTCCATGTTTTCTCATTGTTATTCATTGAGTAATGACCTCCTGGCACTACAGTCACACCCCTGACCCCCACGAAGGAGTGTCAGATCACGAATACACTACAAAAAATATTATGAAAAGCGAAAACTCCATACATTTTGATGGGATCACCATACATGCTGTTGTATTATCCCTCCTAATGTCAAAGGCAACTGTTATGTGCATTCCATAATACTGTGCTTATCAAAATGCTAATAAAACTTGTGTTAAAAAAGTACTTCAACACTCTATATTCAAGAGAGTTGCATTAACTTGATGATCAAATATACAGTTGGAGTTGATTCTATGGTGAAGTGCCAGTCACTGCAATGTATACTGCCCACTTGAGAGTAACACCACTTGCAAACAGCCAATGGTCTGTTGTAGAGAATGAGCGCCTTTTACTGATAATACTGACAATACTTTGCTGAATTTCTTGGAACTTAATCCTGATTAGCATTTCAACCGAGACAACTTACTCACTAGATCTTTAACCTATGGCCAACCAAGAACAAGCTGCATAATTTGATCATACGCTATGCAGATGGCCCTATCCTGAACAGCATGTCATTTTATAATCAAAATCTGGGTAAAGTTCCAATTCAAATAGATAACCTAACAATGAAAAAGCCGAAAAAAGATAACCACCTGAATCAACAGGATATGCCTAGGGATACTCAATAAAGTGCTGATCTTAGACAAATTGTATAAGATGGTGGTGTGCAACATTGGACACTTTTGCTACTTTTGGCTCAATGTCGGAGTCAAAAAAATCCCCTCAATGGTATACTATATGTGTTGTTTTCAAAGGAGGACCAAATGCGCTGATCAAATCAATCCAAAAAATAATGGGTTTGAGGTACTCAAATGTAGAATGTCAATATTGCCAGCACTGAGACAGAGATGCTTTGCCGACATCCACTGTTTAAGTGTCAGCAATTATTCTGCATTTATAATAGGATTTGAAAAGCCCTTTCATATGATCCTCAAGAATTTGAATATCATCAGCATACATTTGAAACCCTAACCCATAAGCAGTGATGATAGGTGTCAAAAGGATCATTTAAATAGTGAATAAAAAGGGTGAGAAAGCAGAGCCCTGGGGGACTCCATAGGTCTAATAATGTACTGTAGAATTAAATTGCCCCAACTGGATTTGATGGTGTTATTAAGAGTTGCGAAATGTATTCTTGGTGCATTTGTGGGCACAATCACTTTACAAGAAGATGTGACTTCGTGACTGAAGATGTGAGAGACGCACACAGAAAGATTTAAGACAGAGTAGACAGTGAGCTTGTGCTATGGAAACATCTATATTTTACTCACCTGCCAGAGATAGAACAAATTGATGTTGATGTTGATGTTGTATGCTACTGAATAAACACAGATATTATTTAAAAATGTATAGCTTTTCTTACATGTAATACATGGGACTAAATCAAAGTCAACCACTATTTAGCCAATCAGTTGCTTCAGAATTAGCACACATGTTCACTAATCTCTTTATCTCTTCAGCCAAAAGTGTGCCTTCCTGTCTTGTACAGAGCTTAATGAATTTATTTGTAATCTTAGAACTCAGTTTGCATAGATTTGATACATTTGGGAATACTTTCTTCAGCAGATCCAATCTTCCCGCACAGAGTATACTTCTAAACCTGCAACAATGATAATCCAGAAATGCATACTACATGTTCTTAAAATGTTTTCTGGACACAGAGAACAAGAGGTGGAAAGGTCATTTCTTGAAAGATGTCACAAATAGAACATATTTAAACAGGGGCCTAACTGAAGAGAGGACTGAAAATAATGTCCCTCATTTCCAGTGTGGCGGTAATATCTGGAGGTAATACCGCTTGCAGAAATAATTATTAATACCACACTGTAGATATGGTACCAGCACATCATTGTCACAATATCATCTGACATAGGTATTGTGTCTTAAATATGTTTTACGAAAATATGACTCCATTAGAGTTACAAATAGAAAATCTAAGCCCAATTCAACAATAGCCTTAATGCTATATGGACAGAAAAAAACATTTGTGCCTGAATCAGTATTACACATGGAGCACCCAGAGTACAAGGGAAGGGTGGGGATATATAAATGTTTTTTTTGTTAACTAAAGGTGGCATCAAGAATTAATTTTATGATGAGTAGACGCTCATCTGCTAGACTGAGGCTCACAGCATTTGCTTTACAGCAATTAACACATGGACTGTCAAGCAATGTATTGAAATTAAGCCAAGGTCAGGGTGAAAAACAGGAAACTTGCATTATTACAGGAACTGCAAGAATAATGAATTTAAAAAATAGAACAGGGAGAGGATTTGTAGTAAAAAGAGAAAATATCACATATATGATAATAGGTCCACTGTGTCCACCATTAACCATGGTGGTCAGGCTATGCAAAGGAAAACTCAAGAAGAGAAACGTAAGGAAGGGGCTTAGTGGAGGAAGGAAAATAAAATGGTGAGGGAAGGAACATCTAAAACAAACAGATAGAGTGACAGCGGAAAGATACGTATGGGGAACTGGGGGGCAGGGAAGGGGGATAGAGGACATGCACCTGGGAAGATTAGGAAGGGTTTGGCAGTTCTGCCCAATCCAGGGATATCTAAAAAGAGGAGACCGGTGAAGTGTGTAAAGAAGGTAACTAGGTTAGTTAAAAAGGTACACAAGCAGAAGAAAGGAAGGAGCAACCAGTTGAGAGAACCAGTAGATTACTCAAAATAAGAGAGGGTAAAGGAATTATGCACTGAAAAGGGGGATCTAAGGAGGCTACCACAAACGGTCATTTTGGAAAAATTCATTCAAAAAAGAGACCAGTTGAAATAGCTTGTGCAAGACAATTTTTCATCCAAATCACATGCTGCAATTTCATACTACCCATAACGTAGCAGTGCTACATCTGGGTGTACGTAAGCGGTATCTGCCCTATTTTCAATGCTCTAAAGCATAAGGTTTCAGAAAGATTATTCATTTATATTATGTTACTGCATCAGTAAGGTCACGGCTGGTGTTAGGCACCGGCAGGCTTGGTGATCATCTAGATTGTTGAGTCACGGTGAGTACCCACCCTCTTTTTCCCCTATGCTCCAGCATCTTTGAATGTAGAACCAAATTTGAGAGAGCAACTTACATTATGTCTATCACCTAACACCTCATGGCCACCATGCTTTCCCCGGTGGCCAAGGGACTCAATCTGCCATCATCAGACAGTTTGCTGTCCAGTGGGCATTACTGACAGTCATTGAAATGAGTAATTTCTATAGTGTTTACGCAATCATACATTGCTGACAGGGCTAATGTATTTTAAAATGGTTACAAGTCAAATTTATTAATAACAATATATATTTTGAGAAACTAACTGATTTATATAGCAACTACTTTGCCAAATCACACTGGCTTCGGCAACTTCATAGTCTGGATTTAATCTCCATCTCAATCCTTGTGACCACTACAGTCAAGTCTGCCCATTTTTATGCTTCACCTACTAAGGAGTGCAAGCTGTGTGGTTGCAAGATACCTACTGTGAGTTTACTAAGAGCGTACAGGGGCTTACAGCCCACCCACTGCTTACCATTGGTTGGCTTCATTGTCACTCTCATTTGCTTACTTCATATTAGATGGCTTCCTTGTCACAGTTGCCCATTGTGTGTTTATTCCTCCCCTAAAGCGCAGCTTCTTTATCATCTCTCTGATTTACTGGCTTCAATCCTTCAGATGCTCACTTTTAAGGAACAATTATTTTGGTCTCTTGTTGTGCGCTCCATTGGAGTGCATGTGTTCTCCAGGCACCTCCGCCATGGACTTCTCCCCACCGCACTCTGAGCTGCTCACTCCTACCTGTGTGCTTCTGCCCTGCCCTAAGCTGTCCTCTCCCTTAAGTACTTCTTTCCATGACCCAGTATTTTTCTCTCCCTCCTGTGCTTCTTCCTTGCTCCCTTCCTTGGGTGCTGCTTTTCTCATCCTCCCCCACTTACCAGATTGGAACATTTGACATGGAGTCAAACACAGGTCCCTGAAGTGTAGGCATTAATGCACTGAGCAACAAGCGTGGCTTGTTGTGATTTAGAGGGCCTAGGGAGGAGTGTGGAGCTAGGAGCCATTTAAATGTGGAACCAATCTCACTGCCTCCTCTTGAAGAAATCATTACCTGCCGGTGTTAAAAGGAGGAACAGTGATTGAAGTGTTTCACATTATTTTACAAGGAAATGCCTGTCATGGTTAAACCTCTGCAGAAAGCACAAATGAAGTCAACTCAGGTATCAGGGAAATGGATAAAAGTGAAAGCTGTTGAGAAAGGTTGTTGAGATAATGTTGCTGCTTGTGACTTCAAATACCAAACGTGATGCTACTACAAAGGGCACCAATACAATGAAGACAGGACTCTATTAACAAACAAATAGAAAATGTCCCTTAGATTTAGCCACACAGGCTAGACAAAGAATATGACACCCCAGTGCAGTGCACCATGGATCGCACCTGTATCAGACATAGTAATAATCCTACACATTGGAAAGCAGAACCTGGGCTGACACATACCTTCTGGACTGGCACCGAGAGGGGCTGAATCACGGTAGTGGTCATCCCAGACATCACAGAAGGGTATCCTATTGTCAAGGAGACGGAGGTCGATTTCTTTTGAGCCCTAGGAAGAAGGACCATGTTAGTGAAATCTCAGAGGAATGGTGCATTAGAGCAGAGAGCTAGGAGAAAACAGGTCAGAGAAGTTATGTTAGAACTGGAGGTAAAAGAGGGATCGTATCGGGCATAACACAGGCCCCTACAGCCCCACCAACACTTCAGGGTCCCCCTAACTCATTAGAGGTGCCCCACTCCACCCATCTGTGACATATGGGAGACTCCAGGGCCCATCTCCACATTTTGCAGCGGGGCCCCATCATATTACGTTACTCCGCTGTTATTGTGAATACCACTTTTACCTAAGCCCTTAGTACCAGCAGTGTTGCTAACCTGTTAACAGCTATCCCTGAATAAATATCCCATTTATTTAACTTTTTTTTTTTGTTTTTGTACAATGTGGCCCTCATTACGTCTTCGGTGGTCATTATCAAAGACCGCAGAAGCTGCTGCGTTCAACAGACCACCATATTAGGAGATCTGAAAGGACTTCCGCCCGTTTATGGGTGGAAATCCGACTCCGTTGGCCTGGCCGATGGAGTTGAAGAGCCAGTTCCACCACCAGCACTGCCACGGCAACAAGACACCACCCGCTGTATTACGATATGTAGTACAGAGAGGCAGAGTCCTGTCAGCTGTGCGGTGCTGGCAGTGGAATACATCAGGACCCATCTCCTCCCGGACTACCACCTCGCTGGAAAAGGTAAGTTGATCATCCGAAAGGAGCTGGGGTGTTGGGTGCATGTCTGTGGTGTGTGTGTGTATGTGTGCCTGAATGGGTAGTCATGTGTGTATGTATGTGTGCGTGAAGGCTGTGTGTGTCTGCATGTATGTGGAGGGGAGGGGGTGTCGGGGTGCAAGTGCGTGTGTGTTTGTATGCAGAGGGGTGGGGGTATCTGTCTGAGTGCGTGTATGTGTGCGAATGGGGGTGTCTGAGTGCATGTTTGTGAGCGAGCAAGTGGGGGTGTCCGGATGTATGCGTGCAGTTGGGGGGTGTCTGCACGTATGTGCAGGGGGGTGTCAGGGTGTGAGTAAGTAGGTGTGTCTATTGGGATGCATGTGAGTGGGGGTGCATGTGTGCATGTCTGCCAGTGAGTGGGTGTGTCTGTGTGCAAGTGTGCGGAGGGGGGAGTGTGAATGTATGCATATGTGGAGTGGGTGGCGGTGTGCATGAATGCGGAGGGGGTTTGAATGATTGCAGAGGAGGTGCGTATGTGTGAGTGCGAGTGGGGGGTGTGTATGTCAGTGTGAGAGTGGGTGGTGGTGTCTGTATGGATATGTGCAGTTGGGTGGGGGTGTTTGCAAGTGTGGGGATAGGTGGGGGGTGCATGGAGGTGTGTGGATGGGTTGGGGGAGTGCATGGAGGTGTGTGGATGTGTGGGGTGGTGTGCCGGTGACAGGAATGGGGATTCCTGTCACCAGGTGCATTTCAACCAGGGTTTTCGTAACAGGGCGACCGCCACAAAAATCGTGGTGGTTTGCTGCCTCGTTATCCGTCAGCGACTGCACCGGCAGGCTAGGCAGCGTTGTTGTGCTTTGGCTTCCTCCAAACTCCCCAACTTGTAATGCGGCAGTCTTTACCGTTGGGTCCGTGGCGGTCAGTTGCCGTCGCGTGGCCGGTGGTCTGATGACCGCCAGCCTTGTAATGAGGGCCTATGTCTGCTTGAAAATTCCTAGAGGGACCCAAAGTATGCAGCAAAGTTGCTAATTTTTCACAATCTGCTGAAAAATTGGCCAAAAAAGTTTGGAAATTGAATAAACTGCAATTTTATGCAATAAAATACACAACGGATTTGCACTTGACACTATCAATGGCCTCTGTTTCACATTTGTATTTCATGCAGCTGATCTGCATTCACCATGAAAGAAGAAACTGGTGTGTGCACTAAAGTCAGTGTGCAAGTCTTGTGTGGGAAACTGTTATGTGTGATATTTGCACAGCACGTGATGGGACATTTTGGTCAGAGATTGCATGAGGCATAAAGTAAGTTAAAAAGAAACTTACCTTCAAAAGCTAGATGGATGGCCTTAGCATTTTCTAGACTTTGTTTTAAAATGTGTTTCTCCTTATATGAAGTAATTTCACCAAAAATATGTAAAAGTAAAACAAGAGCTTGGCAGGGCACCTAACGTATATAAATATTTCTCTATGATTTGGTCTATTTTCATTCCACTGGTACCACGGGGAAAGTAAATAAAGCATACTGTGGGATCATGGGCAGCTTAACAACAAAGTCGACGGTATATTTTCCAAAACAATTCAGAAAGTTTGAAAGCAACTCCTGGGCCGTTTTTTCACGCTTGACTATTTTTGGGGGAAGGCCTCTGCATTGGAAGAACAAGGTAAGCATGGGCACAAGCTGTGGTGGAAAAAGTTAAAGGCTGTTTTAAGAACTGATTGCTCAATGGTGGAGTGGTATCTGTCACTCAAGAACAACATCTGCTTCCTTAAATCAGCAGAATCCATATCTTTTGTAACTTGCTTCAATACCATACTGACCAGCATTATCTGTTATGTGTGGCAGAAGGAACGCACAGAGGGTCTATGAGTGAGTGATCATGGATGGATGGATGGAGTGAGAGTGAGGGGGAAGTGAGAATGAGTGGAGGCGAGTATGTGAGTAAGTGAGTGAGGGAGACAGAGAGTCAGTGAGAGAGAGAGTGATGGAGTGAACATGTAATAGGTAAGTGAAATACTGAATCACTGGACCGTGAGCCATGTAATTTGTAAAGAAAGCTTTCAATTGAAGATGCACAGGTGTTTGATAAACTCCACGTGCCATTGGCTAAATAAACCATTAAACATACGTGAAAGGCACTAAAAGTTCATAGTGAGAGACCGCTCAGTACCTGTCACTGTGGAGGCTGTTATTTTGGGTGATAAAATTCCACCTTGACTGTTTAAATTACACAGTGACAGATGACGTTGTGTAGTTATGGATCAGGACAGCTATCCATTGAAAATGTTTTTTATTTGCCTATAAGTTTGCCCCACAAAGATGGATCTGCACAAAATGTGGCAGTCCAAAAGCCTAGTCATCTAAGGGCCGAGAGACCACATTTTGTGCAGTTCCCTACATGGGGAAAAAGTTAAAGGGGAATTGAGCAGAGATATCTTTTCCAATAAGAAAATTTGCTGGTGCTTACAGCAAAATCCACTAATCAGATTTATACCAAACTTAACATGAAAGTAGACCTTTGCTCAGAAAGCATGCTTTTGTGTGTTTGTTGTAAATCCACTCAGTAATGTTTGAAATAAAAGCATCTAAAAAAGGTGCTGGGTGGGCTTGCAAGTATCAATACTTTTATATATCTTGACCATTATAGTCTGAGGAGGTTCAAAGACTCAAAAGGAGATCAAAACAAATAAGGTAATCCTATTTGAGAAGGGATCATTTTCTCTTATCGTCCATTTCAGATCCTCAAAACTGAAGTTAGGTTCATGGATCTGAAAGCTCTGATTGGCTCTCTGCAAGAGAAAGTTTCCTTGCGGTAGCCCTTTCAGTACCCTGTGTGCACTCCATGTATCTTTAAAAAAAAGCTACATAAGGGAGCAGGGTGCGTGCATTCTTACCCCCTGCCCAAGGAGGGGAAACGCTCAAAGGCCCCTACTAAACAGTTAAATAGAAAAAATCTTCTGATAGTGCGTGGGAGTACGTAGGCAGAAGAACAATTTTCTGAGAGGAAGGAGTACCTCCCAAAAAGTCAGACAAAGAATGTCACAGTCGGGAGACCACCTGACAACATCTTCAGGCATGGCACTTGAGGAAAAGGAGGACGACGTCCAGTGCTTGGGAGATGCTCCAGTGAAGCAGACTGACATGTGGGATTTTTTTTACCCTCAGGTTGAAAACAAATATAAACATATACGGATTTTCATGTAAACTCTGTGAAACGAAGCTAGGCTGATGGACAAGAGAACATTACTCTTTTGGGACCTTCACTATGTATCACCATTCTCATGAAAAGGAATACTCGCTGTGGGAAAGAGAGATCTCCAGCAGAGGCATAGGTGGGCACAACATTGCTGCAAAGATAGCAAGAGGAGTGCCAAGTGCATCTGGGGTGGGGAAAGAACAAGTGGTTAGGGTAGGAGCAAATGGAGGACCGTTGCTGCAAATTCCCCCAGTGAAGAGTTTTTTTTTTTTAAATAGTCTTTAAAAGTGTCCCTTTCCTGCTACTGGTTGAATAAAAGAGTATCTGGAAAAAACATGAACTCAACCCAAAAACAAAACAAAAAAAAGTTATTTTGAGAACCATAAAAAAAGAAAATTAGGAGCTAGACTCAGTAAGCATATCGTGGGATGGGAGCAAGACCTGCTGCAAGAAATAGACTCTAGCTTACTACTGCACTTTATAGGCAAAGACCATGTGCAATATGGGCTGGCTGAAGGACCTGGCTGTAGGCTGTATTGTACACGATATGAGGCTCTGTGTACAGTGAGGATTGGCCCTCTGCAGCAGGTTTTTTGCAGGGCTGAGGCTAAGGCTTCCACAGAGAAGATAGGCCATACATGGAGGATTGGGTGAAGAGACAGGCCACAGGTCTTGTTCTGCGGCTATAAGGAAATGCCTCTTTTTGCATGATCACCCCAAAGCTTTGGACTGGTGCTGCTGTTTTTTTTAACTTTGAGAGTGCACCGAGTCCTGCTAACTAGACCTATGTGGCAATGTTTTGACCCTACAAAGTGAATGTTTGATTGGCTTACACCCAATCAGTATGGCTGTACTTACTTATACGTCCCTAGTATATGGTACCAGTTGCATCCAAGGCCTGTAAGGTAAAGTGCCCAGCCAAGGCTGTAGTACCTATTTTGCCACACTGGATGCAACAATCTGAAAACATGTCTCCCAGCCTGCCAATTAAAACTGGCAGAGAAGTTTTAAACTGCTAACTCGATTTTGCCATTTACACTAATGGCAAAGCCCAAACCTCCCTCTTTAATATTTCCAAGTCACCCCTGCAGCAGGCCTATTGAGGCCTAAGGCAGAGTGCAATATATTAAAGAGTAGGATATGCATTTTTGTATGTTTGAACAGTAAAACCCCCAAATTGTCATTTTTACTGGAGAAACATTAGTAGTCCATTGGAGAGTGCATGTATACATGCTGACAACTCAGCTGTGCTAACTTCTGAATGGGACGACTGTAATTGATACTTCAAGGTATCAAAGTGATTGTTGCATTCAATCCGACTTGGTGCCCAAGTCGAATTTAATGTAACTTGTTAAGAAATGCAATTTTTAGAAAGCTACAACTCTGTTGCCCAAGTCTTCATGTGGACCCTCGCAGATGTTGGCCACAAGACAGCCTTCTGCCCTCCTAGTGAGAAGTGAGAATAATAGCGACCTGCCGTTAGAAGAGGTGTCACTCCATCCTGGCAAGAAACCACTCAGGGTGGGATCCAAAAAGGCGAGTTTCAAAGGTAGCTTTTAAAGGGCAAATGGTGAACATACACAAGAGGGACTGCTCTTTTGTTGAGGTAGACGGGTTGGAATCAGGGACAGAGAGGGGAAACAAGTTGCCAAACCAGTTTTTCTGAAGGCATATATCCCTCAGGTAGCTACACCTCTAGTATGTGGTCCGAAGCGCCACACATCAAGAGAGGGGTTCTGCCATCTTGGGATATCTAGAGGCCAAACATTGAAGGATGTCGCACCCAGGCAGGGACGGTCCTAGTAGTCCACTGGCTAGTAACCGCTACATCTCCTCAGGGTACTTTCTGGGAATAAATATGGCACCACTGGCACCCAGATCTCAGCTCGCATCTGGACTGGGCAGAGAATGGATGAAGGACTGCCATGCTCATTCCTGGACTAGGTAATCAGAGGCTGCATCAAAGATTGGACCTGCAGCACCTAGCAAAAAAAAAGACTATGTCTGTGGTGCCAGGCTCGTAGAAAAGTCAATCCCAAGCCCCAGACAGAAGAGGCGAACTCCAAAAGTCAGTTGGCTGCCTTCCTGTTACAGCACCAGGGCCACAAATGCTGAAGAAGCCCATTCTGGCCAGTCAGCAGCTGCAATCGCCTGATCACCACTGATAGCTGAAGTGCAGCCCAGAGGACCAAGTCCCAATGTTCTAAATTTGTATCCGAGTCTGCCAGTCCTGGGAGAGTGGTTGGAGTGAAGTTTGGTCACTCAAGACATACACTAGACTTCAGTAAAGGGAACCTTTGGTTTTGCTGTGATTTGAGTCCAGTAGTCCTGTGGCAACTGACTTTCGCTGGACCAAAGAAGACTTCAAGGGACATCAACCCCTGTGGCCAACCTCACAGTAGGTTGGGCACTAGGACAGGCCAAAAGATGTATATAGATGTGTAGGCAGCCAGTGGCAGGTTGTGCGACGGGTCTGGCACTGTAGCCAACCCTGAGTGAACATGTTGAAAGATGCCTGCAGTGGGACATGGATGTCCAATTTGGGTTGGGTGCAGTGCCTGGCTGAAGCCTGTGCACAGCTGGGTTTGGCGGGTGTGGTGCAAATAGAGACCACAAGTCAAGTTCTGATCACAACCCCTGCTGCACACATCTGAAGGCCATGCACAAAAGGGGTTGGGAAAAAAGTATATCTTTAAAAATAAAACTAGAAAATCCATGAAAAAAACACCATTAAAAACTGTGTTATGTTTGTGGCTTAACACCCCACAAACACCATTGACGGTTCTTCCAGCTGCGGCTCCTCCACTATGGCGGAGGAGCGTGGCCCCCCTGCCAGCAGCAGCAGCTGCAAACCTTTAAGAATAAAATGATATTTAAATTATGTTATTATCGTTTTATTTTTAAAGGGGCAAGGCCATAGGGGATGACAGGGTTGGAGGGGGGGATTGCTGTGCACTCCCCTCAGTGCGCATGTGTGTTTGGCCAGCCGTCTCAGGCCGGCCAAACACACATGCGCACTGAGCTCTCTCCAACCCAGCACTGTGTTGCCAGGTTGGAGACAGCAGGCCCAAGCTCCCAGTCTGCCAGGGAGCGCAAAGCCAGGGTGCTCTGGCCACTCCTAACACTGCTTTTCTGAGAGCATCATTAGGACTTGCCATAGGTTAGGCTGGGAGCCTGCAAGTGGAGCCAGAAGAGCGGCAGGGAGTCAGGTAAGTTTTTTTTCTTTTTTAAATTTTGTGTTTTCCTTTGCTTTGTTCCCCCACCCACCATGCACTGCGCTGCCTCACTCCTTTACCGTGCCGCGAGCCGCTACTGGGTTCTTCTACAATGTTTGTGCCTCATCTGATATCCTTTGCTGACAGTCCACTCCCTCATTTTTCTCCGTACTCAACCAATCTACTTCTGCCTCGACTTCTTTCCTCATACACCTATGCCTGACCCTTCCTGCCTCAAGTACTAGCCTCCCTGTCTCAACCTACCTTTTTTCTTTATTTGTCCTTCAGTTATGTCTAATCTAATCTCCAGCACCGTCCAATGGTTGTTCAGTGACATTAAGCTGTTGGTGAAGCGAGAGTTCACAGGGACGTGGCCTGTTAAGGTAGCACGGGGGTTCTGGCATTTACATATACGTGAAGTAAGTAAACCGATCTCCTGGCACCATTAATTGAGTAACATGACTAGTACAGGAAACATGTATTGGTCGTGGCCCTGCACCCTTCCTTCACCGTGTTTCTTCACTGCAAATTCAGTTGCACATTTTAGGTACACCACTGAGTAAAGAGAGACAGGCATGCAGGGAGATAATGAGAGTATTGCATAGCAAACTATCTGCTCATGATTGTCTTTGGAGATGGACCCAGTGGGAACTGTGAGATACTCAATGTAATATTTAGAACATGGCTGAGGACTCTACTATGACAGTCTATTGGGATATTGTGCACAGAGTGGGGCTCATGACAAAAGATGAAATGTTGTAAAAAAAAAGTTCATTCAAAATGTCCTTCTTTGTTCAATGTATTCATTAGGGCCCATATTTATACTTTTTTTGCGCTGCATTTGCGTCATTTTTAGACGCAAAAGCGGCGCCAACTTGCAAAATACAATTGTATTTTGTAAGTTTGCGCCATTTTTGTGTCAAAAAGCGGTGCAAATGCGGCGCTTAAGAAGTATAAATATGGGCCTAGGTGTCTTGTAGGTGGAAAGAGAACAGCCACAGATCCCACCTGTCTTGAACAGTACTGAGTGCTACGCGTCCACTAAAGTCATGTCAGTCAGTAACTGCACCGCTAAGTGAACCTTGTCCTTTTTCAGACAAGGCTTCCAGCTGCAACTCTAGCTCATTATTTCCTTGGATAAGCACTACCCTGGCCAACCTTATTTGTATACTATTTTTTTAAGACAAATCTTCCATTGGAATATCAGAGTGATATCAATAAATCAACTGAAATGGGATAAATGCCATTGACCTTTGTCCTTGTCTGCTTCACTCCCAGCTCGATGCTCACAATGACTTTAAAATACAAGCTTTCTGGCTGGCTGCACTGATCTCACAGTTCCACAGAGAGAGCTTCTAACATTTAATAACCTCTTTCACTTCACTTCATCCAGCACTGGCTCTCTGCTGCTTGCATTTTCGTTCTGGCAAAGGAGGAGGTGGACTAGCTGTTATATACCAGCAACCAATAAATCTCACTAAAGCTGATGACATTTCCATACATGGTTGTGAGGCCCTCATCACCAGATGCAACCCTACATTAACTTCCTCCTGTAACTTCCTTCTCCTTTACAGCCCACCACCTAGCAATGCAGCATTCCCAGACACATTTCAATAAACCCTTTCAACCCTTGTAACACTACACTCCAATCTATGCATTCTTGGTGACCTAAACATCTGGTTTGACAAAGCCAATATACCCCATCCAAAAACCATCATCACTGGCCTAATCACAATGAAACTACATTAGATCGTACAAAATAAACACATCCTATATGTCATTTGCACTAATCCAAAACTAGCTATCTTTCAAAGGATTACTTCACTCACATGGTCACACTACCATTTGCTAGCTTTCCAACATAAACCACTATACCTCAACATGCCTAAGACCACCTTACGTGCTTCCGCCTATCGACCATGGAATAAACACAGTTTTGAATACTTATAAAAACAACCAACATCAAAAACAGATCTAGACACAATACATTTCGATGAAACATTTTATGAGTGGCTATCAGAAGCTTTTGATATCCTAATACCACTAAGAACAAAAAGACAGGACAAAAACAAGCACCTAAGCAATAAAGAATTTTATAAAATTCCCACCTAATTTTGTAAACATAAATGCACAGAAGGAACTCATCACATTACTTAACAAGCATTTGCAATACAAAAGGTCTTGCATTTGTGAGAGTTAGAGCTGTTGGCGTTGTAAATGACAATGTCTTTTACCTATGTGTTTTTGTTTGGAATGTAGTAGCTGTATGAACAGAGACACAGATGCAGCACTGTCTAGACGGCTTAGAATGAGGAATTCCCACAGGACCAAAGAAGCAGCTGCAGCACTGTTTACAGGACTAATAATGAGGAAATACCACTGGGACCATAGAAGCAGCTAACAGCACTGCCTACAGGACCTAGAATGAGAAATTACCACTGAGACCAGAGAAGCAGCTAGCAGGACTACCTACAGGACTAAGAATGAGAGATTACCACTGGGACCAGAGAAGCTGCTAGCAGCACTGCCAAGAGGACTTAGAATGAGTAATTACTGACGGGTCCAGAGAAGCAGCTAGCAGCACTGTCTAGAGGACTTACCACTGGGTCCATAGAAGCAGTTAGCAGCACTACCTAAAGCATGTAGAATGAGTAATTACAGACAAGTCAAGAAAAGCAGCTTTGTCTAGAAGCCTTAGAATGAATAATTACTAAGTGGATCAGAGAAGCAGCTTGCAGCACTTCGTAGATGACTAAGAATGAAGAATTACCACTGGGACCAGAAAGGCAGCTGCGGCACTGTCTTGAGGACTTAGAATGAGGAATTACCACTGCGACCAGAGAAGCAGATGCATCATTGTCTATAGAGCTAAGAATGAGGAATTACCGCTGGGACCAGAGAAGCAGCTAGCAGCACTTCCTAGAGGTCTAAGAATGAGGAATTACCACTGGGACCAGAGAAGCAGCACTGTCTAGAGGACTTAAAATGAGGAATTACCACTGGGACAAGGGAAGCAGCAGCAGCATTATCTACAGGGCTAAGAATGAGGAATTATCTCTGGGACCAGAGAAGCAGCTAGCAGCACTGTCTAGAGGACTTAGAATGAAGAATTACCACTGGGACTAGAGACGTAGCTAGCAGCACTGCCTAGAGGACATAAAATGAGGAATTGCCGCTGGGACCAGAGAAGCAGCTAGCAGCACTCCCTAAAGGACTGAGAATGAGTAATTACCAACGGGTCCAGAGAAGCAGCTTGCAGCATCGTCTGGTGGACTTAGAATGAGGAATTACCAACGGGACCAGAGAAGCAGCTAGCAGCATTATCTAGAGGACTTAGAATCAGTAATTACAGACAGGTCCAATGAAGCAGCTTGCAGCACTGTCTAAAGAACTTAGAATGAGGATTTACCAAAGGGACCAGAGAAGCAGCTGCAGCCCTTCCTAGAGGTCTAAGAATGAGGAATTACCACTGGGACCAGAGAAGCAGTTTACAGCACTTCCTAGAGGACTAAGAATGAGGAATTACCACTGGGACCAGAGAAGCAGCTGCAGCACTGTTTAGAGGACTTTAGAATGAGGAAGACTGAAAGTGGATAAGTGTGTGCTTGCTGGAGGGTGCAAAACATGCACAGAGTGCCAATTATTTTCAAAACAGCAGTGGAGGAAAAAGTGGCTTTGAAAACATCAATTAAGTATATGTGAGCAGAGGCACAAGAACAAACAAAACCTGAAATCTTCAGTGCCTTTCTAAACACAATATTTTCAGTGGTGTGGTGTGGTATGGACAACCAAAAGAAAACTAAGTCTTCAATACCCAGATGGGAAGAGGGAGGAGGGACCATCACACGCTGTAACAGGAGGAAGCGTGAAGGTAGTGTGATGGCCAACAAAAAAATTCTCTTAGTGAAATCGCCTGGAAGGGAACTAAGTACACAAAGGAGTGACATTTGGAAAAATGCACCAATAAAAGGAAGCACTTAAGGCAAGTACAACAAAGAACAAATGGCAATAGTGGGTGTGGTTAAAGGCCACAGACTGAAAACAGCAAGTCTTGCAGACAGCGCATGTGCACAGCCTAGACTCGACCTAAAGATTCACTGACAAACTAGCAAATCATTATGCAACCAAAGCAGACATGTTGGACTCCTATTTAAAACAAAGGAAAGCCACCAGCACAAAACCATTTACAAAAATCCCCTCCAAGTGCAGGCTAACCTAGCCTCTGCCTTCCTTCAAACAAATTTCACAAAGTAAATTTATGGATCCGATCAAAGCAATCAGGCTTTGACCCTTGTCTACCACAAATCTTTAAGAACATTCTTCTAACTACCTCTACTGCCACACCAGTAAGAGGAATCATCAATAACTCTTTACCTACAGGAATCTTTCCTGAAGCCCTAAAAAAGGTATACATATGCCCATTATTAAAGAAAACAAACATGGACCTGCATGACCCCAACAACTACAGACCAATTACAAATGGGCCTTTCCCAAGTAACCTGATCGAAAGAGCAGTATTCGCCTCAATGTCACAATTCATTGAAGATAATTCCATACTTTCAGACTACTACACAGGATTTCTCCTAGGAAGAGGCACATAATCTGCTCTCATTGCCATCTGGGATTACCTTAAAAACACAGTAGACAACAAAAGGGAAGAT
Source organism: Pleurodeles waltl (assembly GCF_031143425.1). Lineage (NCBI taxonomy): Eukaryota > Metazoa > Chordata > Amphibia > Caudata > Salamandridae > Pleurodeles > Pleurodeles waltl. Next base: position 796,171,932 of record NC_090437.1, on the reverse strand, counting down.
GCACTACTTCTCTTGAACCTCTTAGCTGACACAGTTGACCATGACAGTCTAATACAAAGACTAAATGAAGCTGGCATACGGGGGACTGAGCCTGAGTGGATCACATCCTACCTTCAACACAGAACAAATGTAATCTATACTCCCCTTTCTCATCCAAACCGCAATTCACAAAAGCAGGGGTCTCTAAAGGCTCTATCATCTCACCCATGCTTTTCAACATCTAAATGAAGTTATTACCGACAATGATCATGGAATTTCAGCTCACATGATATAACTATGCAGATGACAATCAAATACCTCTTAAACTGGAAAGCCCCAAAGACACTGGAAGCTTAAAAATCTTCAGTTTCCTCTGAGCCATTGATCAGTGGATGACATAGAACCATCTCAAATTGAATGCTTCCAAAATTGAAATACTAACATGTGACTATTGGGAAAACTATGACCTATTCTGCGGCTGGCCTGGCGTCCTGAGACCACCTCTTAAATTATCTAAGGAAGTAAGAAACCTTGGAATTACCCTGCATTCCAAGCTATCAATGAATGTCCAGGTGGACAAATTCGCAAGATTGAGCTTTATTACTATGAAAACTCTGCGGTGACTCTTACCTCACCGGGGATTTCCACATATGGCCCAGGCTACTATCTCTTGTACTGTTTAAACTTAATTTCACCAATGGCCTCTACCACGCACCATCTTTATCAACTATGAAAAGACTACAACGGATTCAGAACTCTGCTGTCAGACTACTCCTCCATGTAAAGCCACAAGTCCACATCTCTCCTGCCTTCAGGGCCCTACATTGGTTATTGGTTGCCAGAAATCCACTTGTGCCCTAAGGTAACGGTAACTCGCGCCACCGCTATGCAAATTTTTTTTCATCCAAAATGTTACTGCAAATATTACATTGGCATTATCAATTATGTTATCGGAGATGTCATGGGTGCCATAATTTGTGGGGTAATTAGCAGTGCATGGAGAGGGTGTGGGTTATAGTTAACTGAGATAACTCTATACCTGGTGAATTTCTCTGGTTTGTACATTTAAAATGTGAGCCTAACTATAACGTCCTTGTAACCTTTATTTTTTTAAGTGAATTTCTATGTTTTATTAAATTCTATTGCCTAACTCTAACGTCCCTTTGTTTTATTCAGTGAATTTCTATGTTTTTTTTTTACATATAGTAATTTTCATTACTATACGTTAATCCAACCACCACTTCACATGGCCTTTGGCCATGCTTGGCAGCGGGTGGCCATAGGGCCTGATGTTAACCCGATATAAGCACCCAACTTTGCAACATGCACGACATTCGCTGTGCGCAGATGAGGTTGCCCAATTTTACGCAGTGCACAGCCCTTTTGTTGTGCGTGGTGGAAGTTGGCCGCGGCCTCTCTGGGTTTGAGAATAGGTGAGAGAGGGTGTATCCTGGTGCAAGGGTGGTAGTGAGAGTGTCTTGGATTGAGAGTGCGTACATCAGTGTTTTAGTGGGTGCGTCTGTGTGTGCGCAGGTCTGTGAGTGGGTGCATGAAGGTTTCAGTGGGTCTGTTAGTGGGTGTGTGAGAATCTGAGTGGGTCTGTGAGTGGGTGTGTGAGTGTCTGAGTGAGTCTGTGACTGGGTGCGTGAGGGTCTGACTGGAGCTGTGAGTGGGTGCAGGAGGGTCCTGAGTGGGTTTGTGAGTGGGTGTGTGAGTGTCTGAGTGGGTCTGTGACTGGGTGCGTAAGTGTCTGAGTGGGTGTGTGAGTGGGAGAAAGAGATTGAAAGAGAAAGAGAGAGTGAGAGAGACATAGAGTTTTTCAGGCTTTGATGTAGGATATACTTAGAATGAGATAGTTCTGCACAATTTGAAAGATTTTTTTTGTCAGTGTAAAATAGTAAGATCACTTTTCAGTATAAGCCTTAAACATGTGCAGTTGAAACGAAATTTAAGGAGGGAAATGACTACATCTGGCGTCGAACCCTAAACTCTCACAGTGAAGGTCTGACACCTTCACCGTTATGCTATAATTGTTTTTTAAACTATTTCTTTGCCCTTCATAGGCTATCTGGGACTGCGGGGAGCGTTAAGGCCTACCCAGTGGTTCCACCCCATCACCCCATTTAAAAAAAATTTTTTTTACATTTGATGGCCCTTTGCGAGCTATCTGGGACCCCAAGGGAGCCTCAAGGCCTCGCCTGCGGTCCCATTGCTTCAGCAAGCAAGGAGCTGCTTTTATTAGCAGGTCCCTGGTTGTTGGAGCAATGTTTTCATCTGCATGCAGGGAAGACAGATAGATGAAAACTCCACAGGTCCTGCTACATGTTTGCTGTGACTTGGTTGTAGCTACAAAGCTGCCGCCAAGCCACAGCAAACATAGCAGAACCTGGCCCTGGGGGGTGGCAGTCACAGGGCTCATCAGTGGATCCTCGAGGGGAGCCATGTGCCCCCTCCCCAATGTGGAAGTAGCCCTGGGGAGGTGGTTGTCCTTGGGGCTTAAAGCCATGGGGAGGTGGCGGTCCCCGGGGCTGTGTGCCTCCCCCACACAATTTAAATATAGCTCCTGGGAAGTGGTGGTTCCCAGGTTGTGGGGGCACGGGGCCCTCCTGCCCCCACACATATTTCCTGCATCACTCTTGGGAGGTGGCGGTCCCCAGGGCTATGGGGGTGGGGGGAGGCAGCCCCCTGCTACAAATAAACAATGCTTCTGGGACGTGGCTCCACGGGGGCTTAAAAAAGATGAAGAGCGGGAGTCCGCACTTTGCTTTTTTATTTTTTTTTATTTACAGCAGATCTGCCATGACTCCCGCTGTAAATTTTAAAAAATGCTTTTCAACCCTGGTGGGGTGGTCCCTGTGGGACACCACCACTGGAGCTAAGAGGTGAGGGTGTCTCTACCCTGGCCCCTTTTCTTTTTTTTACATCTTTGTCTGGGACTAGGCTCAAGCCAAGTCCCAACACGGCTGCCAACACTTCCTTGCTGAATTGTTGACAGTAACATCAACAAAGGCAGGGTAGAGTTATAGGGTTCCCCTGGTGTTGTGCAGAATTGTTGACAGTAAATCAGATCTCAGCACGAGATCGGGAGGGCTCGCAAATCCTTCGCGTCCCTATATATACAACTTCGGATTTCCTTTATATTCTAAAAAACTACACAAAATGTCAAAAAGGGCTCTTTCTGGACCAAGAGCTACCTTTCTGTAAAATTTGGTGTAATTCTGTCCAGTGGTTTTGGCACTTTCGCTGTTCACTTTTTCCTATGGGAACTAACATTGGAAATGCACTGATTTTCACCCCCTTTATCTCACCCCCTGAAACTTTCCAGACAGCAGCTCACATGACTGTTGAAATTTTGGAGAAATGTTCTTGAAGATTCGTCAACCAGGGCCAAAGATATAGGCAAGTAAACAACAGCCTTTTCGATAGAAACTAGATCATAACTATAATATATATCTATATTTATATGCTTAATGTTTATATAAGTCATTGCATAGTTTTCATATAAGTTATTTGAATAGATGCTTATGGGTCTCTCTTTTATCTATCAAAATATGTAAATAGTATCATGATTATTTAATCAACAAGTGCTTCACTATTGAAATATTGAGAAAAATCTAAAAAAATGATATGTTATAAATATTCACAAATAAATTAGCTAAAAATGCAGCAATACTTGAAAGTCTCAGTTTATAAAATACTCATTTAAATCTCAATATATTCTGTTCCTTATACTTGTATACCCTCTCTATGTACTTATGTATCTATATATTTTTTACTTTTCTCCTACTGTAGAAGGAAAAAAAATTGACTCTCTCCAATGCATTACTCTGTCTCATCCTGTACCTCTCTCAATATATCCTCTGCCTCTACTCTCTGACTCATCCCACACCTCATTCTACTACTGTGATCTCCAAAATAACCCTTTCTAGGCTCTTCTCTCCTCTATCCCTCCTTGAATCACCCTAAACCTAATTTCACTACTATGGTCTCCTAAACAACCCTTTCTAAATTCTTCCCTCATGTATCCCTCTTTTGATGATCTCAAACCTCATTTTACTAGTATGATATCCCTAATTCATTTCTAGAGACTCTTTCCTCCTCCATCTCTTTTACTCACCCCAAACTTCATCTTATTACTATGATCTCCCACATAACACTTTCTAGCCTCTTTCCTCTTCTATCCCTCCATCATACTATTCAATCCAACTAACAGACACCACTCAAATTAACTCATATTTCCCTATAGTAATCTTTTTTTGGTTCTGGAGTAGCGTGCTACTCACCGAAAAGCACTTCAACGCCTTGTCAGGGGTAGTAAGCACTATATACAGTTATAACTACAATATATTTTCTAGTCTTGCTCCCTTGCCAGTACAGGTCTACCCTCCTTTTAAGTTTGTCTTTCTGAAACGTGTTTGCCCACTCATCTTGCATACCCTTCCAATGTGTTTTCTACCCTCTCCCCTTATTGACTTCCAACACATGTTCTTCCGTGTCTCCGTACTCAGGCAGTCACAATGGTTATGATGCTGGTTCCAGCTAGAGTTGCTGCCGCCACTTGAGAGCGCGGAGGAGGGACATAGAGGAGACAGGGGGGCAGCATGAGGTAGTTCAGAATACGAGTAAAAAAGGAGGCCGGGTAGCATGCATGAATGCATGATAATCTAGGAAGTAATATCTATGAGTGGTACTCAGAAGGACGAATGAGAAGTAAGGGCAGAACCAACGACGTAGTGGAGCACCCACTATACCAAATCACTTGAGGGCGTCTGGGACAGACTAAATTGTTTTATGGCCAGTGCTTTAAATGGAAAAATAGAAGTGCAGGTACTCTGTAATAGAGTACCTGCTTGTTTCTGAGAAGTGCCGGTACTCTCCAATTAAAAGTATTACGTTTTTCCTGAGATATGCCGGTACTCTCCCTCTCAAAATAAAGAAGTGCCGGTACTCAGTACCGGAGAGTACCGGCCCATTTAAAGCACTGTTTGTAGCCCTTCTTAATTTTCTTCTCTGGCTTGCAAGCCGTTGCTAGACAGAAGGAGAAAGTTGTCAATACTAGAAAAATAAACTGCCAGGAACAACTTTGGGATGAGGATGGGCAGAGGAGAGAGGGTTTCAAAGAAGCTTAAAACTGTGTCAGAAAGGAAAAGCGGCAAAGAAAATAAAAATAAGAGGAAAATGCAATTAGATAGGGTGAAGGAAAGAAAGACGCAAGCAAATAAGAAAAGAAAGAAGGAAAGTTAAAAAGAAGCAGATGGAACGACTGCACAAAAGAAGAACAGACAGAAGGAGGAAAGGACAGAACGAGAAACAGGATGGGAGAGAGAAGGAAAGAATGAAACTTGGATAAAACGATGCGAAAAGAAAAAAGAATGAAGCAAAGAAATAAAAATGGGAAAGAGAAATAAAGTAGTAAAGCAGAACAATAGAATTAAATATTAGAAAGAAGAAATGAGGGGCAGGTGACAGGAGATAGAAGAAAGGAAAAGAAAGAATTAAGAAGTTGAAGGAATACAAAAAGAAACTGGGATGGCAGAAAGGGGCGAAGGGTGGACAGAATGGTCAAAAAGAAGGAAAGATGAAAAGCGGTAAAAAAATTAAACAGGAATATAAAGATGGACAAACAGATAGAAAGGACACACAAAATGAAAGAAGAATGGACAGAAGAAATGCGGAAGAAATGAGAGGCTATTTGAATGGAAGGAAAGAAACAAAGTACGAAACAAAGAGAAAAAAGCAAAGAATAAATGAAAAAAGACGTCAATACTGGAACTGTGCAGTTTTCGCCAAATTCTTTTAAAACCATACTGTAAAATGCATCATTTTGAAGCACTTCCCTCGGAGGTACAATTCCCTCGGCTCCTTAACAGAAAGGGTCGGCATCGCGCACTTTGCCAGGACATTTTGTTCCACGTGGCTCAAAGTGGGGGGCATTTTATTTTGGGGCTGGGCTACGGAGAGAACAGGCTGAAACGGAAGATGAGTGGGCGGCAGATATAAGACGGAGATGGCCCAGCAATAACGTCATTATAAGACAGAGGATGAAGATGAGGAAGAAAGAAGGTAAACTAAAAACGGAGGTTTTAAAGACAAGGACGAGAAGTCACATTACAAATCTCAACAAAACGAGCCCAATTGTCCAATTGAAATATAAAGGAAGAGTGCCCATCTCTTAAAGGCACCGTTTTCTAATTTCATGCCGTAGGCTTGTGTGAAACTATGCCAGCAGCAGTCCACCTGTACTTATTTTAATACTACAGGCTATACTACAGGCTACTACCCCAGCCAGCGTCGTGAAGCAAGGTACGAATGTGCGGTAGTTCACAAGTGGCCACAAATTAGCTTATTTTTAGCGGTAGATGCCCTATGGCCTTCTGCATAATAACCGCCAGCTTAGTGAGCACACCTGATTTGATTGGTAGCTGCAACCTAGGGAAAATCTTTGTTTGTAATTGATCGCACTTACTGCGGCATGACTCCTGGCTTGCACTTGAAGGTGTAATCTTCGCTGTCTGAATCCGAGGAACTGGTACCTGGGAAAAGAGAGCAGAGTCAATATCTTGTTCTGTGGTCATCTTGAGTAAAGCATGAGAAACTGCATCCCCTGCTAACCTGCAGTTAGAGTGAGGAGTACCTGGCCCTCAGCTAGGCTTGCAGCATCCAGGCCTCAAGTTATGTTGATGCCATACCATATCTCCCACACTCACACCCACTGCCTGACATCAACCATTCACCATGGTTGGTTGGGAACTAGTAAGTGTAGCTCTAGCTAAAATGCAAACACGTTGTTTAGATGGGCACCACTGGCCAAAAATATTCACATGGGCTACCGTACATGTAGTATTTTAAACGCAGATTTCAGTTCTGTTAATCTCCCATTAGTCGCCAGGCCCTGCCTATCGGCTTCAGGAGTACACCTCATTGCGTGCCACCGTGCCGAAGGCGACGGACCCTGTTTGCCCACAGTGCTGAAAGTGGCAGACCTTGTTTACCCACAGTGCCGAAGTGCGACGGACTTTTATGCCCACATGATCCAAGGCGATGTGGTGTGGTTGTGAACGAGTCCTGACTAAAAAGACCCTGTCATTATTAGAACGCTGCACCACACAGAAGCAAAGACAAAAATCTGCAAAAAAAGAGGACCCTTAGGAGGTGAGAGATCCCAGGCTGCCCGCCAACAGACCCACTTTCTACTTTCCACTTATACAGAAGTGGCTAAACAGCATTTGGGGTACAGTCGCCCTTTGTAGTGGATTCTTTTTTCAAGTGCAGCCCCACTGTCACTTCAAAAGAGAGGAAGCTGGACACAAGTAGATGCCTTCTGGAAGACCTACCCTCCCTTCCTCCCCATCAGCCCTGCTCCTTCCTTACACGTAACCCAGGGGATCGCGGTCTCTGCAGTCAGTATAGCCTTGGAAAGGTCCAGTGAGGCATGTGGATCCTCAACCTCAACGGCTCCAAGAGAACAAGCACTGGCAAATCCAATAAGTCTCACATATGCAAGAGCTATTGGCTTTGCCAATCCGTTTTAGCCATGTTGTACACCAGCATGGCTAATAGTTAGTGGCATGCAGTGTCGTAGAGGGGAATGGTGAAGAGTGGAATAGTGTTGTAGAGTATAGTGGCAAAGATAACCGTCTATTGGAATAGCATAGTTTGGAGTTGTGTAGAGTGGCACACACTGGAGTGGCGTAGAGGGGACTGATGTAGAGTGTACTGGCATAGAGGTTTGCAGAGTATAAGTGGCGGAGAGTGCAACAGCATTGAGTACAGTGGCACTGAATTCAGTGGCGTACAATGCAGTGTTATGCAATGCAGTGGTGTCGATTAAAGTGGTGAAGAGTAGAGTGGAGTGGTGCAGAGTGGTGTGGCACAGAGTGGCGTGGAGTGACGCAGAGTAGAGTGGCACAGAATAAAGTGGCGCAGACTTGAGTAGAGTGGCATAGAATGTGGTGGCATAGACTGTAGTGGCATAAAGTGGAATGGTGTAGAGTGGTGCAGAGTAGAGTAGCACAGAGTTGAGTGATGCAGAGGGCAATGGCGCAGGAGTGGAGTGGCGTAGAGTTGAGTGGCACAGAGTGCAGTGGTGTGGAGTGCAGAGTAGAGTTGAGTGGAATAGAGAGCAGTGCCATACAGTGGTGCAGAGTAGAGTAGCATAGGATAGTGTACAGTGCCGTACAGTACAGTGGCAGAGTGCAGTGGCACACAGTGGAGAAGCGTGGAGTGGATTAGTGCAGAGTAAAGTGGCGTAGAGTTAAGTGGCAGAAAGTGCAGTGTAGCAGAGTAGAGTGTCAGAGTGCAGTGGAGAAGAGTGGAGTAGAGTGGTGTATAGAGCAGTGTCGTAGAGTAGATTGTTTCAAAGTACAGTGCAGAGGCGTAGAGTGCAGTGACATAGGGTGCAGTTGTGGAGAATGCATTGGGGTAGAGTGCTGTGGTTAAATGTAGAGTGGCATAGAGAGGAGTGGTGCAGAGTGGAGTGGTGCAGAGTGGAGTAGAGTGACTTAGAATGCAATGCAGTAGAGTAGATTCTTTCAGGGAAGAGTGAAGTGGCATAGAGTGGAGTTGTGCAGAGAAGATTGGTGTGCCCTAGACTGCAGTGGTGTAGAGTGCAGTGGTGAAACATGCAGTGGAGTAGAGTACAGCGGCAAAGAGTGCAGTGGCAGAGAATGGAGTGGTGCAGAGTTCAATGGTATGGAGTGGTGTAATGTTAAGTGGTGCAGAGTAGAGTGCACTGGTGTGGAGTGGTGCAGAGTAGAGTAGAGTGGCAGAGAGTGGAGTGTTCATGGTGTGGTAGCACACTGCCATTACAGACAACACATTTTCAATTGAAGTGACCACTACATTTGCACAGTCATCCTGTTTTACTGAAAAAAACTATACAGTGCACAGGCGATAATGTGTGGAAATAGCATCACCCTAGTTAAATTGATTTGTTTTGATCATATTAAACTATTTGTTTCCAATACACTTCAGAAATAACAAAAAATGTGCTTCATTTGAGCGTTCATCATTCTGATATATTCTGAAATACTTATACAATTCATTTAAATGTTGTCGTGTGCTACAAAAAAACTCTTTTGTGACCCCAGTATCCAGAAAGATTGTCATATAAATCTCATTCTGAAGTCAGGGAACAAAAAGCAAACTAGTGCCCTCGGAAGATGGCGCCTGGCAATTGACTTTGGTTTTTGAATGCACAACAAATGTGACAATATAAGACCAAGATGTTGTGTGCTAGAAAAACTCTTTCCTATCCCAAGTATCCAGCAAGATTGTCACATAAATCCTCTCACATTGAAGTCAGAGAAAAAAAGTAAACAAGCACCCTCTGAAGACAGCGCCTGGCATTTGACCTCAGTCTTTGAATGCACAGCAAATATGACGAGATGAGAACAAGATTTACAGGCCTATTTACAGACAGGGTTGACTCAGAAGGATAGTGTATATAAGGTTTTGGCAAGGGAGGGGCAAAGCTCAAGCTGGACAGACTAAAACAAATAAAGCTAGCACATGGAAAGCAAGAAAATGTGAGTTACAAACCAACCAGTCAATGGCAAGCAACGGGCAGAATGTCAACTTTCTGAATGTCCCCAAGAGGCACTCTTTACGAGTTCTAAAATGCAGTGGCTCATCACAGAAGCTGACAAAGCTATCAATAGCACGTTCACATTCTTTCAAATCCGTGGCAATCGGCCTATTTGCACGCAGCTGTCTCAGTCGTGACTACATTAGTCTGAAATGTGCTGGGTTTATTTCCACTGACTCCAGACACACCTGATTCATCTCTAAGTAACCATTAGGTATGCATCTCCATTCAGCTACAGCGCATGTAATATCATACATCTGACACAGTAATTGGTAATCCTTCAATTTAGGGGCATGTCAGAACAGCAGTACTATCTGACTCACACCATTCAGCCCTGTAGGGAAGTACATGTCTCAAAATGGGTCGAATGCACTCATCGTACGCAGGTGGCGGCTACATGATGGCTTTGCAATGTCCATGCTATAACTATTTAAATAGTTTTTATCTGTTGATATTTGTGTCTATGTTACCAAAGGTTTTTTAAAAGGTTCCAAAAATGAAGCAACCCCTACTGTTCCGTTTTGTTGCATTTGTAATAAAGCATGGGGCAATCAGGATGTGTTCCAAATATTATCCATGGTATAAAATTGACCAAACTGGCTGCACACTGTTTTATGCTGTTTACATAATAAATAAGCATCGGCAAAGCCAATAGGCCTCAAAACAGCCCACTGCAATGAAAATTCAAAATAAAAAAATGTTTTTTTCGGGATGCAATGTATATATGAGAAAAATAACTTATTGTGTGATAATTCAGTGTGCTTTTGAGATGTAAAATATCCTCTTTGGCATTTCAATGCAAGCAAGTCATGATACAGAAAACAACCAATAGCATATTGAGAGAGATACTATTATTGTGCTGGGAGGATCCAAAGTCTGATCTACTTATTTTTAAAGAATGAGTTAACAATAGTTAGGCAGATATATGCAATGTGAAGGCAGACATAAAAATGGAGGTAAACATACTCTGCCACTTTTCAAATCGATTCAGCCACCGTCTGGTTGACAATATATTTTGGATAATTCAAAATAAGTAGGCCAATTTGTAAATCGCAGATTTGCTGGGAAGGGCGGGGTTATTTTAAACCAGACATCTCTTTCACTACTGCTACACTACACATTTCTGTTTCTGTGACTTTTTTTTTTACCTATTCCGTTCCACTTTTTTTGCACATGTACTACATTTTGTCTCAATGAAACTACAAGAGAAATATTGCTATGGGCTACGATGTTTTACCTAATCTGTGGCAGAGTAAAATATTTGTACTCAGGCAAAAAGGTTTTCCATTAACCCCAACAAAAAGTTGGTGGTAATTGCATGGCAAAAATGGATAAAGGTATTCTGTAATTCAGTTATTGCATGTTAATCCTCCTTTTAGCCAGTGAAACATTAAGTCTGATCTTAAGAATACGGTAACGTTATTCTCTCACCGGACCATCACCTCTGGATCTAACATGGAAATAGAATGTGCAATGCTGTGCTTTTACCCTATACATCACAACTGCTCGCCTGTATTTTTTCAGCGGTTCATCTATTTTATATGCCAAAAACACAAATTACACTTGTATAGTCTAACTTATTTATTCAGTCTTTTCTTTTCCTCACTTTGTATGTCGAATTTGACACTGCATATTGGAAGTTGTAGTCCTGAAATGACCCCTATTCACCCTACTTGAATCTCTATTCACAATCAGGTTGTGGTCAAGGGGGCTTTTACATTAAGGTCCACAATTAAAACACCACAACAGTGACATTATCACAGGATATAACGTGAAAACATGGCTTTCTGGTTTACTTTCTTTACTAACAGGTCGTGTACGAGCCTTGCAGGCTTACAGGGTGCTTACTTATCCTGAGTGGCAGAGCCCCCCCTGTGCAGGTGTACACAAACAGTGTGGGACCTGAAGCTGTCCTCTGTGTCGTGTGGACGCTAATACAGGTGTGAGTATCTCCCCTGTTACTGTACCTTCAACAAACACTTCTGCTGATGTGCTGTCTGTGCCAGCGGTGTTGGTGGCCACACAGCTGTAGCGCCCGGTGTCTTCCTCGAAGGCTTCTGTGATGACCAGTGAATGCAAGCCTCCGTCCTCACAGCAGATCTGGATGTCTGGAGAGCTGTGCAGCTCCTTCCCTTCACAGAACCACCTTGTAGACCAACATGCCAGTTGCAGGAAGGGGGGGGGGGGGGCACACAGCAAGGGCACATAGAAAAGAGAGAGAGAGAAAGGCAAGAACCACCAGTTAGTTTGGCACAGTACCAAGATTTTTCAAATGACTATAGGGCAATGAATCACATTATCTAAGATGAGAAAAAATTCAGCCTTCAAAGAACTAAAACAGCTGTACCAAGCACCTGGGGCACATAACAGCTAATAAAAACCTGTATATATTACAGCTCGGTGTCACGGGAGAGTTGATGCAGGAAAGAGCACCCAGGAAGACCCTTCTTGGGGATATGCTTGTTCCCATGCTCTTTAAGAATTAAACATGGCGTTGTACACTTAGTTTCCTTTCATCACTCCTTACAATAATGAACTATATCTCTTATCCAGTGGCATTGTTTGAATCTTTAAATTGTTTGATTGCTTTCTGCATTGAGTGCAGTTTTTTTGCATAGCGTAGGGTTTGCATTTGATTACATGTATGTGTGTGTGTGTCTGTTTGTGAAGTGCCACTCTCCACACCACTTCCAAGACAGTATATGACTCAACTTGATACAGTTGGCTTATTCATTATCAGTCATCAATAACCAACCACTAGTAATACATGAACATATAAAAAAAGAATGGAACACTTTTACACTTATGCATTATTGAACATTACACTTTAAACAAGCAATTTGGGGGAAATACATTTTACCGGGGAAAGTGATAGGGAAGTAATATTAAGGATGCTGCTTCTGAAGAAGGTCCACACTGCTGAAGTGGATCCCATGCACATGAAACTATTTGGGGGTCTGATTCACAAAGGTAAATTTAACATTTGTAGATGTACCTAAGTGTAGATCTGCTCCTACATCTATGTGTAACTCTCTATTTTTTTCTATTTCGAAGTTTAGTCTTGCATGTCTCCATCTCCTCCAATAAGGGAATAGAACCTCCTATGACTGAATTTACCAGTGTAAAATTACTGGTGACTTCTTCCCAACTAATGGTGGAGGTATCCATCATCTATGCTGAACTGTTCCTAAAGGAAATTATAGGACAATTTTATGAAGTTTAATTTTCAATAGTTAATTAAAATACTTTAATGTAAATTATAAATGCAAAATAATTTAAAAGATTGAATATGAATGTGTAATTCATAAAATAGAAAATATATAAAATGATCGCAAATTAAATTTGTATTCAATTCTAAAAGAATTCAAACATATTACACTTATACATTTTTATTTTTATGTAGCTATTTAATACCCATCCTCACTAGCATCTTTCTTTTTCTTTTTATTAATAGTAAACATAATTAAAAGTCCTATATTTTATTAAAATACTTTTCATAGAGCGAATCACGTGTCAGGGTTTGCTTGTTTTCATTCAAAGTTGGTGCGGATGGCATTTTACCAATTCAATGCTGTAATACTGTGCCTGGAGTGGTAAAAGGCTTTTGTTATTTCTCAGCTTGGCGTGGATAGCATTTGCTAATCTTATGCTTAAAGACTTTGCTGTAAAAGTAGCAAAAGGCCTTGTCACTTTCTAGCTCTGCACTGTGATAATCATATACTTTAAAAACTCTGCTATAAAAACAGACATCTGAAGTGAGCAGATTCAGAGTGTTGGTGGTGTTGTAGGTACTCCATAGAAATGAACCGGTCTCCACCAAAAGCTGGGGAAATGACCCAGCGTTTCATGCTCCATACATGTAAATAGTTTAACATTAATGGAACTTATTTGCCAGTTTGCTTCTGTTCCTTACCCCCCCACATTGCTCTCCCTCGTGCTTCTGTTTTGTTTTTAGGTCGAGCATAGCAGTGCGCAAGCGCTGCTTTTCAACATGTTGTAATCTCTTCTGTGGGCTTTAACCACGCCCATCTCACACCCATCACTTTCATTCATTCCTGGGCTTGCCTTTCAAAAATCCCTTGATGTTATTGGTAAATGCTCTACATTTGTCCTGCCTTGAGGCTGTTTTGTTACGCCTTGCAGACTGACCCTGCTACATGGATTATTGTGCGATCGGTCGTATACTTTAGTGTGGGTAAACTACTTTTTTCTTTTGTCTCTCCCCTTCCCGCTCCCTCCCATGCCCCCTCCCTTAAGAGACTTCATAGAAAGCTCCGTGAGCAGGGAGGGGGCAGGTCACACAGCTCCTGTGGCAAAATGATCATAAATACTACAGAAAGAATGTAATGGCACTCCCCACCACTGACGTGGTACGACTGCCACAGTCTTCAGAGAAGAGGGCAGACATGGCTTTCACAGACGACACAGCAATGTGCCCGAAATCACAGGGGCTGCTACGGGCAAGCATGCCAGTGCACCTCTCCCTATCTTTGTGTTCGGCTACCTTTGGCCTCATAATACAATCTGTTCTGTGTAAATATTGATTCCCCTCCTCATACAGACACAGACACACCCATGCCGAATATGCTTTTTTTAAAAAATACATTGTATAGATTTCAGGCCTTTCATTCGCCATACCCTTTTCGGTTACAAAATAACTATAACTTTTATTTGTTTTCTGTTTTTTTCCTTACATTTTCCAAAGCAAGTCGAGTCAGGGTGCATTATAAGCATATATTGCCAGTATAACATAATTCTAGATAAAAAAATGCAGGGCACTATAATGTTCTTAAATAATAATACATCTATTTTAACCCAATCAAATGTGCAATTAAAAGCTTTTGACCTTTTTTCGCAATACGTCCTCGTTCAATTCTGCTCTCGACTGGCCGAAAATTCTCGAGAGTCAGAGATTAAACTAAGAGCATTTGAGAGACAGATTTTCACACATCCTGTGTTTATAATTTAAATAACTTCGTTCAAATTATTGCAGTCGGGGTGTGGTCCGTAGCATGGGCCTGTCCCCAGAGTATGCTAGACACTCCCTGCAGAACACTGACATATTTCCTAAGGGACATCGAGTTACCTGCTCAACCAGCAACAATATGATTGTTAATAAGGAAAGGTTTAGAGTCCTCAGGCAGTCCCCCACCCTGTCACAGCTCAGGAAGGACCTCAAGACCTGGCTCTTTGACTGATCCTCAGCATCCCCCCCTCACCTCCCCCAGCACCTTGTGACCATCACGGGTGAGTAGCCGCACTTTACAAATCGCTGATTGATTGATTGAGAGTGGGATGTTAAAGGTACAAGTAGGTTCAGTATGTGAAAGGTAAAAACACTGATAATTCACCGAATTCGCTGGGGCCACAGGAAGGTGCTTTCTTGTGTCTACAGACTGACCAGGGTAGTGTGCGTGTGGCGAAGAGACATAATATAAATGTGTATTTGTGGAGTGCCTATTCACCACTCAGAAGTGTCTCAGCGCTACACACAGGTAACAATGTTTACTGTTCGCCGTCTACAGGTACTCATTATATCGACCATTGAAGAATGAAACGGTCATGTTATCTGACAGTTTTGAATTTGAACCTCTAATTATGAGGTCAAACACACTCTCGGTTCTTGCAGAGGCCTCTCTGGATTTGGTTTTTAAAGGGACACAGAAGGGCCCACAAATAATACTGGTCGAGCCACCCTCAACGGGAACCATGCAGAGAACGCGCATGCGCACAACTCTTTCATCTTCTGCACCCTTTTCACTCTCTCCTTGCATCTCCTTCAGTTCACCAGTCTCCTCGCACACATAGAATGCATCCACTCATCTGTGTGCACTGCATGTTTTAACTTCCCCCATAGATTTTTTGATAGCTTTGTAACTCCATCGCATTCTTTCGCACATAATCACATTTACAATTGGTGGCTGGTGCATCCGAGCATGCCTATGTGAGTTCTGCAGAGCGGCCAAGGACTAGATGAGTATGTATTTCGGTCCCCTTTATGACCCACTGACAGGCACTCCGACAAATTCACTTTCATTAGAAGTGAACTCCTCAGATCTTAGCTGTAGCCCGCCTACAACCTGTCCTCTCCCAGCTACATAGGAGCAGCTCTTATCACGCTACACCCTATACATGAATCATATACTGTTTGGAAGGAAAACTACAGATACACACCAAAGCAAATACTCATAGGGATGCAAGTCTAAGCCAAATGTAAACAGAAACATTGCTCTTCCTATTCTGGGAGGGCAGTGTCTGGTTTTGCTGGTTGTGGCTGTGTCTGGGGTACATTTAGAGCTGGACCACCACCCACTCCCCACCAGCGGCCCCACTGCTTAAACTCACTCATAAACTCTTCTCTCCCTGCTCCTCCTGTATTTTTACATCACAAATATCAAGTGGATGATCTCCCCAGTGTCTCACTCCCTTTCTCTTAAGAGAGATATGACACGTTTAAGGTCGAGCATAACAGCAACATGTTGTAATCTATTTTGTGGACTGGAATTATGTAGCAGAGAGGACCAAATTATGCGGCAGGGCTGACCAAATTATGAGGCAAGAAAAGTCCAGTTATGCATTTACAACGCCAATAGCTCTAACTCAACTAAATGCAAGACCTATTGCATTGCACATGCTTGTTTATATAGCAGGAATTCTGCCCCAGGAGGATTGGAGCGCTTTACATTTGAGCACCACTTATATTACAGCTGGCCACGTTAATAATTTTTTAGCCATAGCATAAGAAGTGTTGTGTCTGGAATCACAGGATGCTCAGCCGACACAGGGATTGCAAACGGGGTCCTCACTTTCGGAGCCCGCAGCTCTGTTTCTCTTTCCGTATGTGTGTTTATCTCAGTGCTCCGGGTTGCTGTTCACTGTCCCTGCAACCCTATGATGGAATCCTTGCTGAGAGCACACATCTCAAAGGGTATCCTCCAATTATTGTCATATGGCATAGCAGTTTTCTTCTTTAAATAATAGATTCGAAAGCTATTTCATTATCAAAAAAGTACACCTCATAAATCATCTGCCCGATACTAGAGTAAAGTACCTTGCACAATTAGCGTGCTCTTGCCACCTATTCCACGTCCAGTCGTGGGCTGTAGGGACAGTGGGCAGCCTAGTGCTGCAGAGAAGAAGAAGAAGAAGAAGATGGC
Organism: Pleurodeles waltl; assembly: GCF_031143425.1. Lineage (NCBI taxonomy): Eukaryota > Metazoa > Chordata > Amphibia > Caudata > Salamandridae > Pleurodeles > Pleurodeles waltl. The sequence goes on along the minus strand of NC_090437.1, from coordinate 796,155,210 downwards.
AGAGATGTTTATTCACTGAAAGACTACCTTGGTTTGGCAGGGAGGGACCGAGTGGAGATGCCTGTGATGTCGCTGGGCAGGAAGCCACTAACAAACAACAATGGCCGGACTCTCAAAACTTTGAAAGAGGAAGGAGTGAAGATTTGGAAATCACCTCGAGTCGTAAGGAGGCATTAAAAGTAAAAAGTCAAAACCGAAACATAACAGCCTGTTGTGTTGAAAGTGCACGTGATAATAACTGCGAACAAGAAGTTTCACGATTTTTTTGTACAGCCCATGATTTTCATAAGGTGCGTGGTTTTACCTACTCATAAAATAATCCAGCCCCCCACCCTGATTTTAGTTTCTTCTTTTTTATATTTCACACATACAGCAGCTTTGAGCACACACGTCACCTGAATCACTCCACTCCAGACAATGCCACTCTATGCCACTTTACTTCACTCTGTGCCACTCCAATCTATGCCACTTCACTCTACAACACTCTACTTCATTCTGCTCACTCTACTCTACGATACTCTGCTCAAACTGACTGTACAAAACTCTATTCCACTCTAGAACACTCTACTTCACACCCCTCTGTGACATTCTACGCCACTCTACACCACTCCAAAACACTTTAATCCACTCTACATCACTCCACTGTACACCACTCTACTGTACTTCACTCCACTCTATGCTACTCCACAACACCCTACTCCACTCTACGCCACTCCACATCCCTCCACTCGGAAACTCTACTCCACACCACTCCATGCCACTCCACTCTATGCCACTTTCCTCCACTCTAAACCACTCAATTCTACAACACTCTACTCTAAACACTCTTCACCACTTCATGACACTCTAGTCCACTCTACGATACTCTATCTCTCCCCACTCTATGACACTCCATTGTTGACCTCTCAATGCCACAAAACTCTATTCCACTCTACGACAGTGTACTCCCCATCACTCCATGACACTCTACACCACTCCACTCTACAACAATCTATGCTACTCCACTCTACTCCACTCTATGGCATTGTTCACCACACTACTCCCCAATGCTCTTTGCAATTCTATTCCACTCCACGCCACTTTACTCTACTCATTCTTCAACACACCACTATACACCACCATATGTCATTCCACTCTGCACCACTCTACGTCACTCCATCCTATGCCACTCCATTCTAAGACATTCTACACCACGCCATGCTACTTTACTCCATTCTACACCACTCTACTCTACTCCACTCTACATCACTCTACAACTCTCTACTCCACTCCATTCTAAGACTCTCCACTCTGTGACAGTCTATTCCACTCTACACCACTGCACGCCACTCTACACCACTCAACTCTATACCACTCCACTCTTCACCACTCCAGGGCACTCCGCTCCACTGTACACTAGTCCAGTTCACTCTATTACACTCCATTCCACTTTACACCACTCCACTTCAAGACACTCTACTCTACTCCATAAAGCTCCACTTTATACCACTTTGCACCACTTCACTCTAAGACACCCTACCCCACTTTAGTCCACTCTATGCCGCTCTACTCTACCATGCTCTACTGCATTCTAAGCCACTCCACAACACTCTAATCCACTCTTCGCCATTTTACTCCACTCAACACCACTCCACTTTATGTTACTCTACTCTATAACACTCTACTGCACTCCAATCTACAACACTGTACTCTACTCTATGCAACCCCACTCTATGGACGACACTCTACTCCACTCTGCACCACTCCACGACACTCTGCTCCACTCTCTGCCACTCCACTCTACGACACTCTACTCCACTCCAAGCCACTAAACTCTATGACACTCCACTCTAAGCCACTCAGCTCTACAGCACTCCACTCCACTCTGTGCCATTCCAGTCTTCGCCACTCCATTCTATGCCACTCCACTTAACTCCACTGTATGCCACTGTACTCCAGTTTACGCTTCTCTTTGACACTCTACACCATTCCATTCTATGACACTGTTATTCCATTTTATGCCAATCCATTTCATGACACTCTACTCCACTCAATGCCACTGCACTCCATGACACTCTATTCTGCTGCACAATGCCACTACCCTTTAGCCACATTGAACGACAGCCACACTGGTGTACAACATGTGTGTGTTTTGTGGCAGAATGTTTCTCCCAATACCCCTCCTTAATTTTCGCCCATCCCCAGCCATTTTATAGTAAATATTCCCCACTTTTCCACAACTCTCCTTGGGCCCTCATACAATTACTACAAACACGAATACCTACACGAGCAGAGATCTTCAAACAGAAAAGATAGGAGAGGCAAAGGTGGAAATCACCAACCGTAGGTTAGTGAATTGCATTTCATAGTAAGTTAATAGTACTACTGGAGCACTACTCTAAATACTCCAAAATGCAGTTTGTGATTCTGGCCCAATTTTTTGCCCCTATACGAAACACACTACCATGCAAAGTTCCACCAGTGTAGTGGATGTTCTGCATTAGTAAATGGGTAAATGGGATTTGCACCAGAAAGTTCCTTATATTGTGGTTTTGTTAATGAAGATTTGCGAAACGCCTTTGCAAGTTCCAATTTTTGCAGTGATAACTAGCACACTACCACTGCAAAATGTTTTGAAGAAATTGATGAACATGTCTGTTGGAAAGTGAGCAACAAAGGGTCTTTGAAAGTCTTTGTGCTTTGGTTCGATTGGAGGGCCGGGTTTGCCCTTATTTAACAGGGAAAAAATGACAATTAGTAAAGGATGACTTGGTGCTGAACTTCAAAGAGCTGAGCCGGCACTAATCACTTGCAGTGCTGAAGTTACCCATGTGGACTATTTCTGCATGCGTGAACGTCAAGAATATGCTCACTGGGGTGTGATGATGGCTGCCACATGACCTCACTTGGATGCAGGCACCCGATGTCCTCTACTCTGCAATAAGAGCATCACCGCTCTATTAATATGAAGATGCCCAAGGAGAAGTGCTTTGCCACCCACGTTTTGTTTAGGAATACACGATGCACGTATGAAGCTGATTCGCACTACAAATCACAATTGTGTTGGGAAACAGTCCAGGGTCAAATCTTTACCGAACCCATTCAAACAGGGGCAACTGCAGCACATTCATTGTGCATAGTAAATCATGAAGCCATGTAAGGAGATGAAAATGCGAGGTTTCACGAGGTCTCGAAAGTAAGACAACTACCACATTGTCAATGTTTGCAGATTAGGTCAAGCTCAAGGGAGAGTCAAGGGAAGAACAGATCATTTTAGGTTCTGAAGACATAAACAGACTTGCAACTATGGCGCCAGATTTTTAAAATCCGCACTAGTTCACTGTTTGGATGATATCTGTTAAAATATATCATATTCGCCGTGACGGGACATAAATTCTATTTTAGACTTGGAAAAGGACATCAAGGTTTTTAGCGCTCGTAAATAAACAAGAACACAATGTACTGGTAAGGCAGTGGAAAGGCAACTCTGCTGTGCTGGAGTCACTTTGTGGGGTTGAAGCAAAGATGTAATTCTGCAGCTGTACAAGGACGAAGTTGTTGTCATGACTAGTTCTATCAAGAGGTTTGGGCTTTAACATCTAAAAAATGCTAAATTAGATCGAACAAAAGGCACGGGAAAGACAGATCCAGACTTTACGGTCAGGCATCCCACTGCATTTGCACTAAGGTCGCATGTTGGTTTGAGCAAAGACAAGTGAAAAAAACAGTTCCAAGCCAACACACAGCACCTTATGTGGTGCAAGTGATGTAAACCGATGTATTTAGGGGTTTAGGAAGTATAAAAATATGTATTTAACTGGGAAAACCTGCTATACTGTGCCTTTTGACAGCAGAAGACTACTGTTGGAATCCAAAATGAAATTCCAAATTAGTTAATAAACTACAATCATTGTAAAAAATATGCATGGAACTTGCAATAAGCAATGGCGAAAGGGGTAAAACCCATTGCTCCTGTGTCTGTGTATTGTATATTGCCCGTGTAAACTCTGGTAACAAATAAAACTGTCTCTAACCATAACAAACAAGCATTTGCAATGCAATGGGTCTCGCGTTTACTCGAGTTAAAGCTATTAGCATTGTAAACTCCTAATCGGACTTTTCTTGCCACATAAACTGAAAAGGAAAACGGTTTCACATAAGCGAGCCCATGGCCACCATGAGCACAAAGCAAACACACAAAAGGAAACATAAGTTTGCTTGCAGTGAAATGTATTGGCAAAAGTGCAATTATCCATGAAACCGAAAAAGTGCAATTATCCATGTAACCGGCAAAAGTGCAACTATCTGTGTAACAGGGTCGATGTCATGTAAAGCGCGCTACTACTGCCCAGCGAGATCGCGCTGCCTATGAAATAAAGAGGAAAAATAGTGCAGAAACCATACGGAAAACATAGAGCCTCAAATGTTTTCAGGTTTGCCCGGTGCGCTCAAGGCAGGCTAAACACCAGAAAAGGCATGACGTATGCATGCCTTTCACTAATTAAATCAAGCTAATTTAAAAAAAGGCACGACCATGAACCAACCAAAATTATGGGCTTGACATGGGCGTAGTTAAAAGCCCACAGAGAGATTACACCAGGGACAGAGCTCTTTGCACTCAACCCTAAAAAGGGCTTCAAACAAAGGGTCAGTGCAACAGGAGTGTATAATACATCTTTTGTTTGGCATAAATGACCATCTCTGATTGGCTTCAGCCAGTACTAAGGTGTTGACTTCACCTCAGCAGGTAGGGTTTTTGAAATTCATCAATACTCATTTGTGTTAGCACTTTGGCATGTAACAAAAAAGCAGCATTTCCTGCCTAAGACGATACAACAAATCAAATTCAAACGTCTCTGCTTGACCCACAAAGATCTCGATGACTTGGCATCCCACCAGTCAAAACAGCTGACCACAGCCTACAGCTGGCCTTCATACACTTTCTGGACATCTGACAGGCATTATCAAGCTCTGCTACTCCGGAATCACATCCCATTTATCATCAACATCTAATCATGTTGTGTGTGGCAGGGCTTTACTGGGTAATACATATTTTTTACATACAAGACAGGCCTGACTGTTTGCCAAAATGAGTGCACCATCTCATTATAGTGTGTGTGAGTGTATGTGTATAGTTCATAGCAGTCGCATTAAAACAGAGAACTTAATATTCTATGCTCCAAAAAGTTACACGATTATGTGCAATGATTAGAACTGCAAGGCCACAACACAACACAGTAATCAATCAAATCGACTCAGTTTGCACTTAGAGCTATCACTCATAAGATGTACAGGTTTTTCCTTACACATAAGAAAGTCAGGACAGTAAAACATAGAGACTGTGCTGAAAACCCAAAGGGACTTACACCTTATAAAAACTCAGTGCATCTTCCAACCTGTACCCTAGTGCAAACATGTTTTAACTACAAGTACAAGGCTTTACAGGAAAGTGGTATTCCATCACACTGATCCATATGGCCTTTGCAGTTCAGTTTCACACCCACAGTTGATGATGGAACTACTACTAGATGTAGCACCTTATACAACACAGGATGACATGGAAGAAAGTATCCAGAAGCAGAGATTGGGCTGATGCCCAGACACAGTGAAGAGTATCAGTAGAAATGTCATACTGGTCTATTCAATGTACACTGTGCCAACGTGTACCAGAAGATGTATTGGCACCTAGCCATTTTCACCCAGTAGAAGTTCAAAAGTTCATGTTAACAGGTAGATCCTGTCAAAAATTTATTTTGCAAGAGGCAAACCCCGTCTTAGCTGAAACTAGAACTCCTGATAGTGAAATCTCTAAATGTATTAGATTACGTGATGTTGGTTCCAACATTTCAGAGCTGAGCGAGCTCTAGGAGCCTGTAAAGAAAGAAGAGACTCCAAACTTACTCTAAAACTGAGCAAAGGACTACATGGCTAAATCATGTGCCAGCCACTGATCTGGGAACCACGATGCCACGATGTACCTCCCTACAGCTGACCTCGAGTCATTGACTGCACCATCTCAGCCATGCTCTGCACTTCCTCATCCACACTTTACATGCACTCAACTCCTGTTTTCACCCACTTAGAAATTAATTGCACACACTCATTCATGCTCTGAATAAGCTGAACACTGCCAGACTTGCCCTGCATACTACCAGTGATCCTTGTCTGCACTTCTAGAGATAAGGGCCATACTGGACACCAAGACCAGACCAGCAAAATATTCCAACCACTCGACACTGCACTGTGTGAAAGAGCAGCAAAAGCAAATTTGGCCCATTCCAAAACGTACGTGTGAGGGAAGATGTAGTAATTGCATGATGTGCTTTGTGCTCTAATATATGCGTGCATCTCTTCAAATATATCAAAATTCCTCGGACAAAATAGCCTTTATGAATCTTAATAACCATGAGAATTTGATGTGCTTTATATACTCAAGATGCTCGGATTTAGGAATCAAATTTAAAATGAGATAATATTGTAGATCTGGTATGATCATTTCTAATTATGAGCTAAGATGAATAAAGATGGCACAATATGGAGAAAGTGCAACAGAGGACCTAAAAAATGAATTGATTTAGTTTGTAAGTTTACATTTCCGGATATTAGAAATGATATCCACATATATCTGAAACACTAAAGAGGGTGCCCCACTTGGATGACTGGACCACAAAAGAGGTGATCACATCGGATCATTGTTGACTCTTGACCTGTCATAACAAAGTGGTTGGTATTTAGGAGAAACTTCAATATGGCAGGAGGAGAGTGGCTAGACGTTGAACTTAAAACATGAAGGGCTTTAAATTGATACTGTAAGACTAAACCCCAACATGGTTCTGAAATAAGACAGCGTCACATAAGTTTGAAGTTGAATCACAGTATGTTCTTCTAATATAAACCTATGGGCAACCCGCCAGTGATTTATATGTAAAAGACTATTGTCCAACATTTCATTATGGGGTGTGTTACGTATGCATGTTTTCAGATTCTCCCACAGATTCCCCAAGTGTTCAAGTGGTTTTGACAAGCAAGCGAAGTATGTTTTGTTGATAAACCATTAATTATTTTGTTTAATTATATTTGAATTTCTGGACACTGAATATTTATTATGTTTGTTTTGTAAACAAAGATGGTAAATGTTTTAAGGGTAACAACATCCTCATGAAGAAGCCGTCCAGAGATCAGAAATGCAATGGGTCTATTTACAATTTTACCTGGCATGTGAAGCCACTATGATAAGCAAGATTTTTTGGATTAAGAAATTTATAAGGGTGATACCTGTAATTTCGCTTTGAAGAAAAGTAAGTATATATATGATACAAGAAAGAAAATACTATAATAGAGAAGCACAATTGTGTTGCAAATTTGTTGTTGCTTTTTATTGATTTGTTCTCCTAACAATGTAGGAGGACAAAGTGGTTGCCGCTACTTAATATTAGAGACCAAACCACTCAAGTCTGAAAATCCGACAGATTCTAAATAACACAGTTATGTAAAAGAACACTGCCATAGAAGAAATCAAATTGTGGAGGTATGTAAAGCATCACTGTCATGCTAGACTCAATATACTCCCACATATAATGCAACACTGTCATGACAGAATCCATAGTACTCCATAGGCACCACACTCATATTGCCCTCGTACAAAAGGTAGCACTGCGATGCTATAATCCACATTTATCTGGTTTGAAAACCACCACGCAATGCAAGTATATTGCCCCAAACCTTCAACGCATAGGTGCATGCAATGCACTTTATCCCCATCATACAGGATACTTGTTGAACTATATAATGAGAGCTTTTTCCACTGGCAGGGGATTACGGCTGCAGTGTCGCCATTCAGGGCTTTTAGGCCTAGATCAGGCTAGTCCCTTTGGCCCTAAAGTTTGCCCTCTAGCTTTCAGTGCACAGGCAACTGCCAGAATGCCAAACTGGACCCAGTGGGTGCGCACCTTTCATCAGAAACTGGGAAGGGTTTTTTCTGTCATATCATAACTACATATTTATGTTCAACAATTGGTTGGCTATGTGAGGAATAACCTCATGTCTAGGTAAAATGGGAGTCAGAAGCGATATTAAAGAGTTGCCTCAGATTCCAGCATTACAACAAGCAATTGAATAAAGGGGGGGGGTCGAGAGGATGCACATACGTCTACCAGCAGGATGTGGACCCATGACAATGGTGTTACTAGAGGGTCTTCCTGGTCTCTGACCCTATGGGGCCTTAAACATATAAAATAAAAATACAATGACAAGGGAAGTTCCTTGTGTGTGGTTTGTATAGGCATGCATTGTGTATCAGAGGTGCAAGAATCACAATGATAGGGCCACACTAATAGTGTTTGGTCATTAACATAAAAGTTGTTAGGGATCTTAGAATCTGGTACTGAACAAAGCCTTATTTAGGTGACACCTATTGGCTGAAACATGTCGACCCTAGAAATATGAGTACATTGTATATTCTTAAGACATCCTCTATTGTTTTTAACCTTGCCAAAGGTACCCATAATAAAAAAAAGTGTACGATAAGTGCAGGAGTAACCTCCAGGCAACTTTAATCTTAGATCATGTTGCATCCTCTGAAAAAGAGCTCTGCTAATTGACAGCGTCGAGTCCACACAAACACACTAGGAGTATTGGGTGAGGACCCGAGGATGAAGCATGCCACCAGTGAGGGTCCTTTTATAAAAAAACGTTTAGGTTCCCTCTTCCCCTTATTAAAAAGAGGGATTAAAGAGGCAGCATAATAAGAGTTCTCTCTCTTTAGTAGATTACATGTGACAAATACTAAATATCCGAGAAGCTCAATAAATTGTGCTATATTATGGTAGCCGTGATGGGTGTTTTCTTCAATGGCATAGCAAAGTTCTGCTTGAAACATTATATGAGGTGTTTAGTTATACAGATTTGTTCTTTAGAACTTTACATTTCTCTACAGCAGTAAATTTGTCAGTGCAGCACCACTGGTGCCAGGATCAACACTTCTGTTTTTACTCTTATTGAGAGCTCCTCGGGCCACACAGAGTTAAAAAGTTGGTTCCTGGAGTTCCTTGTATGTGTATCTCTGTCATTATCCAAAAAATGCTGATTTTAAATGCAGGGATTGGGTTATTTGACAATAACAGCTGACCACGTGGCAACTTATGAATATGCTTGAAAGTCTCACTTAAGTTGGCTGCCTTTGACCGAATAGAGAACTGAAGAAACTCAGCAAGCTCTGAATATAGAGACCTCTGTGAGCTTCTAGGTTTTGGAGAGTTTGCAGTTACTATATCATACACCCTCCTCAGCATTCTGGAAACAAGTCCCATCGGGGAATAGGTCCACGCACGCAAAGTGTAATAATATCTGATGGGCCTGGTTTTAGCCTTCAGCATTTCTAAACATATCGTTTAAACCAAGAATTCCTAGTAATGTTTTTCATCAAGCCAAGTTTCTTTTTCCCCAAACATTTCTGTTAGTATTATCGTTTGTATAGTCTAATGGTCTTTTATTTTTATTTTATTTTCATCCCTGTGCTACGAAGTGCTACATGATCATGCCTTAGGGGTTGGCATGGCTCTTTGCACGCTGGGAGAGATTGAAGAAATATTTCATGCACAAAACTTTTTTCTAACTAGGAGGATGTTCTTGGTTTTAATTGAGAACTGTATGAGGATTTTCAGTGCTCAAGACAAAATACTACTTTGCCTGCTGGATTTCTCCACCTGTACTGAATTGGCTCTGCCACGAGGTAGTGGCCAAAGGACGCTGAAGTGCTAACTCGCGTAATTTATTCATGGCATCATCATTGAGTGGTGACCCCATATTAAGAGACACAATCTTAGATAACAGGTGGAGACCGTGTATCTTCACATAAGCATTGTACGCATGACACCTTTCACCTCCCCATTCTCAAACTCGTCTGTGGTGTTTGTTTTGTGACTGTGTGTGCTACAATTGTAATTAGAACTGTATGAGACAGCGCTGAATTTATCTGGGGATTCTTCGAATATCTTGATTTCAATAACAGCGAGCAACATTAGTGGTTCCCGTAAAAAGCTCTCGAATTTACAGATGGGCTGTACCACTCCTCAGTAGAATGATGCTGCTACGAGCTGTATGTGGTATATATCAGGTTAAAAGACACAACTGGTTCAACTGGAGTGACTAGGGCAGGTGGAAAGTTCTGCCCATCCACCAGGAAGGATTCTAGTGCTTCTCCCACATCTGCATTTGTGCTCATTTAAGCAGGATGCCTAATATTAGCACTCTCGTAAAAGTGCAAACACGAGTAGGACATCGAGTTTCCTACACTTAACGCTTGAGTCCTCAAGAGACACACTTCCTGGAACAGCCAGTGGCCTGGACTTCACATTTCCATGTGTTTTAGTACTCTCCATCATTGTGTTGCATCAATAATCCCCTGAAAAGTCAAGGAAGTAAAAATGATATCATTCATTTAAACTATGAACTACTACCTGGCGAACCACTGAAGCAGAACAAAATAGCATGCGCGGCTGCAATCTGGCGGATTCCCCAGGCCCTGATCCTAGTACCAGGGCTGTCTTCATCAGTGTGTGCTGCAGGGCTGCCAAGAGGAACAGAGAAATTAGCATGGTAGTGCTTGATGTCTGCAACTGCCTTGCTTTTCTCTCACCACGACTTGTCAACCCTTCTTGTCACCAAGGGCGATTCTTGTTGGTGGCCAACGCAGAGCGGTGGTGGTGATGTTTACACCTTGGCGGCAGTGGTGCATCATGCACAGATATAAATTAGTCTCTAAGGGACTGGCAATCTCTGCCATCATTTGCTTTACTGGGTATAGCTACCACATAAGTGCCTCTCCAGGCTTCTGCTTTGTCACACAGTGACGTGTCAGAAAATACCCACAATCTACGGAAGCCCCTTGGATGTAGTTTATCTGTTAGAGACATTCATATATATTCAGGCATTTACTTTGCCCTATTAACATCTCTGTCCCACTGTTTGCGGCAGTCCATTCCTTAATGTCAAGTTCATGTTCCCAACATATGGGTTCTACTGGTTTTGCCTGCGCACATTAGTGCAGGCAAAACCAGTAGAACCTTTCCAGCTTCTGAGCCAGTGTTATCGTTTTCATGGGGTTACTTTCTTCTCAATGTAAGATGGAACTTCTTGGTTCCTTTTTCCCTTTCCATGTATGTATTGAATTCGTTTTACTGAAGCTGTACTACATGCATACATCAATGTATGAAATGTATAAACCTGAAACCGAGCTACAGACCAAGCGATTGCTGCGAAGGAGTGCGGATTGGCAAGGAGTAGGCAGAAGAAGTGGAGGAGTGAACCTTAAGGGGTGAAAGCAAAGGGACGAGAGGGAAGATGTACAAATAATTGGAAAAGGAGTGGGTTTCACAGTAATGATAAGAAGTGATATAAGCAAGAGATGTGTAATGTTTTGCTTGCAATTGTTTCACTATATACTTTGCTAATGTGTGCATTGGCACAAAAATGTGGACTGAGGCACAATCTGCTTGCTCCATCCAATGTTACACGAACAGGTGCCCTATGGTAAGACCATTGCAAAAAAGTATTTTTGGACTAAGGAAAAGTTTTTGTAATCTGCCCCAGTCCTTCCTTGCACGACTTTCATGTTACTCTAAAGATATTTTCTTGGGCAGGCTGAACTTACAAAGCTGGCCATCTCCAGTGTCACAACAAGACTGATTGTCTATCAAACGTTGCTCGGCATTAGGCTTTTCAATGTCGGTTCACCGCTTGTGCTTTCAACTTTACTCCCCCGAGGGTGACTGGCAGCTGTCTTCAGTGGACACTGCAGTGACCCTGCTTCCCACACCTATTGGGTCATCAACTTTCCCCAGCTGCCCGTCCACCCAGTTGTATGTCCCTCCTCCTTTACTGGATGAGCCTCGAGCAGCATTTCCGTTTATAACTAGCTACTGGTATAATACAGAAATAATGTATTTATTTCACATTTGAATACAAAAAATAATGAATCAACTAAGAATATGAGCCTCAAACTTTTGGCTGGTTCAGAAAGAATTTTAGCAAAACAAAGCAGCTTAAAGTGTAGCACTTTACCCAGTGACCGGTTCAGGACATGTCCACACCAGCAGCTACTGCAGGACGCTTGTCCGCCTCCTGTGTGTTGCAGCTGCTCTTGCGGAGGTAGGCGTGATGCACAGGAGAAGTAAAGGAAGTGATGACCTGTTGGCTATCCTCTGGGTTTTCCTGTAACTGACAGTACTCACTTTTACCACTGCCACATCGTTGCATACCACAGTAGAATGGGAATATTCGTGTTTTATGGGTGTACAACAGTGCATAAGCACCCACAGGCTTCACTTGAACCTCTGACGTCTGCATTCGTGCAAACCTCCATTTTCTTTGGCCCACTTGCGTACACCCACAAGTATGAGAGCAATGATGCACCGACAGAGGGGGTTTCCACAGTATGGCCCAATGCTAGCGGGTGCACTGGCCATGGGCATCTAGGTGCTGAAGAAGGTTATGTCTTTCTTTCCAAGGCCTGAACAATGAAACGTATTTGGTAACACGCCCTTGGCATATTCCTTTCCTTTTAGTTCTCCTAGTTGTGTTATCCCTGCTAAAAGAAGAGAAAGCGGTATCCAGCAGGCATCTCTCCTGCATGAAGAGCGGAGGTAAGGTGACTGGCGTGACTGGCTGCTCGAAAATGTCTCCTAGTGTTTACATTTCGTGCAGTGGATCTCGGTTGCCAGCCATGCCAGCTCTTTTAAAGTAAAAGCCTGTATGATTTTATCCAGATGGGTGACAAGCATGCGTGCTGCACCATTTCAAATTGCAGTCCAAGGCCAGCATGTGTCTTCTTATAAAAGCCACAATATCAAATGTTTGTCATTTAAACTCATTAAAAACACAAATGTTTTCCTCTTTCCTTTTTTCCAAAGTTCCCATCACAGTATTTCAGCTAAAATACACCTTCCTGTTCACTGACATCTCATATACCTCGCTCTAGTCTAGAACATTCTCTTGAACTTCCACTCACTTTTTCAGTCTCTTGTAACGAAACTGTGCACATACCTTTCTGTCGCAATGAAAAACATGCACGCAAAAAAAACACACACGCACACAAACAAACAAACAGAGAATTATAAATTGAAGCAGTCTGGTGAAAATCTGTGGGTAAAGGGGCCAACCACAAAAGAAAAAAGACGGAAATCTCCAGAAACCACCATAAACATTAACATCTGTTTAATCTAATAATCAAAATAAGGGATCAAAATACATGGGTCTGTACTTAAAATATGGATGTATTCTTCTGCATTTCAGAAAGTGTAAAAAAAAATCACTCTGTAAATTGAAGGGGCTATGTGTCCTTCGGATGCTTCTCCTCTAACCCTCTGCCATGCTGATCCTAGGTTCTTGGTCCGTACCTTGCCTCAACAAACTTCTGCTTGTTTGTGCCTCCCAGCACGAGCAGTGACTTGAGCAAGGCTGCCTCCCTGCTGAAGTTCAAGACGCAGATGTCCATGCCAATCATGGAATGCAGATGAGCTGAGCTTTAAGGTGAAAACGCCACATTTCTTTTGTAATATTGTTTTCAGGGGCAGAGCTGATTTGCGGGAATTCAGTTTTGTTTTCATTTGGGTTTAGGCTGCTCATCCATTTTGTGTTCCTTCAGCTGGTTGATGGAGTTGCTGTCACTAATCCTTGTGCAGACCTGCGAGTAACCCTTATATTGGTGGAAAGAGATGCACATGATATCTAAGAATTCCTCATAATCTTCAAGATAAACATGTTAAGTACGTTGGGAACCAAATTGATTTTGTGGAACCTGAAAGATGCTTGTTTAGGGTTGGAGAAGAAGTAATGTATTTTCTCCATTTGGCAGTGAACATGTAGATAAGATTTAAACCATTGGATAATAACCTCCAATACCACAATATAAAGGATGATCAACAGTAAGTAAAGGTCTATCATATGTATAGCTGCTGATAAGCAAGGCTAGTAGGCAGGTGTCAATATTTGATGGGCATCGTCAATAACATTGAGTGTAGCTGGCTGTCTGTGTGCTATGTCTGACTGAAAACTTGATTGGTGGTTGTCGAGGAGACAGTTTCCATAGATGTACTGATTTATTTCTCTACAACACCTGTCCATGATTATTCCTACAGAAAGTAGACTACTAGTGGGGAGGTGACTTTCTTTGCAGTCAGGTTTAGCCTTGTGGTTTTTGAATACTGGTGTTAGTAGTGTCCTGGTCACAGAGGCATTTATTTTGCTCTTCCCTAGAGGAAATGGAGAGACAAGAGTTGATTTAGCTAATTTAGGGGGAAGTGGTTCTGGTTGAGAACTGGTTTCACGTAGGTGATTGTTTCGTCCAGTTCTTTGATTGTTTCGTCCAGTTCTTTAGAGAGAGAGATGAAGAGTGTCGGGTTGTCAGTTGGTAACTTTGTGTTGAAGTTGATGTTAGTTGGATAGAGGGTATTGCTGTGATCAGCAGTCTCCCTGCGTTTTTTACGGATCTTATGAGCAAAGTACAAAGTCGCATCTGTCTCGTCTCCACTTGCAATGTGTCAGAGAACAGCAAGCAGAGAGATAGATGGTGACTGCTAAGAACCGACTTTCAGCTGTTCGAGTTTGAAAAAAATTAAAGAAACTACATCACCTCATAAAAACTAAAATGACAGGAGGGTTGTTTTTCAGAGCGAGTGTGTAAAAGAGTACTACATCCCATGCTCATAGGTGCTCCAGCAAATGCCCCCCATGGCTAGTAATTATAGTATTTGCAAAAACCATAGGAAGTCGTAAGGGAAACCGCAGTTGCTTCAAAGGGCTCAAAAAGGGGAGGGGGGGGGGGTGCAAAGGGAGACAGAAAAAAAAATGAGAGAGAGATTTTAAAACTTTGAAGCAAGCTGCCCAGGGCCTGGAGGGACACCCATGCCTCGCCGAAAGCCGGGCCTATAGATGCCGATGTCTGAGAATCACAAAGGAAGGGGGAGGCCTTCACACTCCCTTAAGAATCTTCAGCGTGACAACAACTGAAGCCAAACTACTGGTAGTAGGTTGAGAAAAGAGACGAGTCATCTCCAGCCGAGAGTGAGAGGTAAAAAAACACGCCTATCAATCACATCATCCTTTCCTGGTGGCAAGGAAGTAATCGACCATGACAAAAGAAAGTAAAAGGCAAGAAGTACAGCCAGGCCATCCGAGGAGTGACGGGACATGTGCCAGATGTTTGATGAGTGCCCCTCCCCCATCTTGTGCCTGCTGAAACTTTGGCGTGTGTACATGTACAGCTCCGGATATTAGCCAGTATCAAACTGGGAGGGGCACCCTGTGCTCACGAACCTCGGTGTGTTCAGATTAGTGAACTGGGACGGTGAAAAGGGAGATTTTCAAAAGAGCGGATTCTGTGAAGTGCAGAAGAACAGATCAGAGCTCAAGTCGGTAGCAGAGAAGCTACTGAGTCTAATCTCCACCCCTTTGGCGGTGTACCTTCCAAACAGGCTTCTGCTGCTGAGAATACTCTAGTGCAGGGTCTTCAAACTGTGGGGCGGGCCCCCCTAGGGGGGCCTCAAGTGATCCCAGGGGGGGTGCCAGACTTTGGCCAAAAAAAGCATTACACAGATAACAGTGTTTTGTTTTAAGCAGAAACATGCTATTGCATTTAAAAAAAGGTAACAGTACTTAACTGCAATGTTCAAATACGTCTAGACTTATTTAAACATTGCCATCTTTCTAAAATATTTGTGAAAAATTCTGAGGGGGGCCCCTAATGATTTTGATTTTTCAACTGGGGGGGCGCGGCACTAAAAAGTTTGGAGACCACTGCTCTAGTGCTTTTATGCTGAGCCTTTGGGTGAGGGCATATGAGGGGGTGTGGCCTGCCCTCTGTCCCAGGGATTGTCCAATGGCAGGTTTACACTTCACCGTACATTCATTATAGACAGTGGCTTTGTCCACTAGCATAGTTAACTAGCAAGGAGTTTCCACATTGGAAGTGGCCAAGCAGCTCCCACGCGATGAGCAACGCTATCACCTCTAGGCCCCGACTCGGGTTAGAACCGAAGTGTTCCGAACCAGCGGCTCCTAAACCATTATCATTTCACCAAATGGGTTTTTAAATTCCCATCTCCACTAATCAAAATCGGGATTTTTGAAAAACTCGTGCATTTCTTCGAGGGCATGGAAAGAGGTCAAACATAAGCTGATAATTATAAGCCATGTAATGAGGTATAGGAAAGGACTTGTCTCGCTCAATCCATTACCATTCTGCCTCAGTCCTGGCTGATGGTGCTGCAGACTGAGAATGAACGAAGAGGCATGAATGCATAGCTCATACCTCATCGCAAAGGTGAGCTTCCATCTGGCAGGACCATCAGTGACAGCTTGACAGGCATTACAGGGTGTGCATCCCATGTGGCCATGCTCCCATCTCATGACACAGTGGCACCGATGAAGGGTTTGCTATCGCAAGCAGCACGATAGATGTTTCATTGCTTTGAAGCACACCAGGGCTTACTGTAATCAGTCATATTCAGGAAATGCTTTATTTGAGGAGCTAGTTCCAATTTCCATTTTTAGGAGTATAACCACAAATGTAAACAATCACGTTAAAACGTTCTTCTCTTGTTATACAATGTATGACTCGGATGCCTTATTGTCAGTGCTCACGAGTGCTCGCCACACATTACTTTTATGTAGAGTAGGGAGACAGCCTAGTCCACGTTGCTTAGGAGCGTCAGAACATCAGCAAATAACACAAACGTGGATACTGAGATGTGTACTGTTGGCTTAGAACAAATATAACTGTAAAAAAGCCATGCCACTAAATAGAATGCGCGAGTCCTGCCTGGATTTTTTTTCTAAAGGTCCGCACAGCTTGCCCGCACTTACTCGTCCAGCCGTGGCTTCGGATTCTGCACACTTGTCTGTGTTCGCAGGTAGCTCAGTGACATGTCCACGTGTTGGACAAGCACATACATGGCCAATCGGTTTGATTATTCGTAGTGAGAATATTAAGCTTTACTAACTCTCAAAACAGATACCACATTGGTTGAAGGAGAGTAAATTCACCTCACAGTGATCGACGGGGAAATGTAGACATGGCAGTACGCCCACTACCTCACAGTACATGTAAGTTAGTGAGAGGTGTCGGTACTCTCCTATTAAATATATGGCACCTAGGGTGACCACCCGGCACTGAGACAAAGTCTGGACAGGACTGTAAAAAATTCAGGACAAAGGGTCAACATTCAGGACAAAAATTCAGGACAAAGGGTCAAAATTCAGGACAAAAATTCAAGAACAAATGTCAGTTTACAGACACACCCAAGAGAGGCCATGCCTCACTATGTTGTCAGTGCATTTATTTACTCTTTTTTAACATAGCACTATTTATTCACTGAGGTCTTTTTGTGATTGCCTCCTGGTTTGCTACATTCAGGTGTCCCATTACGTCCTTGTTCAGTAGTAAACTAATGCCCTTCAGCACTGTGTCAAGGCCATCACCCCTACCCAAATCTACCCAATCTTTCTTTAAGAGAAAGAAACAGCAACATTTTGTTTCTGAACATTTTAAAATCCCTGGCAAACAGTTTGGGAAACATTAAGGTAATTAAACTTATGCTGGTTCACCTGAACCGCCCATGGACTTTCAACCTAAACAAAAATTAATGAGGCAGGACAGATGGTGTGGGCAACAGTCTCACATCTAATGTCAGGATATGAGGTACCCACAACTTGTCTGTAGTCTCACAGCACTAGAGTATGTCTGGGACTCTACATTTATCTCAGAAATGGGAGCCTGGACTACCAATCAATGATAATAAAAGAGGAGGATGAAATCAAGATCAAATGGGAGATCCATGGCAAGTGATTCAAAGCGTTGTTGCTAACAACTGGGTAAATAAGGAAGAGAAGAACAAGGTGGGACAATTCCTAAAATCAGACAAGATGGGTCCACCAAGACTATCGGAAGTTATTGGGTACCTGGGGAGTTGACTCTGCACACAGGAGAGAAACAGAAGAGGCACTGTCAAGTGGTTGAGCAAGCAACACCCATCCACCTTGGCAAACTCTTCTGGTGCAATGGTCTGCTGTTCGTGCTTGTGAAGGGTGAGCAGGGGGCAGACCCCTTGCAAGGTTGTGCAAGGCAATTGCCCGCTTTGTCCATGTCTTTAAGTGGTTTTGAAATTGAGCAAAAGCCAAACTAGTGATCTGGGTTATCCTTAAGTGTCAAGTACATATAGAATCTTCAAAATATTTGGGATGTAAATTGCACAAACAAAAAGTAAAAATGTTAAAATGTAATTAGTGTTTCTTTAACATATGGCACTGTCTTCCCCTTTATATACAATTAGATCTCAGATTGAACTGGGAACCGATTACCTTTTGGTACCTAGTGATTAATATCTACCATTCTCCCGCTGATTTGCGGGATTGAAACCTCGGCAGAGGGTCACAGTTCCTCCAAATCCAGTTTGCTTTTTGGTCTTCTCTTCTGCTTTCTGCAGTGGGCCACGTGGCACTAGTGAAGATGGTGTGCTACCCCAATGATAGTATTATTTTGCAAACCTTCTCCTGCTCGTCCTTCATTCCTTCTTCAGACATGCCACATATCTGATTTGGTCGCTGTAGCGCCGTCGTGTAGCTCTTTCCACTTTAAAGCTAACCGTGACTGCTGGTGGATTAGGTCTTCTGGATTTAGAATGCTATTATTCAGCTGCACAGGTCCAATGGGTGGCTCGCTGGATTTCTGCCCACCTCCCTGTATGACATGGGGTTTATCAGTAAAGACTTTTAAGGAAGCCTTAATGCACTGCTCATTGTTTCCTACTGACTATTCTACGGATCACCATCCGGGGTGGGTTATCATACACAGATTTCTCTTGCCTTGCTAGAACCTGTAAACTCACTGACACGAAGAAACCCTGTGCTCCTGCACTATCTTTTCTAAGCCTTCCCACTCGCACAGGATGGCTGTGCTCAGAGCAACTTCATCAGTGGCATGCTGCAGGTGTCTTAAAATTGGGGGATTTGTTTCTGGAGAGTGAGCTACTAAATTGCCAAACCCTTGTGGCAGACTACTATCTTCACCTCGGTCAACTTCTTACTTACAACCACCTTAAATAATCATTAAATGCCCTATTTCATGTCTGCCATCTAGCACTAACCCTACAAAAGGTGTGCCAGAAGCTCTACACCATAGGAACTGGTGGCAAAGTGATAGAATGGGTGGACAGACCTTTCCTGCAACATGGAAACCACTCCAGGTCTTCTCGTCATACTACTTGGGTGAGTGATGTGGCCAAACCTCTGCAAGATACAGACTGGACTAAAATACTGGCCTTTCCCCACAAAGTATCCGACAGCTGTCACTTTCAGTGCATTCATAGAGCTTCCTTGGGAATGTATTCCACCCATTGCTTGCCATTGGCCTTGTGGTTTGTAACTCACAGTTTGTTGCTTTCAATTTGCTGCCTTTATTTGTTTTAGGCTATGCAGCTTGAACCTTATTTACAGTATCCTTCCGAGTGCTCCCTTTCTGTAAACAGGCCTGTACATCTTGTTACTATCTCATCACATTTGCTGTGCATTCAAAGAACAAAGTCAAATGTCACACTGTCTTCAGTGGGAACTTAGGGGGTCATTCCGACCCCGGCGGTCAAGGACCGCCGGGGCCGGGGTCGGCGGGAGCACCGCCAACAGGCTGGCGGTGCCCCGCAGGGCATTCTGACCACGGCGGTTTGGCCGCGGTCAGAACAGGAAAACCGGCGGTCTCCCGCCGGTTTTCCGCTGCCCTCAGGAATCCTCCATGGCGGCGCAGCTTGCTGCGCCGCCATGGGGATTCCGACACCCCATACCGCCATCCTGTTCCTGGCGGTTCGCCCGCCAGGAACAGGATGGCGGTATAGGGTGTCGTGGGGCCCCTGGGGGCCCCTGCAGTGCCCATGCCAATGGCATGGGCACTGCAGGGGCCCCCGTAAGAGGGCCCCACAAAGAATTTCAGTGTCTGCTTAGCAGACACTGAAATTCGCGACGGGTGAAACTGCACCCGTCGCACCTTCCCACTCCGCCGGCTCCATTCGGAGCCAGCTTCCTCGTGGGAAGGGGTTTCCCACTGGGCTGGCGGGTGGCCTTCTGGCGGTCGCCCACCAGCCCAGCGGGAAAGCCAGAATGGCCTCCGCTGTCTTTCGACCGCGGAGCGGCCATATGGCGGTTCCCGCCAGGCGGGCGGCTACTGCCGCCCGCCAGCCTCAGAATGAGGCCCTTAGTGTTTACTTTTCTTTCTTTGACTTCAAAGTAAGAGGATTTATGCGACAATCTTGCTGGATACTGGGGTTAGAAAAATGTTTTTTTCTATCACATGACAACATTTAAATAAACTTCAGAATATATCAGAATTAAGAGTACAAATGAAGCACGTTTTTGCTAATTCTGAACTGTACTGGAAACAAATACCTTTATATGATTAAGACAAATCATTGCATTAGGTGACGCAATTTCCACACATCATCGTATGTCTGTGCAAATGTAATGGTCATTGCAATCCTTGTCACTCTATGCAACTGCACCACTCTGCATTACTGCACTCTGTCACTTTATTGTATTCCACTCTACTCCACTGCACTCTATGCTACTCTACCCCATGCCACTCTATGCCACTGCTCTCTGTGCCAATGCACTCTAAACAATTGCACTGTACGCATACTGCCCTCTGCTCTGCACCACTGTACTCTACGCCACTGCTCTCTGTGCCACTCTACTCCACTCTACATCACTGCACTGACACTCTACTCTGCAACATTGCAATCTCCACCACTGTACTGTACACAAATCTACTCTGTACTACTGCATTCTACGCCGCTGCACTCTATGCCACTCTACTGTGCATCACTCCACTCTACGCAACTACACTCTAAAGCACTATACTCTACTCTGCACTACACCACCCTTCACTACTCCACTCTGCGCCCCTGCACTCTCTGCCACGCAAGTCTACTCTGCACTCTATGCCACTGCACCACTGCACCACTCTACACTACTGCACTCTCTGCCACTCTATTGTATGCCACTCTATTCCACTGCACTCTATGCCACTCTACTCGGCCCCAGGCCACTCCATGCCACTGCACTCTAAACCACTGCACTCTACACCAATGCACTCTAAACAACTGCACTGTACCGTGCACCACTACGCCACTGCTCCTATGCCACTCTACTCCACTCCACACCACTATGCTACTAACTTTTAGCCATGAACAGCATCCACTCTGGTGTATAATATGGCTAAAACACATTGGCAAAGAAAATAGCGCTTGCGTAGACTAGACCTATTGGCTTTGCCAATGTTTGTTAGTATTATGAGGTACCGCCGTCCCTGAAAGAACTGTGAATGTGTAAGTCCTTATTTTAAACATGCATTTGATGCCTCGTTAGAGGTAGTAAGCGCTATGTAAATACAATTACAGCATAATATAGGCTGCTTCAAAATGCATAAATACATTTCGGTAAAAAAAAAAAGGGCTTCCCAAATACAGATTTTAATAATATAATTTAATAATATCAGTTTATACCTAGTACTAACATTTTTTATAACACTCCATTAAAACCACACACTCCACAGCTCACCTTGGAACACCATTACAGTACCTCTCTAAAAGAAAATACCTTTGCCATCAGAAAGCTTCAAGTGACTCCTTTGATTAAAGTCAATGCAGGTTTTCAAACCCCTTTGCATTTGCAGATTTACCAGTTGCACACATTTGCATTTGTTTAGAGAAGGAGACACCCTGTCAAGAAGGCCTTTTCTTATCTGTCTGCCCCTCCCTCATTGACAGCACACAAGACCCCCTGCCCTTCAATCCAGCTGGGGAAATTGATCTGCCCGTCATTTCGCCCTGCCATCCATTGTACTTTTGGTGAAAGGCCAAAATTACGGACAAATGCTGTGCGTTAAGCCTTTCATCATGGACAATGGACGACAGTGTGAAATTACGGGCAGTCCATGAAATTTGCGGACGGGTGGTCACCCAAATTGCACCTCTACTGAGAAGTGCTGGTGCTCTTTCTTTCAAATGAAGGAAGTGCATGTACTCAGTACTTGACAACAACTGCTCATTTGAAAGACTGTTCACAGAGCAGCTACAACACTGACAGCTACAACGAGAACTCTCCTCACACCAGTGCTTAATTTGAGCAGGTGGTTTCCGGTGCAGGACACTGGCACTTATTTTTGAGGGTCCGCACTTATTTTTCTGCCTAAAGCATTTACTACGAACAAAAGACACATATTGGGAAGACGGAGAAAGAGAAACACGAATTAGCGTCACAAAGGGAGAAAGCAGAAAGCTGCAAGAGTGATCTGAAGGGGCAAAGAGTGGCTGTAAATGGATTAAAGAAGCCCGAGATGGCTTTAGGATTACGCTCCCTCAGTATTCTGTGCTCGGACATTTAAATGTAGAAGCCGCTTGTTTCAGAAGGGAGCTTTGGCACCTGCAGGTTTTTATTTACAAATTAAGCACTGCCTCACACTCACAGAGAGCAGGCAAACTGGCCGAATTAGAAGGCAGCACAAAAAAGTGCTAATAATGCCGAGTAATGGTAAGTAATGGGCGTGCTTAAAAGCCCCTTTTCAGAGTTATTTTTATTTTAGGCACAATAGATCGTCGCCAAGCGATAGCGCATGCGTGCTACCTGCAGGCGAGACCTAAAAAGGACACACATGTATTAACAGATAGCGGCAAATGCTTTAGTGTGTGTGTGTGTGTGTGTTGTAGAATTGTGCTGCACGATGCAGATATTGGTTGTCTGAAGTTTGCACCAGTTAAATTGTTATTAATTTGTCGGATGTGTGCAGTTTTCTCCAATGGATACAAATGCTATCTTTGAAAAGCAAGGACCAGATATTGAAAAAGAATAGTTTTTCTATTCGCTATAGTGTAAAAGATAGAATATTAACAAGAGTAGTTTTCCTTCCGTTGTTTTCGTCATCTGTCTTTCTTCTCCTTTCTTCACGGCTCGTTCACCCCCTTAAGACCCGCACGGTTGCAGTGTTTCTCTTCAAAGTGAGACATTGATGAAATCAGCCATTTGTTCCTCACCTGCTCGACACATTGGCGGCAAGATGGCTTTATTTTAACAATTCCAAGGCAGGGTGTAAATCCTGGAAACTCAATGTTCGGCGCCCTTCACAGCACCATTTTCCACAGACGACTGAAACAAATCTGAAGAGACAGCCATGGCGGTGTAGCGCCTTGAACTGTCTGAAGAGGATGCGTGACACGCCACAAATGGTTAGTCACTCTGTGGGAATGCATGACACACAGAAGCCCGTACCCTCGGTCGTGGCAATGGCCGGTATAGCGCCTTGAACTGTCTGAAGAAGATGCGTGACTCGCCACAAATGGGTAGTCAATCTGAGGGAATGCATGACACACAGAAGCCCGTACCCTCGGCCATTTCTCACGGAGGCTCTAGGGCCGGTTTGTTCTCTATATTGCCATGTGCAAAGGCAGACTGCTCAAAGGCGTCGGCCGCGTCATTAATTGCCCCGAGTTGCTTCATGAAACCTACATGAATGCTTTATTGACCCCGAGGAAAGGAATATAGTCATAAAGGAGGCAGGAGCGCACAGTCAGCGCTTCTGTCCTCGGGTTAGAGTGGTTTTATTGCCTTATTATTGCAGCCTGAATAATGCGCACGAGGAAACAATATCTGGTATTTTATGAAGCAGCGCTCCATTCACACGGGACGCGTATTTTTGCTGCAGGGCATTTGTAATCACTTTTGCAGACTTGTGGAATGGTGTCGAGATTACTGGAATCCACGGGGCAAAAAAGGTAGCAGCCACTGGCCTAAATGTTCCCCGCTCATCCAATCAGCTTGCACTTTAGATAAGCTGCTCATTACCCTTCTCCTCTGGAGCAATAATTGCACAGTGGGAGTGCCAAAACCTCAAGCACGTGAAACTTGCAATGGAAAAATGAGAGGTAATTTCGGAATCACCAGATACTTGAATCTGTGCAGCTTTAAACGAGGCTCTGCGAGCAGGAGGACCAAAGCACAACTCGTACCCAAGTGCCCAGCAGAAAACAGAGCTTCTTCCAATGCCCCACTTCCAAGCCTTCTCCTCGGTTGAAAAGATTTAGGGCCATATTTAGGAGATGTGCAGACGAGAATCTTCATCACAAACGTGGCGCGTGTCACGTTCGCCATATTACTAGTTCATTTTAGTCTGCGGCACTGGTAACACGCTGGACATGTGACACACAACCACTGTCTCGAAATGTCTCAGACCCACCCACTGCTTGGTTCCTTAACAAACACAACCTCAACAGACTCCTTTTTCCTAACTAATGGGCCGTTTAGTGTCTGTCAAACACCAGAAATCCATGCCCCCTGGGCATTACTGACATTCCCGTTTATATCCTCCAGTGTCATGTAGAGCCAATATCACATGACAGCGAATCAGATGCTCACATCAACAAGCATTTCTCGCCCCCCTGCATGAGGAAGTCGGGAGGGGCCACAGTGCCTGTGAAGCATCAGAGCTCTTTCATGTCATAGTTCAAGGGCTTTAGGAGACTGGTACTCTGTTAAGTCTATCAGTTTTGCCTTGCCACTCCAGTCTACAACATTCCACTCTGACGCTCTACTCTAAGACGCTCTACACCACTCAATTCTATGCACACTTTACTCTACTTTACGCCACTCCACTCTACAACATTCTACTCCACAACAGAACACTGTACTCCACTCTATGCTGCTCTACTCAATGACACTGTGCTTCACTCTACGCCACTGCATGTCACTCCACTCTACGACAGTCTAGTCCACATTACTCTATTCTATGACATTCCACTCTATGATCCTCTACGACTCTCCACTCTACAACACTCCAGGCCACTCCACTCCTCTCTATGACACTCTATGCCACTACACAACACTCTACTCCACACTACTCCACTGTACTGTACACCACTCCATTCTACACAATTGTACTTTACAATACTCTACTCCACTCCATGACACTCCACTCTATGATCCTCTACTCTATGACTGTCCACTCTACAACACTCCAGTCCACTCCACTCTATGACACTCTATGCCACTCCACAACACTGTACTCCACACCACTCCACTGTACTGCACACCACTCCATTCTACACAACTGTACTTTACAATACTCTACTCCACTCCACTCCATGACACACCACTTTATGCCACTCTACTCCATCACACTCTACTCCACTCTATGACTCTCTATTCCACTCGGTGTCACTCTACAACACTCTACTGCACACCACTCTACAACACCCTAGTACACTCAATGCCAGTTAACTCCACAATATACCACTTCCCTCTACTCTACTCCATGACACCAAACTCTACAACACTCTACTGTATTCTTCTCCAACACACTCTATGACACTATATTTACCTTACTCCACTTTATGCCGCTACACTCTACAACAATGTACTCCAGTTTACGACATTCCACTCCACTCTATGATGTTCCACTCCATTCCATACTACTCCACCCTATGCCACTCTACAACATTCCACTCCGTTCTGCTCAACAACACCATGCTTAACTCCACTTACAACTCTATGTCACTGCAGTGCTACTCCACTCTTCTACACTCTACTTCACTCTATGACACTCCACAACACTCTACTCCATGACACTCCATAACTCTAATCCACTCCACTCTATGACACTCTTCTCCACGACACTCTATGAAACTCATGACACTACTTCACTCTACTCCACTCCATTTTATGACACTCTACTCCATTCTATGCCACTCAACTGTATGCCACGCCACTCTACAACACTTTACTCTACTATACACCAATCAATTTCACTCCACTCTACAATGTTCCACTTGGCCCTTCAACTATCTGCTCCACTCTATAGCACTCCATGCCACTCAACTCTATAACCCTCTATGTCACTCCACTCTACACAACTCTACCTCACTCCATCTCACTCCACATCACTCCACACTGCAACACTCTACTCCACTCCATTCAATGGCACTCTACTCTACACCACTCTACTCTATGACATTCTGGTCCACTCTACACTATAACAGTCCACTCTACTCTATGACACCTTGCTCCATTCCACTCTATGCCACTCTTCTCCACTCCACTTCATGACACTCCACTCTATGCTATTCCACTCTACACCACTCTATGCCATTCCACTCTCTCACCCTCTGCTCTACTCTACACCAACCCACTCTACTCCATGCTGCTCTACAATTCACTCTAATCCATGGGACTCTACTCCACTCTACACTACTCCACTCTATGACACTTTACACCACTCCATTCTACTCCAGTCTACACCACTCCACACCACTGCACTCTGCTCAACACCACTCTACTCCATTCTATGCCACTTCATGACACTCTACTCTACTTCACTCAATGAAACTCTGCTCCACTCTAGGCCACTCCACTCTATGACACTCTACTCCACTCTACAACACTCCACAACACTCTACTCCACTCTGTGCCACTCAACTCCACTCCATGCCATTGCACTCCACTCCATTCCACTAGCATTTAGCCATTCAGAACAGAAGCCACACTAATGTACAACATGGCTTAAACGCCACTCCACTCTACGGCACTCCACAACGCTCCACTCCCAATTACAACACTCCACTCTACAACACACTATGGGGGTCATTCTGACCCCCGCCGGCGGCGGATGCCGCCGGCCTGGCGGGAACCGCCAGAAGACCGTACCGCGGTCAAAAGACTGCGGCGGTCATTCTGAGTATCCCGCTGGGCTGGCGGGCGACCACCAGAAGGCCGCCCGCCCGCCCAGCGGGAAACCCCCTTCCATGAGGATGCCGGCTCCGAATGGAGCCGGCGGAGTGGAAGGGGTGCGACGGGTGCAGTTGCACCCGTCGCGATTTTCAGTGTCTGCCACGCAGACACTGAAAATCTATGTGGGGCCCTGTTAGGGGGCCCCTGCACTGCCCATGCCAGTGGCATGGGCACTGCAGGGGCCCCCAGGGGCCCCACGACACCCGTTCCCACCAGCCAGGTTCTGGCGGTGAAAACCGCCAGAACCAGGCTGGCGGGAAGGGGGTCGGAATCCCCATGGCAGCGCTGCTTGCAGCGCCGCCGTGGAGGATTCCCTGGGGCAGCGGGAAACCGCCGGCTTCCCTTTTCTGACCGCGGCTTTACCGCCGCGGTCAGAATGCCCCCGGAAGCACCGCCAGCCTGTTGGCGGTGCTTCCGCGGTCGTTGGCCCTGGCGGTCCATGACCGCCAGGGTCAGAATGACCCCCTATGTCATTTCACTGTACTCTACAACACCCTACATCACTCCACTCTATGACACTCCACTCTACGCCACTGCAATCTACAACATGCCACTCGGCAACACTCTACTACACTCTAATCTACACTATACCATTCCACTATACTCCACTGTACAACCCTTCACTTCATTCCACAACGCTCTACTCAAGTTGTTTGCAAACTTTTTAATGCTGAGCCCTCTCCTAATGGGGAAAAAATAATAATCGGCCTCTCCTCAGAATTGTTCACAATTATTCTATTAGGTTGGCAATGTTCAAATATGTTTAGCCTTATTTAAACATTGCAATTAAGTTCTGTTACCTTTCTAAAAATGTAATAAATGTTTTTCTGCTGAAAACAAAGCAGTGTTCTCTCCATAATGCTTCTTTTGGCCAGAGTCTGCAAAGGATCACTTGAGGGACTTACCAGTTTATCATTCTGAACTTTGATTTGAAAGGAGGAATGGCCACTGCTTGTACTCTGTTGGTAAATACAAAAAGAATCTAAGTGTATAAGGGCACCAACACAACTCTGGCCGACCAGCCTCTCGAGACCTCTACTTTTGAGAGTACCACTGACTTACTGTGGACAGGCTTGAAGCCTGTCTGAAAGGAGTCAAACAACTTGTTTTTTTCAATATATTTTTGGAGTCAGTTACAGACATTTTTGTAAAGGTAATATGCAATAACCTTGATCAAGGGGCAGAAATGATCACTCCTTATTGCCATGCTGGGAGGTGTCCCACCAGCACAGTGGAAAGGGAGTAGGAGGTTAGCAGACTGCTCTGCGTCACTGTCACTGCCAACCCAGAAGTTTGAGGAGTTTAAACACACACATCATGCATGGCAATTTGGGATAATGTCAATATCACTACCAAACACAAGTGTTGTGTGTGTGTAAACGTACTGACAAATGCAGTAATTTTCTACAGACTATGTATGGGTGCCAGTGTCCTGAGATCTGACCACAGTTCAGCCCAGTTCCAAGACCCCTGCCTAATCTTCCAAGCGGTTGGCACCTGTTGGCGCAACCAAAGAAAGCAGGAGGTGGAGAGTTGGATGGGTTAATGAATGTGCATTAGCCACTGTTGACAGCGCCTCTGCCAGCATTAACTCCTTTCTTTTCCCCTGCTGCTCAATCCCTAGCAGGCCCCTGTCCATCACCTGGGCTTTCCCAGGGGGCTGGTGCAGAGGCCTTGCAAGAACTCTAGTAACCAAGGGCCAGATGTAGTAAAATTGCAAATTGCGACTTGCAATTTGCGAGTCCTTCCGACTCGCAAATTGCAAGTCGCAATTTGCAATGCAGAACGGTGTCTCAGACACCGTCTGCGAGTCGGTATGGGGTCGCAGAGACCCACCTCATTAATATTAATGAGGTGGGTCGCAAATTGCGGCCCCATACCGACTATAGGCACTCGCAAACATGGAGGCCTGCTGTAGTCAGCAGACCTCCATGTTCGTGACTGCTTTTAAATAAAGCAGTTTTTTTTTTTTTTTAAGTGTAGCCCGTTTTCCTTAAAGGAAAACGAGCTGCACTTAAAAAAAAAACGAAACCTTTAGTTTCGGTATTTTTTCAGGGCAGGTAGTGGTCCCTTGGACCCCTACATGCCCTGAAAAAATAGTTTTGGGTCCATTCACAAAGGGGAAGGGGTCCCATCCCCTTCCAATTTGCGAGTGGGTTACCATCCACTTCAAGTGGATGGTAACTGCGACACCATTATGCGGTCGCAAATGGTATTGCATACCACTACAAATCGCAAATAGGAAGGGGACACCCCTTCCTATTTGAGATTCTGAAATGCATTTTGCGAGTCGGTCCCGACTCGCAAAATGCATTTCTGCATTGGAAACACGCATTTGCGAGTCACAAACGGCAGATTTTGCCGTTTGCGACTCGCAAAGTGTTTCCTGCATCTGGCCCCAACTAACCACGTTATTATGCGTACGGTGTCCGGTCCTGGAAGATTCAACAATAAGTCACTGTATTCCATGCGTTAGTCCAATCACTTCAATGTAAGATAATCAAGACTAAATTACCCAGAATGCAGACTTGCTACATGAAAGTCCTCACCTGGTAGCCGCCTCTGTAATGACCTGGAGAGAGGCAGTTACAGGTTGCAGCTCTTTGCCTCTAGAGCCCTTACGAAGACTAGCCAGCGGCATGTGGTTCAGTGCTGGAAGGTACAACAGGCTATCCCTTCTGGGTCTGAAAGATCACATAGCTGGCAGATCAGTAAGGCGTCTGCCACTTCAATGTTTAAGTAAATGTCCACGTGGTGGGCTATGTTTTTGTGATGTGTGTCTACGTGTGCATGTGTGTGAACAAAAATAGTTTATTTATAAAATGAAGAGCCTGTTTTTGAAGTCAAAATGTGTGTTTGATTACCTCCATAAAGTGCCATCACCTCTACCGATAAAGCATTTTAAGGCAGTTTATTATCATCACTACTGTCTTTGCCCTGAACTTGAAAGGATATGTCTGCTGCCTACTGTTTCTGTAACTTGTTGTCTAGAGTTTAAGCATGTGAGATCTGTCTGAGGTGAGGGGTAGCTCTGCAATCTAATAACTGATTTACTTTGATATATGCTTTCGGTTTCATTTTCCAATCCTAGCCCTTGCAGGTACAGTTAGAATTAGGATGTACGACTACGAATCCACTTACAATAAGCAGGATGGAAAATGATATACATTACATGTTTTTGAGTGACAAAAGGTGCTCTATACATCTTGGAAATTTATCAACTTGCATTATAACATTATTTGAACTACCTGTAACCCCTGTTGCTTTTTACCACATGCTCAGTGAACTGTGCTGCAGTATGCACTATTAGGCCAACATGTGGGATGGAGATATAAACCCGTCTACCCCTAATGCCTATGTGGAAACGCAGACTTGATTCTCACATCATGAAAATATTTTAATATTTTATGGCTGGCCCTTCAGAACGTCCTGTAAAATATGTTGCTTGAAGCACATTGTTTTCGAAAATTGCAATAAAATGCTAAATTTGCGCCCATTTCCTATGGGAACCACGCCCCACACCCTCCCAAACGTTATAGAAAAGTCTGTTCTTGCTTGGTTCACCCATTCACTCAGTGTTCAAGTTTACACTGAACCCCCCTACTTTTGAGTTTCAGTGATTGTGACCAAACTCAGAATAATCCCATGACGTAAAAGGGGTGTGAATATCTTGATCCCTGGTATTATCTCATTCAACCATTTTAAATACGTTGTACCGACATCCATTAGCGAAAGAAGGGGCTGCGTCAGGGTATGAGGTTACGCAGCAAGCATGCTAGGCTGTGCCTCTCAGCTGCCTATTGGCTGTGTGACAGTTAGGAATCTCCACTTCCCTTGACAGCTGCTTCCTATCTCAACCGTTCTCTAAACTGTGTTCAAGTCACTGCAACTTGAGGAGAGTTTAAATCAAGGCACTATTAATGTTGGCAACAGCTGATGAGGATAATGGAAATTCCTTGCAGCATCAAAGTGGCAAAGGGTTGCACACCTGGACCATCTCTGGCAAATGGAGTGCCACGTGCCATGCCCCGAAATAGCACTGAAAAAGAACGCAATGCGTGATAATTCTTGGGAGGGAAGCAAAAATAAGTAGGACTTGAGCAGCACTATGGTAGCTTGAAGGTTGAACTACTGCCATGAATACACTAATCTCTGGTGAACTCCCATAGGCTGTTCCAGATATTTTTAAAAGCAAGGCTGTGCCAATTGTTCTAGGAATGCGAGGATGACGCTTGGACAAGGGCAGCGCACAAGAACCGCACATGCCTTTGTAACCTGAACATGGCTGACACACACTATTTTGATCATACGCCAGTTGAGGGCAGACAATATTGGTGCATAAATAAATTTAACCTGACCCTCAAGTAGAAAAGGGGGTGTAGTCAAGTGTGTGGGAAGTGAGCGGGAAGCCCTGTCAGTCACTCTGTCGTGAACATATGCTAACAGCTGTTTTCTGACTGCGAGCGAGACATACGAGGTTCTTATGAGTAGAACATATTCATAGGCTGAAGCATTCTTGTGAGCATCACAAGAACAATGGTTGCAATATGCATGCTTTCTGCAGTTTCTGTTAGTAAATGTAGCCTTCTGAATATAAAGGATTCCCACTGCTATTTTCCTGTCACATATATATATATATATATATATATATATATATATATATATATATATATATATATTTACACACATTAATAATAAACAATGCAATTTCTACTATTTAGCTCAGTTGTCTTTGATACACTTGTTATACTTAAGTATTTTTTTATTTTTTTGTAGTTGCCTACTCAGACCGCAAACGGGCAGAATATACATACCTTGCTTGCAACACATGCTAATAAGATTCAGAATTTGAAAAATGCTAGTCCAAAATAAATGGATCGTTTTCTGAAATATTTGACTGATGTTTTTTGTAATACTGTAAAGGTCCGATAGGTGACCAAGGGTCTGATTTAGAACTTGGCAGAGAGATACTAACAAACGTGAAGGCTATCCCATCCGCCTTATTAGAAGTGCATGTAATAACGCAGATGGGATAACCCTCACGTTTGTGTTGGAATACCCATCTGCTAAATTTTAAATCAGACACTAAGTATTCTCTCTTGCTGTCGATCTGTCGGGAGATACATCAGAAATGATTACCATTTGTAAGTAAAAAAGTTGCTTCTTTTTTAAGTTTAGATATAGACAAAGAGGGATCCCCTTACCTTTAACTCTTAAGGTTTTATAAGTCACAAGAGAATTGCCACACGTGCCTCACGTTTGAACTTGGAGGTTGAATAAGTACAGCTCTAGTCTTTTATTTCCTAGAATTACAGGCCAATCTCTCATCCAAATAGCTCCAGGATAAAGCAGATCCTTTACTCAGCTTATTGTGCTCCAGCATCTCTACTAAGTTTTTTTATGGTACACAATACTAGGTCTCTAAAGATACCCCGTGATTTGAGGTCTTTATGGAGCAACACTTTCTTGATGTACTGCTCACCAGAAGCGGGCAGGCATAATACACTGGGAAGGGGCAGACTGGGCAGTAACATACCCTCACTTGGACAACATAAGGAGCTTTCATCTGGGGTAAAGGAAGGCCCTGTATCCTCCCTGGCCTTCGGGTGAGGCAGGGAGGGTGGCAGAAAACACAGCCAATGATGGAATGCTATCTCCAAGCTAAAAAACAAAATCATGATTGCCTCTGTGGGGCCAGTCTCTCAGCTGTATACCCCCGTAGGAATATCCCATCGCACTTCAGACAGGATTCAACCATTCACATAAGCGATTGTGTGCAGAGCCCCCGTGTGGACATAACTCATGTGTAAGGAGGTAAACCATAGTGCCTGGACAAATACTGTGGAATGTCCTTTTTTTCTACTTTAATTTTAAGATTTACAAGTCAAGATCTAGAACCTCACAGTCAGTAGCTGAGTTTCCTTGAAATTGAGCCGCTACTCGAGGCTCCCACATCTGTGGTGTATTTGCAGAGGGCAAATGACAGTTACAGTAATTCCCAAATCCAGCGGCACGTTTTGAATCCTGCATCAAAAAACATGAATTTGTGTTTTTTGGTGGACAATAACTAACACTCTGGAACTACCCAGGTGCTATTACTGCCCTTTATCTACCAACCCACAGGTCCCTTTTAATCAAGTCCTGTTCCACAAATCTAAAATAGTGGCGCAGATCCATGACTGCTGGCACTTTGTTGAGATCCTCAAATCCAAACTGGATTTGTGAAGCATGTACATAAATAATGGATGTTCGGGAGACCTACCAGTTCATCAGTGAAGCTGCAAAGCATGGGGTCAAAACGGTATGATTTTCATTTTGAGACCCTTCTGTGACATCAAAATAACATTTCTGGTGTGCATGGACACTCTCCAGCCTCCTTGTGACGTGGTATCATTCACAGCTGCAACAAAAGTCTTACTTCACAGCTAGCAAATTTAAAAAGTATATATTAAATTCATTTATTTATTTTTCTGCCCTTGTTTTTTTCAATTATTTTCTACTAAACTAGTCTTCTATTAATTTGTTTTTCCACGGAGGCTTTGATTATTTGGGTTCTCATAAATGGTTCTGCATTATTTTGGTTTTCAAAGAACTTTCAGCCCACACTTGGTCCCCTCCTTAATGCCACTGTTACATTTGAACTGAGAACACTGCAGGCAGACTCTAGTCTTTAGAAAATGTTTGTTCCAGATACTATTTAACTTGTAAGTACATACCAGCTCAGCCATCTGGACAACTGACTATCACAACAATCAAGGAAAGAATCTATGCCAGGAAACATTCCTGTCATACACTGCACCACAAGGTGAGGGCTAGCACACAGCCAACTCAAACACAAGACACCCGTTGGATACAACATAAGATTTTGAAGGTATGCAGTCTTTGTTTATTATTGATTAACGGTCAGTCTAGATAACTATTTTTTGTTCTTGTTAGTTAACCTGTTACTCTTTGTAAGCAACTTAGTCACTGTGTGATTGTACAGCGTTCTTGTGAAACAAATTAAAGTCTGCTTTTGTTATGACTTAGTGTAGGAATGAGTTAATTGAATTTTCCCAGCGTAATGCTCAAATACAGGTGGAGAGGGAAGCTATCATATGTATTCTCTTTATTTACTCCAGATTTGTACCTAAATAATGTCCAAAGTAAAACACCCAACTGTTAGCCTAATTATATTCAATTAATACCTAGAGTCCTAATTGCTGCAAAGGTGAAGCATTTCTTCCGTGTGGGCCACTGAGGCCAGTACTTCGCTCATCACTCACCTCTTTATGTACCTTTTACTTGTGAAATGACACACCAAAATGCTAATTTTAATATGCAGTGTTCTTTTGTTGAATCGAGAAAGTATGACTGTAGGAACATTTTAATTGATAGTTGACAAGGTCTAAAGTTAAAACATATGAACTTTACATTTAGAATGTACTTAAGCAAGGGTGTGTATGAGCTGAAAACCTTGATTCTTGCTCAATTGGTTTACATAGTTGCAAAACTGGAAATAATGTTTTGTGTGTGTCCAACTTGTATGCCATTGTCCTATCAAGCCACCAGACTGTGTTTGTGTTACTTAAAGGGGACTTAATCACTGTTGTACTCAAAGAACATGTTCTAAATGCTGTACTCACATGCCCTTTTCTGATTCATGGTTTGAGAAAATCATGGCACAAGTGAAAAGGACAGACAGTGCACATTTACACAAACTTGCACTATTTCAAAACACGCAGACATTCAAATCAACACTTTAAGTGATTGCTTTGTTATAGTAATACATGTGCACATAGTTTAGCCAAAATTTAATTTTGTGTGGCAAGAACATGCTGCCTGTGCATTGAGGAAACCACTTTTGTGCTTTAGGCAAGCAACAGCATGCCTTTAACAGGGTTGGACTGGCCTACAGGGCAATCAGGGAGTGCCCAACGGGCTGCTCTAAAAGGGTCAGTGTGTGGGCCGGTTTTTCGAATGTTTGTGGGCCTTTTTTATGATCTGTTGGACTGCTTTTTACTGTTGATTTCCTAGATGTTAAAACAAACATTGCTACAGCAAGCTTAAACCCATACATTTATCCAAATCTTTCAAAACACTTGTATAGAGTGCCTTTACAAGTTCAAAACTGGCCCAATTTGCAAACATGGGCCACGTTTTAACCTATCTAATTCACTAATAATGAGGGCCACGTTTATTTTGGTGTCAGGCCTATTTTCTGTAATGGATTTATTAGGCAGAAAAGGTCTGATTTATCCCTTTTGTGAAGATTGGTACATTTTTGGCACAGTCACAATCAACTGTATTTACGCCTTAATCTTAAATCAAGTACTCCATATACTTCATGACTGCAAAAATAAATAGTAACGTTTGAGCATTTTGGAAGTGATTTTCAGGCAGCATTTCCTTGTTATCATTAAAGTGTGAAAACGCACTGCTCTTTTTTGTTATAAAAAAAACAACCTCTGTAGTTTTAGAATAGAACATCCTGTTTGCAAAAGTATAATTGTTTGCCTGTAGACGTTTTCACCGTGGTCTCCTATCAGTACAAAGCACTAAGTTGTACTTGTGCTCGATCACTGTTTAGCTTGCAACATCATCACTTGTCAATCTTAATGTATCAGCCACATTAACGTGCCACAGAAGCTATAATTATCACCGAGTTACAATTTAATTTCACTTTTGGTACAAAGCCAGTAGTCACGCTTAATACAAAGCTAATATTCTGGCTATAGTGTGCCAACGCATTTAAAAACAGGCATTCACAAATGCTGTTTAACCTGTTATATTATGCCCTATTGGTTTTGCCAAAGTTGGTGAAAAAGCAGCGAAGAAGGGTTGCTTTCTGTGTAGAGTACATATAGGCGATAAATAACTGATCATGACAAACAGTGATAATTTATGCACTTTTCAGATTTAAAATAGTCCCTCAGACATTCCTATGGAAGCACTCCCTGGAAGGCGGAATGATACACTAAACAAGCCAAATCATGAGGGGAGAAAACAATAATTCTCTGGGTGGAGCCAATGTATATTTTAAAGAAGTTGTAACAATACTTAATGCAGGCAACTGCGCTGTCAACCACAGCTAAAATATGCAATCTGTTGCTTGAATGAGATGTCCTGCCTTTAACAGTATAACGCGATTCATCATTAACAATAGTATTTTATATTATGTAGCTGGGAAAACCCTAGCACAAGATGTAATAAAAATGTATAGCTTTTTGTCAGGACACCTTTCTTTGCCAGGCCTGTCTTTGAGCATACTGCAATCTGTTGCATTAGTGGAAACTAAAGTTGATTTATTGCGTCTCAGATTTAAAATAGAACCTGTCTGTGTGTTGCCCACTTCTAAGAGGAGAGACTGAACAGACTCCTTTTTTAACAATACCTTATTTAGTTTCTTGAAAATAGATTTACTGTTCCCTCCCAGTACCTTGTTCACAGGGTAAGCTTTAAATAATTCATGAAAACATTTCTCTCATGATTTTAATTTAGTAAAACATTTTTGTTTCCATTTTTAAACTTAATTAAGTTGAATACTGAACTGTGAAACTACTGAGTTGTCAGTAAGGAAAGTGGGGGAAAGGTATGCATGTCTTTACAAGTATGTAAGCTTTCCTAGACATATTTGTGTGCATGGGCGTGTGTACAATACAGCTAAAATTCAAAAGGTCTAAAGTGCAGAGCGCACATTTATCTAATACAGACAACATTTTAATGTTTTGCAAATGTACACGTAATAGACAAAATACATTAAGAAACAATTAGTTTTGAGAACTTAGCTTTTAAAAGAAGTGTTCTGAACAAAAAAGGACATGTAGGCATCAAAATGGTTGTCATGCTTGTTTCATGGAGGGTGTTCATAGAAGGTAGCACCTTTAATAATGCTGCTAATGTACAGAGTGAAAGGCAAGAATGAAGGATCCATGCTGTCACACTGGTGTCACTAAAGCTAAATGAATGAGGCCAGGTCTCCGTCTGGATAATGTGGGCTTTAAAGGAACTTCTTTTGAAAACTGTTTCTACTGCTCTGCAAAGGTGCTTATGAAACTGTGGTGTCACGTGATACTGAACTAAACCATCAATGTTTGAGCAGAATGGAAGGTGCCTACCTTGCCACTGAAAGACTATTGTTGTCTAAGACAGGACTCAGGATGGGACACTTGGGCCCATCCTTAGTGCCGCTGTTACATTTGAAATGAGAACACTGCAGGAAGACTCTAGTCTTTAAAAGATGTTTGTTCCAGGTACTCTTTAACTTGTAAGTACATACCAGAACAGCCATCTGGACAACTAACTATCACAACAATCAAGGAATAAATCTATGCCAGGAAACATTCCTGTCATACACAGCACACAAGGTGTGAGCTAGTACACAGCCAACTCAAACACAAGACACCCGTTGGATACAACATAAGGTTTTGAAGGTATGCAGTCTTTGTTTATTATTAATTAAAGGTCAGTCTAGTGAACTATTTTAATTCGTGTTAGTTAACCTCTTACTCTTTATCATAAATCTCTGGCCAGGACTCATTTTGAGTTGTTGCAGACTGGTAGAGAAATGTGAGGGCGATGGGTTACATTTACTCTACTTCTAAGTCCTTAATGTGGTCCTGCTATATCTGACAAAATTCACCAGGATATTTTCCAAAAAGGGCATATTGTTGATGCTGAGGCCTGTTAAACAAGCACGCACCACAAACGAGATCACGTTGTAGGGGGTCAACCTATCTATGGTACTACCCATCACTAAACACTTGCAACAAGTAGTAAGTAGACATTCAGCCATGTACTTGATATATTTCTTTTGTTCACAAGAAATTAAAAAAGAATCAGTATTTTTACCAATTAGCATATAAAATGATACAATTATGTAAAAACGGTAGTAAAGTTTTTCTAATCCATATGTTTGGGCGAGAATAAGGACATTTTTCATTGCAGGATTTCGATTAAAAGAGCAGTGAATATACCTTTTTTAAAACAGATTTTATGGGATTTTTCTTTCACAAACAAGTTGACTTACAGTTCCTGGGAGAAGTCATTCTAGATGAATCACAGCTAGTAGTAAACCTCTCCCTGCCTATGCAGCCCCCAGGCGGGCCGCACACCCCGTAGTAGAAGATTAAAGCAGGATGTACACGGTAGTAATAGAAAAGGGAGGAGTGCATCAGCTCCGTCTTTCTCAAAGAACCGTCTCAAACCCTGCCCCTCCACCCTCTACCCTTCCTTCAGCAGTAGAAACCTTGAGTTGAATGTCGCTGGGAGAATCTAACTGTTCCAGCATTTTGCTGCAGTCTGGAATAGTGCTTCTAGTCTCAGGTCCCCGGAGTCCCAGCTTCTGTCTGATGCAACCCCACATTCCTAAGTGTGTGCACATAAGACAGTTCCCCTTCCTCTGAAACAGCTGGTCTAGGTGATCCAGCAGGTGTGGAACTTATGGAGTCTGGGCTTGGATTCTTCAAGCTATCTATTATTATCGCCCATGCTCAAGCTGCCTCTAAAGTCCCTATTCCCCTCTTTGCCTCCCTCAGGAGTACTGCTCCGTCATACTCTGCCCATCTTGCTAACGCCCTAAACCAGGTTTCCACTCTGGGGCCTGCCAGTGCCTTCCAACAGCTTAGGGTTAAGTCCTGAAAGTTGATGGTTGCCTTGGTTTGCAAGAGACAGGGACTTCTTTTTCAACGTTCTCTGCCAACACTCAGGACATCTCCTCCTAATAAGGGAACAGTGCAGGACAGGCCCATAACATGTGCAGGAAATCGGCCCCTAGCCTGACACATCTAGGGCAAGCTGCATCTGTGATATGGAATCATTTATTAATGTTCTCCGGGGTGAGGTATGCCCTGTACAGTATATAAAAGATGACAAATTTGAACCTAGGGTTCCTAGATTCCCTGGGTATTCTGTCTCCCAATCTCTGACCGCTATGAGGAGTCTTCAAGTCCTCCTCCAGTGGGACTTCAGCCTCTCTAGAGCTTGGAGTACACCTTGTAGGTTTGCCCTATTGAGGCAGGTGACAGCCTTGAAAGTGGCCAAAGATAGCGCCATGTATTTGCAGCTTCAGAGTTGTTGAGGCTCAGTGCAGTCCATCTTCCAGTGCCTGCGGAGGGCTGCTGTCACTGTCCAATGCAATAGGAAATGTCTCTGTGGTAGGTCAAAGTCTCTGTGGAAGTTCTCGAAAGGCAGCAGTTTCACATTGCAATACAGATCTCAAACTTTGTTCGCCCCCACTTCTATCTACTCCTGTAACCTTCCCCCCCCCAGAGTCCCCCATGGGGCAGGACTGTCAGCATTTTCATTGGCAATTTCGGGGAGTACGGGTCGCAGACTCCTGTCCTCCAGAGGCATCTGCTCGAGCACCTCTGCATGACCACAAACTCTCTGGATCCACCTATCAGCGCCCGACCTACTCTCAATAACATTCTAGGGAGCTCGCCCAGGGCAGGGACTGAGAGGCCCATAGGCTTCCCCGGGTTCTGTCCTCCTGCCAGCCACTGGGTATACCACTGCAGTTGTTCTGCAAGGTAGTATGCCTCGCAGCTTTCTCATGATAATAGGAAGAGGTTTTTAAAAATAACAGGAGTTGTCGTATATTCAATGCAGTGTTCCTGCCAGTGATGAACCCTACTTGGTCCAGGTGTATTAATTTAGTCATCAACTGCAGTAGCCTAGAAGCCAATATTTTATGTTCAATATCTTGTAATCGACGTTCAACATCGAGAGCGGTCAGTAAGCTCTGCAATAGGTTGGGGATCTCCCCGGCTTAAGTATTCGCATCATCGCCAATGCCTCTTGAGTGGATGTCGCAAGGCTTCCCACGTTCCGAGCTACCTTACAGAGCTCCACTAGGGGGCTAGTTCTGCTGCGTAAGTTATGTAAAACTCCACTGGGAAGTCATCTGTGCCCAGCATTTTGCCCCTGCCCAGAATCTTTATGGCTCCCCTTATATCCTGCAATGTGATGTTTCTGCCTAGGTTCTCAGCCTCCTCATTGGTTAGGCTCAGAAAGGGCACCAAAGAGAGGTAGGCCAGCTATGCCTGTGGGTCTCGCAGTGCCACTTCTTTGCATAGCTCACAATAGTACCAAAAGAAGCGGTCATTGATGCCAACTTGGGAGCACAGTCTGTCACCTTCTTCCGCGGTCACTTCCACAATAGGTGTACCCCTCTTTGTGGGGTTTGCTAGCCAGGCCAGCAAAGTGCCCGACCGGTCTCTCTCCACAAGTGCCCTCTTCATATACGTCCTATATTCAAAGCACTGCAGCCTCTAAACCTGTGTCACCAATCTCTCTTTCTCTGGCATCTTAGAGCTCTTGCTTGAGCACAGGGTGCCCTGGCCTCCTACGATATACGTCTTGCAATCCCTGTTCTGCCTCAAGCACTTCCCTCAGTAAGGTCTTCTGAACTCCCATTGACTCCGCAATGCACTGACCCCTTAACACCAGGTTGAAAGCATCCCACTCCGCCAGAGGTGAGGAGGCCATGTTTGTGTTAGCCTCAAAGTAGCTTCCTATCCTGTCCTTAATTGACTCTCGGTATAGTTCGTTTTTGAGGGACTCAGGTTTTAGAATCCATGTAAGTATGCTATGTCTTGGGTGGTTCCTCCGCATCTGGAGTAAAATTGGGTTATGATACGATATAGTGTGGGCTAAGTACTTAGCATCGTGTACCAAGGCATGTATGTCTGGTGTGCAAGGAAAATCATTGAGACGGACATGGAGGTTGTGCAGGGTAGAGAAGTAGGAATACTCATGATTTTGGGCTTATAAACTCCTCCAGCTGTCTACAAGGCTCCATCGCACTTGCCAAACTGCAAAGGTCTGAGCTACAGGATGTGCCAGGGAGTCCCCCAAGGGTGGGTGTGAGTGGTCAATCAGCGTGTTTGAAACACAGTTAAAATCCGTGCCCACAATGGTGGAGTGTAACAGCTGTGGGGCCTGTGGGGCCGATAATAGTGTAATACAGGGATACTCAAAGTACGGCCCAGGGGGCACATGCAGCCCGCCTGACCTTTAATTGCGGCCCCCTTGTGAACAGCAGCACTGGGCTGCTGTTCACTTGACAAAGCAGAAAAATTCCGAAAGCTGTGAAACGGGCATACTTTATTTACACATTTACTTAGTGGCCTAGAC
The DNA here is from genome assembly GCF_031143425.1 of Pleurodeles waltl. Taxonomy (NCBI): domain Eukaryota; kingdom Metazoa; phylum Chordata; class Amphibia; order Caudata; family Salamandridae; genus Pleurodeles; species Pleurodeles waltl. The sequence goes on along the minus strand of NC_090437.1, from coordinate 796,114,302 downwards.
AACTTATCTTTAGGAACACATTTAGTTTCAAAGATATGTTGCACTAGACATGTAAGAACACGATAAACTGTCAGCAAACTTCAAAAAAGTGTTTAAATGCATGAGCGTTTTACCTTACTTTGGGTATCCCCCTGTGCCCACATTCCATCAAACCCCCTACTCTCGGCCTACAGGCATCAGTGCGGCCCTCGTGCATGCCACAGACAGAGTTTTGTGGCCCCTGGGGAAATGTTTGCGAGTACCCAGGGTGTAATAAATGTGCTCTGGTCTGTGTTGTAGCCATAAATATTGACTATAGTGATGTCCCGGCCATCTAGTCTTCCTGTCACTGCTACATATCTGCCCTCATGTTCTCCATATTTTGGAAAGGTACACCCGCTCTGATGCATATGAGTGCTCCACGAGTATATGCTGAGTAAGTAGTTTAATATGTGTTCATCACCACCTGTGCTGTAGTGCGGCCCCCTTCTTAGTGGTAAGATGTGTCTCCTTCAGTAAGGCTATATGAACCACTCTTCAATGTAGAAATGAGAACACCTTATAGTGTTTTGTAATGGATTGCATTCATCTAACATTCCAGGAGAGGAATCGATATGTCATGGGTGTAGCCTCATTTTGTGTACCTGGTAGCAGGTGGCTAAGCCAATGTAACAACCCTTCACTGGGACAGTGTAGGATGTGCACAAGGTCTCAACTCACTGGGTCCCCAGGAACCCTGAAACAAACTAATCCCCAGCTCCCACTTCCCAGGACAAAAAGCTTCATTCCCCTCATCCAAACTGTTAAACAAAACTATACGCATCGCAAGGGGACTCACTGCACAACTTCAGGGGATCATACCAACCAGGAGCTGCTTTTCCAGCGGCTTTGCCAATCCAACATCTGTTACTGTGTTGAGTTGGCTTTGCTGAGGACAGACAGGTGAGCTCCCCTCAACCATCCTGCCAATCCCTCCTGTCACGCCCATCCACCGACTGTAATCCCATGCAGTACCAGTTCGGAGCGGTCCCAGTCAGATGAGGTGACCAGCCATTCCGGGGGTGATGCTAGGTAGCTTCATACTCGTGCCCCTGGAGTTGCAGGAATCCTGGCCTGAGTTGGAGTCTCTTTGTCCCCGTCCACTGTTTGGCGATGATAGACCAGACCCTCCATCGGTCAAGGATGCCACTACCTCCATCACCTTCTGTTTTTCTTGTTGGCATTCAGCTCTGGATAGGGGTGCCAAACCCCCTAGTGACCATCGATGGTGCAGATTGCAGCATCGCAGTCACGCCCCACGAAGTCCGTGACTGAGTCCAGCCTGGGGGTGTTACTCTGTCCAGGGCCCCGCCTCCTGAAGGTCTTGGAAAAAAACTGACACCTTCTGGGGTAACCACCCTTGAATGGGCCTGAAACAGCATGGCATAGGGGATGCCTAATTCAAATAGTTTCTTCTTAGCATCCAGGAAATTTGAGCATGGTCCCTGCACCTCAGAGGAGAAGTTCGGGAAGATTATCACCTGGATATTCTCAACCATAATGCCACCTTGCTGTCTCACCTGATGCAGTATGTGATCTTGATCTTTGTAATACAGTAGCCGGGCCACTACTGTTTGCGGGGGTGCCCCTGTTAGTGGAGGTTTGCAGACACTCTGTGGGCACGTTCCAGCACATAAAACACTGACACACCTTCCTTGGCCACTTTTTACTGCAACCACCTCTCCATGTATGTCACCATATTCTTTCCTTCCACAATCTCAGGAAGCCCTACAATGCATATGTTATTGTGGTGTGACCTGTTTTTGGCATCTTCAACTCTTGCCTCCAAGGTCTGGACCTTCTTCTCCATGGCAGTCAGTCGCTCATCCACCAAAGTCAATGCAGGAGGTACATCACCCAATTCTCTCTGTGTGGCCGTGACCCGTTCAGATAGGCCCCTATGGTCATCTCGTAGTAGGCCCAAGTCTGTGCCCAGAGTGTCAATTTTCATCTCCAGCACCTTTCACGAGGCTATGATTGTCTGCAGGATGTCCTGTAATGTAGGGCCCGCTGGTAACCCCTGGTGCCTGCACTATCCCCTTTCAATGACAAAGTAGAATGCCTCTGGTACGGCATTCCAATGTCCTGATCCAGGAGAGGCCCCAGCCTGTGAGACACCAGGGTCCTGGACAGTATGACAGAAGCCCCAGACAGGCAGCCTCCAGACCCACAGGGAACTCAATTTTATATTGTTGCTTTGGGCAGGCAGAGTACCCTTCATTTAGAGGCTGCACGCCTTCTGCCCCCCTCCGGGTTACAGAGTTTGTGTCCCTGTGTGAATGGCCCACTGGTGACATGTGGTGATCCCATCTTTCCTGTGCTTAGAGGGACAAGAGCCCCTCAGATGGCCCAACAAGAAGACAATGGCAATCAGCAGTAAAAGGCCCCAAGGCAGCCAGTCTAAGGCAGATCCATAGTGATGGCAATGTCTCAGGTCAGCAGACCTGCCCGATGTGTGCTTTCACTGGCAGTCACGCAGCGCCATGCGTGAGTCCCACAAGGCAAAGCAGGCCCATGCCAGCTCGTCAGTGATAGGAGTGCCCCTGTGGGGCTCACCAGCTGCCCATCGGGTCCGAGGCATGCAAAGTATGCCTTTGTTCCCCACACAGTGGGCCCCTGATATCCGACTGCAGCCCTCAAGCCTGCTGTGACTTTGCTCCTTACTGTGGGGGATGGGGTGAGGAGACTGCACAGTCCATTCCCCTGCTCACCTGCTCCCTGAGAGCGGGCAGGTCCTCAGTTGGATGTCGCAGGGCTCAACTCATGTCCTCAGGCTTCGGTGGTCCCACAATGCAGCAGACTTCACGCACCAGCAGTTCTTGGTCTCTGCCAGATGCCTTGGGTGCTCGTCAGCCCTTCACCGGCGGGGTGTCATGCCTCAATCCAGCTCTGTTCAGTGAAGGGGGGGGCGATATAGCAATTAGCAGTCTCTCTGCTGGTTTCAGGAACAAGGGGAGCAGGGGATGGCCCTGTCTGCCATCCTCTACGGGCCGATGAGAGCCACTCCCAGTCTCGCTCCTCTGTCACTGTACTGCTGCTGCCATCTTGGTCTTGCCACCCTGGTCGGTGCCCCAGGAGCCCGTTCCTAGTCTTCAGGTTAGCTAGGGAGACCCTCAAGTCTCTCAGCTGTCATCCCTAGGCCCCCAGCGGTGCTGCGGGGGCCCTAGGAGTTGCCTCATAGAATTGTGCTAGATGCGACTACACCAGCCAGAGAGCAGTGAGGGGCTGCCCACTCCATTGCCAGCTGGCCACGCCCCCCCAAGCAGTGAATATACTTGTATCTTCTCAACAACCATGTGTTAATTAACGATGTAATAACATGCACGCATTATAACTATTTTCATTTAAAGGAAAATATTAGGGAGGAACGGTTTCACTTTCCTCATCCAACCAGGGTTCAGGCAGCTTTGTACAAAGGGAGGCTGATGGGTTAACTGCCATTCAACTAAATGATCTTGTGTTTTTTCTCATTGTTCATCCCACCCTCTTTAACCCTTGCTCCTATTCTAACACGTCTCTAGTTCTCCTGGCTGCTCTGCCCCTTAGTTCTACTTCTCTATGATTTCTCAGCCTTCCTCTTCTTCTGTCTCTCTCATGTCAATGCCTATTGTCCTTTCGCCCGCATTCTACCCCAACTTGAGTGTTCTTCCATTTCCCCCACCTTCTCCTATTTTCCTCTTCCTTTCACACCTTTACATCTCCCTCTGCTCCCCTCCTTAACCCTCCAGTCTCTTTACTTCTTATTGTCTCTTTCAACCGTTCTGCTTCTCACTTTCACTTTATGTTTCTCTGTTGCAACCCTTTCCTGTCTATCCATTCTTCCTATTTCCACTCATATTTTCTGTTTCCAACTCCTTCTTCTCTCCCTCTTTAGTTTCCTCACCCTCCACTGAGTCTTAAGTCTTTCACTTCTACTATCCCACTCTCTCCCCTCTTTTTCCTCACTTTGGCCTCCCCATCCTCTCCTCGTTTTCCCTTTTCTACTTTTCCTTGCCTCTCTCTCATTCTACCTCCCTCAGCTTCCCTCTGGCACACCTTCTCTCTACTGCTTTCTTCCTTTCTGTTCCCCCTACTTCTTTCTGTACCTCCAACCTGCCTAATCTTTTACTTCTCCCAAAAGTCTTAGTTCAAGGCATGATGAGCGCCTTCAGCCCTGGTGTTTCACTTGCATTCTGCTAAATGTAGTGCTTTCTTAGTAGTGATGAAACAAACTGATTCCATAATGTAAAGTAAAAACAGAACTAAATGTGCTACTAACAGATGACGGCACTCAAGGTGAGATGTTTCTCGACTCCTATGCTCCCTCGCCCTCCTACCATGAGCGGAGCAGTCTTCAGCACACCTACTGCTAATAGCTCTGTTAATATTTATGACACTTGCAAGAGGCATGGTTGATACCTCCTTTGTGAAGCACCACGAGTGGGTTCCCATTGCAATGTCATTTATGGGCAAAGCCAACCTTGAATCTAAAAGTGGTCCATGAGCTAACAAGTGTAACCGCTGCTGCAGGCTCAGCATTGTCATTGCCGTGTATTTACTCAGGCCCTGCTGATTAGGAGGAAGGACCCATTTTATGCATTTATGCGGGGCTAAGCAACACCTCCCTGTACCCTCCGACACTTTTGGTTTCCTCTAATCAAATTAATAAAGAAGAAAAGACCCAAAATGACTAAAGAATGGGTCTATCATTTTATCGCACAATACGCTCTAATGATTTTGCATTGCCGAATGCTAGTAATTGTGCCACATAATTAATTCAGATAATTATTAATTGTTATTGCAAAAAAATTGCCCATTTTATTACATTAAAGAAAATCAGAATAGGTTGATTACATTATGAAAAAATATATACTTGCCCATGACATTATTCCAGATTGTACCTACAGTTTCATTGAAGAGCGTGTGCTTTTTTTAGGATCGAACGCGCAAGCGCTCTGGCTTGTTGTAATCTCTCTGTGGGCTTTTAACCACGCCCACTACTACTATTCATTCTTTGTTGTGCTTGTCTTAAATGCTTCACTTGAATTGGTGCATTTTGTGAAATGTCCCACATTTGTGTGCTGAGTTCCCTCCTAGGCGATTTCACTAAGTGATCATTTTTGTTGGCCATCACACTACGTCACGCTTTCTCCTGTTACAGCGTGTGATGACCCCTCCTCCGGTTTCGGTTTGCCTTTCATCCCAGCTGCAATCCTTTCTATACATTCATGCAGGAAGCCAATAACTCTCGCGCTCACGTTCATGGCGGCGGTGGCGCTTTGAATTGACTTGCTTATATCAACTATTTTACTTTTCATTTTCAACCTATGTGGCAAGAAAAGTCCAGTTAGGAATTTACAATGCTAGTAGCTCTATCTCGAGCAAACGCGGGACACATTGCATTGCAAATGCTTGTTCTGCTCTGCTTCTGGTCTCTTTTACTCCTCTGTTCCTTACCACTATTGTCAACTTTGTCTCCCAGACATCTTGCTCCTGTTTCTCTCTCTCCCCTGCTTTACCCTTCACGCTTCCTCTAAACTGTAACTCACCACTTCAGCTTTGTTTAAGGTACAGCATAAAAGATAATAGGGATGCCTATTTCTTTCTTAAAGATATACAAATTTAATGCACATTAAGAACGCAGGAGGCTAATGTATGAAAATTACAATACCGTTTCTGTTATTACACTTATCAAACAAGAAAAATGCATTAGCAAGTCTGCATTTTTTAATTTAATTTTTGCAAACATATGCAAAATACATTAAAAGTGTAAACGTAATAGAACGCAAAAATGCTGCAGTCTAAAGGTGGAGTGCACGTTTGCAACAAAAAACAACTGTAAAAAAAATGGTGCATAACAAAAATAAATGTAATGAAACAAGAAATGAAAGGATGGATTGGTCTACTAGCCCTGACACTGAAGTGGACTACTGTTTAGGTGGATATGTACGTGGGCAAAGAGATTTATGCCACTCATGGTGAAGCAAGCCAATAGCTGAAATGCGCTGACCTCTTGCCCCAGACTGTGTAGAGTGGTGGACGGAGACACAGCGTGATTGACACTTGCATACAGAACAGATAGACTGGTCTCACAGAAAGCCGCTCAATGTAGATGTGTATTTCTATTATATATATTTTTTAAACATGAGGCTTGAGAGACATCTAAAACTTTCTCCAGGCCAGACTCAAAGAGATATATTTAAAAAAAAGTGTATGATATCTTATAGCGTAAACAAGACGTAATGAAAATCCAAGCAGCCAGAATGGCAGATAGGAAAGACATCTACTGACAAACACGGAAGAGGCAGGGACACGCCACACGACATTTAGACTATTACAGGAAGCAGACTTGGCAATAGACTAGCTAGACGACAAAGGACAGATAATATTCAGGCAAGCACTAAAACTTATATAGCACCTCCTCGAACAGGTCCAAATATCAACCTGTATTACTACTACAAATGATTAACAAATCACATACTTGACCCTTGATCCCAGGTTACTTGTTGAGTGATGGCAGGATGCCTCAGCTTTGTTTTGCTTGTTTGCTTATTTTGCTGTCGAAGCACTTTCTAGCTTCTTCCCATCTTGCACTTTACATTATTCCTTCTTCATAATGACTTCCCAAGACAGTTCTCAATCTTGTGGTGTCGCAAACAATATATCTGTGATACTGCTTGACCGTAAACTGTGGTACTAATTCTTGGGGCGCTCACAAAGCTATAGAAATGTAAATTTTTTATGTGAAATGTCGATTGTCTTTTGGTGTGTTTTTCTCTTGCAACCGACTTTCATAGGCTGTTTCCTCTCCACTTAAACTTTGCAAACCTCTTCAGATTCACTAAGATTTCAAACTGTGCTGGCATCAGTGGATCTGGCACTTCAACAAAAAATTACTGAACTGGTGGAAGATGTATTTTCTCCATAACCATTAAATAATAAATCAAGTGAAACAGGCTTATTTTGGATGTGCTATCGTGGTAAGTTGTGCCTTCTTAGACCACTGCCAAATGTGGGGCCTGGAGCCGTGACGTCCTAAGGCATGGGCAAAGTGGGCAATTGCCAGGGCTCCCCCCTTCCAAGAGGTCCACTGAGTATGAGAGGTTTCTCTACCTCATACCTGCCTTTTCCAGTATTTCAACCTATCTCCTTCTCTCTTCCAAACCCTACTTCTGACCACGTCTGTCACTGTAAAGTGTATTCGTAAGGATTTCTGGGGCCCAGAAAGATATATTTCATCTTTTTTTTTTTTGTGTGACCCCATTTCGGAAGGTTTTTTTGGCATAATGCTGTAAACTTCGTACTTGTATAGCGCACTACTCACCCGTTAGGGTCTCAAGGCGCTGTACGCATACCGCTGTGGAACCCCTCCTGGCTTTTCCCTGTGAGGTGCCCACTCCTGGGCAACCTCCAAGGTGAAGCCAGGCATCCCAGCACTGTTGGGGCTGTTGTGGAGATTAAGCAAGCTATTGCCCAGAGATACAGAGTGGGACCCATGAATTAGATTAGGCACCGATGCGAGAATTATCAGGTCCGAGGAAATTGAGCCCAAGACCTGCTGAGGTGGGAATTGAACCCTGGTCCCGGGCCAGATTTCTGCATCAGGGTCTGCCACTCTAACCATTGAGCCACACTTCTCCACAATGCTAGTGTGAATTACCAGAAAATGGGTAATAGAATTCAAAGTTGGTCCGAACAGGGCCCCCCAAAATATGTCTTCCCGGGGGGACCGAAAATCCTTAAGATGACACTAGTATGGAGTGATGGGTAAATAATCTTAAGGACCTTATGTTACCTCTTATGCAATGGCTCAAGAGCTGATATAAGGACCACTAGATTGTAGTAGTGTTATGGCCAAAGGAGGGAAAGTGATCTGCTGGGCATGTTTTAGTGCAGCAGCCAGAAAAGCCTTTTTATATAATATCGTGACACACTCTGCTACAATCCTGGAAGAGGGGAACCCCCCTCTGCCGTGGAAGGTACTCTTGTACACTTCACAAAGTACCGTGGGGTAGGGTTCAGTAGTGTGAGAGACAGGCAGGGGTACAGGAACGCTCAGGGAACGCACTGAGTAGTGCCGGATTAAAACTAACTGACACAAGCGCTATACACTTCACTTATTCATCTCACAGTGAGCAAGACCGAGGGGTGGGCTACTTCTGAGCCAGTAATGCAGCACAACCTTTCCTCCTTGAACTCGGAAGGGACAGGAGCCACGGTTGCACACGAAAGTGAGGGGGAAACCACAAAAAACATACATGCAGCATTTAAGATGTGTGGCGACCGCAAGCCAGCACTGCACAGAGACAGCTGAAGCCATATACTTCGTGAAAGGTATCCTAGTAGTAAAGAGGAGGGACGGAGCACAACTCTGGACAGCCACCTATGGCTTAGGGTTCATATGTCCCCAGTCTCCAGACATAGCTTAAAAAACACGTAAGAAATCTGTTTAAAATTCAACGTGGGGGCATCTCCAGTGTGAATGTTAAAAGCCTGAGATTTCAGCACTGAATTCATCTAAACTTGGATTTGAGTCGTACCTACCATCTAACTCACCACTACATTTCAGAGAGGGGGCTCCAGAATAAGGCCTGGGGGTTATGGAAGCTATTTGCTTGTCAGATCTAAAGGTAAGGTAAATATGTGCTGGCAGATTTTTAATTTCTTTCTGACACCGAAAATGAAAATAAACATGAGCAGTCTCGCACGCCTCATACTGTCCCGCGTGCTCCCTGTTGATAGCTTGACACCAATGTGAAGTTCTTTAAATATAGACTGCGAGTCAATAACAGAGCACAGGCGGCTCTGAGGCATGACAGCCACCAGCGAGCAGCAGCCACTCCACAGCTCCAACCCTCATAAAGGACTGCAAACCAGCGAAGGAAATGATTAACTGACTAATGTCAGGCAAAATTGCAAGCAAGCAAATGTCATCATCTTTGCACACACACTACAGTAATTCTATTTGCTCAAAGAACTAAATGAATACAACAGTTTAGTTGTAAGAAGGCCCAGTATGCAGAAGGTGCTCATTTGCAGACTTAAACGGAGCCAAGCGGAGCCACAAAATTGCATATGACTCCAGCAGACATTGTGTCTGATCCAGAAAAAACACTGGGTATCTACTCAAATAACACAGCCCAAAGCTTTAAAGAAGCAGCGCCACAGTCCAGAGCTGTTGATGAGATAGGAGAGGGGGAACACCCACCTGCCACCCTTTCGTTCCTGTTCCACGCATCACGCGCCTGCCTTGATATCAGTTCAATGCTATCAACACTGCACTATGGGTGTAGGACACACAACTCAGCAGGGTTATTGAGAGACAAAGCTACAAATGCTCCCAGTGTCAATAGACTCATCACTGTCTTAGCTATGCTCTTGAGTTTTTAGTATGCTTTGGTTGCATTTGATTGTCTAAAACTTTTGTATGGTTTGGCATAGCGCTGCAGCAGATCTAAATGAAAAACACCAAAGAATTGTATGGGAGAATAGACAATAATTCAGAATAGTATAACAAAGAACAATACAAGACCGGGTGTGTGCTATCTGGTTCAGGATTGTCTATAAAAAGCAATACAAGAGAGATGAGCCTGGTTAGGGAGATTCAGGATCATGTAAAAAAGAGAACAATAGGAATCATGTGGCTAATTGGATACAGGATCATAAACAAAAGAGTAATGCAATAAAGTTCATGTGGCTAATCGGACCCAGGGTCATGCGCAGAAGAAGAACATGTGTGAAGCAGCAATACAATAGGACGGCATGGGTAGTCAGATCCAGGATCACGTAAAAAGACACGATAATGCAGTGAACACAGCTAGTTCAATCCAGGGTCATTTACGAAAAAGCATCATGCACAAAAGAAATATACTATGGAGTTGATGAGGGTGGTAGAATCAGGATTGTGTACATAACAGAAATACAATAGAGTTGGGTGTAGATAGTCGATATCGGGATTGTGTACAAACGAGCAGTACAATGGAGTCGGGTGAAGTGGAAAATTATACCTGAAAATAAAGGCGTTGTTTGGCAGGTCTAAAATACTCCATATTTCAGCTTCCAATTCAAAAGCAGCATTTTTATTAGTTACTTCCTTACATGGTTCTCAGGAACTGATAGTCCAAAAAAGCTAAGGGCCTGATTTAGAGTTTGGGAGGGGGTTACTCAGTCACGAACGTGACAGATATCCCATCCAATGTATTACAATTCCATTATAGGCTATGGAACTTGTAATACGGCGGGCGGGATATCCGTCACGCTTGTGACAAAGTGAGTAACCCCTCCATCAAACTCTAAAGCAGGCCCTAAGCCTTAAATGGCACACCAGTGCAGATAATGGTAGGCTGTTGACTCCTACCTACTGACGGTCTCACCTGCCACGCCTCATCGCTTTAGCAACCGTTTCACATACAACACACACTTGTTTCCAACCATTAATGCCTGCATTTAGATGTTGAAATCTGACAAACGTAGAAGAGAGCATTTTATGTTTTTTTACTTTAAAAAAATGCTGTGCGATAATTTGAAGGCTCCGGAGAGGCTCCTGGAGAGAGAACGTAGTAGCGAGTAACAATGCTGCGTGGACTCATCTCCATTCGTGTTACAACATGGCCTCGAGGCACGGCCACCGCAACGCTTTGTTTAAGGATTACGTCATAGCTTTACCCTGAGCATCCTGGACTCCGGGAGACAGGTAAGACTTTCTCACGCCGCGACTCGTTTACTGTACCCTAAAAACAAGCTGAACCCGTTTTAGTACCACATCGTTCCATGCCTTCCATTCTGCTTGGGTACATTCATAGTTCTTTTGAGTTGCGACAATTTTGTTCCTACTGAACAGACAGGTGTGTATGGTTGCTGCTTTCTATGGGTGACGGTGTGCACTAAGGACCAGTCTTTACCAGGCTACAGCTGACACCAAAAGGATTGGAAAGCTATCATTGTGCACAACATGGAGGCACCCAACCGGGCCCTGTTCGTAATTTAATAAAGTAAGCGAATACATCTGTTTCTCACCTAGTAAAGGGGAAATCAGAGCACTGGACAATAACATACACTATTAACATGGACATCCTTATGGCAATAACAATTAGCGTTACACAGGTAGAAAAATCAAGTGCGAAGAAAATGAGGACATTAGTTTTGTGCACTTTCATGAGTATGTGAAGAGCTAAGCAGCTACCTCTGGCACAGGTCTCCGCCCCTGGAAATGCTGACCACCCACATCTAGGGCCTCCTAGCTACTTTAACTGAATTTCCACATTATCCAAAGCTGCTTCTCTAGTCTAGCAATGTCTCTGATGCAGACACTTCAGTACGTCCTCTCTTACCTGTGAGAGTGACCACTGTCTGTTAAGGCCCTGGTATATCTCCACCACTGATGCACTGAAGGCATAATAAAAGCACGGGTATCTATGTCGGTCTGTGCCAGTTCTGGTACAAGCCCTAACCCTCTAACCGTGCACTACATATGTCACCCAGTCAGTGAGGTTATTTACTGAGCGGTTTGGCTCTCGTCCCTAAAAAACAGAAGACAGAAATCCTCAGGCTTGACACCCCCGTTCAGCCATGCCCATGCACACCCAGAATAAATGCCACTTTCCCAGTTGTAGAGAGTGGCAATCTCCAAGCTATGCCTGGTGGTTTTGGCAATTGGAATAATTTGCCCTGACCTAACCACTTTGCCCAAAATTTACTTCCCTCGTTACTTGAAGCTGCAACCAAACAAGATTCAACATGACTAACCTTATATCTTGACCTGGGAAAATGTTCTCACTATATACACCCTTCATCCACTAGTCTTCCAACTTCTCTCTCTAGTTCCTTTCACTGTGAACATGGAACTTCTAAGAGACCAAAAAAGGCAATGTGACAAGGCGCACATTGAAAAAGCCTATCCTGTTAACTAAAGTCAAATGGTAAACTTTACTAGCGAAAGGTACTGAACTGTATACTTGAATTCATCTAGTAGCAGTCAAATTATCCCACTCACCCATTCTTTCCAATTACACACACGGTGTTTTGATATGAGGTTCACATCTTACCTGACATAAGAGGATTGCAGTGAACTTTGCTATGTCACCTCCTTCTCAAAATGCCACCTGTTCTAAAGGCAACCTAAGTGAACAAATATTGCCAAACCCAATAGGGATCATGTATGAGACCAATTGGCCTTGGCAATGATTTTTCGCCATTCTTTACAGCAGTGTGGCTGTTGTGCTGCATGGCTGAAATAATGTAAACAAGCATTAGGATAGCTAATAGGTCTTGCTTTGTCAATCTGTTTTAGCTATATTGTACACCAGCGTGACTGCTGTCCAGCATAGCTAAAAGTCTGTGGTGTAGAGTGGAGTGCCTCAGAGTGGGAGGGGGTAGAATGGAGAGGTCATAGAGTGGAGGGGCATATAGTGAAACAGAGGGGCATAGAGTGTTGTGGCATAGAGTGAAGAAGCGTGTTGTAGAGCGGAGTGGCAGAGTGGAGTGCTGTGTTGTGGAATGGTGTAGAGTGTAGTGGCATTGAATGGCGTAGAGTGGAGTGACAAAGTGGAGTAGTGTAGAGTGAAGTGGCATAGAGTGGAGGGGCACAGAGTGGAGTACAGTTGCATAGATAGGAGTAAAGTGTTGTAGAGTGGAGTAGAGAGTCGTAGAGCAAAGTGGTACGCAGTGTTACGGAGTGGTGTCGAGTTTTGCTAAGTGGCATAGAATGGCATGGAGTAGTGTGACACAGAGAGTCATGGTGTACCATAGAGTGGAGGGAAGTACAGTGAAAGGTTGCAGAGTGTCGTGCAGTGGAATAGAACAGAGTAGACTGTCACAGACTGGAGTGAAGTAGAGTATTGTAGAGTGGAGTGGAGTAGAGTGGAGTAGATTGGATTAGCGTGGAGGGACATAGAGTGGAGGGGCACAGAGTGGACTGTTGTAAAGTGGAGTGACATAGAACAGAGGATCATAGAGTGGAGTGTAGAAGGGTAGAGCGGCATAAAGTGGAGTAGAGTAGCGTGGAGTGCCATAGAGTGTCAAAGAGTGGAGTGACATAGAGTGGAGGGGAAGGTAGAGTTGAGTAAAGTCTCAGAGTGGAGTGGCTTAGAGTGGAGTAAAGTGACAGAGTATTGTAGAGTGCAGTGGACTACAGTGGCAAAGAGTGAAGTAGAGGGTCACAGAGGGGAGGAGTGTGTCATGGAGTGGCCACCGCCCACCCAGCTACAAGATCATTCACTGCAACAGACTCCACAAACCTGGAGGAGACTTCCAATTTTCCACAAAGACACCATCACCTGCACTATCACAATGGATGAATCAGCTATGCTCATGGAACACTTGCACTTCCAACTGCATCTAAATAACTCGAAAACCATCTCAGGCGCTCTCACCTACCACCCGCCCGGATCCTGCACCACCTTCAGAAACCTACTCACTGGCTTTTTCACTCCTATCGCCATTAGATCCAACAACTTCCTCCTGCTCGGCAACCTAAACATCCATCTTGATGACCCCATGGACCGCAAAGCCACTGACCTCCTAGAAAGCCTCAGCAACATCAGACTCATGCAGCTCGTACAAGGCCCAACCCACATCTCCGGGCACATACTCGAACCAGTATTCACAGCCAGCAACAAGATCACCCTCAGCCACCTCACCATGCTCACATGGACGACAACTCCACTGTACACTTCTACATCATCGCACCCCACCCCAAACAACCCAAAACCAACTACCATCATTAGCCGCAACTGGAACAATAGCACAGAAGCAAAGTGAACCCACACCCTCGGAACCAATCAGCCTATCCTCACCTATCACATACACAGGAGAAACCACTGCCCTCCTCCTGCTCGACCTCTTGTCAGTGTTTGACACTATCTCCCGTGGCACCTCTATCTCCAGACTCCAGGACTCAGGTATCCAAGGATCCGCAATGAGCTGAATTGTCTCCTTCCTCTCCAACAGGACACAACTAGTCAGACTCTCCACCTTCACCTCCGAACACAAGAAGCTAGTCTTCTGAGTGACCCAGGGCTCCTAACCCAGCCCACTCCTGTTCAATGTATACATAGCAAACCTCACCCTCATCATAAGAACCCATAGCATCTACATTGTCTCTCATGCCAACAACACTCAGTCATCCTCTCCCTCATGGACACAAACAACACCAGCAGGACCAGCTTCACTGTCTGCATGTCCAACATGGCCAACTGGATGCAAGAGAACTGTCTCAAACTCAACACGGACAAAATGGAGTTCCAGACCTTCAGAAATAAGAACTCTCCTGGAACTCCTCATAGTGGCCACCCAACCTAGATCCCACCCTCACAAACCACACCAGAAACCTTAGCATTTTCCTGGATGACAAATTCACTATTAACAAACAGGCCAGTGCCGTGTCCACATCCTGCTGCCACATCCGCAAGATCTTCAAATGTCTACCCACGCACACACGACACACAGACACCCAAACCCTCATCACCAGTGAACTCAACTACAGCAACGCACTCTAGGTCAGCATCTCCAATCATCTCATGCAAAGACTCCAGACCATCCAAAAGACTGCCACCAGACTCACCCTAGCTGTCCCCCGAAACACCCACATCGCTTCCTACCTCACTGAATTTCACTGGCTACCCATCCAGAAACGTTGCAAGTTCAAGCTGTTTATCCACACCGACAAAACCCTCTACAACAAAAGACCAACTTACCTCAACAACCAATTCTACTATCAGACCAGACAATTACGCTCCACCTATCTTTTCATCACCTGAATCCCGCGCATCTGCAGAAGCAAGACAGGAGGGCGCACTTTCTCCTTCATTACCGCCAACAACTGGAATGAACTTCCTCTACACATCAGAACTGCTACTCCCTTCCTCAACTTCTGTAAGGAGCTAAAGACCTGGCAGTTCAACTAGGAGAACCGACCCTCTAGGAACTAGGAGCACTGCCTGGCCCACACTCCTTCTGCAGCGCCTGGATACCCTCACGGATGACAAGTTGCATCATACAAATCCACCTAACATAATATAATGTAGAAGAGTGGCACAGAGTGCAGTGGCGTAGAGTGGAGGAAAGTATTGTAGAAAGGAGTGTCATAGAGTGGAGCTGCCTAGAGGTAGTGGCACAGAGTGGCATAGAGTGTCATAGACTGGAGTGGCATAGAGTGAAGTGGACTGAAGCATCGTAGATTGGAGGGGTGTAGAGTGGATGGGTGTAGAGTGTGAGGGGTGTAGAGTAGAGGGGCGTAGAGTGTCATGGAGTGTTGTAAGGTGGAGTGTCAGAGTGGAGTGTTGTAGAGTGGCATATAAAAGAGTAGAGTAGTGTAGAGTGAAGTGAAGTGACATAGAATGGAGGGATACAGAGTGGCATAGCATAGAGTGGAGTGGAGTGCTGTAGTGTGGAGTGAAGTGTCAGAGTGGAGTAAAGTGTCAGAGTGGAGTACCGTGAAGTGGCATAGAGTAGAGTCTCATAGAATGGAATGTGATAGTGTTTTGTAGAGTGTCATACATTGTCCTACAGCAGAGTGTCATAGAGAAGAGTGGCATTGAGTGGTGTGGCGTAGAGTGGAGTAGAGTGGCATAGAGTGGAGTAGATTGGCCTAGAGTGAGGTAGCATAGAGTGGAGTAGAGTAGCCTAGAGTTAAGTGTACAGAATGGCGAAGAGTGTCATAGAGTGGCGAAGAGTGGAGTGTAGTAGCACAGAATGGAGTGGAGTTGAGTAAAGTGGAGTAGCGCAGAGGCGAGTGGAATGGCATACAGTGGAGTAGAGTACAATTGCACAGAGTAGAATGGCGTGTTGTAGAGTGTCATAGAGTGGAGTGGTATAGAGTGGTGTTTAGTGATGTAGAGTGGAGTGCCGTGGAATGAAGTGACCTAGAGTGGTAGAGAGTAGAGTGGCACTGAATGGAGTGGCTTAGAGTAGAGTGTCGTAGAGTTCTGTAGAGTGTACATACATACATACATGAGAAGAGTGTTGCAGAGTGTCATAGAGAAGAGTGGCATAGAGTGGTGTGGAGTGGAGTAGATTGGCCAAGAGTGAGGTAGCATAGAGTGGAGTAGAGTGGCCTAGAGTTAAGGTGTGGAGTGGAGTAGATTGACCAAGAGTGAGGTAGCATATAGTGGAGTAGAGTGGCCTAGAGTTAAGTGTACAGAATGGCATAGAGTGTCATAGAGTGGCGGAGAGTGGAGTGTAGTAGCATAGAATGGAGTGGAGTAGAGTGCCACAGCGTGAAGTGGAGTGGCACAGAGTCGAGTGGAATGGCATAGAGTGGAGTGGATTGGCGTAGAGTACAATGGTGCAGAGTAGAGGGGCATGTTGTAGAGTCGAGTAGAGTGTCGGTTGGCGTAGAGTGTCGCAGTCATATAATTCTATGGACCTTTACTGGAGGCAGACACCTATAAGTTCTGTGCTGCTTTGCCTGAATTATATCACAGTCTCTTTCGGGAGTACTCAGGATGCCACCTTTTCTTTTATTTTCTCACTGGATGTGCACGTTTCTGTTCACTTTCAACAACTGGTACATTTAGTAGCTGGGTCTGCTGAATACCGACTTGACCATAGTGTCTATAAAAACAAAGCAGGACGTTCCAGGACATTATACAGAAAAGAGCATGTCATTTCTGTATTTTATGGTCCATAAATTGGCTTCCAGCAGTGGGTGGGTTAACTTAAATACTCCATTAATCACAATACCTACCACTAGTAAGATTCACCCATGCTCATCTATAGAAACCACCAAAATGCAAACTACACATTGTTTGGTGCACAATTTTGCTACTCTTCCCACCAGATCAGGCAAGACTATGACCACCATCATAACACACTTGTCCCAAGCAGCAGCTTTTCTTAATTTCTGTGGTTCTAGGGCCCAAACCAACATGACAGCATATGCAGCACTATATAAAAATCCCACATGTAAGCCCAGCAACACGTCACCACTGGCACTCCCGACAGAGAGTTTTAAAAAGTGGGCACATACGATTACTGATATAACAACCCTGATCAATGCAAACACACTTTTTACATGTTGCTAAAATATCAGACTTTAAACTTTCTCTTATTCGTTCAGGATTATTGGAATCCAGATTAATTGCAATTAACGGACCTCAACCTTTTTAAAAAAAAATACTAATTCAAGATCTACGTGTATGCTTTAAGCATATCAAATACTAAACATATTTATAAAATGTACCTCTAATATCAGTGAAAATATGACTAAAAACCCAAAATCTATTTTGCATCAAACATTACATTATGATCAGTTCAAACGGTCAACCAGGATCTCTATGATATACCTTTGACTGCCACAGGTTTGAACTTCTTGAAGTTTGACCAGGTAGTTTTCACTTAACACTGCTTTGACAGGGCTGTACAATGGGCACACATATTTATATGTATTTAACTTTAGCTTGTAAAAATGATATTTTATTACTAAAGAAACATATTGGTAAAGGGATACAATGGCTTGTCATTCTATATTTATTAGTGGTTGCATCATCTGTAAATACAATTGAGTAATTAATTAATTTAACAAAAAAGAACTTAATGTGCCCTCCCCACCAGTTCACAAATAAGATAAATGTTGTTAACAGGTGTCAATTAATTGAAAACAATAGGACAGTAGAATCTACCAAACTAACCACACAAAGACGAACAACTTAACTCATTAATGTAACACATTAGACAGTTGTATTCTAAAATACATTTATTGGTTGAATCAAAGGACCTGTTTGATGAGCACAACAACACCTCAGAATACTGTTATGATCACTATCACAGGTCCACATTAAAAAACTCTAATGATAAGAGGAGAAATGGTCTTCAATCGATATCAAGGACCTTAACAATTCATTTTTGGAGTAAAGTCTTTGTTGTATTTTCTTACATGTGTCGTCAATCAGCACTGCTAATGAAACACTATGTTTGAACCAACAGCACTTTGTCAAATGATTTATTTGTCAACGCCCCTGGCTACAGAAAACACTGCATCAGTGACATACACCTACAGGTAAGGCTGGTGTGATTAGTACAGGAAGTGAAAATGATGAACACCTTTAGATGGTATACCAAAAAGTCAATATAGAACCATGGAAAATAAGCAGAAAAACGAGAAGCCACACAAGTAAAACAACAATGGACCTTTTGAGGCAGGGCACAACATTTAACTAGGCCCCAAAAACAAACACACCTTATTCTTTAATAATAGAAATAGCATGTCTATATCTTTGACACTGTTTGCTGTAGATCTATCAATATGATGTACTGCTCTTACCTACACATAGAGATGTACAGCATGTATGTTTCCACAGTCCTTCCAAGGAGAACTTAGACCATCTACGCCTATAGTGTAAAAGGTATCAAAATTATCTTTAAGCAACATTTGGACTAATCGAGATGAACAGAGCTGAAAACTATTGTTTTAGTGTATTATGCATTATTGTTAGAAAAATCATAAACTTACAGACCACCATCAATCTTCTGAATATCACAAAAACTGTCAGAAATCTTACTTCTTCTTTACTAACAAAATAAAGATTGAACAATTTCTCATTCCCACAAAACGTCAGCAAACAAAAGCAGGTCCCCCATGCCAGTGGCCATGTCATCTTTTAAGGAGATTATTCTAAACATCCTAGTCAAAGGCATTGAAGATCTCACCCTGTATTTTACAAACAAGATCAATGCTTCTCTGATCCCATGAACTGAAAATACGGCAGATTCCAGTGTTACTAAAATGCCTAATAAGGATTTGGATGACCTAAACAACTTTAGACCCTTCCTAGCAAAAGCTTTAGGACGTTTTGTACTGATGTAGATGAAGATGAAAAAATGAATTGATGAAAACAACATTCTTTTTTAATTTCAATATATTTGTAAAACGGAAGAGAGAAAATATTATAAGAAAGAGGCAACAAAGCAAAACAAGATTATATCAGTACATTAGGGCAGGAACATGAAGAACATGGACAAGCAACGTCAGGAAAACATACAGTTGTAATAGGTCAGTAATAAGTCAATGAAAAAAAACTAGTATAGGAGAATGATAATCTATTAATACTACAGAATCGAAAAGTGAAAAACATTCTAGTTAAGGGAACCCATGATGTATTTGGAGATATTATCAGAAGAAATAAGGCATAATCAGTGTAAGCACACATCGTTTCGTAAAAGATGAAAGCAACATTCTTGATGCGTTTAAGTTGGCTTCAGATCTAGCCGCAACAGACACCGCCATTTTGAAAATCGTGTCAGGGTCTAAGCTTTTTAATTGAAAGACCTATTAATACACCAGTTACCCCTTCTAATAATTTTGGATGCGAGGATAGACTTCAAGGTACATCTCTGAAATGGTTTTCCTTATATCTAGAAAATCGTTCTCAACAAATTAAACTGCTAAACTTTTCAGCCCATTTAACCTGAATCAATGTGTGGTACAAGGCCTCATATTGTGCCTACCACTTTTAAATGTTTACACAGAACCAGTCAGCTCTCTTCTGAGTCAATCTAACATCTCATTTAATTTGTACACCAATAACAGTCACACACACACATATCTAACTGTAGGACCTAGTTGTCATATGAAGAGTGTTCACTGGTTTGCTAATAACTCTGACGCAGTTTGACAAATTTTTACAAAACTTCCCCAAAACATTTTCATCCACCTCACCTCCTTCTGAGAGAGTTTCAGAGTGATCAGTCAAGAAGGGGCTGAGAAAAAAAGGTAGGCCCAAAACCAAATTTCCTCATGCATTTTGCATAGACTGTTCTTTTTTATTGAAAGGGCTACAGCCAAAACAATGTTTCCTCCCGCTGGCCCAGTGGAAAACTCATAATAGGGTAAGCGGGCGGAAGACCAAACTGGTGGTCTTCCAACCTAACTCGTAATGAGGCCCTTAGTTCTGCCGGGCAGAATGTCGCCTGCCAATGCACCAAGATGAGGTTCTGGGGCTACCACCGCAACCCCCAATATAATGTTTTGTGGGTGCCATAGGTGGGCACCAGGACACCCACCTCAGGCCACGGGAATGTGGTCCTTGGGGCTACTATTGGTTTGGGTTTTAAAAAAAGGCCCCTGTGGATATGGATCCTGGGGCTCTGAAGGCTCAGGGAGGGCTGGGCATATGCCCCCCTCCCCTTATTATAAGAAAATGACCCTGGGGCCGTTGTTGTGTCCCCCCTTGAAAATTATGATAATACAGAAGGGGCAAAAATCTTTTGCGTGTCCCCTCCTGTGAAAATGGTATTGCTAGTGCACATGTAGCGCTAGCAGTCTCTTGAGAGGGTGTTCCCTTCATCTGCATGGGGCCTGGGCCTATGCAAATTAGGGCATCAACTTTCCTCTGCGCCTCCTTCTGTAAAATGATAGTGCTAGCACACATGTAGCACCAGTGGTCTCTTGAGAGGCCATTCCTTCATACGCGTGGGGGCATGCCCTTATGCAAATTAGGGCATTACACTTCCTCTACGCCCTTCCCCTATTACAGATGTAGGTGCAAAGGCAAATAGGCCTTTAGGGGGATAACTGACAGTGAACCACAAAAAGGTGACGCACTTTCAGTGCACACCCTGAGGGCAGGGGTTTAATGGACCCCTACCCAGGCATCCCCCTGAAGACAGGTGCAATCACTCACTGCCTTTGCCTGCAAGGGAATCTATCACCTCTCCTTAAGGTGCATGGGGCTACTGCTCATACTTCGAAACACAGAGTGGCTTGTAGGCAGCTGCTCTGTATATTATTGAATGCGTTGCCCCCTTAGGCAGCAGCAAGTTTGCGGCTGCCCTGGGCGCAGGGCATTGGTTGGAAAAAGGTGCACACTCCCTGTTCGCCCCGGTGCACTTGCTTAAAGGTGCACCATGACGCAGAGACAGTGAGACATTACATAATACGGGCCCTCCTGTCTACCATGGCAGTGATCTTAACCACTTAACAAATTATAAAGTAATATTTTTTGGCTCAGTGAATTAATGTAAGAGCCTTAATGCTCGGACATATTTATTTTCTCCAATGAATTTAATTTACAGTTAGACCCGCATACCATGACACGTTTGATAGCACTGTAAATTCCTCTCTTTATATTGATATGCTTGGAGGTGACTGCTGGGGCCCCTTTTGATTGGGCGTATCGTGCTGCGGCCTTGGTGTGTGGTGACCAATACATTGAAAGCTACATCTGGGGACAGGAGATACTAGAATTGGAGGGTAAGACCAGGCACTTGGATACACAGGCAGAGCAGCGTCAACTGGCCCTGGCGCAGTTTCAACTACGCCAGATATCCCTTAAGGATGCCAAGCAAAGCTGGCAGGGGTCGACCAGCAGAGTGTATGGGATGAGGGATAAGTCAGGTAAATTGCTTTAATGGCTGGCAACGCGTGGTGCAGCAGCCAGGGTCGTGTCAGCTGTATGTGATAGGGAGGGAAACACACAAGTGGAATTAGAAGCAATAGCTCAGGCTTTTGCAACTTACTATCAAGGCCTATACGCCAGAGACCCCCTGCTGCGTCTGACAGAGGAAGGCACAGTAGAGTGGAACCTTCCGGTACCGACTATCCTGTCTAAACTTGTCGAGGACTTAGACCAACCATTGATGGCAGAAGGGGTAGTCGCCGCAATATCTGAGCTCAATGGGGGCAAAATGGTGATGCCAGACGGGAACCCAATAGAGTACTACAAAAGGTTCTGGTCACTGTTGGTGCCTCATCTTCTGAACTTTTATGCAGATGCTCTTTCGAAGGGAGCTTTTCCCCCTGAACTAGATTGTGCTACAATCATGGTCCTGCTAAAGGAGGGTCTGCCCCCCTTACCAATACGCATCCTATTGGCCAATCTTCCTTAACAATGCTGACATAAAGATATATGCCAAAATACTGGCAACACGTCTCACCCATACGCTGGCCCATCTCATTCATCTGGATCAGTGTGGCTTCATGCCAGGCAGGAGTACGCGGCACTGTATCCGCCGAGTTCAAGTGGCCTTATCCCATGGCTCACTATCCAAAGGTCCTCTGGCCCTACTCCTTATTGATTTTTGAAAAGCATTTGACACAATCTCATGGGAATACATGGAGGTAATCCTACTACGTATGGGGCTGGGGCAGGTGATCCGCCGAATGATCCGCATCCTGTATCATCACCCCATGACCCACGTCCGGATGAACGGAGTACTCTCCCCCAAATTTCCTATCCGGCGAGGAACACGCCAGGGATGTCCCTTGTCCCCCCTGCTATTCGCGCTGGCTATTGAACCCCTGGCATGCCTGTTGTGGAGTGACCCTCTGATGTGGGGCTGGAGATGGGGGGATTAACTAGAGGATAGAGAGGCACTGTACGCCGATGATGTCCTTGTGTTCTTGGGAGATCCGCCCTTGTCGGGCCCTAAATGTGTGAAATTATTGGCGAGGCTTGGGAAGGTTAACACTAAAAAAATCAACACTGGTGGAGGTAAAGAGGGATGCGGAGGGTCAACAGTGGTGTACTGTGCTCCTCAAAATTATGTGGCTCCCCTGATACTTGTATGCCCTCATGAACTACCCAGAAGTCACCGTATGAAGGGGATTTGGGGGCCCTGGATTCATATACGTATTACTTAGTGGCTCAGGTGGTACCTATAAATGACTGCGTCGCGGGGGGTTGGGACGACCCAGTGTACCAGCTTGAAATCCACGAGGTGGGCTTTGGCGGCCTGTTGGGTATGCTTTATGGAGGAAGGATTCCTGACTGGACAGCTTAATGCACCTGGGTGGCTGTGGGCTGCTGGAGGGCGGCAGTCAGATTAATAAAATGGGACCGGCTCTTTACTCAAACAACCCCACTGTAGCATGGGGAATGGCTGCACCATCTTAACCGCACTTAAGGGGTTTCAATGCTGGGAGTCCATAGGGTTCACCTACCTGGGGGACGTGTACACAGGGGGTAGCCTTCTATCATTCCAGGCTCTGAAGGAACAATATGGGCTGCACAAGACACAATTCTTTCACAACCTGCAGCTGCGCCATGCCTGGGGGGCCCACATTTCCTTAGACACCCAACTTCCTGAACACAACCCGCTTGAGGCAAAACTATTTGCTGGGAATTTGGGGAAGAAAGCAGTATCCCAAATTTATAAGTCTCTACTTACAATCACCCCTGATGTGTTTGACCATCTGCGGCAGAAGTGGGTACACTGGGTTGGTGAGCTAGATGATGAGGACTGGCGGGAGGCGGCACTGGACCCCAGGGAATTAGCCATCTCAGCAAGGCTGCAGATGATACAGTTTAACTGCCTACATGAAACCTATTTAACCCCAGCAAGACTCTCAAGAATGTTCACCGGGGCGCTGTCCACCTGTGCCATGTGTGGTCTCCCGGAGGGAGACTTTTTCCATGTGATCTGTATTGTCCTCAAATACGACACTTCTGGGAGGGGATCGGCAGTGAATTAGCGGAGGTCCTAGGGCGTTCCATAGACTTGAGTCCCAAAATTGCGTTGTTGGGGCTTCTAGAGGAATTGCGTGGCCCCTGCGCAGACCAGACATTTGTAAGGGTTGCACGCCTCGTAGCCAAACGGGATATTGCCCACATGTGGCGGCAACCCAGAAGTCCATCGTTGGCGGGATGGAGGGTGGAGGTCGACTGGTACGCCCACCAAGAAAAAACGATTTATGCTGCCCGATGGTGACTGGAAAAACATTGTAAAATATGGAGGAAGTGGTGGACCTACCATGTAATCTTATTGTAATGTAACACTTAGTGTTGGTGAACCAGTAGTGAAATGTGAAGTTTGCGATGCACTTTCTGTTATTGATAATGTTGGAGCTCGAGGTGTATACACAGTTTTCAGATTTAATAAAATCAATAAAAATGTGGTTATAAAAAATAAATCCTCTCTTTATACTTTTCTATTATGTACTGAATCTTGGTATTGATACAAGGGAAACTAAGGACAACTCATGTAGCAGGTAGAACCATGATGCGCTTAAGAGCTTGTTTAGTCATTGTACTAAACTGCTTTCACATGAGATCACAAGATAGGTATTCTGAAGATATTTCATGCTTGGCTCTTGACGCCGGTACTTTCTGAAAAACCGACAAAACGAGTCCACAAGTCAAATGCAAATATTAGGACTTGGAAACTGGGGTGACTGCCAAAACTGTTTAGCTTTTGGTAATTACACGAGCAATAGCTATACATCGTGCTAGGAGGGATGACCTTCGGATTCAGGACTATCAAAAGCAGTACACATGTATCACCTATGAATTTCTTTATTTAATCAAATGTGTTCTTTAATTCCTCCCCACTAATTAAGGATTAGCATACAAGATAGAAGGCCAAAACGTGAGAAATGTTCAGGCTTTTTTGGTTTTGAAGTTCTTAACATAATACGGTTTCCCAAACATATTTTATGTATATTATATTTGCTAATCACATCTTTCCCAAGAGGAGCTCATGCATGGGCAACTGTAGAAGTGGTCTTGTTGAACAAATGGCATTATCCGTAAGAGTGCCACAGCTGTCTTTTCATGGTACAAATATAGCAGCCTGGAATGGGAATGTCTTATTCTTTGACAATATGGCTGGCTCACACAAGCGACTGAAAGAGTAGATTTTACCCAACAGAACGAACTCCAGGAGATTCCCTTTATTGCATAACACCATTGCAGGATTGTCTATGATTGGTAAAAACCCTTCAGCTATTAGAGATAAACCATGATCCTTCTGTATGTTTCTTCAAAATCTTCCAATCCTACCTAGGGGAATTGACATGTTTCCTTCCATTGATTGGTCAGCATTTTGTACCTCTATGAAATTGCAAAGGACATTTTTATGTGCGGTTTAAGGTAAATATTATATTAATCACTGTTATTATCAGTGTTTTTTCTGTAAGAAGGGTCTATCGGCCTCTCTGTCTGATAACATGCCTGAATACTGTGAACTGAAACGTAAATGTCTTCCAACTCACTGGAGTGAATATAAGTTGATCAGCAAACAGACACAACTGACAAACATGTCCAAGACTGCACACTAACAAGGTCTACTGAGCCCCGTTCCTTATTGCCCGGACAAAGGGTGACTCCTCCCAGTACCCATGGTGCCACCCTGCACAGAACAGTGTATGTAAAAGGTATCAGGTCTCTCTTTAAGAGGGTGCCAGTGACGAGGAGAACTCCAAAAATGGGGCAAAAGACACCCTTGGCAATCTTTTAGCTTTTAATCGAAGATGAAGATTAGAAGGAATTAGCCAGGCATCAAAATGGGAGACAAAAAGATCCATGCAAGAATCTACGCAAAAATTCCCAGAACAACAAATAGCTGAAAGCAAGAATCCATGGCAAAAATAATAGCAAGTGGTGCTATCTTCACCAGACCTCTACAGGCTAGTAGGCATCACTCCCGGGAGCAGCTACTGTACCTCAAAATCTAACCAACTGTCATCAGCCAGAGATGGTGCAGAAGAGGTCATGCCTGGCTGCCCTAAAGCAAGAGCGGGGAGACCAAATAAAGGCATCCCCAACCTGAAGGCACCCAAATAGTTGCTAAGAAACAAAAATGCAGGGTAGCTGTAGGCAAAGGTAACAGGCAATTTGAAAGTCAATTGGTATCGCCTTTTAGATTTGCCAATGTGGGCTGAATATTGCTGTTGCCAAAGAGCATCAGCAAAAAAAAGGGCGCAATGAGGAATATGTATGTACTTGTATGCATTGTGACATCACAAGCAACACCACAATCTGCCACATGATGAAGTGTATACGCACATGCATCACTATTTTAAACTGCGATGGCCATTTCTTTTTATTCACCTTACTATTCCAAAATGGTTGGTGCTAATTTTGGAGTGGTAAAATTTGAAAAATATACGTGAAAGCACATGAAAAAAAGGAGTGGTTGGGTAACAAATAGCTGCTGCTAGGCCCACTAAAAATGTTTTTTTTTTAAGTGTACACACAAAAACGTATGGAGTTGGAGGGGAGGAAGTCAATGCTGCCAAGCTGTGGTAGCAGCGGAGTGGACAGGAGCAACAGAGAATGTGGGGGGAGGGTGGCTTAAACTTTTTGTTCAGTAAAAAAAAAGCCAGCCACGTTTTTGATTCTGTGTGGCAGGGAAGGTAATGGAATGACTGAAGCAGAGGGGGTAGCAACAGGTAGAGCAGGGTGAGGTGACGAGGAAGCAGTGCATGTGAAAGACAGCAAGAAAACACATGCATTCCTAAGGAGTGCTAAAAGAAAACAGCAGCTAGCTGAACACAAGTCGTCCAATGAGAACATAGTGAGGAAGAGGTAGGGCAACATAAAAATAGGATGGAAAGTCATTGATTCAGAAACAGGGAAAAATGATAGATATCTGAGCTGTTCAATCAAGAGCAAGGGGTTGACACAAAGCCCACTGTGTGTATATACATTAATCTACTAGATACTATAGGTCTGTGCCCTATTGCTGTCTGTAAGAGAGATCTAAAAATAGGAGAGATGGACTTCCTTCACACAATGTCAAGAGATTTCATTCCCACAGACTCTAATCCATTTCTACATTTTAATAAATCGAAATCAGCAATACGGAAGTGTTGACAAAGGAGTGTCAAAACTTAATCTTACCATTTGGCACAGAGAATCAATATGTAACCTTCTCTAAGCTGCTATCTAAGGCCAAGTAAGTAGTGTAGTAACAAGAAAGCCAAGCAAGTAAAAAAGAGAAATAACTCCCCTTCAGTGTGTTAAAAACACAAGGAACTGTCTTTGGCATCAGACCTATGATTATGTACTAGCTACAAAGGTTGTACAACAAACACCCAGAAAAAGAATAAGAAAACGAAAAAAGGGATAATAAACCCAAGAACAACGTGCCACATCATGAACAAGGTGCCACATCATGAGCAAGGACAGGAAATACAAGTCAGAGAAATTAATTTAGGAAAATGAATCACAGTGAGAGATGATTGTTCTTCACAAAATTGAAGAAGAGGTAGAATTAAAATACTGATCTACCATTAGACTACGATTTTTGCTTTTATTAGAGGCATAAACATGCTCACCAACATGTTTATAAATGAAAGTATACAGTCTTATGACAGCACATCAAGTGGTCCCAGATGAAACATGTTCACAGAGGTCCTACTGTGTTTCCACTTATTTCTTGTTCAAACACTGGCCATAGTATGGGCACAAGTTCAAGTTGGCTAAAATGTTACATTTTAACTGCCATTTTTTATCTAACTATAACTTTATTTTTTTCAGTGAATTTCTGCATTTTTTTATATGAAGTAAGATATTATTACCATACCTAACTATGATGTCACTTTACCCTTTTTTCAGTGACTTTCTAGTTTTTCTTAAAAAACCACATGCCAACCCACCACAAGCTGCAAACCTCCACGCACAGCCTTAGGCAATGAGCGGTGTAGACAGGTACACCCACCCTGAATTATTATTTAGGTTTTTTTGTAATTCATTTTCACAGTCCTTCTGGAGTACCTGCAGGAGTCCAGAGGGATTGTGGTGACACCCCAAAAAGTGTTTATTGAATTGTGATGCAGGCAGGGGGTCCCTATGAGCCACCCGCCGTCCCCCCCCTCCACCCCACAAGGGCCATGAGAGGTTCAGGGTACCCCTACTATGATCCTATATATGGTATTTTAAAACAAAATTCAGGATAGAGGACTAAGTCCCCAAGTCCTGTAATGGCTGCAGCAACATTTCTGTTCATGTAGGGGCCAGCCAATCAGAGCATTTAATACAAAAACATTCCAAGCAGAAGTCTTGAAATCTGAATTATTTTGTGTGTGTGTGTGTGTGTGTATCTATACATACACACATACAAATATATACACATTTTGAGCCTTAATTTCTCCAACACTACCAAACAGATTTACACCACATCACAAAAAGACCGCTTTCTAGATAAAGATCTAGCCTTCTGCCAAATTTGGTTTAATTCCGTTCATTTGTTTCGACTGTAGCGCTGTCTAAAACTCCCTATGGAAAATACAAGGAGAAATTGCATTTAGGAAACCCCACCCCATTCCTTTTTTCTCAGCCCCCGTTTAACAGACCTCCTCAAAAGTTTTCAGGAAGAAGCTGAGGTGGATGAAATTTCTTTTTTTAAAGTTTGTGAATATTTGTCAAATGGCGCCAAAGTCAATGGCATGCTTCCTATGAAAGGTGACCATTACACAGTGGCAGAACCACTGTGTAATATAGGAAGACAGGCAGACAGACACACACAGATAGATAGATAGATAGATAGATAGATAGATAGATAGATAGATAGATAGATAGATAGATAGATAGATAGATAGATAGATAGATAGATAGATAGATAGATAGATAGATAGATGTCCTTTCTGGCGGATTGAGGTGTCTTTCAATATTGGATTTAATGCAACCCACTAGGCCTCTACAATGTATATTTTGGGGTGTCTCTCTTTAAGCCTTATATTCTTTTAGCTCTGTATTTTTTCCTATACTAATTTTCAGTTACCATTTCCAGACCAATGTTTCCAAAATTAAAGAGAGTGAAGGAGGCCATTTAGGACAGAGACATAAGACTTTTTCCAACCACCACAGAAATGCTGTGAGCAGAAATTAATCTTCGGATCGATAAACAAGCGGCACATACACAAATGAACAATTCTATGTCAAAACCTAGATTATTAATAAATTGAGAAGACGGGGCACGCTGCCTGACAAAGGATAATTTCCCAATAAATTGGTCTAGACTCTAGACTATGCTACACCTCTCTATTAATAACCTAGGAAGTGACCCTAACTGGGAGACGTGAGGCTTTTAACTCGCCCCAGGCCACCCTTGCCTTACCCATAAACCCGCAAATCACATAATTAATACAAATATGGTTATTGGTGATCTGAAGGGCTTCAAGTGCAGGCATCAGAAAAAG
This sequence comes from Pleurodeles waltl, assembly GCF_031143425.1. Lineage (NCBI taxonomy): Eukaryota > Metazoa > Chordata > Amphibia > Caudata > Salamandridae > Pleurodeles > Pleurodeles waltl. The sequence goes on along the minus strand of NC_090437.1, from coordinate 796,085,450 downwards.
AAGAAAGAAAACCAATTCGAACTACTATTTTCATGTACAAAGAAGCAAAAGAAAACAAGCGGCATCAAGCGCCCCCATGAAAGTAGCAATGCCCCCTCGACCCCATCTCAACATTGCAAAGCGGTGCGATCATAACATTTCTCTTCAAGTGTGCCCCGGCTCCGGAATCCCGCCGACCACAAGGCATTTGACGGCTGCAGACAACGGGCTCTGGAATGTTCCGGAAGGTTGGGGGCGGCTCTGAGGGAGCTTCCCTGAGCCGCCTCGGACCCCGTCTGACGGGAAGACCCTCTTGGGAAGGTGAGACATTTATCACGTGCGCTGACATCACAGAACAATATGTCTGAAATAGCACACAACTGTTACAGAATAAATCTATGCAGCGTGCCACCACTGACCACACTAGGCAAAACCTAACAAAAAACGTAGCTTTACATCATCAAAGCCAGGCGCAGCAGGCATGTGCGATAAACAGTAAAAGGTTCATTTCCCATCCTGAATCAAATCAGCTACGTAATGCTTATGTTTAATCAAATCTATGCATGTCTTCATAAGATGTCTTCATAAAATGGTGAATCGATGACCATACATGCAACACAGTTAAAGTATTCCATATATGTAAATATCACCATGCTCTCAACAACACCAACCATAAGAAGCAAACACATCGTTTAATAGCACGTGTTAAACATAAAAATGCAGACACATCCAACACAGCTCAGAGACACCATCTAGTTGAACATCATAATAGTGGAGGGTGAGCCAACAAATTAACAGGGCGAGCCGAGCAGAGCCAAGCCAGAGGTCTGCCTGGGCTCTAGGAGCCTGTTAACCAGTTGCGCCCTGAAATATCTGACATCTAAATCATGCAGCAAACATCATTTGAAAATATCATTCTGTCTTTAAATAATGTATTTCTTTGCCATGCAGAAGCCTTTCACCTTTAAGCATCAGATTATTTTTGTACAGTGCTCATACTGAACTCACAAATTTGAATGCATGTCATATGTGATACTGGAGAAAAAGGAATCTCTATAAAAATGAATTATTTGCAAGGGATCACACAATTTGGTCAAGTGGGGAAGCCAGGATTAGTGCCAGGTTTTCTGGTTTAACATTATGCAATTCAGTCACTAGAAGGCTACCTCTTTCTCTCCTTTTTATGGGCGAGCACAAAGTGCTCCCTCCATTCTGTAATCTCTCTTTGGGCTTTAAACCACGCCCATGCTAACAGTCACTTACTGGGCTTGCCTTTTAAAATCCGCTTGCTTTCATTTGTGAGAGGCATGCATACGTTATGCCTTTTCCGGTGTTTAGCCCACCTACACAGCACCGGTAAAGTACCAAGAACATACGAGGCTCGATGTTTTCAGCCTGGAGTCCGGACTACTTTATCTGTTTATTTTACACGTAGCGCAATCGCGCTGCATTTTACATAGCGCTTTCGCACTGCGTTTTTTTTTGCTATACAACGCTAATAGCTCTAACTTGAACAAATTCGAGACCCGTTGCATTGAAAATGCTTTCTTAACACTAAAGGGTTATGCTTTTTAAAATTCCAGGCACATTATAGGTAGAGAGTGGGAGGCAGGCAGAAGCCACATTAGAGCTCGGCTTGTTTTGGGCTCGGGGGTCCAAGAGGTCCTTGAGTTAAGCCAGCTTGTGCCTGCTTCAAGTCTTAAATGTCTCGACCAACTCTCCATAACAAGGCATACAAGAGAGCCCCACTTTTCACAAACTATGTACTATTCCAGAAAACACATGTACTAAACACCTGCCCAACACCCCACAGTTATTGTGGTTAAAGGGATACTTCGGACTCCTCACAAAACATCATGATTTCAAATGCTTCAGACACAAAATTCAAACCAAGCTATGCACATGCCAGTCCTCCAAGTTGGCACGTACCCAGAATTGTAATGATCCCAGCCACATACACTAAAGTGTACCACCAACGTAACACACACATACACCCCCAAATATGCACTATTGCGGCATACTAACCAAAATCACGTCCACCCCACTGATGATCCAAGTCAAACCACCAGAAATCAGACTCTGATTTAGGATGGGATCCTTGAGACCAGTGGCTGAAGGTACACAAAATCTAACAATAATGAGGCAATACTAATGGCAGAAAATGTGACATGCAAATCTCTACAAAATAGCATATCCTCTAAGTGCACAGCTGGGGTAGTTATTTTGATTCAAAAGTGAAATTAATGAATTTTTGTTAACTTTAATATTTGCTCAATCCATGACACAATCCCAGCTATACAAACCTTTTTTAACTAGAAATAAAAAATAAAAAAATTATAAAATAGAAACAATTCTCAAAACAGAATTAATTGAAAATCTGCAGCAATTAACAGTGTGATGATTCAAATGAATAATAAAGTATTGATGCTGCCTAGTGGATCACTTCTAAAAGAAAGACTATGCCCATCCCCACTGCACTTTATTTTGGAGATTTGTCGGGTGGAACATATCGATGGTGCTTGAGATACTTATGACAATAAGAGACAATGGAATTTGGGAAGACCACAGAACATGGAACATGAGCCAATATGCAGTAGCCAAAATATTTGTCAAAAAAGTTAAGTCTCCAATTGTTTTTGTTTTAAATTTATAGGATGTCTGACGACATCTCCGAAGCACATTTCTATAACATGTTTTATCTCTTAGAGCTTGTGGAATCGAGGGATGGTGGATTTAAAACAGTGAGAGTCCAGGTGGTCTGTTGACTTTACATGTAGTTGTAATTGGTAAAGTTGAAGTTAAAGAAGGTAGAGGGACCTGTACACCACAAACATGTAACTGGAACAAACAGAAAAGAGAATAAAGAAACCATACAGGTTTCCTTTAAATTGTGCATTTGTCTCTACTTAAATCTATTAATCAAAAATGTGAAATAGCATTTGTCTATGTGTTTTAATAGACCGTTCCCAATATCTATTTTAATTCACATACTGGATGGAATAAATCAGTGTGTTCTTTAGTTATGTAACACATTGAAGACAGGACAGTTAAGTTCTGTTTTGAATCTTTCAAAAGCATTATGTGTATTGATGGGGGTGCTGAAGGACTAAGCCGTTTGTTTCATTCTGTTGGGGTGCTCAGTTGTCCTTAGCTTGGATTACGGTGCATGTTTAATCTGGGCCTCATTATGTGGCCTACATGCAGTGGCGTGTGCGTGCAGGTGTGCTATATTTCAGTTACCTTTATCAGCATGGATGATATTAGGATTGGTGAGAGGATATGATGTGCTGTTGAGGTGGCAAAAACATTTGGTGTGGGGTGAAGTATAACCCATTGACATAGAAGTGCTGTTGGGGTGGCAGGTGCTTACAAAACTATATGTTTTAGAGCCATGCTGTGTGCAAGAAGATGCCCGGGGTTATGCCTAGTGGTATTAGTGGTGCAGGGTTAACTTGATATGGATATCTTTCAAGGTGGCAACTACTTAGCCAACTCTATGACTTGGAGCCGTGCTGTGATCTTGATGGCGCCAGGAGCTGTCTTATGTGTACTGCTGCTTTGGTGTGACACTTGAATATGGAGTAATACTGATGTGCTGTTGATGTGGCAAATGCTTAGCCAACTATATGGCATGGGGATGTGTTCTCATACAATTTATCGGTTAGAGGAAGAGCTGTGGAATGTCTCTACATTGGAAGAAAGCATTGCAGTTGGTAGATCCTTTCATTGCACGTCCTATGCCCCACACAGAAGAAAATGTAGAGAACTAGACATTTAAGATCATTGGGTGTTGTGTTTTGCGATAATATAGGTGTGTGTGGATAATTCGGACAGGAGAGATTCTCTGAAACATTATTGCAAATGAATTTGTGAGTCTGGATAGAGCCTGTGTTTTGGCCTATGTTAATGAAGAAAAAGGAGGCTCATGCTATTTTAGCCATGACTCAGCCATCTTTTCAAATTGCTCACATTAGGACTATCTAGATGGGCATACACAACACTTGTAATTTTCAGTGCCACAGATCCAAAGGACTGGTGAAAGTACTATGTATATATTAAACAGGTTGTTTATAAAAGTACCAATGTCTCCTAATTTGGAAATGATTTGTCAAAGATTAGAATTATCTCCAAGGCAACAATTACCTAAAAAGATGAAACTTTTAACAAGCACAGGGCTAATTGTATGGGCCAAGAAAGTCTCTAATGTTAGTTGACCCAGGAACAAATGGTACCTTGTGTAATGGGTGCTTCTGTGTTTAGGGATATAGGTCCTGTGACTTTCCAGCCTAACCTGTGTCAGTGTGAAGCGTGTAGTAGGTTGTCTCTGCAAAGTGTCCTTCGATGATGGTTTGGTCCTATTGCTCTTACTGGCACATGCCAGCTATATGAGCTATAGATTGTCTGCTTTTACTCGAGTTCTAAAGCATCTCACCTGGTTACAGGATGGCGTACTACTCTGCTATTTGCGATTAGAGAGAGAGGCAATACTTTGACAGTTCGACTAGATATTTTAATACAGCATGTTACATATCTTGGTGCTGGCATTAGTAAGAGGCATTTAGGACCTTTTACGTCCCAGTGACGGGTATTTATGTCACTTTGTATTGGGAGCTCCAGTTTCTGAAAGACTGCTAGCCCCACTGCAGATGTCTTATCCTATTGTCCTCGATGCTTTGTGTGATGATTTCCGAATAGCTTCTTTACCTTACTGTACCGTATTTTCTGGTGAACCCCTTTGATCTATGTCATTGTGCCATACCCACTGTACCCTGCAGCAGTTTTTTAGGTCCAACATAAGCGTACGACCTCTTGTATCCTTTTAAGTATACTTCTTCTGTGGGCTCAAAGCCATTTCATTTGTTCATGTCTGTGTCATTTAAAAATCCTTGCTTTCTAGTGGTCAGTCATGCCTGTTTGTCCCTCCTTTTTCTCCTTGGGAGCAGGGACTAACTACTGTATAGTTACGCTTTGTTGTGTTCATCTGTTCTTTGGGGGACTTTTATTCTCTTTGTTTCCTGCTCGTTTTCGGTGAAGCTTCCCCTTTTTAGTTGCAGAGCAGTCTTGCTCTCATCTTAGCTGCGCTGTAAACAGGGCTGTAAATCAGCCTGTTATCATGGTCACATTTTTTCTTCTTTGGCTCTCTGCGCCCTCTCTCGCAGCTCTCTCTCAGCTGCCCTCCTCCTGCTCTTCCATTACATGGATTCTCTTTACCAAGTGTGTCTGCGTGAGGTCCCCGGTTGTGGGAGAGTGGGTGGAGGCCCGCTTGTTTAATTTAGGTTCTTTGTGCGCACAATTTGTTTAGTTTGCCTCTGCTCATGTGTCATAACAGCGGCCACTTCATGCACACTGTGATTCATGTTGAACGTTTTTATTTGTTCGCACTCATAATAAATACACTAACCTGCATGGTGGTGCTTTTAAAGCAGCAATTATTGAAAAGCTGCTGAGCAAACTCCCAACTGGGGTGGCTGGTCCATCCATCTTAGAAGTTACCAGGACAGATTAGTGTGCCGACATCAGCTTGTCCCTCCTCCCCCCTTTATCGTCCTGGCTGCTCTGCTACATTTGGATAAAGAAATGGCCCCACTTTGTAATTCGGACCCGCCATGCCCCGCAGCCAGTCTGCAGACTCCGCTTTCATCCCTCAATGTACAGAAGGGGCAGTGCGCGGAGAGGACCGTTCCCGGTGAGGCTGTACTTTGAAGATACTCCCTGTTCTCACGAGTGCCTGCCTCTATCCATGCTAGGCTCAGTGCGACTGCTGGAGCTCCACATCAGTAAGAAGAGGAGCTGCTGCAGCGGTCTCCTACAGCACCGGTTAGCATTTTGCTTCCTCTCCCGGGCTGCAGAGGCACATTCTCCCATTCATGGACTCCACCTCCCTTCCTTGGCCTTCCATCCACGGAAAGCCCCTCCGAGAGCCCAGACTCCACCTCCCAGGCACTGAAGGCAGGAGCAGCACTTTCTTCATTCACCTTCATCACCCTCTGCCTAGAAGCCGCCCCTTCCCTCTGCTGATGAAAGGCTGTGCATGGTTTTGAAAGGCACATTCCTATTTTGAACCCTGAATTTTAACCAGAGGACATTCTACTATTTCTGGATCGAGTTTCTAACTTTTTGCTGCAGCTTTTCTTTTTTTTTATTTTATTCACTGAGCTGCCAACTAGGTCACAAGGATGTTTGCTATTATTCTCCGTTCAGGTCATTAGTGTGTTGTGCAAGCAGATTTGCAATAAGTCCTTGAAGTATGACGTCACTGCAAGCCACGAGCTTCCTCTGGAGAATGACCTTAACCATGCATATTCTTTCATTCTATAGTGTGCTGTACTTTCCATTTCAGTCAGGTACACACGAAGCTCCGCATCACTGATAGTGGAATATTTCAACATACTATGCTGATAAATTGCCATGTGGAGTCATTGCAGTACAATCAGTCACATTCAGACTTTACTTGTATTTCAGATGATCAGACAGTGCCAACTTTTCCAAAATCTCAGAGTAATGTGTCTGTATTGCAAGCTGTAAATATAGGAAGAAGGTAAATTGAACTGCTTTAGTTATATGCAGGGCCACTGGAATTATGTGGCAGAAATGGACTAAATTATGAGACAGGGTTGACCAATTTATGTGGCAAGAGAAGTCCATTTAGGCATTTACAACGCAAATGCGAGACCTATTGCATTGCAAATGCTTGTTCGCCAGGCGATCAGAAAAGTAGGAAGTTAGTCTTCTGGAATTACTTCTAAACATTTTCTGTTCATTAGAACAAGGGATGGTTGAATCAGCCATGTTTCTTGACCCTCCGTAATCTGTTGAAAAGAGGTGGTTGTGAGAATCTTGTAATTTCTTGTTCAATGCCTTTCGACGGGTGCTCTGGATTGGGTGAGGATAAAGTTTGCTGATCTTTTAGCTCTTTTAGGCATTGAGTTAGGGGGTTGGTATTAAGGGCAAAGGGAGCACTGTGTGATCAGATGTCATGGTGTTAGTTGGTGGAGTGTGTTTTGTGTAGTGTGGGCAACATAGTGTTCAGGCCTTAGGGGGTAAAGTGGCAACAGCCTGCAGTATTAATCAATCTGACATAGCATTTTGTGGTGCTTGTTGGTTATACTACAGCTCCTATGGGTACTGGGTGGAATAGAAAGGGAGTTGGGTAAGGTGAACTCTGGTAAGGTCTGAGAGGATATGGACATCAGTGGCAACTAGCCATGAGGGGAATGATGAGGGAGCCACAGTAGTGAAGTTCGAATTTGTAACTTGTATGTGGAGTCAGATGATGACATGATAGGCTTGCCATGGCTGCAGTGGAAAGTTGCTGGAAGAGGTGATCAGGTGCACTGTAGTGTATTTTGTGTAAATGGTGCAGGGTTCACATTCCCCTTATTATGCAGGATTGATTTTTGTATTGTGGAATGTGGGTGTATCTGTATGCGGGAAGCGCGGTGTGAGGTGTTTGCGTGTGCTATGGGTTGAGTTAATGAGAGCAGCTTCAGACAGGCAGTCTGAGTGGTGCCGGTAGGTGCCATTGTGGTCTGTTATTTAAAAGGTAACTTTCAGGCGCTAGGTTATGTAAGAACTGTGTGGGAGGAGGGTTTATCCATTTACAAGTGGATTGTGCTCTGTGCCCTGGGATTTTAATTAAAACACTTTGAATAGCCATGTTTTTAGTGCTGTCCTCAATGATAAGTGTTCTGGGTTTGAGTGCAAGAGGGGTGGGTGACAGTCTCAGAGATCAGCAGTGTGGACATGGAAGCACACGCCTCCGTGTCTTCTCTTCATGAAGAGGGTTTCTTGACAAAGATTGTTTTGCTGAGTCTCAGCATGTGGAAATGTTGATATTTTCTTAATTTTAACTGAAAGAACCAAGGTTCTTACCATGCTAAATTTAAGGTGTGAGGCCCAGGGTTCTGGTAGCCAGTCTAAGGACCGGAGGGTCAGGGAGCTGTTGAGTTGTATGAGTCTGACCCTGGCACCAGGGATCCTTCAGAGCATGTGTGTGAGGCATGCAGAGCAGCCCAGGAAGCCTGCACAGTCATAGCCTAGTTATGAGATAATGAGGACAACTATGGCCTGCAGGTTTTTAGGCTTTGCCAAGGGGTGTGCAGAATAAGGCATGGGGATGATAGGAACAAGTTTGGGCTACTTTATTGATGTGGAGGTCTAGTAAGATTACAATAGGTCATGCCCTTGATATAAGTCGTTTTTTAAATAAGGAAAACAGTGAAGTTTTGCTTTTGTGCCAACTGACACACAATGTAATCCAAAGTAATTTTGTGTCTCAATTTGCAAACCTCTTTCTAGCGCCTATAGACCTGCCCACTATGCTATGAGTTTTTTTATTTTATTTTATAAATAGGACATTTCTGTTTGGCGCACAGACCCATCTCTAATGACATTCATAAAGAGGATATTGTACCAGCATAACGATTCCAGCATTGACTGCTGCAAATAGACCCAGCAACAGTGCTGTAATTCAGGTGCTTACCAGGGTGGCTTCAGGTGGGGCTTTTTATTATGAGACAGACAATGTAGCAGTAAATGTAGATGAGGCAAGACAGATGGTTGACTCGTTTATGACTCTGGCTTCGCCATTTAGCCACAGTAACCTACACATATATGCTCAGCCTCCTGAAGCTCAAATAAAGTCAATGCATGTCACACTACAAAGGCAAGAATGCTGTAAATGCATATGTCACGGTAGATCAGAATTTAAGGCCTAGTTTAGAACTCGGCGGACACGTTACTCTGTCACAACGGTGACGGACATCCCGTCCACCAAAATCTAAATCCCATTATTTCTTATGGGATTTAGATTTCAGCCAACCTTTGTGATGGTGTAACCCACACACCGAGTTCTAAATCAGGGCCTCAGACTGGTAAAGGATAATAGATTAAAAGCAAGTGGTCGGTGATCTTAGGGCCATGCCATGTGCCTTGGTGAAATGAGGAAAGCTCTACCTTGTAAAGGGGGGGAGGGTAAGACCATTGGTGGTCCTCACTCAACGGCAGCATATCAGACCCTGCCAGGAAGCACTGAGTTTTTTGTATGGGGAGAGCCTGGCTATTGATCCACCAAAATGCCAGGGCAGCGAAGTGATATCACACATTGACCCACTGTGACATCAGAGAATGGATCTTTTGTCCTACCTTAGCCCCTCATAAGCCTACAGTTAGCTTATGATAGTTATTGGAACGGCAGGAAATAGAATAGTCATGTAGATGTCACTTCCTGTATGACTGCTGAAAGCAAGGTTAGTAAAACGGTAGCAAATGCTGTGCCAGGCAGGGATACCAAAGGGCGAGCAAGGGGTGGAAGCTGCTACCCTTGGCTACCTCTAATATATGTCTAATGGTTGTAGGACTGCCATCTTATGGAAGTGGAAACTGCAGGGCCCATCCTCCTATTTTGCATGTTAGGACATCATTTTACCTTCTGATACTGGATGATGACAGGTGGCTGCCAGGGTATGATGGGATGCACAGTGCAGTGTCATGAGGCCTGAAGGACCCTCTTCTTCTCCGCAGCTATTCAGCATATATCACTGGAGTGGTCATCCTCAAAAATGACAAACTATTTGAATCTCTAACTGATCTCTTCTGGTTAATTCCTTGCATTCCCATGCTCTCTTTCTTTCATGTGTTCTATTGTTCCCTTTCTTCTCTGCCTCCATTACTATTTACACTGTATTGTTTGGTCCTGGCATAGAATGACATCTAAACGATCCTGTCTACCACTGTGATGTCATGCCTATGGACACTGACAGTGGCTGTGAACCACTGTGGTGTCACATCCTTGTGCAAACACTTTCAATTAGTGCTTCCCACACTGAGGAACACGTGCGGCACATTCTTATCGTCATGAGACGCATGACCACACCTTAGCTTCTCTTTCCCAATGTCTAAGATCCAATGGAAGCAGAACAAAATGAGGTTGCACTTGTTTCCCTGGGTAAACAATTTGTGCTAAATAAAGTGCTTATCATGCGCTTCCTGCAGTAATGCACGGGTGGGGGTGGGGGGGGGGGGTGGGGTAATAAGAAACAGAAACTGGAGATTTATTTGGTTCTGGGGATTATAAGTCGTCGTAAATACACTGAAAAGAGATAAAATGCAAACGTGCTGGCTCGGGCTCGATGTAAATAGAGCCTTGGAAGCGGGCTGCCCGCTCCCTGGGTTAATGATTGGCAGACACACACCCTGCAGTGTGTGTGACAGCCCCAGCGCCAGCCACAGGAGCCCAGTCAACAAACCAACGCCTGGCACGGAGAAACGCAGTTTCAAATAAACCACTCCTTGTCTTCGGGCACGATGCAATGTTATTTTTTTTAAACTACTTGGACTCCTTTCATGTTCTGATGTATCGTGTAGTGTCTCAGTGCCATATCCTGGTATTTAACACGAAACACTGGTAAAGACTCACGCATCGCTTTTGACGGTTACCCACAGCAGTATTTGTGACAGGTGTTAACCAATAAATAGCCATAAATTAAATAAACACACGCACATGTCCCCGTGCTATTATTTCACATGCGTTGGCCACATAGCGCCCTCGAGCACACCGCGTGTCCTTCAAAACACTAGCTCCATCAGGGAGCTCCGTTCTATTAAACACGCTGCCTCTGGGTAGTCATATTACTAGGAGTAAGAATGTGTACTTTTAATGGATTATTATTGCCCAGCTGTATTTTAAAAGGCAATTTATCTATGTGCGTTTCAAGGTGGGGACCAATTCACTCCTTCCGTCTTTCTGCCCACCGAGTACTGCTTGTGGCGTCCGTAAACTTGTCATTTTGAGAGGCTGGAGATTAGCCCAGATTTAGAGCGTTCTATACAATAACTCTCTCCCCGCAGCACCACCACCCGGCAGTGCCCTGTCCCCGGAGCTCGTGGATACCCCCACGGCCACTTACCCGAGCTGCCCGCTCACCGCCGAAGACGCGCTGCCGCCTCCTGCTTCCACCCAACCTCAGCACGGAGTAAATGAATAGGTGTCCGAGCTGCCAAGCCCCAGCCGCTCACAGGCAGGCAGCGCTGGTGATGAAGACGTCCTGGCTGACTCCGAGCAACAAAAGCCTCCTGGCGATGAGAAGCCGGCTTTAACTCGCCTGGCTGCTGCCCAAGTAAAATGTAGCGCCTGCTCTCGCGCTCTGTGTGAGTGACTGTGTGTGTGTGTGTGAGGGGGAGCCTGCGATGGCAACCCCAGGAGTGCGGTGTCAGGGGAGGAATGTTACTGTCCAAAAATAACACTCATGAAATAACGTGGGGGACCTGTTCCCCTCCCTCCTGCCCCTTATCACGTGTGCCGGGACGTCTTTCTGTCAGGGGTTTGATCTCCCAGTGCGGAGGTTGCGCACATCCCCCCGGGACCATGGGAAGCCCCCTGCTTGTTCAGCTGCAGCCCGACTGCTGTGTGCGCGCGGGGGCTGACCTACACGCGCACCTTGGGAGCGCGGGCTTTATGTGCAACTTTATCCCAGTGTGCCAGGCAGTACATTCCATCTTTCAGCCGGTGTGTTCCTTGACCCGGCTCTAAAGGGTTTACCTGCCGGCACGTGTGGAGAGGCCTGCCAGGTGTGCACGCGAGCAGGTTCTGCCACTGCGCAGCAGATTACAAACAAGCAGCCTGGCCTGGGAGCTACAGATGCATGGATAGATGCTCAGAGTGCCACGGTGGGCTGCCACTCGCCCGCGGTCCTGTCTCTTTACACACCCACAATCTGTTCCTAAGCTTTTGCTTCACTCAAGTTGCCTTGGCCAGATAAGCATTATGCCAACCTTCATCTCCCCTAGTGGGGTTTGCCCCTGGACAGTACTCCCTTGTTAGACAACTATGTTTGTGCTTTAGAAATACCGAAACATACATACTTATACATATGCTGCCATTTTCCCAGGAAGCTGTAAGGCAGGTGCAGCTGTCTGAGGAGCGGTAATGGCCCAAGCTGACGCGGTTACTCCTTCATCCCCTTCATCGTGTGCTGGTTTGAAGATTTTTGCTTGGACTGATTTTGAGTTCTATCAGGGACTGTTCTTGATGAAATCCATATAACTGATGAAGCAGAAAATGAAGGTTTTACATTTATTAACGCGTAAACGTAGTGTGAAATAATCATGTGTGACTTTAACCGAACTAATAAAGATTGTACGGGGACAAAATGTGCCCTTAGAGTAGTTTGCCAACATTTATAAGCGTGCTTTATATAACGTGGTGTATTAGAATTGCACTAATCCGACATAATCCTAAACGTATGCTACGATTTGCTTGTTTGAAATGCTTTAGCTTAGCATAACTTTAGTGGAAGCTTTGGCCTAGTTGCCTGGTCTCACGGTTTAGATGCTCGTATTTTTCCAATGTGCTAATAAACGTGTATTTTTGCTTGAAGCTGTACTTTTCCACTGAGACCGTTCACATGCTTATCTTAAGGTTTCGTGCCAGCCTGGCATATTTTCTCTTTACTCCAAGGTCGATTTGCAGGTGCGGACAATGGAGGCTCTGAAAGTGAGCTAATTTGTATAAAATGTTGCAACTTGCGTACCCATCTTCAAGGATAATGTATGCTTAAGTAAAGGCTTGAGAACTGTAGTTTTTGATTGGACAATTTGAAGCTAACCTATGAACCCTCCAATGGAAGACCCTACTGGATTTGAACTGTTGTCTATAAAAAATCAGGTGCACGAGAAGAAGGTAGCCATTTTGCCCGCGATTACGAACATTCGGACATTGCAGCTATTATGGCCCACTTTGCTGCGACGCCATTTTGAAAGAGACTTTGATGCTTTCTCTAATCGAGAGAAAGAGACTTTAATGATTCTTGCCCTAGAGACTTTAACTTTGATCCCTTGCATGAAGTAGTAGTTTTACCTTGCCGCCGTGAGGCAATCGCCCCGTCCACCCCTGCCCCTTTTGCCCCGTCCCATGCTGATCGAAGAACGGTACCTGTGAGACGAAGACTTCCTTGATTGCTGATCGTAATTGGTAAATATGAAAGGAAAATTGTAAAATTGCATTGTGTTTCCTTTAGGTAACCAACTGCTGATTTTTGATAAGAGCCCTATTTAGGAGTTTTTCTAAATTAATGTTGCTAAATTGTTTTTGCATGAAGTCCCACATGCCGATGCTAATTTGAGGTTAGACGAGGATTCCATATGTCGCACGATGCAATTTGAGATCTTGTTATGCTGACTAAATGTATGCAATTAGTTCATTACAGATTATCGTATTAGTGATTTGCATTGCTATTATCGAATGCCTTGTTATTCAAATGCTACATAGATTGCACCTGTTTCGCCGATATGGACAGCTATTAATGTTCATTTATGTTTATCATTTGGTGTTGAGACACATTTATATTGTGCTAGCTTTGTTAATATAGGGAAATAAATTCACTAACTTTGCAATAAACGGGTGTGGTTATTCCTGACTGAAAGGTCAGGGTTCGCCGAAATGTATTCTGGATTAATTGTTAAGTGTTATGTTGATCAGGGCATTGCTTATGTTCGTTATTGATTATTGATTTGATGCAATTGATCGATTAGGAGTACAGAGAGTCCCACTTAGTCAAAAGATTCATGGACCTAAAGAGCGTCCGAACACAGGTAAAATTATTAGTACGGAACGCTCTATCATAAGTCACTAATGAGGGAGTGTCTCGTGGCCCATAGAAGCATCAATCAAGGCCCAATTGTAAATCTAGATGGTGGTCGAGATATTGCTTTGCTTAGGGAGATAAAAACCTCTGCACAGGCACGGCTGTCTAGTGCCAGTAACTGCGTCACTGCATCTTTCACCATAACCTCTAATAATAGACATTTCAAGCAACATTTGTGCCTCCATTGCAATACAGCATTCAAAGCACTTGCTAAGGCATTCTTCAATAAAATTATTTCATTTTATCTGATGCTTATCACCCCTTACCCTCACAGAATAAGGGTGTCATTTCGGAAACCAGCGCATTGGAACATGATCACCAATATTTCCTGCACAAACATATCCTTTTGTTTCAAAACCTTCTCTCGGCCTGGCGTCCTTCTTCCACCAACGTCAATTTTTATCCGCATGTATGTCACAGTGCTCTTCTTCAACGTCTTTTTTAGAACGAATCCCAAAAATCTCTCAAAAACTATTTCAAACCATGGTTCAGAAAAAGTAATGTCAGCCTCGCAACACGTTTGAAGAACGTGACTCCATCAGGTGCCTTCCTAATCCAGAACCCCAAGCTCCCCATCACAACCTCCAGGAAAGTCCACTGGCCTGAGATGGAGAACTTACAAACTTTTTTTCACCCATTTACTATTGAGACACGCCAGCATGGGACAAGAAGGCCCTGGGGACCTCAGACGGGGAGAAAGACATGAGACTGGACCCTGATATCACCATCACTCCATTACAAAACAGGGGTTGGCCATACCTGCTTCAGATGAATTCATTCCAGGAGTTTTTCCAGAGGCCCATATGGAGGCCGTGAAGTGAAGGGAATGTTGGCAAGAGCTAAATGAGGGATTGAAGAAGAAACACGCCCACAAGGGAAATGAAGCACAGAGAGGGGTTGCTAAAAGAATTCTCATCTGGGTTGAGGGATAGGGAGTGAAAAGCAGATAAGAGATTCTGCACAATCAGAGACAGTGACAATACTGTGTAGAAGCCCTGATTAAAGCATGAGACTGCAGAAATTGTGAACACAGAGAATCCATTACGGACTGAGGCAACAAGGTTGCGTACTACAGATATAGTTGGAAGCCATGGTGCCTCACTTGCGATGCTGCTGTAAGGGAACTAACCCTGGTGACCAGACACTGACAAAGAGTCGGAGAAACTATTCCTACACATGTCTCCCAAAAAACAGAACGCCAACAGGGCCTCCAACTACTTTCCACCCATCGAAGGAGGAACAGCACAATGGAAGATTGCGGGGATGGCCCTCACACGAGATGGACTCCCTGAGAGACTTTAAAAAAGAACTAAGGGAAGAATTGAAGGAGGATATGGCCTCCTCACTCGAAAAACTCCAAGCAGATCTCAATGACAAATTATCCTCACTGCGGCAAGATGTGGACTCCATGAGCTCCAGAATTCTGGACACAGAGATGAAAATGGAAGAAATGGAAACTTGTATCAACCAGCTAGATACTCTCACACAGACACTCTAGACGGAACTTCAAACAGTGACACTTAAGGAAAAAGACATGGAAAATAGGGCTCTGCAAGACAACATCAGGAATCTTGCGGAGGGAGTAGGGGGGCCCGACCTTGAAGCCTTTGTTCCAGGAGGTAGTGAGCAGTACACAGCTAAAAATAAAGATGGACATAATCCACAGAGTGGGCAGCGGTACCTCCAATGACAAGAGACAACAGAGAAACATTCTTGTCAAATTGCATTCCTTTAGGTCAAAGAAGCCATCCTCCAAGCGGCATGAAAGGCAGACAAGATAATGTTTCAGGGAGAAACCGGCTCCATGTTCCAAGACATAGCCCCAGCCACGCTCGCCCGGAGGCAACATTCAATCCCATCACAGATAGATTAAGGGGAGACCTTGTTAGATACCGCTGGACCTTTCTCTTTGGCCTTTGAACTGAACAATAGATCGCATCACGTCACTGACCTCTCAAAGGCAATGACGATACTTGGAATATCCCAGTCTGCAGAGAATGGAGGGGAAGGTCCTTCCGAGCCAAGCCACAGGAAGGCCCCTGGACCCGGACGATGGATGACCCGACAGACTCCTAGAGCACACAGACACAAACTGGCAGAGGAGTATCCGACATGATACTGAAGATGCACACGTAAGGGAACCACTTTCGCCATAACTTAAGTAAAAAGTGCAGGTCCCACTACCTCACATACTCCAATGATAAAGCCCAACAATATCAAACTGTAAAGCGACAAAAACAGTACTAGGCCTTCACTCACACTGTTGTAAACAGACCTATGGAGATTTATACATTCTGGACATGTTGTCCTTATTCTTTTCATTGTTAGGTTTTTCTCAGGAGATGGGAGTTCAAATATAGTAGACAAGAACCGAAGAGCAGATCTTAATAGGGGGAGGATGGAGAGAATGAATCCCTTATGGACATTTGTGAGACCTTGAGGTGTGACCCTGAAGATAGGACAAAGTAGGCAGCACCATGGCTTAGTGTTAGCTTCAGAGATAAGATCGCACCCTTTGCCACAAGGATGGTAGTGACACTGATCACTTCGAATGTTAAAGGACTAAATGCACCAGCAAAATGCCACAAACTGTGGAAATATTTAACGGATCACCATTATGAGGTACTAGTGCTACAAGAGATCCATCTTAAAAAGGGAGAAGAGCAGACATCGCTACCGCCATCCCCGAAGGCTACAAGATCTCCAGAAAAGACCGCACCAACCAAGTAGGAGGAGGTGTCGCCATCGTCTTCAAAGACTCCATCAGCGTCACCACCTCCACTGAAGACTCCCCTCTCGCCGCTGAACACCTGCATTTTCAGATTCGCACCGACCCAAGGACCACCCTCAGAGGATCCCTCGTCTACCGTCCTCCCGGACCTCGCGCCTCTTTCAGCGACGCCATCGCCGACTTCATCTCCCCGCACGCCCTCGCCTCACCGGACTACATCCTCCTAGGCGACCTCAACTTCCATCTGGAACAAAACAACGACCCCAACACCACCACCCTGCTCGCCAACCTCGCCAACCTCGGCCTCAAACAACTGGTGAACACCGCCACCCACATCGCCGGACACACGCTCGACCCTATCTTCTCCGCCAGCAAACACATCTTCTTCAGCCACACCTCTGCCCTACACTGGACCGACCACAGCTGCGTCCACTTCACATTCCGACGCGAGACCTCCCACCTCCGCACTCAACCCACCCCTCGTCGACAGTGGAACAAGATCCCTGAAGAGCAACTCTTCTCCGCTCTCGCCGCCAACCAACCCACCCTCACCACCGACCCCAACGACGCAGCTCTCAACCTCACAAACTGGATCTCCAACTGCGCTGACAACCTTGCTCCCCTCAAACGCACGCATCGACAGACCAACACCAAAAAACCTCTCTGGTTCTCTGACACACTCAAAGAATCAAAGAAAACTTGTCGTGCCCTTGAGAAGGCCTGGCGCAAGGACCACACCGCGGACAACATGACCGCCCTCAAGAACGCTACACGCGAACACCACCACCTGATCCGCACTGCCAAAAGGAACTTTTTCACCGACAGACTAGACAAAAACAGCCACAACAGCAGAGAACTCTTCAGCATCGTCAAAGAGTTCTCCAACCCCAGCGCCAGCGCCAACGCCGTCACGCCCTCACAGGATTTGTGCGAATCCCTCGCCACTTTCTTCCATCGCAAGATCAGCGACCTCCACGACAGCTTCGGACACCAGACCCAACCATACACCACTGAACCCGCCTCCCCGGACATCACCCTCAACAACTGGACCCACATCAACACAGAAGAAACCAAATCCATCATGAACTCTATCCACTCCGGCGCCCCTTCGGACCCCTGCCCGCACTTCATCTTTAACAAAGCCGACGACATCATCGCCCCGCACCTCCAGACCGTCATCAACTCTTCTTTTTCTTCTGCTACCTTCCCCGAATGCTGGAAGCACGCTGAAGTCAACGCCCTACTAAAGAAACCTACGGCTGACCCAAGCGACCTGAAAAACTTCCGCCCCATCTCTCTTCTACCTTTCCCAGCCAAGGTAATAGAAAAGACCGTCAACAAACAGCTGACCACCTTCCTGGAAGACAACAACCTGCTCGACCCTTCACAAACCGGATTCCGAACCAACCACAGCACGGAAACCGCCCTCATCTCAGTCACAGACGACATCAGAACCCTGATGGACAACGGTGAAACAGTCGCCCTCATTCTCCTCGACCTCTCGGCTGCCTTTGACACCGTCTGTCACCGCACCCTAATCACCCGCCTACGCTCCACCGGGATCCAAGGCCAGGCCCTGGACTGGATCGCCTCCTTCCTCGCTAACCGCTCCCAAAGAGTTTACCTCCCTCCGTTTCGCTCAGAACCCACCAAGATCATCTGCGGCGTACCTCAAGGCTCATCGCTCAGCCCGACACTCTTCAATGTCTACATGAGCCCCCTCGCCGACATCGTACGCAAGCACGACATCATCATCACCTCCTACGCCGACGACACCCAACTTGTACTCTCCCTCACCAAGGACCCCGCCAGCGCCAAGACCAACCTACAAGAGGGTATGAAGGACGTCGCAGATTGGATGAGGCTCAGCCGCCTAAAGCTGAACTCTGAAAAAACGGAAGTCCTCATCCTCGGCAACACCCCGTCCGCCTGGGACGACTCCTGGTGGCCCACGGCCCTCGGCACCGCACCGACCCCCGCAGACCACGCCCGCAACCTCGGCTTCATCTTGGACCCTCTTCTCACCATGACCAAGCAAGTCAACGCCGTGTCCTCCGCCTGCTTCCTCACTCTCCGCATGCTCCGCAAGATCTTCCGCTGGATCCCCGCCGACACCAGAAAAACCGTGACCCACGCCCTTGTCACGAGTCGCCTGGACTACGGCAACACCCTCTACGCCGGGACCACCGCCAAACTCCAAAACCGCCTGCAACGCATCCAAAACGCCTCGGCCCGCCTCATCCTCGACGTACCCCGCAACAGCCACATCTCCGCACACCTGAGACACCTGCATTGGCTCCCAGTCAGCAAAAGGATCACCTTCCATCTTCTCACCCACGCACACAAAGCCCTCCACAACAAGGGACCGGAATACCTCAACAGACGCCTCAGCTTCTACGTCCCCACCCGCCCCCTCCGCTCCGCTGGCCTCGCACTTGCTGCCGTCCCTCGCACCCGCCGCTCCACGGCGGGTGGGAGATCTTTCTCCTTCCTGGCGGCCAAGACCTGGAACTCCCTCCCCACCAGCCTCAGGACCACCCAGGACCACTCCGCTTTCCGGAGACTCCTAAAGACTTGGCTGTTCGAGCAGCGATAACCCCCCCTTTCCCCCCTAGCGCCTTGAGACCCGCACGGGTGAGTAGCGCGCTTTATAAATGTTAATGATTTGATTTGATTTGATAGGCTTATACATAAACAATACCGACAAATCTTCAAATCGTCAGCCACGACGAAACACAACGTTCCATCAAGCCCTACAATTCTGACCAACAGGTCACTACACAGACAAGGACGGCCGCTACGTTATGGTAAAAGGGGAGATGCGGAGCCGTCAAGATACTTTTGCTTCAATATATACACCCAACTCAAACCAAGAATGATTCCTACTTAGGTGCCTAGAGACATTGGGTGCCTTTGCGGAGGGGGACATGTTTATGATGGGGGACTTGAACCTTACTTGGCAATCAAACCAAGATAGTACACACCCTCACCGCTCACCAATGGGGAACTTCTCGCAAGCACTGAAACAGGTAATGATATAGATAGGACTAGTGGACACCTGGAAGAAACTTCACCCTAAAGTTAGAGACTAAACATTTTTTTAATCACACTTAACAAGCATATTCAAGGATTGATTATGTATTCGCTGGTCAGGGGGTGGCCGAGGAGCTTCTTAAAGCAGCAATACATTTCATCACCTTCTCGGATCACGCACCAATGGAACTCACCATAGACTGTAGAGGGAACAGATCAAAAACCCTGCAATGGTACTTCCCACCCCAATAAGAGATAAGCCTTTTAGAGAAGACATATGCAACACCATCAGGGAATATTTTACAGTCAACGAACCTGCAGGCACCAATCTAAGCATAACATGTGATGCATTTAAAGCAGTACTCCGAGGGAAATGTATCTCCCTAAACACAGCACTAAACAGACAGAAGAGAAAGGAACGCATAGCATTAGAGGCGGAACTACGGGCAGCCGAGGAGGCACATAAAGCTCACCTGACCATACCCCTTCAGCGCTCAATGACGGACTTAAAAGGCAAATTAAATTATAAATATACGAATGGAGCAGAACTCACACTATTACGACTATAGAGAATGTCTTATGAGCAGGGGAACAAAGTGGGTTGACGAAAAGGGAAAGGAATACATAGGGGATAGGCGGCAACCCACTAATGGATTGACTAACTTAGACGTGGGGATGGCAAATATATTTAGTAGGTCTATACACAGCCACACCCACCTCAAACACCACCCAAATAGAATACTTAGAAAATATTGACTTGCCCAAAGTCACGGCAACACACAACGATCAATTGGGGGCACCCATTGAGGAGACTGAGGTACAGATGGCGATAAACCGCCTTAAACTACACAAGTCACCAAGGGCAGATGGTTTGAATGCTCAATTTTATAAAAACTATAGCTCAGATCTAACGCCCCACCTGACCAACCGATTTAACTACATAGGTACATTGTGTGCCACCACAAATACAATGGGTGAAGCTATTATCTTGGTCATTCCCAAACCAGGGAAGGACCTCCAAGTCTGCAGCTCCTATAGACCCACAGCGCTCCTGAATCTGGATGCAAAACTCTATAGTAGGATACTGACCTCCAGACTCAAAGATCTACTTCCTGATCTGGTACATCCAGACCAATCAGGACTTGTAAAAGGTCGCCAGACACACAACAACATTCGTAGGGTGATAAACCTATTGGAAAAAGCTCATAAGAAAAAGGTCCCAGCCACCATATTAAGTTTAGATGCCAAAAAGGCATTTGATCGTAGAGACTGGGTCTTCATGACCCAGGTCCATAGGGCCTATGGGTTCAGTGAGAAATGTTTCATGATGATCAAACTATGCAGCTCTCTACTCCAGAGTGTTGATAAATGGCACTAGTTCAGCGCCATTTCCGTTGACAAGGGAGAACGAGACAGTTGGTCCTCCCTCCCCCTTGCAATTTGCTCCTAGTATAGAGCCCTTAGCTGTGTGCATTCGTGCATCACCCTTCATTCACCGGGTCAGCTGTGGGACTACAGAACATAAAATATCGTTATTTGCGGATGATGCTCTCCTGACACTGACTGATCCTGCCTCCTCGTGGTCCTCCTTGCAAGAGGAACTTTGTCTATTTGAAAAGGTGGCAGGATTTAAAGTAACTCTTTCCAAGTCCTACACGATTAATCTGACCATGCCCCCATCGGAGATGGAACTGCTGGCAACCTCCCCACCTTTGCAATGGGCAAAGAAGGAAATAACTTATCTGGGTATCAAAATAACACCACATATAGCTGACCTTTAAAAGGCCAACTACTCCCCGCTACTGACAAGCATAAGAGACACCATGAAACGGTGGGCCCCATCTTATCTCACATGGTTTGCAAGGAATAATGCCATTAAAATGTATGAAAATGCCCCTGTTTCCTAAGATACTCTATGTATTTCAGAGCCTGCCACTAGAAGTTGATTGCGCATTTTTTTTCAACCTTCCGCACCCTCGTTGTGCAGTTTATATGGCAGGGAAGACGGGCCAGGTTATCTTACAAAATGTTAAGCATGCCTAAGAAAAGGGGTGGTCTGAGTCTACCAGACTTCCAGTTATATTATAAAGCTGCCCAACTAAGAGTAGTCACGGAATGGCCCCTTAGAGAATCCAATAGACACTGGCTCCACATGGATCGGGCTATAGTGGGGAAAGTGATCTGTGATGTATTGTGGAAACCTAAGACAGATCGCCCCTGTAATGCATACCTTAGCACACCAATAAAAACTACGCTCAAGGTGTGGGATTAGGTAACAAAAACAAGAGGTTGGATGATTTATCCCTCCCCACACACACCACTACATTATAATACAGCCTTTCCCCCTGCCCAACAACCAGGAACATTTGATAAGTGGCTTGAGGGAGGATGCCTGGTACTAGCAGACTTATTCCACAATACGGACATATTGACGTTCGAGAACTGTAAGAGAGACTTCAATTTTCCACATGCCGAATTCTATCGCTACACTCAACTGCACCATTGGGCACTGAAACCTGAGAATCAACAGGCAGTCACGAGAGAGTTCACACCATTCGAACAATTCATACACCTGGCAGGCCCCCCAAAAGGGACTATCTCCCACCTCTATGCCCTACTATCCACCAGAGGAAACTCAACAAGACCCTGCCACTACAACTTCTGGGAGCGTGTGTTGGGGAACGATATTCTGGACACAAAATGGGATAAACTGTACCGAGATATACTGAAATACAACCACTCTATGTCCCTGAGAGAATCCCACTATAAGATTATGCACGACTGGTACCTTTATTCTACTAAACTGAAGAGCATATTTCTGGCCACATCAGATCTATGCTGGAGAGGGTGTGGAATACAAGGTGATTTCAGACATATATGGTGGGATTGCCCCATGATCTGTCCCTTTAGGACTGAAATTTTGTCCCACATAAAAAATATACTGAGGTACACCATATCGAACAGGGACCACTGTGCCGTTTTAGGACTAAGAGATGACACTCTCCAGTATCAAACAGGAGTAGATAGGTCCATTATGTGGCTCGACGTCTCAGTGCTCACCCAGTAGCAGGCTCATCTTTGGAGACCACTGACTATGGAAAGGATGCCGGGCATCTTTGCGGATAATTTTTAAAAAATTGAAAATAAATGGGATCCATTCGTACCGTATCTGTCAAGAGGCCTTTCACTGACTGTTTGCCCGAGTAGAACTAGAACACTGCACTTATTTCAAATTTAGAGCAGCAGCCTGTCTGTTAAGAGAGGTCTCTCCTCCCATCTGGATGTCTATGGCGTATGAACTACGATCATCTCAATGCCTCCCTCCTCCTGAAGAGGACATACATGATCACTTGTCTGCATTAGCAATATAAATCTCAAGATGCAGATATGTTATATGATTTTTCTTTTCCTCCTCTTTTCTTATTAATTAATGAAACTGGTTGGAACTTCATATTATGAAAAAATTGATGATGATACTGTCTTGTACTATTATGTGTATTTAATTGGCAACCGCGCTCAGACAGTTCACACCAAGTTTATTGTCGAATGTACTGCCTGTACGAAATTCAATCAAATAAAAACAAGTTTGACAAAAAAAACAGGGAACACTGCTGCAATAAAGACAGCGCCAAAGGCAGGGCACAGATACAAAGCTGTGCAACAGGCGTATGAGCAGACTTTCATCAGCGGCAGCAGAAGTAGCAGGATGCTGAGCGTGGGACGGCTGATTCCTGGGAATACCCAGAGGAACAAAACATGACACATTACTTTTGAGGTAGGGGGCAGGCATGCACCTGGATGAAAAGGAAAAGGTGCTTTAGGTACAAGTCTTTCACCAGAAAACACACAGCCCTTATCTGTGACGGTTTTCCCCAGAAGTGTTGGAATCATTCTGATTGGTTGGTGGTAGGGTGTGTTTCTTGGTGGTGCAATGACCGGGTTTGTTGATCGCCAAAAATATCACGACTAGTGCACTGGGCCTGGTTCTCTCATGAACTGGGAGCCAGTGGGGAATCATGAACATGTGCCCATCCTCATCACCCTGACCGGGAGGACTTACAGCCACATACTTTGTCTGTCTGTGATGAACAGCTATCTGGTGCTGTCGGAGTCAAGCAGGCACCAGTGGCGTAACACAAAATGATGGGCCCACTGCAGAATGTAGTTAGGGGCCCGAGTCCAAATATCTCACAAATATTCATTGACCTTAACCTGAATAGGGGCTCTCTGAAGGGTCGGTGGCCCCTCAAAGGCGGACCCACCACCCCCCACGCCAGCCACAGTATCTTCTCTTACACCCCTGCTAGGCACTCACATGGTAAAGATGGGAGGAGAGAAAAAGGTTTATTGGTAATATTAATCCCAGCTGATGGTGTTTGCACATTAATTTCAATACACAAGGTATTGAAAATTACAGATTGGGGCAAACAATACACTGCAAACCGTTTTAAGCTGTTCAATCTATAGTCATAACAAGCAGTCAACCTGCTGAAAATTGGCTGACAATTGAAACAGCAAAAACTACCTCTTAATCATATACCTGTTTGTTAATTTAACCCCAACACCATTCCTGACCCTAACCCTGTCAACATTTACGCATGGATCTAAACCTATCCTTGACCTTTACAGTGCCCCTTGACACTGCACTTAACCCTACCTTAGTTTCGGTCAGTTATTTTCAGTGAGCTGTACTGCAACAAACTTATGTTTCAATGAGAAACTTGAAATGAGTTTGGTTTCCTGTGAGCTACGTTTGGTGAGTTAGGATACTAGTTCTGTCACTGGCAAATGATGTGTGACCTCATTCCTATGGTATGGAGAACGATCAGGCCTATCTCAGAGCTCTCAATGAGCCTTTTCTGGGGTGGATGCTGCATAAGAGGCAGAGGACGAAGAGGATCCAATGATTAGTATAGATTTGTGTGACAATGCTTTGATTTTTCACTGTGCTTTTCAGCCTCCTACTGTGGAGATCTGTTCAATCAGATATTATAAATTGACTGGGTTATTGATAAAAACACAGAGGCAACTATACATGACATCATAATATTCCTGCAATTGGCAGCCATTGGACTGCTTCCATTATATACAGACCTTGGCACACTACTTTTAAGCCTCTGTTGTCTTAATGGCAACAAACATTTATCAAATCAGAAAGCATACAGATACCTCCATGTCCACTGCCATGTTCCAATCATTACTCTCTTGAGGTAAGCCCACCTCCACAGACAATAATATGCAGTCCTATTTCTTTTTCTTTTAAAGAAAAAGGATCTCTCCCACAAAACAATAGTTGTAAGGAAGGGCCTCTTTTTGACATGGTTAGCCCCCACTTACTGCCTGATGTATGATGTAGCATAGAAATTGTAGTGTCCATGTCCCCTGCTAACTATTGTGATGCATTGGCACAAATGGATACACCTTTAGCTACCACTATCAGTCCCTAGTAAAAGGTATTTAAGTATCCGGGGCACGGGGTACTGAGGGCAGCAGCACTGATTGTGCCACCCTCTAGGGCCATGCACCCAGTCCTACCATTCTAGGCTGGGTACTCTGGGGCAAACCTAAAACACAAACCTGACATGGCACAGTGCCTGTGTGCTCTGTCCACCATATAACGTATACACTATGGATAAGACACCCCTCTGGCAGGCCTTCCAGCCCTAAGGCAGGGTGCACCATAATATTTACATGTGAGGGCATGGCTGCATGAGCAATATGCCCCCACTGTGTCCTTGCCAAACCGGGACATGGTGAGTGAACAGTGCAGCCATTTTAATGCATGTGCTGGACACTGGCCAATACAGAGTTTTGCAGCTACATTATGGCCACTCTGAACCCTGAGTTGTTTGGTATCAAATGACTCAGAATGATAAATCAAAACTGGTACCAGTATTGGATTTATCCCTAAATGTGTCCAGGGGTCACATTAGAGGTGCCCCCTGCAAAAGCTAACTGCCCTGGCATGGTTGCTGACTGGTCCTATCCAGCCTGCCAATGCCAGACATCCAATATACAACCTTGGGGGAGAGATCCGTCTCTCCGGATTATAGAACATTGCTCTTCCTGAGTGGAGGTGCTAACACCCCCTCCCTCAGGAATTTGCACTGCCTGGCGGCGAGCTTCAAAGGACTTATCGCCTTTGAAACTCAACTCCCAGGTCTGGTGGTAGCAGCAGATGGTCAACCCCATTGCAAACTCCCAGTTTTGGGGGGAGCAACAGCGGGAAAATACATAAAGGGTGGGAGGATTGGCCCCATCTGGCATGCACCACCCCAAAGGTGTTGCCTGCAAGGTGGGCACTCCATTTCACTTTCCTCCATCTTGGATGGAGGAAAAATAGCCAACCAGGTATAGGGAAGTGACCCCTTCCCACAGGAAGTGGCAACTTAGCGAGTGTGGCCACCCTAAGGTAGATGACCCATTGGTCACTACCAGGTTCCCCCCTAAAACACCCACTAAAAACAGTATTTAGTGGGCACCCCTAGACCAGGAAATCAGATTCCATGGACAAAAGAAGACCAGCACCAAGAAGATCCAAGCCAGGAGAACTGTGGACCTGCTGCAACAAAGAAAAGGTGCCAAACCCTGCCTGCTGCACCCAGGACCTGACAATCACCGCGAAGAACCTTAGAGTACCTCCAGGCTTCAGAAATTACCATAGAAGTCCCTCCAGAGTGGAGGTACCACTCTACAACAATAAGAAACCAGCAAGCCAGTGAGAGTGACTTCATTGGCCAGTCACTGAGTCCTGAACCGGATGCCACAGCTGGACCAAACAACACACTGACGACCGTGAGGACAAACCCAACTAGTGTACCAAGTTTGGTGGCACTGCACCCTCCAGTGGTAAAACTGTGCAAATAACTTGTGTATTGGTCAGCTAACATCAGACACCAAGGAAACCAGCCCACCCAGTACTGCAAAAGGACCAGGAGGAAGCCCGAATGGAGGGACTTCAGGAACACCTTGGACATCCGACCAGGGTGCCCCCGTTGTCCTGCAAACGACCCTTAAACCAATGTACTTCCTGCTTCTGAGGGCATCCTTGCGCACAGCTCCTGGCTCACCAATTTGCTCTGCACCGGACCGCCCTGTGCCCTGCATTGAAGAACCTGCTGTGGCCCAAGGGTCCCCCATCCCTTGCGACCTCAACACTCCAAGGGGACCCCAGGAAACCATCTTTAAACGTACCTGTCTAGTGCTTTTCCAAGTGGTCCCCCGCAGAGGCCCTGCACCGGCTCCAGATACCTTCTTCTGCTGCTCCCGCAAGAACCAGGAGCCTGCCTAAAGTTCTCCAGATGGCCCTGTATGCCCATCGATGACCTGGACCAACCTGCAAAAGAAGAACTTGGTAAACCAACTGTATGATTTTATATGTATTTTTAAAGGTGACCTTCCATTGATTCCTATGCTGCGTAGTGAATCACAAAAAGACTACCTTTATTAAACTTCAAAAATTCATATCTCAAAAGTACTTAACCAATTTTGATAATCCTGGTCTTAAAAATTAGATAAAAATCTGAAGTAATTTTATAAATTGATCTTGAGTTATTCCTTTGAGTGTGTGAGTTGCAAGATTGATGCTGTGAGTACAACAAATGCTTTGCACCTCTCCATGATTGGCCTAACTGCTCGACCAAGCTACCTGAAACATTAGAGCATTAGGTGATCTTTTTTTTTACCCCTGTAAACCAATGTGTGGTTGCCTAGACCCCTGCATAGTGTGCCTAGCCTTGCACACTACATGGAGGGCCAGCCTCCTACAAAAAGTTAAATAAAAGGACCACCCACTGGGAAGACTTCCTGTTATGTCACTCGTCCAGAGAGGCATCCGTGGTCTTGTAGTCAGGGCAGTTCAGGATTAAGTGTTTTCTTCATTTTTTCTTTAAATTTTAAGGGTTTTAATTTTTGTGTTTAATGGCATCTTAATTTGGTGCATGGATTGTGAGGATTTTCAGAAGTCAGATTTTGGATTACCTTTGGATCCATGCTGAGCTTGGCTCACGGGGGTAAGCGATTCCATGGGCTGCAATTCAAGACACAGCTTTGAGGTACATCCTGGCACCATGTTCTAGCTGAATGCTTGTCTTCATTGTACCTGCAAATGGAAGTTGGGGTGGTGAGCCATGGTAAAACTAGCAGCCTGCTGTTGCAGATGCTGTCAGGATGCGTTTCCTTCAGGTTGAGTCAGATCACATTTGGAGGCGAGGGGCAAGGGCAAGATTTATATAAACGGTTGAAGCCAGGTTCATACCAGAAGTATAGCTGTTCTGGCATTTCTGAATTTTCAGTGGGCCGAGCGGGCATGTATTTTTCCCTTTCAGCAATCCATGTCAAAGGAGTGGACAATATGACAGAAAACAAGCGTAGCAGGGGTTCCTTTCTTTCCAGAACCATGTTTCAGTCTAGTAATTTTCGAGGAGATCTGCAGACTCATCTGGAGACGGGGTCAACCAGTGATAGACCTATTTGCCTGAATAGTGAATTCTCAAAGTCCAATGCTTTGTCCCAGGTCCACAGAGGAAGAGTTTGGGTGATAAGATGCTATGGAAGAGGTCTCCTCTATACTTTTGCCCCATACTAAGTGTCCTGGCAAAGATCAGGAAGGCGAAAGCTTTGTGATTGTTGCGCATTTCTAGCTCTGCTCTTACTACTGTCCTTTTTTGTGTTAGAAGGTGATGGATCCAGAATGGGTGTTTCCAATATTTCCTTCTCTTTTAACGTCAAGTTTGA
Source organism: Pleurodeles waltl (assembly GCF_031143425.1). NCBI lineage: Eukaryota > Metazoa > Chordata > Amphibia > Caudata > Salamandridae > Pleurodeles > Pleurodeles waltl. The sequence continues at coordinate 796,057,328 of NC_090437.1, read as the reverse complement.
GTCAGCTAGTGCTGCCTCACCAGTTTCACTTGACGGCTTGGAGGTTAAGAGATTAGACCTTCAAAGGAAAAAGTTATCAAAGAAGTTGGAGAGGGCTGGCAAGCCTCAAATAGACCTTTGACTCTGAAGACTTACTCTTACTACTGGTCACTTTTCAGAAATGTTGTAGAAAGATCAGGGAAAAAGTTAACGTTCTTAAATTGTTATAAAAAGTGTTTTCTTGAGGCTTGGCGATAGCTACCCTGAGACTTTGGAGGACTGCTTGCAAGTATTTCAGGTAACCACCTGGTAGAGTTGGCTTCCTCAAACCTTATGTTGTGAGTTAGGAGTTTTTCTCTTTCTCGTCCTGCAGTTTAGAATTTGATGGCGTAAACGGGATTTGTTTTTAGTCTTCGCAACTCTCCAACAGCCTCCCTATGAAGATTTGTATTTGGTATCCCTCCAGGTTCTGAAGTGGAGGGTGTTTCTTCTGGTGGCAATAATGTCTGGAAGAAGATTGGGAGAACTAGGTCCATTTTCTTGCAGACCTTTCTCAAGGATCTTTCTGGACAGGATGGCTTTAAGATTAGGTTCCTCTTTTATGGCTAAAGTCCACTAATCTTTCCATTCATTTTGCCTGAGTTCATGCCAAGCCCATCTGCTCCAGAATAAGCTTGTTTACATTATTTGGATACAAAAAAGAACTATTTTGATTTATTTGGAGAAAGTGGTTTCTTTCAAAGAGGTGAAGTCTTTGTTTAAGATTTTTGGTCTGGCTAGGAGGAGGGTGAAGCCTTCTGCACACCCCGTCTGTGGGTATGTTCTACTACTTTGACAGCCTCTGCTGAAGATCACATCTCATGTACTGGTAGGGTTAAAGGAAACAATGGGGAGCATGTGTTCATCTTGGCGGTAGATTCAGCATATCTCAATTTGTCAGACAGACCCTTCTATTTTTGTAAATCATTGTTTTATTTTTGGGGGGAGATACAGGATGAGGTGATTTTGGTTCCGAGTTCCTTCGCCTATTTCGTAGAATAAATAAACGTCTGCACATTGGCATTAAATGTTTCTTCGGCGATGCAGAAATAAATGTATCACGTTTATTTTTCACTTGAATATGATTTATTTGCCCGCGTTGCTTTGCTTTTGCATTCGTATTCGTGAAGGGAGAAATGACTGCAGCGAGAAAGTTTTCGAGGAGATAGGGCCAGATGTAGCAAAGGTTTTTACCCATTCTGTGTCTATTGGAAAAAGTGTTCGTACATATGTCCCATAATGTTTTAATTGTTAACCAGTAATTCATTACTCCGAGTTCAATCTCCCTCATTCTAGGCCTTAGGAATGAGGTTCGCAGTTGTGGGGCATTTGAGGAGGGAAGCCTGAGGACAGTGCAAGATGTCACCAGGCGCAGGGTCCTTCAATCTACCTAAGGTGTAGTGGAGAGGGTTATTTTTCTTTAAAAGAAAGGTAAGTAGGACAACGTTGTGTTTGTCTGGGGAGGCAGACTCACCCCAAATGCATAATGACTGGAACGAGAAATAACAGACTCAAGATAATGGAATTCTCGGTAAGTAATTAAGATATTATGTGTGCAAGGCTGGCGTTTCCTTAAATGTAATGAGCCGTATGAGCAGAAGCCAAGTGAAAGTTTCGCTCGCGTTACAGGTTTTTATGTGATGTTTGCTGCTGTACTTTATCTGAGTCACCCTCATGATCCATTTGTTGAATACATTTATATTTTCATAGCGATTAATGCTTCCTCGAGGCTGCTCGCAGCGCCAGCTGCCTATTTCAAAGGAATGATACCAGAGTAAGGCAGCGCAATTAATTTGTCATATTGTAGCGTTGTGTACAGTTTGTAGTACGTTAATATGTCATTTGCATGTACCTGCAAAGTCGAAGAAAAATAACTATGAAAAGAGGACAAAATGAAGCAGACGTATGAATCGTAAAGGCGTCAAGACAGACCTCCACCAGGCCTACAACAATCACGGACACGAAAATCCATGAGTAAAACTCATGTGCACGAGCAGGCTTTGATTATTCTGAGGTACTCTCATATCACTTCAGAAGTCATGTCAGGCTACAAAAGTGGTAAATGGGATTATAATGAAATATAAACCTTTAAAACAAACCTTTTTGCTACAAAAAGGCAAACAGTTTTCTTCATAGGAAGATCCTTCCCAGGCCTCAGCCGCAATGATCCATTACATTCCAGCCCTCTGGACCGGAGATGTATGCTCGCCTTTAAGTGCCATCCGTAATCCATATATCACACAATCAGCTTTGCTCATCACATCGCCCGTCTGCCGGCTCTGCTTTCTGATTGCAAAACCAGGGAAGAGGGAATGAAAGAAAACATATTGCCTCATGCAGCGCGCCTCCTGAAGTACGTATCAAGAAGGTGTCGTTATAGCGCAGCGCCAGCGCCGGGCTTCAGTCAGGGCAGCTCACCCCGTCATAAGAGCGCAGTAAACATGGCTGACGAGACCCTGCGAGAGATGAAGGAGGCCGCCCCCGTTGGCTCATCGCGTTATCAGCAGCTGCTGCTGGTGAGCCAGGTTATGCGTGATAGCACCAGGGATCTGAGGAGAGCCAAGGAGCCGATGGGAGCCCTGCTATAATCTCACTTTGGGAGGGAGGGAAGGAAGGAAGGTGGAACATGGATTTAGTGCAGTGTCAATAAACGTTTAAACTGTTGAACATGTCCTTCTATGCGCTGGGAATCACCTAGAAAAGAGCACACGTAAGTAAATTCGGACTTACAAGTGGCACTTGCAATTAAGGACGCGCCAAATGCACATCCCTTGTTCACGAGGGGAAGTTGCATGACCCGAAGGGCAGTGGCACGTGCACAGGTCATCCAAGGCATTTCTTTATTTGTCTTTTAAATTGTTCTTCTTCACATCTTAGCCACCTCAAAGCACTGTGGAGTTGGAAAAAAATTGTGGGAACACGTGATTGGGTGAATTTAATAGTCCAATTGGATACATAGTGGGATCCACACAAGTTACTCTTGAATAGCTATGATATTGCTCAGTTTTGGGCATTATTTCTAGTGCCTGTAGTAAAGTTCAGCCCTCTGGTTTGGAGCCCCGGGGCCTCCCTCTATTTCAGCAGGCTGAGTGCTCATGGGGTGATTAGTTTCGCATTGTTTAGTGCCGGTTTCTATACAGCTCATAGTATTGCCAGAAGACTTATTTATAGTGCAGCGAAATCAAAAGCTGATCATCGCATCCACCATCCACCAGGAGCCGGTGAAATGCTTTCAGTGAAGGTTTTATGGCGTCAACCTATTACAAGTGATGACACACTCCTGCTTCCTGGTTTTGTAATCATTGAAGCCTGTTGAGGAACTTCTTTGCAAGGCCAGCATCAATTTCTTCCAGGCCCTAGGTCCAGCACCAGAGACATGCGCAGCAACTTGCCTGGACGTCAGGCCAGCCCCTGCACCAGACAGACTTATGACAATTTGCCACTGCGGCAAGCCATTTCAACTCTATTTAAGGAGTTTAAAGGCAACTGATGGTGCACATATGAGCTTAAATACTTTCGCCCAAGATAGCTTAATTCCAGAAATACCATCCAAGCAGCTTGGTGGCCATCTTGGAACTTGCTAGAGTTTCCACAATAACTTGGCAACTTCAGGGTGGGATTCCTTTATTAAAGTAGACGGTGCCTGCTTCCAACCTGCTAGTCAATGCGGTTTTCAGCGCACGAGAATCTGCAGAAGACGGGGGAGGGCAGTGAAGTTCCAATGCACCAACACTAAACCTATTCCTTTGGCCGAAGCAGCACCTATTAGAACATTTGTCAAAAGTGAGAGTGGAACTTGCTGGAGGGCAGGAGAGGTTGGACATTCTTGGAGACAACTTGCTTTAGTGACTAGGTCAAAGATAGACATTCAAACCCCTCACCTTTTCCCCTTAGTTTTGTTGTGCTTTGCTCTAAACCACCATAAACAAGTCAGAGTACTCAGTGTAGGAAATTAATGAGGGAGAAACTAAAAAAAGAATTTTAGAGTTATATGTAGTTTGCTGGGGATAGTCTTGTTGTAACTTTTGGACATATCCTATCAAGGAGCTTTGGAAACTGACGGTGTTTCCTTAGGCATTTAGTAAGCACACAACTTGTACAATCTTGTGATATCTGTGGTATTGTACTAATCTCTTTTTTCAAAATAGAGTCCCAGAACTAATCCCCCACCCGCATGCAACTCTGGAAGTCGTGTTGGCATTTTCCTCAGCTGCGGCACAACACATACTACTGCTAAAGCAGGCACTCCTATTTAATAGTTTGAAGCTATTCTTTGCTCTTCTCGTGTCAAGAAGAAGCCAGAGTGATGGACATCTATCTCCAGGGGATCTATCCCCCCAGCAAAGGGGTCAAAGAAGAGGAGTAGCTAAAACTGGGGCTCACTGAGCTGCTAATGCAACACTATAGGACTCTCTCTACAGTCTTATTTCAAAAGGAATGAATGGCAGTACTTATTCATTAGTCCTTTTGTCTCTTTACACTGAAAATTTAGGTGTCACATGAATATCTGGAAGTAATGAAATCCTTGCACAAGGTTCTTTCTAAAAATATCCTGAAAAAATAATTTAAAAAAATATGAACATTGGTTACAATTCTGCCATGCATTCCTGCATGGTTGGATCAGAAAAGGCGTTTTTAAGAATAATGTCTTGGGGTCGACACATTGAAAAGACCCTCTAAATGTGACACACATTTTGCTATTCTCCTTAGCTTAGCTGCAGATTTTAAATTCACTCAGCATTCACAGGTTCAAATGTATTGAATCACATAAAAAGTGAAGTGGTTGGCTTCAGGGCAGGGCAGATCTAATGACAGAAAAATCAACAGCTTGATTACAGAAAATTACTTCGGTAAATTTTCCTTCCATCCGAATATAGCTAGTCAAAAGTGAACGGAATAAATATCCCCCTGTCATCTACCAGTCACTCGGCCGTTTGTAAAAATAACATTCATTTTTTTTAAATGCAAACGATCTAAAAATATAGCTATTAATGTTATACTTGTATTTTTATGAAAAGCTATTGACTTTATCGCACATTGTTTTATATTTTCCTTTTGTTCTTAACAAATGGCATTATACTTCGTCGGCCACAGCAAGGGCTACATGTTAATGCATAACTAAGGTACAGTATAAAAAGTCAAATGTTTAAAGGTGCACTAATTCAATTTCTAAAGGGATTGTTAGACAAAACAAACAACATTAACCATTATCAAAGCCAATAGGCCGGACTTTCGGCCTCTAGCCTCTTATGTTAGTGCTTGTTTTGTTTTGTTATGGTTTTTACAAAACCTTATTGTTGGGGGAGCTGCACGACTGTCACCAACTAACAGATAACAACTAAAAGCAACAAAAAAAAAATTGAGTCTCAAAAAACACACATTACTATAATAATCCCTTGCACTGGAGGAAACTACTTTGTGTGGCGGTGTTCTCATTGTGAAAGAGCAGAACGCCCTCACTCGCAGTGACGTTAGCCAGTGGGTAAAGTGGGCTGACCCATTACGCCACGCTGTAAAGGGCAGAAGAAAATGTGAGTGGCGCACACCAATGGATGAAGAGGATTGGCTAAAAGCCCCTCTTAGCAATTATATTACACGTATAATTTTAGCAAAAACAAAAGGTCGTGGCTAACAACCTAATAGCAGACAACCGCCATCCAATATTTCCAAGATAAGTGACAACTTTTTAAAATGTTTTCCAGATCACTACCAAGTCATAAAAAATAATTGCATTTCAACAATCAAAATGACTTTGTTTTTTGCAAACATTCATCTTCTAGAAGTTGTGGCCCATGTAGTTTTTACACTAAAAAAATGAAAACATTTTAGGAAATATGAAAATATTTGCTTTGTGATGCAGGTGCTTGCGGTGTTCCTGACGCAGCTGCCTTACGCTGTTTGTCCTACTTGAAAGGACGCGGAGGGTGAGCTATCTCGGGTTCCAACAACTTGGGAAACAAAGAATAAGCTGTTCCCTTGTCTCTAGTGCCCTTTCATTCACCTTTGGCTGCAGGTACGAAAGTTCACGCCCTAGCACACCATCCATTGTTCTGTTACTTCACCCTTTAGCTCCTGGGAATTACAGGATGTGGACCACTAATAAAATACTTGAGAGTCAGTTTTCAGGGGCCCCTTTGCACTGGCACCAGGGCCTATTTTGGTCTTTCCTAATGTGGCTATGAAGTTCAGTGTTTATTGTAGTTTAGGTCTGAGGTTAAATCTCATTTTTATTGGAAGGCTAAATAATGATTTACTCTAAATCAGGGTTCTGCAAAGTCGGTCTTGGAGAGCCGGGTCCATGCCAGATTTTTAGCATATCCACATTTAGAAAAATGTAGAATTCTGTCACATCTTGTTTCTAAATGTGGATATGCTAAAAGTCTGGCATGGACCCGGCTCTCCAGGACCGACTTTCCAGAACCCTGCTCTAGAATAATGTGTGGCGATTGAGAAGTGAAGTTCCACCAACTGTCCTCATTCAAGTTTTCCACTGAGGGCTGAGCATTCGTTGTTGGTTTATTTACATATGAGCAGGTTGTACAACACTGGATCCGCACCAACCATGTATGGAGCCTGCACGGTTAAGAGCATATAGAGAACATACATTTCCTGGCCCTTCTACACCGGGGAACGATTTATCGGTGAAAGCCACGACAGCATTCAGTGAACTGTGTGTGATACGGTTACCCTGAGTAGGGTAAGGTCTGAAAAACTGAACCGTGAAACAACACCCAACTGCTTTATGCTACGGGGGTATAGCGCCCAGAGAGGTAAAGTTCTCGGACAACTGAGGGGAGGGCAAGCAAGGGGAGATGGGGGTGAAGAGGTTTTAAGAAGGAGTTGGTAAGGCGCATTAGAGAGTGAAAAGTGCTACATATAAAAGTACACATGAATGCACGTTGGTGCGTTTTAACGTATGCATGTATGTGTCCCTCTTATTAATGGCGGTATGCTGCCTTATTATAATATTGGCTCTTCAGAGTGTTGCAATGCGAGGGTGACAACTATGGCCTGTATGCACAATACCGTTAAATCGGTATTGCCACTAGACAGATAAAGCACAAACTCATATTCCACAGAATAATTTTGAGAAACCAAAAACTAAAGGTAAAGTGAGCCTGGTCTCCTCCCACATCAAACGCATGAGTTGATTACCAAGGACCTTCTCATTCTAACATGTTATTAAGAACAGCCGCATAGTTAAGAGAAATATCTGAATGACTCACTGCTTTTCCCCATGTTTCTGGTCAAACAGGCTATACCTGAACTCCTTTTGCTCTCCCGCGTTCCATCTTGTCAATAGCAAACAAATTTATCAGGGCAAATGCGGGGAAAATAACAGTTCCATGCTGTTTCAGTTTCTCTAGTACTGGCACTGCTAGAGAGCACACCTTCAGGCACATTTTGAAGCTACACTTCCTTCTAAAGTGCATTAGCGCCTCTGGGGCTGCTACCTGGTCATACCACGCTAGGGCTGGAGAAACTCTAAAGCCAATAAGTACCTATCATTATTACTGCCAGGGCAAAGTCTTGGAAATAGCTTGCATATTTAAGGTAAGTAACTAGCAAACTGCCTGTGGAAACACTTAGAAGCAACAACCCCACTGCAGACAATATCTTGCTTGTTCATTTTTTTTTACATTAAGGTTTTGTGGTATTTTCTGTTCCATTCTTCAGACCACAAAATGCCAGGCATATATTCAGACAACTACACCATCAACAATATACTTCACAGGTGTAACGTTGATTTGGGAAAGGATTCAGAAAATGTGATTAGTATAACTATGCAACGTTATGTTTGCTTTTGACGTTGGAGAGCATTGTTTACAAAACGTTTGCTGCAGTGTTTTGGGTTTTACCCAAGCAGGCTTAAAATTGTGTTGCCCCACTTTCAAAACCATGTTCCAGATTAAACCCATGCCCTTCTCTAAATTACTAACCGTTTTGGACTATCTGATAAGACCCAGAAGCAGGATACTCCTACAGCTTGAAGTGCCAAGGTCCAAAACTTCACTCGCCCAGAAACACTCTTGCTGGTGTTACCACTACCACTTAAAACTCTCTTCCTCGTGACTTAAAAACTCAGGTTTTCCATCTCTTCTTCAAATGTCTGTCTTCCACCCACAGGTTGTACACTACTTGCTCCAGTCTATATCCTGTTACTGTATTGTTAGTCAACCTAGTTCTCTGAAATGCACCCACTGCTCTATTCTATTCTTAGCTAGAGCACGACAATCACATATAAAGGTCACCTGTCACTAAAAAGCCATGGATACCACCGCGAGAAGAGTAAGGGGAAGTAAAGCAAATTTGTAAAAAGCCTTCCAGCAGGCTAGATGATTAAAGGTAAGCTGAAGCTTCAGATGAATTAAGTTCCAGTGTTTAGCACTTAGATAGGAGGAAGCTTGCCCTGCTGGTCTTTGACAGCAAAACTGAGGAATCAGAAACAAGCAGAGGGAAGCAGATCTATAAACTCTAGCAGGAGTGTAAGGAACCAATTTGGCATGAATATGTAGGGGACCAAAATTGCAGAAGTCCCAGTGAGGCAGAGAGAGGGCCTTGAAGAGGATATGTTGAGAGATTTGAAGCCAGTAGAGCAAACCAGATGAGGGGAAATAGGCGAATCGGGAGGAAGCATAGGTGTGCTGCCATTTTCTGAATCCACTAAAGTCTGGCAAGAAAAGGTGTGGGCAGCAGTGGTCGAAGTGGGCGGGATTGGAGGATTTGTTAATTTATGAAAAAAACGTCTGCCTACTTCTTATTAAAAAACAACCTTCCTGGGATGGTAAAATCCGATCGTGCAACTGCTTCAGCTTAAGTTTCATTCAGGGTGTCTCCTGTGCTGTGAGACCGAGGGAGGGGCAGGCAGCTTAACAATAAACAGGCCTTCTTGCCAGAGTGCATCCTAGCCATGTTTACCAGCATAACACCGACACTCTGCAAGAATGAGAAACATTTGGGGTATTAAGACCAGTCTGACACATCATGCCAGACTCTAAAGTGATGCAAATGTGCACAACTGATTAATCTGCACATGTAAAGGGGGCTTGGGAGCAGGTACTGCTATAATTGCTCGAATCACATTATTTTCGACAGGTAGTGAGAGGGAGTTACCAGCTGAGCTGTGCGGGTTGTGTTTTTCAGGGCAGTTAAATAAAAATAAATCATTGCCTACAGTCTGGGCATTACTAAAACCTATATTTTGGAAGCACCATTTTATCTGAAACCTTTTTACACATTTGTTAGCAGTCTGTCTTATACTGCATGTAACATAATGACTTACATTTTCTAAGTGCTTTCTGCCACAGGCTGCGCCCCCCATAGCACTAACAACACCCAAAGCCACAATTCTCTGTTGCACCAACCAAAATGTAATTCTTTGGCTTTCTGGTTACACACAGACTTCTCAGTACATTAACTAATAGAGGTTTAATAATACACAATAGTGCACATACCACTGCGTAGCTAAACTTTTTTTTTTTTTCATTTGATTCGTATTATTCTATATGTAGCTACCTAAAGGAGAATATTTTGTTTTTTTAGCAGCAGCCTTGACCCTGCCCCCACACTCATTGACCCCGCCCCCAGTGCATACAGCATCACACTTCCCATACTTTTTTTTAAGGCACTTTGACTGCTGGTGGGCAGGCACAGGAAGAGGGTGTTACAGTAATCTAGTTTATACAAGATCAAGTTCTGGATTACTGCTTGCCTCACGGAGGAAGGTGGGAAGGAAAGGGAGGATTTTTTCACAGAAGATGTAGTTGGTAGAACAGACAAATTATATTTTGCTAACTTGAGTGGTCAACAACAGATCCTGGTCTATCCAGAAACCGGTATTGATAAAGTCCAAAGTTTCTCAACCCATCAGTTAGAGGAGCATAAGGACATTGGTTTTCCCATCAGTAAAACTTCTGTCTTGTTCATGTTGATTTTAAGGAAGTTGTTTTTCATCCAGGAGACGACTACAAAAAGGTTTTGAAAATTCAAACAATAATTTGGGGAGGAGTGATTGAGGTAAAACTGGACCTGTGTTTCAGCTGCATATATCACAAAAGATATACCATAAGTTCTTATATGTTACACCATGGGTAGACATATACATTGAAGAGTGTAGAGCTCACACATCCTGAGCCCAATCATGGATCTAAGAGGCAATCCAAGACAGGGTTTATACTTGCTCAAATGTTATCCTGTTACTATGATGTGATCTAGATGAGTTCCATTCAAAGTAATCTCTCAGGAGTGCTAGGCACTACATATATAGTTAAATAAATAAACACTCAAACATAATTTTGCCTTCCACCTTGCTATTTTGTTAACAGTTTGTGATGTACTTTGCAGGTATCTGAAGTTCTGTAAGAGGTGTTGACCATGTGGTGTGCTCCACTGCTTGCAAGCCTAGGAGTGTAGTATCTGCCTACGTGCAATCAAAGTTCACCTTCCTGAAATAGCATCTCTTGCTCCACAGCAGATGGATGTTCCTTGGCTTAATGCTTGAGAGGGGTGTGGGTCATTTTTACAAGCACTAAAGGTTTTAACTAGACAGAGAAAAGTGTTTCCTGAGCTTTGGATTCCAGCATTTCATTTAAGAAGCATTTGTCTTTTGCGTTTCTTATGAGTGTGTTGAAGTGAAGGAAGTATTGGGTTTTACTAGTTGTGGAAATTACTTGTTCCAAGCCTTTACGGCTGGAATTTTTTCAACCTGGATTCTCTTACCAGTCGACTAAACCATCTGACCATGTGTAGCCACGATCTCTTTGTCTTGTACTTGATGAAGTCACATAAAACTGGGGTACTACGTGAACACCATGATAAGTTTCAAGGTTTGAATCAGTTGCTCACTCTGCCGAACAGCTTGCTACTCTGTCTTTGCTTTGTTACCTCTGTGTCTGTCCCTGTAACGGCCCATTTATCCTGCTGTCTGTCTGACTGCCTTACACTCTGTCTGCCTGCCTTACACTCTGTCTCCCTGCCTTACACTCTGTCTGACTGCCTTACACTCTGTCTGCCTGCCTTACACTCTGTCTCCCTGCCTTACACTCTGTCTGCCTGCCTTACACTCTGTCTGACTGCCTTACACTCTGTCTGCCTGCCTTACACTCTGTCTCCCTGCCTTACACTCTGTCTGACTGCCTTACACTCTGTCTGCCTGCCTTACACTCTGTCTCCCTGCCTTACACTCTGTCTGACTGCCTTACTATCTGGATGCCTGGGTGCCTATCTGTCCGTCTGCCCAACCATCCACGCTCCCTCTGTACTCATATATTTACCTACAATTGTTTTGTTACTGATGAAGTCATTCACCAAACATCTCCCATCACACCTCTTCCTTTGAAATACACTTCGCACATACAACATCCTAATGGGACAAACATTCACTTGACTCAACACATGAACAGAGCCCACCTACATATTCTCTTACACTGCACTCATTGTTGTCACGCTTAAAAACATCTTCAATGTACTCGCATGCATGTGTGCGAACACACACAAACACTCCAGTTACAAACACACTACTGTGACACATCCTTAGCTCATACAGAATGTGAGGCATACCCTTGGCTTGTGTATATAGTGCCCTTACACCCTCAGCTCGAACCTACCTTCCACCCAGACCTGATTTACTCACATCTTGTGCACAGATGCCCAAGCACGGATTCTGCTTACACTCAGGCAACTCACAACCGCAAACCTTTCTCCAGCACTCACATTCACGCCACCTAACCTCACACATAGATACTAGAATTGTTTACATATACAAACTCAACTTGGAAGCCATCCGCGTACATTCACACAGTCCAGCTACTGTGAAACCTTTTCTACTCACTTGCATTTTACTTTCACAGACTCAACTAATACAAAATTCAGAGCCATACAGCCTATCAACTTCCACCGACTGCACTTTCTCAACAATTTCCATTACTAAAGTACTCCACTTGGACATAGTATAAACTGACTTTAATTGCCACACCCGGAAGAAAACACATACTTCATTCACAAATGCGTACACATGCTCACACAAAGTATACAAACACTTTGCAAGAGGTGATGGGGGATCACATGAGAAGCTAAACATTAACAAAGAGATATATATATTGAGGTAGACAGCAATACACATTGTCAGTGGTATGATGATCTTTCATTTTAGGGTCTGGCATGATGTGACCGACTGGCCTTAGGACCCTAAATGTTTATCATTTTTGCGGAATGTCGGTGTTATGCTGGTAAACCAGGCGAACACAATATTTGCTGCTGAAGACAGGAAGTTTTCATTCATGACCCGCACCCACTCCAGTTGCTTGCAAGTCATCCTTAGTCTGTTCCCTGGTGCACTGCTAGCAGGGCTTGAACTGGAAACACAGAAGTGCAGGCACTCCTTGCCCCGGCCAGGGTACACACCTGCTTGCTGCTGAGAAGAGCCAGCCATCTCCCGTTAAAAGCACCGAACAGTACTGAGGAGTTCTGGTACTATTCCTTCCAAATTTAAGAAGTGCAGATACTGTTAATGGGGGAGTACCTGACTGATAGACAAGCACGTAGAAGCAGTTGCAAAGTCAGTGGTGCGGCTGACTGTGTATTTCATGGCTCAAACACTAAGAAAGAAAAAAAATCCCCGGATAAAGGAAGCATTTCTACGTAACATCCTCTCCTGTTGAGAACAGTGGCAGCACAGGCTCCACGGGAGCTTGCAGACTGTCGCTTCCTGTCTTAAATGCTTCAAGATGTGCCTCCGCGGGGAGCACGGAGCGCAGAGGTGACTCAATAATGAGGATAGTGGGACACCGGGAAGGGGAGGGCAGATTCCGAAAAGATACGCGAGAGGGTGAAGCGACTGAATACAGAACCCAGACGAAAGGCTCACTGTCCCTTCAGACAAGGGACAGTGAAGAGAGGCTACCGAGGAACTCAGTTTCTAGCATTCTGCATCATGGACGAAATTCACACTATTAAGTGCGAAAAAGGGCAAGCCTGCTATATGTGCACTGACTAAAACCTTTACTCACAAGAACAAATAAAAACATGTTGGTTTAAAACGTAAGGAATTGGACAAATACATAGGATCACAGTGTGAATTATTGTGAGAAGGCAGAAATGGCAACCGTGGTTTCTGCTAGACCCTCTTTGGCTAGTTAAAATGCATACATAATAAGTAGCTTTTGTTGTGCCTTCCTTAAGTTATTCACATTTTAACCCATATTTTTAAATATCAGCATCCCGAAGAACTCTGCACACAACATGGGACGCTTAGGAGATGAATAATAAATAAATGGCTCCAACCAGAGCTGTGACTTAATATAGAGTGAGAGTGTAGCTTCTGCCCATCATGCTCCTGGAGTTTCTGAAGATCTGCATTGGTGATACATATTTCAGGAGTGTTTTAAATGGTGTACGTTGTAAGGTAGAGGGGGCTCAATATCTATTTTAAAGGGTGGTAACAAGTGTAATTTGTGGTGCTGTATGTATGTGTGTATTATATTTAGGTGATGACAATTACATTCTGAGTATTGCAACTATTAGGACTACTATGGAAACCTTTTCAGGAGACCCAGGGCAGACGGGGATTACAGGGCTTAGATTGGGAAAATCAGAGCCTTTTACCACCTATGATCTGTGGCCTAACCTTACTATTGAGCCCAAAAAAGACTACCAAAGAAGCCCCTTTAGAGCTTGACCCTTACGGTAGTGAAGTCAAGCAGCTCATAGACGTACTCAGGCAGCTATTCTGGGATTGTAGACTCATAACTCAATAAATCATCCATCATAAATCAGTAACTCAAAGTCCAGTCAAAAAAAGTAGTACTTTATTCACAATACATACAATGCAGCACACACACATGCACACACAAAAAAATATCATATACAATATCAGGGAAGTTAGCGAATTGTACATGGGATATTGATAGCTTTCAGCAATTACAGGAGGAATACCATGGCGATTCCCATAAGACAACCTCTTTGTTATTCCTTGTGCAGCAGTTCACAAGCAGTTCATGGGGGCCTTCCAAGTAGTGGTTGGCATCCCGATAGACTGGCCTGGTTGTGGAACAGTATTCCCTGATATTCCCTTCCCATTCGCAAGGGCATCCTTGATTCTCCCAGGTTTGCACAGCACCTTTTTGTTGCCTGGAAATTTGTTGGAGGTTGAGGAAAACCAAAAGAGATTCCTGTGTGGCCACAGACATCTGTGTGATATATGTTTCATGCTAGCCATTACACACAAAAATCATACATACACATGTCAAACAGCGAAGGCCCTTGAGGCAGGTAGCTGTCACACCAATTCAAAAATGCAAGGGAGCCAGGTAAGTGACTCAAACTGATAGAAAACAGGGGAAAAAAGGATGACCCGGCCCAGGGATTAATTTGTGCTTGTTTCCGGTGCAGAGCACCGGCCCTTATTTTTGAGGGCTGGGGCTTATTTTTCTGCCTCGAGCATTTGCTGTGAGCAAAAGACACATGGGAAAGACGGAGGAAGGGAAAAATGAAAAAGCATCACAAAGGCAGAAAGTAGGAAGCTGCAGGAGTGAGCTGAAGGGGCAGGGAGTGGCTGTAAATGGATTGAAGAGGCCCAAGATGGCTTCAGGATTATGCCGCCTCAGTAATCAATGTTCTCACATTTAATTGCAGCAGCCGTGTGTTTAAGAGGAGGGATTTGAGCACCAGCACCTTTTTATATACAAATTAAGCACTGGTCCTGTCTAAAATTAATTGCTGTCACCAGTATCAGTCCTCTGCATTCCAGAGATGTGACAATAGTCATGCTTAGAAGGGGGCATATGGTATACACCTTCAGAGCACACTGCCCGTTCTTGTTCATATTCCATGACAGAGAAGGATCTTGGCATTCCTTATACACTTGATTGCTCCCTTTCTAAGAGCGGTGGCATCAGGAACGTGCAGTGGAAAGGCACTGTGGGCAAGCCACTGGTGCACTAAATGCATGCCAAAGGTAAGCCTTCCTGCACCCACCTGTGTCCAATCACCGGCAAACACCATGCTGCACATTTCTCAAAAAAGACTCCTCCATGTCTTGTCTTCTCATCTTAAAACCTAAGAAAATGGGGGCATGACGTGCAATGTAAAGCTAAAATGCAGGTACAACGTTTATCTGGTCCTGTATCTTGCATTAACGTTACCAGCTGGGTATGGCTGCTGCCAAAATAGCTAAAATGTGTTATGCTAACAGTAAAAAATGCACACTAACATTAAGAGCCCACACTAAGTGGCCTAACAGTTCCATTGGATACCTTACTAATGTGGTCCTTTCCTAAACATGCTTCAGATACAGGGGACCTATTATTAGATGCAATAATTGATATTCTATTCCTAGCAGAAACCTACATAGCAAAGGCAGTTACACAGGTGTACACCATCTCACACGTGGACCAAGTTGGGAAAGAGGTGGAGGCCTCTATGTTATCTACTTAGACACATTTCAATGCACTACTTTTCCACTCTTTGAGTTATTGGACACTGAAGGTACTGGCTTTTGTATTAAAACCTCACACGATACTTCATTTTCAGGAGCCCAGATTTACAGACCTGTAGAGCCAGCCACCTAATTAATCAACTCCCTGACCAATGCTTGTAGTGAAATGTGTGTTTTGACCACTGACTTCGTGTTGCACCACTTTGCACTTGGCTTAGCTGCCCACTGTCATTAGTGTTCATCAGTTACAGACTACATTTTGTATTCAGTTTAGCCTCAACTTAATTCTGCCTATTGACTTTATCGTAGCATTGGACACTGCCATATTAAAGGCTGCCCGTAATTTTCCACATTGTAAACTATGCATTCTGTCTTCATCATCATCAACACATAGCTTTATTCGGTTACTTTCAACCATAAAAGCAAAACAACCAACAATTAAATGAAAAAGCAGATAGAAATTAGGTTAAAAAGGATAAGAATAAGGTAAAAACATATATGTCAGCCTTAAAACACATAAAATTATTTTCCTTAGAAAAAGCACCTAACCCCCTAATACCTAACATTTAAATTAAACATGGGGTTTTATTTCAGTCTAGGTGTGTAGTTAAAATTTAGCAGCTAAAACACATATTTTTTTTTTTTTTTTAAACATTTGGTCCTCATCATCATTATTTCCCCAAAAGTTTAGTATGTATATGCCAAGCAGCTACAATATACTTGCTAACCGCACAAGATAGAGGGAGAGAAGTTTCCCTCATCATGATCCTTAAGGCAACAATACAATGTCTTACCCCCATATTACTGCACACAGATCGTAACCACTTCCGTCGCGCAATCAAATAAGCAGGGCATATAAACATAAAATGTACAATAGATTCTGAAATTTGATTGCAACTCGGGCAAGTGTCAGGACTTGGGATCGCACTCCGCGTACTGCCATAGGATTTAAGAGGCAGACAACCATATCTGAACTGAATATATAAAGTCTTACTTAATGGATCAAGAATTGTATCCATAAATGGTTCCAAATATGGATACCATTTAAAATCAAAGAATTGTGACGTCAATCTGCCGTGTGTTGAGCACAGCAGATAGTTTTCCCTGACATGTATCCAGTAAACAGTTTTCAGATGATTCTTCTGATCCTTCCTTATACTTTCTGGATGACTCCAAAACTCACTAAGACCCAATCTATGAAACCATTTTGAGATGTGATTAAACCAGGAAATGGTAAGTACATTTGGTCTATCTAGAATGTCTTGAATAGACTCCTTGTATGTGGATAGCTCAGGGGTGGTCCATACACGGACCCAGAAAAGCAATGGTTGTAGGGCAATTACATCTGAAATGCGTGGAAAGCCGAGGTCCCAGAACATTGGCAGCAGTGGGGTACTACGAGGACAGGCCAAGATTGACCTTACAAAGTTGTTTTCCCCCACTGCTAGCTTGCCAGTGTTCGAGGACCCCCAAATTTCTGCCCCATAGACCGCAGCGCTATGTGCCTTTGCTCGGTAAATTTTAATAGTTGGAGTAATCACTCTCTCAGAGGTAGACTTGTGGAAGCGTAAAATGGCCCCAGATCTCTGTGCCAGAAGAGCTAAGCTTTTATCGATTTGGGGCCCCCAATGCAGGTTGTTGCTAATTCTCACCCCCAAATAATCTATGGAGCTTACCATACCTAGGGGGGTTCCATTATAGAAAATTGAGTATCTCTTAGTGGGGCCACAGCCCAGGATTCTGTCTTGTTTTCGTGCTTTTTCCCACCAAGGGCTCTGGTTGATAAGAATGTACTCAGACAGCAGGGAAGGCCTTGCTTTGACTTGACATCTTGGGATTGTGGCCAAACCCCAATGTGTTATTTTCAAAGCATACCTAAACTAGCCAGCATGTTTGAATCACAAAAGACGGGGTTTTCCAAAAAGCTCCTTTGGTTTTTTAAGATATAAGACAGACCCAGTGCGACAATGAGAGTGTCAGTGGCCTCAATCAGGATTCAGACGTCGGATGCCTGATATAGATTTCCTGTGAGGGTAGGGCTCTCTTTCTCTTTTGCAGTCGAACAGGGTCATCGGCTTGCTGGCATGAGAAAGATGAAGCACCTGACAGGCCCAACGGTGATGCATTTTCATTCATTATTTTCTTTGCATTATAATATAGATACATATATTTGCTGTGTATATTGCAGTGGAGAGTAATTTTGGTATGTTTTCATTTCATTGCTGTGACTATTTTTAAACGTGTGCTTTCAACATGCTAATCTCTTTTAGGAACCTCGCGTAGTGAAATAATAAATGTCTTCTTTGGATTAAAAAGTGCATTCCAGAGATTTTTGTGAGCTCAGTCATTAGTGAAAAGCAAAACAATGCTACTGACTCCCACTGCACATAGTATACAAATTTCAAAGTCTTAGGAGATTTCAACCTCTATGTTAATGACAAGGATGACCTATATGAGCAAGCACTTCAAGAAACATTTTAAGCACTAAACTGGAAACAACAAGTCTCCTCCCTGATGCACACAGCAGGCCACATTCTCAACTTAGTTGCCACTAGCGATCAGTCACTGCAGTCTCAGCAGCCAGTACCATTATTATGGTCAGACCATCTTGCAGTTAATTGCAGTTGGGCGAACACCAGAAATAGAAAACAGATAACTCCCGAGATCTCCTGCGCCACTTGCAAATGGGAGATGATCAAGGCACAATAACTAATATCTACTCTCACTAGCTCAATCCAACTATTAACAGACAATATTGAGTCAGATTCTAACTAAGTTAAGTACTGGCACTAGCTGGCAATGGACACATATGCTCCAAGTTAGTTGCTTTGGTCCCGGTCTGGTTAATGTCTACATGTCCCATTGCTCCCCCTGCAACATTAACAGAATCTTTCCAAATTAAGGTACTGTTATATGCTGATGACACATGGCTTATCCTTTCGATGGACCGATCTGCGAATACTCCAGTAACTTCTTTCAAAATGTGTATATCTAAGGAAGTTGAATGGATGCTAAAATGCAAATTAGATAAGACTGAGATCCTTTTCAGTGGACCTACTAATAATTTTTCTATCAATGATTGGCAGCCTGAAGGATTGCCAACCTCTCCTCCCCCAGCAGTAACTGCAAGAAACTTTGGAATTAAATTTGACAATGAACTATCCTTTTGTTCCCAAGTTCTTCCTGTAACAGGTAAGTGTTTCTCAATTGTAATGTCATTAAAAACTTGTTAGGCTTACTTTCAATACAGGCATGCAAAATAGTGGTGCATGCATTAACTACTTCCAGATTAGACTATGCCAATAGTCTGTAATTAGGTCTCCCTAAAGTTCTGTTAAATCAGCTACAGGAGACCCAAAATGCAGCAGCCACATGGTTCTCACATTGCTCCATTTGCTGTCATATTAGACAGCTGCATTGACTGCCACTTCATAAATGCATCCACCTTAAAACCCTAGTTTTAGCCCACAGATCTTACTGTGGTATTGGCCTAAAGTACCTCCGTGAGAAGCTCCAGCCTTACACTACAAACAGACTTCTTAGTTCAAGCAAGACCCTATTATTTAAAACTCCTACATTGAAGCTAAAAAGTAGCAAGGTAATATTTCTTCCTAGCAGCAAAAGCCTGGAACGAGCAGTGCTTAATTTGTGCTGATTGTTTCCGGCACGGAGCACCAGCACTTATTTTTGATGGCCGGCACTTAGTTTGTCTCAAGCATTTACTGCGAATAAAAGACACATATGGGAAAGACGGAGGAGGGAAAAACAAAAAAGCGTCACAATGGGAGAAAGTAGAAAGCTGTAAGAGTGAGCTGAAGGGCGGGGAGCGGCTGTAAATGGATCAAAGAGGCCCGAGATGGCTTTAGGATTACGCTGCCTCAGTGTTCCACGTTTGCACATTTAAATGCAGCAGCCGCATGTTTATGAGGAGGGCTTTGGGCACCGGCACGTTTTTCTTTACAAATTAAGCACAGGGAACAAGCTCTCTCTTGCCTTTCATTCCATCAAAAAAGCGGCCCAGTTTCAGAAATTCCCTACGGTTGGTTATTTGCCTCACCATAATAACTGTGCAATGGGCATGTTATCTACTTATTTGGATTTCACCATGGCGCCCCGCTGGTGCAGCTGTTAGCGCTCTATAAATCACCTCAATCATTCATTCATTCACATGATTGTCGTACGCTGAGGCAGTCATAAACCTACAACACCTGTGATGGAGAACTTGTAATAGGGGTGTAATCTCTGCAGAGCCGTGCATGGGACTTTTTCTGCCCCAACAAGGCTTAATTTCCCTCTCATATGGGATCAGTAACTTTTACATTTCTTCTCTTTCTTTTTCTGTCAATTCTCAAAAATCTGATTCTCTCAATTTAAAGATTCTCAATTTATCAGATTTAGAAAGGTGGAAGGCTCATTCCGCCTCTCTTCAGATCATTACCGACTTTGCGCCATATAACTGCGTAAAGGACTGCCTCTCTACAGATGTCACTACCGGGCACTACCGACTGTGCCATATAATTGCCTAAAGGGCCGCCTTCTACAGATGTCACTACAGAACATTACCAGCATTGAACCATATAATTGCTTAAAGAACTGCCTCACTTTAGATATCACTACAGAGCACTACCAGCATGGCACCACATAGCTGCTTAAAGGACTCTGCCTCACTACAGGTGTCACTACCGGCATGGCACCATATAGCTTCTTAAAGGTCTGCTTCTTTTCAGATGTCACTAACAAGCGCTACCAGCATGGCACCATATAGCTGCTTTGAGGACTCTGCCTCACTACAGGTGTCACTACTGTATTTTACCATGAAATGCCAGCAGGAAAGGTGGGAAGTCTGAAGCTCACACCCTGACCAAGCTACGTCCCTGTCTGTCTACAGATGTCACTACCGAGCACTACCGGCATGGTGCTATGTAAATTCTTGAAGGTCTGCCTCTCTACAGACACCACTACCGAGCACTACAGCACTGCACCATATAATTGCTTAAATGACTTTGTCTCACTACAGGTCCACTACCGGCATGGTGCCATATAACTGCTTAAGGGCTACCTCTGTACAGGTGTCCCTACCGAACACTACAGCACTGCACCATGTAATTACTTAAAGGACTCTGCCTCACTACAGGTGTCACTACCGGCATGGTGCAATATAACTGCTTAAGGGACTGCCTCTCTAGAGACGTCACTACCGAGCACTACAGCACTGCACCATAGGATTCTCAGGCAGGTCGCTCCCCTCACCGCCTCACAGCCTCCAGTGTGACCACTCTCGCTCCTGTGCCCTGTGCTCCTGTGCCCTGATTGCCTTTTCCCGCCTCCAGTGACCTAGCGCCAGCGTCCTCTTCGTTGTGCCCGAGTGCCTGTGTCCGCTCTTTCTTCTGTACCCCGAGTGCCTGTGCCCCTGGTATTGTTCCACTGTATTGTATTGTTTTTACCTTTTTGCCCTTACAGTGTTCTTTT
The DNA here is from genome assembly GCF_031143425.1 of Pleurodeles waltl. Lineage (NCBI taxonomy): Eukaryota > Metazoa > Chordata > Amphibia > Caudata > Salamandridae > Pleurodeles > Pleurodeles waltl. The sequence goes on along the minus strand of NC_090437.1, from coordinate 796,036,408 downwards.
CTCTTCCAGCCTCGTCGCGTCACCCCATCGCCGCCCGTTTGTTTCCCGCCGCTACACTCCGGTAGCTCCGCCCCCTTGCTCCCCATTGGCCGCCCCGCTCCCACCTCCCAGCTGCTCCTCCCTCCCTCTTCCCCTCATATGGAGGCCGCGCAGCGATAGAGAGAGCGACCTCTGACCCTGGTTCTCAGGCAGGTCGCTCCCCTCACCGCCTCACAGCCTCCAGTGTGACCGCTCTCGCTCCTGTGCCCTGTGCTCCTGTGCCCTGACTGCCTTTTCCCGCCTCCAGTGACCTAGCGCCAGCGTCCTCTTCGTTGTGCCTGAGTGCCTGTGTCCGCTCTTTCTTCTGTACCCCGAGTGCCTGTGCCCCTGGTATTGTTCCACTGTATTGTATTGTTTTTACCTTTTTGCCCTTACGGTGTTCTTTTCTCTTCCAGCCTCGTCGCGTCACCCCATCGCCGCCCGTTTGTTTCCCGCCGCTACACTCCGGTAGCTCCGCCCCCTTGCTCCCCATTGGCCGCCCCGCTCCCACCTCCCAGCTGCTCCTCCCTCCCTCTTCCCCTCATATGGAGGCCGCGCAGCGATAGAGAGAGCGACCTCTGACCCTGGTTCTCAGGCAGGTCGCTCCCCTCACCGCCTCACAGCCTCCAGTGTGACCGCTCTTGCTCCTGTGCCCTGTGCTCCTGTGCCCTGACTGCCTTTTCCCGCCTCCAGTGACCTAGCGCCAGCGTCCTCTTCGTTGTGCCCGAGTGCCTGTGTCCGCTCTTTCTTCTGTACCCCGAGTGCCTGTGCCCCTGGTATTGTTCCACTGTATTGTATTGTTTTTACCTTTTTGCCCTTACGGTGTTCTTTTCTCTTCCAGCCTCGTCGCGTCACCCCATCGCCGCCCGTTTGTTTCCCGCCGCTACACTCCGGTAGCTCCGCCCCCTTGCTCCCCATTGGCCGCCCCGCTCCCACCTCCCAGCTGCTCCTCCCTCCCTCTTCCCCTCATATGGAGGCCGCGCAGCGGCTGCGCCGCTGGCGCGCCGCTGGCGTGCCAAAGGCAAGCCCGTCTGCACCCGTCCGCGCCTGGACCGCGCCCAGCGCCAGACCCCCTAGCCCCCGCCGCTGCGAGCCTACCCGCCGGACCTACGAACCCGCCACCCTCATCGCACTCAACACCGGCCGGATCCCCGGGTGCTGCCGTGCCGCCCCAAGACGCACCCACGGACCCTTCACCTGCCAATCCTGCAAGTTCTCCTGCATCCAGACCCGCACCGCGCCCGCCAAACCAAGCACCAACAGCAACCACCTGAAGTGCATCCTGCTTAACACCCGCTCCATCCACAGACACGCCGTGGAACTCTGGAACCTGCTCAACACCACATCTCCAGACGTCGCCTTCCTCACAGAAACCTGGATGAACGCCTCCTCAGCGCCCGACATCGCCATCGCCATCCCGGATGGATACAAGATCACCCGGAGGGACCACATCAACCAGACAGGAGGAGGCATCGCCATTGTCCACAAGAACACCATCCGCATCACGACCAACTCCGACGACACCCTCACAGCTGCCGAACATCTCCACTTCCAGATTCACACCGACCCCAAGACCACACTCAGAGGCACCCTCATCTATAGACCCCCAGGACCACGCACACAATTCAGCGAAGACATCGCAGACTTCATCAGCCCTCACGCCCTCTCCTCCGCCGACTACATCCTCCTAGGGGACCTCAACTTCCACCTGGAGAACAACAACGACAACAACACCACCACCCTGCTGGACAACCTCGCCAACCTCGGACTCAAGCAACTGGTGAACACCCCCACCCACTACGCCGGACACACGCTTGACCCAGTCTTCTCCTCCAGCAAGTACATCTCCTTCAGCCACTCCACCGGACTCCACTGGACAGACCACAGCTGCATCCACTTCAGCTTCAGAAAAACCACGACTCACCACCACCCACAACAGGCTCCCTGCAGGAGCTGGAACAAGATCACCACCGACCAGCTCTCCACATCACTGAGCCAGAACCCTCCCGCCAGCTCAGCGGACCCCAACCAAGCAGCCAACAACCTTACACAGTGGATCACCAACTGCGCTGACAACCTCGCACCTCTGAAAACCCATCCCATCAGGCCCAACAGCAAGAAAGCCTCCTGGTTCAACAACGACCTCAAGAACTCCAAGAAGAACTGCCGCAACCTCGAGAAAGCCTGGCGAAAAAACCCGACTACAGACAACATGACCGCCCTCAAGTATGCGTCCCGTAAACACCACCAGCTGATCCACACCACCAAGAAAACAGCATTCAAAGAACGACTAGACAACAACGCACACAACAGCAAGGAACTCTTCAGCATCGTCAAAGAGCTCTCCAACCCCAGCGCCGGAAACGACATCACCCCCTCACAAGACCTCTGCGACTCACTCGCCTCGTTCTTTCACCACAAGATCGCCGACATACACAACAGCTTCGGCGCACAGACCACGCACCCAACCACCAAACCGACGCCCCCCAACACCACCCTCCGCGCCTGGACCCCGGTCAGCACCGAAGACACCATCCATACGATGAACACTATCCATTCCGGATCACCAACCGACCCATGCCCCCACCACGTCTTCAACAAGGCCGACTCCGTCATCGCACCCCATCTCCGGGACATCATCAATTGCTCCTTCAACACCGCCACCTACCCAGAGAGCTGGAAGCATGCCGAACTCAGCGCCCTCCTGAAGAAACCATCAGCAGACCCCACCGACCTCAAGAACTACCGCCCCATCTCGCTCCTCCCGTTTCCTGCCTAAGTCATAGAGAAGACCGTCAACAGACAGCTGGCCGCCTTCCTCGAGACTAATGGATCCCTCGACCACTCACAGTCCGGCTTCCGAGCCAACCACAGCACCGAGACCGCCCTCATCGCAGCCACTGACGACATCCGAGCCCTGCTCGACAACGGGGAAACAGCGGCCCTCATCCTCCTGGACCTCTCCGCAGCGTTCGACACGGTCTGCCACCGGACCCTAGTGCAGCGCCTCAGCAACATCGGAATTCAAGATAAGGCTCTAGAGTGGATCATCTCATTCCTCACCGGAAGAACCCAGAGAGTCCGCCTCCCCCCGTTCAGATCCGAGGCCACCGAAGTCATCTGCGGCGTACCACAAGGATCATCACTCAGCCCCACCCTCTTCAACGTCTACATGAGCCCCCTCGCAGCCATCGCACGCCATCACAACCTCAACATCATCTCCTACGCCGACGACACCAAGCTGATCCTCTCCCTCACCAACGACCCAGCCACCGCCAGAACCAACCTGCACGAAGGGATGAAAGACGTAGCCGAGTGGATGATGAACAGCCGCCTGAAACTGAACTCAGACAAGACGGAAGTCCTCATCCTTGGATCATCACCCTCTGCCTGGGACGACTCCTGGTGGCCCCCTGCCCTGGGCAGCGCACCCAAACCTACGGACCACGCACGCAACCTGGGCTTCATCCTGGACTCCTCCCTTTCGATGACCAGACAAGTCAACGCCGTCTCTTCATCATGCTTCAACATCCTACGCATGCTCCGAAAGATCTTCCGATGGATCCCCACCGAAACCAGGAAGACGGTCACCCAGGCACTCGTCACCAGCCGACTGGACTACGGTAACACCCTCTACACCGGAACCACGGTCAAACTACAGAAAAGACTCCAACGCATCCAGAACGCCTCCGCACGCCTCATCCTTGACATCCCCTGACACAGCCACATCTCCGGACACCTGAGAGACTTGCACTGGCTCCCCGTCAGCAAGAGAATCACGTTCCGCCTCCTCACCCACGCACACAAGGCCCTCCACGACCTGGGCCCCAGGTACCTCAACAACCGCCTGACCTTCTACACTCCCACCCGCCAGCTACGATCGACCAGCCACGCCCTCGCCGCCGTGCCACGCATTAGAAAAGCCACCATGGGAGGAAGATCCTTCTCCTACCTGGCAGCCAAGACTTGGAACTCCCTCCCCATCCACCTCCGTCTGACCCACGACCACCTCTCCTTCAGGAAGCAACTCAAGACCTGGCTGTTTGAGCAGTAGCGGTCCCCCCTCCCCCCAGCGCCTTGAGACCCTCCGGGTGAGTAGCGCGCTATACAAATTTTTTGATTGATTGATTGATTGAGGATTACTTAAAGGATTCTGCCTCACTACAGGTGTCACTACCGGCATAGTGCCATTTAACTGCTAAAGGGACTGCCTCTCTACAGGTGTCACTACTGAGCACTACAGCACTGCACCACTGCACCATATAATTACTTAAAGGACTCTGCCTCACTACAGGTGTCACTACCGGCAAGGTGCCATATAACTGGTTAAGGAACTGGCTCTACAGGTGTCACTACCGAGCACTACCAGCATTGCACCATATAATTACTTAAAGGACTCTGCCTCACTACAGGTGTCACTACCGGCAAGGTGCCATATAACTGGTTAAGGAACTGCCTCTACAGGTGTCACTACCGAGCACTACCAGCATTGCACCATATAATTACTTAAAGGACTCTGCCTCTCTACAGACGCCACTACCGAGAACTACAGCACTGCACCGTACAAATTACTTAAAGGACTCTGCCTCACTACAGGCATCACTACCGGCATGTGCCACATAACTGCTTAAGGGACTGCCTTGACAAGCATGGAGCTGTCCGAAGAGCCTGTCGGGGTGTTGGCTTGTGGTATGGTGCAGCGCAAGCACACCTTCCACGGAAGCCCAGGAAATGCCCGTCAGTCAGCGTCAGTCTATTTGCAAGTGCAATAAAATCGTGGGATTATTCACAAAGACATTCCGATGGCTCATATTCAATGTTTGCAGTTAACTCTTTAACACCAAGTTACTTACAGTACTAGAGAGAAGATCTGTGTTTTTTGATGCACAGACCCTCCCTGAGGAATGCATGCCTGGCTCTGATGGCTTATTTTCACGTGTCCCCACGGCTATTAGTTGAAATGCAAACCTTTTTTCTTTTGTCTTCAAAACTGCTCTCCAATTCAGCTACTCTCATCCACCAAAAGCATCATCTAAAGAGGTCAACGTGACTAGAAGCAAAAGCTCTGAACCACCCTGTCCTTTTATTTTCACGTATTCCAACAAAACGTATCAAGACCTGATTGGTGGGATGCCACTAAAAACACCAGCCGTGAGTTATATAAAACAGAATTCACCAATCAGCTTCGGTAACAGACCTGGACCAACCATATGTTAAAATGGACACTGTGGCCCATATTTATACTTTTTGACGCAAAACTGCGCCAACGCAGTTTTGCGTCAAAAAAATTAGCGCCGGCTAATGCCATTCTGAAGCGCCATGCGGGCGCCGTATTTATTGAATGACGTTAGCCGGCGTTAGCCGCCGGCGCCGTCTGGTGTGCGTTAAAAAAAACGACGTACACCAGGCAGCGCCGGCGTAGGGGGATATGGGGCTTGGGCGTCAAGAAATGGGGCAAGTCAGGTTGAGGCAATTTTTTTGCCTCAACCCGATTTGCGCCATTTTTTTTCACTCCCAACCCCCATAGAAATGACTCCTGTCCTAGCAAAGACAGGAGTCATGCCCCCTTGCCCAATGGCCATGCCCAGGGGACTTCTGTCCCCTGGGCATGGTCATTGGGCATAGTGGCATGTAGGGGGGCACAAATCAGGCCCCCCTATGCCACAAAAAATAAAATAAAAAAACTTACCTGAACTTACCTTAATGTCCCTGGGATGGGTCCCTCCAGCCTTGGGTGTCCTCCTGGGGTGGGCAAGGGTGACAGGGGGTGTCCCTGGGGGCATGGGAGGGCACCTCTGGGCTCCTTCAGAGCCCACAGGTCCCTTAACGCCTGCCTTTTGCAGGCGCTAAAAAACAGCGCAAAAGCGGCCGTACGTCATTTTTTTTGACCCGCCCACTCCCGGGCGTGAATTTTGCCCGGGAGTATAAATCCGACGCACATGCCTCGGAGTCGATTTTTTAGACGGGAACGCCTACCTTGCATATAATTAACGCAAAGTAGGTGTCCACGCTAAAAAATGACGCTGACTCCATGGACTTTGGCGCTAGACGCGTCTAACGCCAAAGTATAAATATGGAGTTAGTTTTGCGTCGAAATTGCTTCAAAAAAACCGACGCAATTCCGGCGCAAACGGAGTATAAATATGCCCCTGTATTTTTTTGGACTGATGAACTTTCCCCTCCTGGTCCCTACCAAATCCCACGTTCACAAGGAACTCCCCTGCCCGGCCCATGAATGTTGGCTTCTCTGAGGCTTTCTGTTTGTTTCAAAGGCTCCTTTAAAACCTCATCTTTCACACCTGGCTCAGATTTTATTTTTTGGTGCTGAAATAATACAGAATTAAAGTTTTAATGTTTGAACCCTCATTCTGAAAAGGATACACCCACAAGAACATTTATTTCATACAGTTCCAGCACAGTCACGGCCAACCCCGTATCTTTAGAAAAGTGTGAGAACGAGAAGAGGACGGCGAACTGTGAGAGCCCCGTTTGCTAATCCAGCAGAGACTCACCAAGGGCTGTATCAGCAAGCGGGGATTAAAATGACGCCCAAATTGGATTATTTCTTCACAAAGGAGCTCCCGCTGATTATCTGCTAATCCGCCAGGTAAACCAGGGGTAAACGCACAGCTATTTGGAACGTTGTTTTCGAGAAGACGCAGACAATATAACTTTCCCACCGCCTCACCAGCTCCCAGTCAACTTTTAGCTAGGCCTGGCAGGTGTGGACTGATAATAAAATGAACACCATTATCGGCTAAGCACTATAAAAGCTGGTTTGCTTAGGTCCAATAAAATGTTTAGGGCCCCAACATAATCTACGTTATCCGGCGTAAAAAAGCAACTACTAAATCCCGGTGCACAAATGAATAAGAAAATGAACGAAAATGTTTTATGTGGCACCAAAGGCACCAAGTGAAGGGCGTTAGGGGACCATAAATCCGCCCCGTTCCAATCCAATTAAATATATGTTGCGGCAAAACGGGGTAAGGCTTCCGACCACTGGATGAAAAAACTCACACTTCTAAAATACAGAATTAAGCAATTTTCCACACCCTTTAATGTAACACAGTGGTTCACCATTTTTGCAGATTTCCATCAGGATGTTGTTCCGAGATCTGCAGATAATTAGGGCAAATTCGGTAATTCTGAGGATGGTCAGGGTAGGGCTAATGGCAGCCTGTGCCATGTGGGCTGGTTGGTACAGCGTATACCGCCAACTGCCCCCTGGGTGCGACACTTTTTATTGGACTAACTGGAAATAAAATGCCCAGGTGGTACAATGCATGATCTTTCCGAATGACACAGGTTCTTTCTTCAGATGACCACAGTCATGTTCAAGGAAGAATCAAAGAGGCCTTGGACATCGCTCCCTCTCACACCGAAACAATGTCTTACTTTGCACATTGGTCTTCCAGGTCCAAAGACAATTAGAGAAGCCCTAGCTGCACTTGAAAGGGATATTGCCTGAGAGTAGAGGTTTTCACTCAGAACATTGCTGGATGTTTTATGGGCAAAGAAGAAAAACAGTTATTTCTAGGTCTCACCTACCAGACAGCTTTTCACTATCTGTTTGCAGAAGGACTATACCAAAAACTTACAGTGGGCTTAGAGTACGCTCACTGCTTACCATTGGCTGGCTTTATTGTCACACTAATTTGTTTGCTTTTTAGGCGATGGATTGCCATCCTCTTGCTCTGTTTGTCTCTCTGCGTAGCATAACATCTTTACCATCCTTTTGATTGGATGCCTTATATTATTCCACTGTTCACATTCAGGGAACTACTTTTTTCTTCTTCTTTCAACTCTGAGAGTACATGCGTTTTCTAGTTCTCTCCCTTGCGTACTGCTTCTCCAAAAACAGCTGCCCTTACATGCTCTGTGTTGCTCCCTCGTTCCACCCCTCTGTAGTGTCGCTTAGGTTGCTATAGCACATGTCACAATATGTTCTAGTGATGAAGCAGAAAATGAAGGTTTTGATTTATTAACGCTTAAACGTAGTGCTGGAATAATCATGTGTGACATTAACCGAACTAATTAAGATTGTACGGGGACAAAATGTGCCCTCAGAGTAGTTTGCCATCATCTATATGCGTGCTTTATATAACGTGGTGAATTAGAATTGCACTAATCCGACATAATCATAAACGTGTGCTACGATTTGCTTGTTTGAAATGTTTTAGCTTAGCATTACTTTAGCAGAGGCTTTGGCCTAGTTGCCTGGTCTCACGGTTTGGATGCTCGTATTTTTCCACTGTGCTAATAAACGTGTATTCTTGCTTGAAGCTGTACTTTTCCACAGAAACTGTTCACATGCTTATCTTAAAGTTAGTGCCAGCCTGGCATATTTTCTCTTTAATTCAAGGTCGACTTGCAGGTGCGGACAATGGAGGCTCTGAGAGTAAGCTAATTGGAAAACAATGTTGCGATCTGCGTACCCATCTCCAAGGATAATGTATGCTTAAGTAAAAGCTTGAGAACTGTCGTTTTTGATTGGTCAATTTGAAGCTAACCTATGAACCCTCCAATGGAGACCCTACTGGACTTGAACTGTTGTCTATAAAAACCAGGTGCACGAGAAGAAGGTAGCCATTATGCGCTATGATTGCGAGATCATTGCTCTCTGTCATCGGACATCCTACCATTTTGACTTCGTAGCTATTATGGCCCACTTTGCTGCGATGCCATTTTGAGAGACTTTGATGCTTTCTCTAATCGAGAGAAAGAGACTTTAAATGATTCTTGCCCTAGAGACTGTAACTTTGATTTGATCCCTTTGCATGAAGTAATAGTTTACCTTGCCGCCGTGAGGCATTTGCCCCGTTCACCCCTGCCCCTTTGGCCCGTCCTATGCTGATCGAAACGGTACCCATGCTGACCGAAGAACGGTACCTGTGAGACGAAGACTTCCTTGTATGCTGATCATAATTGGTAAATATGAAAAGAAATTGTAAAATTGCATTGTGTTTCTTTTAGGTAACCAACTGCTGATTTTGGTAAGAGCCCTAGTTAGGAGTTTTTTCTAAATTAATGTTACTAAATTGTTTTTGCATGAAGTCCCACATGCCGATGCTAATTTGAGGTTAGACGAGGATTCCACATGTCGCACAATGCAATTTGAGATCTTGTTATGCTGACTAAATGTATGCCATTAGTTCATTACAGATTATCGTATTAGTGATTTGCATTGCCATTATCGAATGCCTTGTGATTCAAATGCTGCATAGATTACATTTGTTTCGACGTTATGGACAGCTATTAATGTTCATATATGTTTATCATTTGGTGTTGAGAAACATTTATATTGTGCTAGCTTTGTTAATATAGGGAAATAAATTAACTAACTTTGCAATAAACTGGTGTGGTTATTCCTGACTGAAAGGTCGGGGTTCGTCGAAATGTATTCTGGATTAATTGTAAAGTGTTATGTTGTTCAAGGTGTTGCTTATGTTCGTTATTGATTATTGATTTTGATGAGATTGATCGATTAAGAGCACAGAGAGTTCCCACTAAGTCAAAAGATTCATCGGCCTAAAGAGCGTCCGAACGCAGGTAAATTTGTTACCCCGTTACGCTCTATCAGTAGATGGTAGCAGAGGATGGTTACGTCTTTTGGGACCCTGTACTCTTAAAGTACATGGTGTCGAATTAACGGTTACGCATTTTGAGACCCCACTTGAGAAGTTGAATTCGATTTTTCTTGGATAAAATAGATTGACAAAATGATGATGGGCTAGGTCCACCGCGACTTTCCCGGGATCTCGGAGCTTGCGAATGGAGAGAGCGGAGGTGTGAAATCAGCGCTGGCGGTACTAGTGATGGTATGAGAGAAGTTAGGGTTTTGCGCTTGCACAGCTTATTGCCGCAGGGTGTGTGAAAAGGTTGCGAGGGTTTTCTTTTAAGGGTAGTGGAGGTGCGACTCTGAGTGTAGAAGTAGAGAAGTCGTCGAACTTCATAGAAATAACGGAGGTGCGGCTCCGAGTGTGAGAGTAGGGAAGTCGTCGAACTTCATGTGAGTGTGGCGCTTTGTGCATAAAAAGGTCCACGTGGTTGTTGTTGTTGAGACGGGCCCTGCGAGGTCAAGAGACTCCGGAGTATGTTGATCCATGTTGTGGTCTGGGCGGTTTAGTAGGTTGATCGGGCGTGGTCAACGAGTTGGTACGTGTGTTAGGGAGTGAAAGAAACTTCGACTTCGGGCTTTGACAAGATTCTAAGTGCACTAGAACAGATCATTGACAAGTTGAGAGTAGGTCTGCGGGTCAGATTTGCTTGCGAATGTGGGGACTGAGAAAGACCGAATAGTGGTCGAGGCTGGTGAAAAGTCCCTAAGGTCCTGAAGCGATTGTGTTACCCTTCCTGTAGTAAACCGACAGATCTGTTTTATTTTTTTAGTAGCTCGCAATATATGCAGAAGTTGTTGCGAAAGAGGTGAGTGAAGGAGGACCAGCCGCGAGGCTTTGTCAGCCGCAGTGTGTGTGAGTGTGACGTCACTAAGAGCCGCGCTGGGATAGGTTGGTGGGTGAGACGGGTCGCGCACGGATTGGACGCAGTCCGTGGGACTCGATTGGAAGGGGAAAGGCAGGTGAAGAGTATTCCGGGAATTAAAGTCACCTATTGATTACAGATTTTGTGGAATTAAAGTCACCTATTGGTTATAAGTTTGGTTAAAATAAAAGACGAGAAAATGAAATTCTTTAAAGCATTTAGGAGTGCGATGAAGGGGGAGTCTTACATTAAAGCGAGCGTAGGAGAGGAGACGCCGCCCGAGGGTACACCAGCTTACATTGTAATGGAGGAAAAGGGGGTAGCTCCGTGCCTTTGGCTAAAGCAATGGCACAAGTTGACAGAGAAACATGGGAGCGTTATACGGGACATTCAATATAAAGATTTTAGAAAATTTGAGATTCACGATGTACGACATGAAGGTGCCTCCAAGGCCAGCACAGTTTGAGGCTCTAGCAATTTGGGAACTAATGGCCAGACAGCAACAGCAAAAGAAGTTCGAGACCAGAATGAGGAAGGTAGAAAAGACACTAGCGGATGCTAGGTGGGATAATGCACAGAAGGTGTGGAGGTCAGATGTATTGCAGGGGATAAAATTGTTCCCCGCAATTACTAAGGAAGGAGAAGAGACAGGGAAGAAAGCTACTTGTAAGACAGACAGAAAGTGTTCCAAGGATAGAGAGGATGAGGAAAAGTTAAGAAGAGAAGAGGAGTTAGAGGATGAGGAGTTGATAATGCAATTGCTGAATGACCGTCCACCGCCTTATGCAGAGAATGGACAAGGTCCAAATACCAGTTCTGCCCCTCCGGCACCGGTACAGAACAGTGAAACACAGAGTCCAGGAGCGTCATCGGGATCTAAGGACCCGAGTTTATTGCTCACCCCGCAAATACCGCAGGTTAGGAGAATATATCCAGATGTGCCCGTGTTGAAACCAGCAGAAAATTATCAGCCGCAGATGCCAGGGTACTACAACGGTGATAACAGTGCAGGAATGGTTCTAGATCCAACCGTAAGGGGAGCACCGAATGGTTACAACCAAACAATGGCACAAGCTGAATCAACTCAGTTTATGATGCCTCAAAAGCAGATGCAGGGAGGAAACGCACATGTTCAAATGACGGGGAGCCAGATGGGCATGCCGGCGATGATGACCCATGGTGTGGGAATGAACATGCCTCAGAACATGGGGAATGGACAGAACCCAGACGCGATATCCTTACCCATTACTGTAGGTCCAGTGGTACCTCTGTATAGTCAGCCTAATTCAGGTCTGAATAGTCAGGGAACAATGCTGCAAAATGGGACAGAAAGAAGGTGCATAGAAAACATTCCAGGGATAACTCCGATAGCGGCTCAGCCAACTGGGTCTGGGTCCTTGATGGAGTTTAGTCCCGTATGTGCTCAGTCAACACTGGTGAGGTCGAGCCCCCCACTGATAATACCTCTCACATCGAACACTGAAAAACTGCCGCAGCCATCGATGGCAGTCGATGTAAACGCTACCCTGATGGGGGTGAATGCGCAACAGCTGACACAGTGGTTCAACAGTCTGAATTCCACACAAAGTCCAGCTAGTGGGAAAGGAGAAGACTACATGAATAGGGTCAGGTTGAACATGGAAGCACAAGAATTGGTGGAAGGGACTATGGGTGTGAACAGGTTAGAGTCCTACACGGAAGAAGAACTGAGGTATCTATGTCCCAGGATCACGAAGGAAGTGAACAAGATACATAAGAGCTTGCAGGAAGCAGCTGACAGAAACGGGGTTGACATAGACAAGACGAAACACTTGAGCAGGAGCTACAGGTTAGATTTTGGGACAACAGATTTTGAACACATGAGGTCAGCAGGCATGAAGACACACCTTAGAGAATTGCTGCAGAGTGCACAAGTGTGGAGGTGCTTAGACAAGTGGGAAAGCAGATGGGTAAAGAGGAAGGACAAGAGGAGGGACAGTGCTACAGAGCACAATGAGAAAAGACCGCAGAGTGGTGATACAGTAACAATGTTACCAATGAGGGAGACAGCAGGAGGAAAATTAGTACATGTACCATGGCACAGAAGCGACATTCAGTCCTTTACGGACGATTTTCCCAAATTAAGAGAGAAACCGATTGAATGGTACCAACAGACTGATAGGTTTGTGAAGCTTGCAAAATGTCTCTGGGAAGACTTGAACACTCTGTTTGAGATTGTGGTTCCGGCAGATTTGTGGGAGGATTGCAAAAGAGCTGTAGGTTGGCCGACAAGTGAACCGGAGAGACACAGGGAAACGGGCGCACCATCACCTATGGTGATGAGCTTGTACTATAAAGTGATTGAGCATTTGAAAACGAAGGTACCCGCGAAAAACGTGGATTGGCAGAAGATTGACCGAACTGCCCAAGAGACTAAAGAATCAATTCATAGTTACTATGAGAGGTTGTTGAAGGCGTTCAAGAATTACAGTGGCACGGAAACAATTGAGGCGAAGGACATGCTTCATTTTGTGTTCAGATTTGTGGAAGGGCTGAGGCCAGAGATAAGCCAGATGATAAAGTCGCATTTGATTTGCTGGCAGTCTAAACCGATTGACGAGGTCTTGACTTATGCGAAATACTGTAGCGACGAAATTGAAGTAAAACAGAAAAGGCTGAAAGAGAAGGTGATGATGATGCAGCTTAAGGCAGCTCAAACAGGTTTGCAAGGTCTGCAGGGTCTGCAAGGCTTACAAGGGATGCAGGGGTTCCAACAGCAAGTACCGCAACAGCAGTTGCAGTTGCAGGGAAACATGGCGTTTCAGCCACAGGCCAGAGGCAGAAGTCGAGGAGGTTTTGTGAATAGTGGTCCGGATTTGAACACTGTTGTGACGGGTGTACAGGCAATGAAGAAGGTGATGCCGTGTCACGTGTGCGGAATCGTCGGTCATTGGAAACGCGAGTGCCCGATGGTGGTGCAGGAAGGTGTAGGTGTAGGTGCAGGTGCAGGTGCAGGTGTAGGTGTTGGTCAGCAAAACAATGATGTCAATGCATTTCAGACAATGAGGGGACCGAAAATGAGAGGTCCAAACGCAAATTTTCAGACTGTAAATCAATTGCAGGGATTACAACCTATGCAGCCGCAGCAGATGCAGATGCCTCGTGTGCAGATGACGCAAATGCAGCCAATGCAACAGCAGTTACCTATGGTACCTAATCAGCAAATGCAAATACCCTTGGCACCAATGAGTCAGCAGCAAGTGATGGTTCCTCCGCAGGTAACAGGTCAGGTAATGAGTACAAATGGCACCGTACAACAGTTCCCCTTACACAGTGAGAGTGGAATAAACAACGTATGGGAGAGTGAAAGTTCAGGAGAAGAAGGAGATTGTGTGCTTGCGGCATCCTTGGAAGTTGATCAAAGGGGTCCGTACGTAGAGGGAAGAGTAATGGGTCATCGTGTCTCATTCTTGGTTGACACGGGAGCCACACGTTCAACAGTTAAGAGCAGTGAAGTTCCAAATTTGCCTCTCTCAGGGAGGACAGTTCAAGTGGTGGGAGTAGCAAACAGACATCTGACGAACCCGATAACAGATCCGGTTCCAGTTAGCATTGGTAACTATCAAGGGGTACATCAGTTTGTGGTGTGTGACTCAAGCCCGATAGCACTGTTAGGGAGAGACCTATTGTGTAAATTGGGTTGTTCGATAATGTGTTCAAACGAAGGGATAACAATAGAAACGAGCAATGATGGGGAAGAAGAGGACAGTGTAGAGGGGGATGAAATGGAAACAGTCGACGAGGAGTATCCTCTGATTTGTCTTTTCCCGATGATAACTGAAGAAGATATCCCAGCAGAATTACGGGAAACAGTCGGAAAGGAAGTGTGGGACATGACAGGGAAAGAGGTGGGATTGATGAAAGGAGTGGAACCAGTAAAAGTGATGGTACAGCCCAATGCGATCTTTCCCCAGACCCCACAATACCACATGCCACAAGACACCCTCATGAAAGTTGCCCAACTCATTGATGAATTTGTAGAGCAGGGGGTACTGAAAGAAGTGCTAAGTAGTCCATGTAATTCACCAATAATGGGACTAATAAAGCCAAGTGGAAAGGTCCGACTCGTGCAGGATTTGAGGAAAATAAATGACATCATAATAAAGTGCTGCCCTGTCGTACCGAATCCAGCTGTGATAATGTTTCAAGTTCCTTGCGATGCTGAATGGTTCTCAGTCATCGATTTGTCACAGGCATTCTTTTCTGTGCCTCTTCATGAGGACAGCCAATTCCTCTTTTGTTTCAAATTCCTAGACAGAGTGTACAGTTGGTGTCGAATTCCTCAAGGGTTTTCTGAGTCACCGTCAATATTCAATCAGATCTTAAAGAAAGATTTGGAAGAACTAGAACTGCCATTCGAGTCAACCCTAGTACAGTACATTGATGACTTACTGGTTGCATCAAAGACAGAAAATGGCTGCACAGCCGATACCATTGCCCTGTTGAACCATTTGGGAAGGAATGGACATAAGGTGTCTCCTTCCAAACTACAGTTCTGTCAGAAGAAAGTGAAATACTTGGGTCACCAAATAGAGAAAGGGTCACGGAGAATAATGAAGGAAAGAATCACAAGCATACTTCAAATGAGTCCACCAAAGACAAGGAAGGAGGTGAGGAAGTTTTTGGGAATGGTGGGATATTGTCGCCAGTGGATACCCAACTTCTCGTCTCTAGCGAAGCCCCTACTGAAATTGACCCAAAAGGATGCCTTGGATGAAATTGAGCTGAAAGGAGATGAGATGGATGCTTTTGTTGAACTGAAGGAATGTATGTGCAGGGCTCCAGCTTTAGGTATGCCTGATTACACGAAGCCTTTCACATTGTTTTGTCATGAACGTGATGCTTGTTCTTTGTCTGTCTTGACTCAAGCCCATGGTGGCGTAAACAGACCAGTAGCGTATTTTTCAGCTACTTTGGATCCGGTTGCAGCAGCACTCCCAGGGTGTTTGCGCGCCGTAGCAGCAGTTGGTATCAGCCTCACTCAGAGTGAAGGAATAGTGATGGGACACCCAGTAACAGTCATGGTCCCTCACTCAGTTGAGATACTTTTGACCCGCTCCCGAACGCAGCACATGACAGGAGCAAGACTCACAAGGTATGAAACGATAATTCTGGGCTCACCGAACGTGCAGCTGAAAAGGTGCACTACGTTGAATCCAGCTACCTTGCTTCCTGGAGAAAATTCTGAAATAGAGAACGCTGAAGACGTCGAGCATGACTGCCTTCAGGTGACTGAATTTTGCACAAAACCTCGACCGGACATCAAGGATACTAAGCTTGATGTAAATGACCAAATTCTTTTTGTTGATGGTTCATGTCTAAGAGATGGGATGGGGATTTTGAAAGCAGGATATGCTGTATGTACTGTAACAGGGGTCTTGGAAGCGGGATGGCTTCAAGGAGTCTATTCTGCACAAGTAGCCGAACTTGTAGCCCTTACCAGAGCATGTCAACTGTCTGCATTGATGAAAGTCACCATTTACACTGATAGTCAATACGGGTTTGGGATTGTGCATGACTTTGGACAACTATGGTCACAGAGAGGTTTCCTGACTTCTTCAGGATCCCCAGTAAAGAACGGGGAGAGAATAAGGGAATTGTTACATGCCATTCAAGTGCCAGCTGAAGTTGCAGTGGTAAAGTGCAGTGCTCACACGAAAGGACAGGACTATGGCCCTCATTCTGACCCTGGCGGTCGGCGGAGAGACGGCGGTCGGACCGCGAACAGACCGGCGGTATTAAAAATGGCATTCTGACCGCGGCGGTCCCCGCCGCGACCGACCGCTACTTCTCCACTCCGACCGCCGCGGCGGTCATGACCGCGGGGCTGGAGTTTGCGCACTCCGGCCCCGCGGTCGTCCCAAAACCGCCAAGGGTATTATGACCCTGCCTACCGCCGCGGTTTCTTGCGGGCGGGAACCGCCGTGCGAACCATGGCGGTAAGCACTATCGGGGCCAGGGAATTCCTTCCCTGGCACTGATAGGGGTCTCCCCCACCCCCCACTACCCACCCGAGTCCTCCCCCCACACCCTCCACCCCCCTGCCACCCCCCAGAGGTGGTACGAACCCCCTCCCCACCCCCACCCCGACATGTACATACATGTACCCCGACATGCACACACCCCCAACATGCACATATACACACCCCCTACACACACATACACAACGGGGACACATACCCGCACACATACATGCCGACATGCGCACCTGCCGAACAGCACACATTACCCATAGACACAGCAGCACCCCTCTACACACTCACACGCACACCCCCATGCACGCACACATCACACAACACCCCCCCACCCCCTCCCCTCACGGACGATCAACTTACCTTGTGCGTTGGTCCTCCGGGAGGCGACGGGAGCCATAGGGACGTGACCGCCAACAGAAGACCGCCAACAGAAGACCGCCACACAGAAATGTGGGTCGTAATTCTGGGGGCGGTGTTCTGCTGGCGTGGCGGTGGAGGTTGACCAGTCTCCACTTTCCCGCCGACCGCCAGTGTGGCTGCTGGCGGTATTCCGGCGGAACGCTCCCAGCGGTCGGAATACGCGCAGCGGCATACCGCCGCGGTCGGCGGTCTTTACCGCGGCGGTAACTCGGCGGTCTTGCGAAAAGACCGCCAAGGTCAGAATGAGGGCCTATGTGTCTCTGGGAAATGCATATGCAGATCAAGTCGCAAGATTTTGTGCTTTGAACTGTATATTACTAAGGGATGATTGGAATACAATAAGTGAACCAGAACTCGAACCAGCTGAAGCATTTGCCTTGAAGGTCGTAGATACAATAGAGGAACTAAAAGCACTACAGAATAATGTCAGGGAGGATGAAAGAGATTCTTGGATCAAATCACAATGTATAAAGAGACAAGACGAGTTATGGATTTCACATGAGGGAAAATATGTTTTGCCAAATAGTCTCTTATCACAGCTTGCGCGGTTCTATCATGGGCAAGCTCACTTAGGGAGAGATGCCATGATAAGATTGTTCAAAACTGATTGGTTTAACCCCAGATTTCGCCAAGCTGCAGAAGCAGTTTGCCATCGATGTGTCACTTGCCAGCAGATGAACCCAGGAAAGGGAACAGTTGTGAGCGCGAGTCACATTGGTAGGGCAAGCGGACCTTTTAGCCGCATGCAGATGGACTTCATTGAGATGCCTGTGCATGGGGGTCTGAAATATGTGTTAGTGATTGTGTGCATTTTTAGTCACTGGATTGAGGCATACCCTACACGTAGAAACGACAGCCTTACAGTTGCCAAGCTATTGTTGAGGGAGTTGATACCACGTTTCGGATTCCCGATCTCTTTAGAATCAGATAGGGGAAGTCACTTCAACAATGAGGTGATGAAGTTACTTTGCGAAGCACTGAAAATTGAGCAAAAGCTGCACTGTAGTTATCGCCCTGAAGCCTCAGGACTGGTGGAGCAGATGAATGGTACGCTGAAATCGAGAATGGCAAAAATATGTGCATCGACAAATTTGAAATGGCCGGAGGCATTGCCTTTAGTGCTAATGTCAATGAGAAACACTCCTGATAGAAAGACTGGATTGTCTCCGCATGAAATTCTCATGGGCAGGGCTATGAGACTTCCTGCAGTTCCCGCGAACATGCTTTTGAATATTACAGATGATATGGTGTTAGACTACTGCAAAGGACTGGCTGACGTGGTTCGCTCTTTCTCTCACCAGGTGGAAGCGACCACCTTGCCACCGATCCAAGGTCCAGGACACGCACTGAAAGCAGGTGACTGGGTCGTGGTAAAGAAGCACGTGAGAAAATCGTGTCTGGAACCCCGTTGGAAAGGCCCTTTCCAAGTGATCCTGACGACAACTACCGCTGTGAAGTGTGCGGGGGTTCCCAACTGGATTCACGCCAGTCACACAAAGAAGGTGTTGTGTCCCACAGATGAGGAAGTTGAAGCGCTGAAAGTACCAGTGCCTGATAAAGCAGTGCCGAGTGCGGAGACAGGACAAAAACGAACTGAAAGCGAACAGACAGAAGCAGGAGAAAAAGAGATATTCTCCGACAACGAAGACATCAACTCGCTTGGGGGAGACCAAGGAGAAAGTTCAGATAGCGACGAAGAAGCTGCAGGTGACAAAGAACCTGAAGCAGCTGAGGGTAGCAAAAAGCCTGAAGCAGCTGAAGGTGACAAGGAGCCTGAAGCAGCTGAAAGTGACAAAGAGCCTGACGAAAGTAACGGTGACGAAGGGCTCGAGAAAAGTGAAAAAGTAGGAGAGCCTGATCAGAGGAGGGCTTTCCCAGAAGCAGACGATACACAGAAAGAAAAGGAGAACGTGATCGATTCCCCGGAAGGAGGGAACGAGGCAGAACAGAACGAAAAGGTTCAAGATTCTACAGAAGAGGTTGCAGGTCCATCAAATGGACATGGTGCAAAGAGGAGACTCAGCATCTCACCAATAAAAGAAAAGGGTAAAGAAAGTTTGAACGAAGGAGGAAGGCCGAAAGTGAAAGAGAAAAGAAAAGAAGTGACTGTTGTGGATCAATCGTCAAGTGAAGAAAAAGAAAAGACAAAAGAGGAAAGTACCAGCGAAGCAGAGTCGAAAAGGGAAGCAAAATTGAAAAGGAAAAGGATACCGAACAGGAGGTATTCTGGTCCTGAATGGGCATATGCAGTCAATGATGATTGGACTGACGAGTTTGTATCTCTAAGCATCGAGAACGAAGAAGAAGAAGAGATACCAATAGAAAAGAAAAGTTTCATAGACTCTGTCGATTGAAAGAGTAAATGACATTGCTTGCTACAATATAACGTGAAAGAAACAACCAGCTGAGACATTGTTAAATCGGATGAGACATTTGCTAAACTGATAAAGACTGAGTTATTGCCGAATTGAGACAAATGCTGCTAACCGATAAATGACTGGCCTTTTGAAGAAGACGGTGTGAACATTGTGCTCGTTCAGCTTTGCAACTGGTTTGCTAAATAGTTTCATTTGTAGGTGCTTCTAGCTCTCTGATTCTATACAGATCATGGCGCTCAACAATAGAAAGAAATATTGTAAATATGTGTGTGTAGGCTTGGTAATTACATGTGTGATAATAATAATGGCAATTGTGTTTGGAATGCATGGAAAGGGTGAGAATGAGACTATTACTGCTTCTACCATTGCTCCTGTTACTGTCACTGAACTAACCCCATTGAAAAGACTGGCATTAGATGAGAGACTCTTGCATGATAAGAAAGAGCTTTCGTATAACGTTTTCTATCGCTTACTAACAGAGTATGTTGAGACTATGGATGCGAAGGATTGTTACGTGTGTACACAGATACCGACATCAGTAAAGGAAGGGGTGACTTATCACCACATGCCCCTTACATATGGGATTACGTGTAGTATAGTAATGTCTAGGTTTTATGGTCAAACTAACATACAGTATTTTTACTCGAATTATGATGTTACCTTTGCTTATGTTCCTATAATAGCGCAGCTAAGCGAAACTGCAAGATATTGGGATTACAAAATTATGAGGGACTTTTTCGAGCCAATGCAGCCTTTTGAAACGGCTCATGCTCATAGGGAGAACCTTACTTGCTCAGTCTCTGCTGTAGAAATAAGCTTTTTAGATCGCACAGATGATAGGAGGGCTCAGATGAAAGCGAAGTTAGAAAAAGAGTTACATAAGAGGACTTCAGTAGACAATTATGATTTTGCTGCTATAAAGACACAAGGGAAAATAGCTTTAGATGCTTGGCATGTAGGGAAATTTTGTATATATCGAGGTGAATCTTATTATGACAATATTTTTGTAGGAGCGAGTGAGTGCAAACATACGTTTATTTTTAAGGCCAAATGGACATTCATGATGAACGGACTTGACCCTGTCATTCCAGGTGTATATTACATTTGTGGGCATAATGCTTATTATTGTCTTCCCAAGGGATGGTGGGGGAGATGTTATTTGGGTATAGTGTTCCCAAAGGTTTATCAGCTGGATGACGTATCGATGATTCAAAAGACATCTGGATCTCATAGTATCCAGAAAAGAGAGACCGCAGCTGCTGTGGTAGGTGACATATTTGGAGCCATGATTCCTTCATTGGGAGTTGTGTTGAATTCCATCAAGATACGAAAGTTGTCTACTATAGTAGATAACATGTTGACAAAGTTTTCAGGTGCTATAATCCTGATAGATGCTGAGCTTGCAGCGGAAAGAGCTATGACTCTTCAAAATAGGCTTGCTTTAGACATTCTTTTAGCAAAGGATGGAGGCGTTTGCAAAATGATTGGTGCACGTCACTGTTGCACCTATATACCGGATAATAGTGTGAAGATTAAAACTATGCTTGCTAATCTAACAAAAGAAAGTGCAGATTTGAAAGAACTGAAAGAACCAGGAGTGTGGGAGAAGGTTGGAAAGGGAATAGCTTCAGTGGGACATTGGCTTGGGGGAATTTGGAATGGAATATTATTGAAAATAATAGAAGGAATATTAATAGTAATAATATGTGTATTTGGAATTTGGGGAATAAAAAGGGGAATAATAATGATTATGGAAAGAATTAAAAGAAGAAAAGAAGAGAAAATTATGAAAAGAATGGCAGAAGAATACAAAGCGCAAACTAGGGGAATTAAAAGGAAAAGGGAACTGACAGAATTTTAATGGAATAAAATTTGTGGGCTAAATTTGTGTGATGACTAGTAGTCATCAGAGGAGGGATTGATGAAGCAGAAAATGAAGGTTTTGATTTATTAACGCTTAAACGTAGTGCTGGAATAATCATGTGTGACATTAACCGAACTAATTAAGATTGTACGGGGACAAAATGTGCCCTCAGAGTAGTTTGCCATCATCTATATGCGTGCTTTATATAACGTGGTGAATTAGAATTGCACTAATCCGACATAATCATAAACGTGTGCTACGATTTGCTTGTTTGAAATGTTTTAGCTTAGCATTACTTTAGCAGAGGCTTTGGCCTAGTTGCCTGGTCTCACGGTTTGGATGCTCGTATTTTTCCACTGTGCTAATAAACGTGTATTCTTGCTTGAAGCTGTACTTTTCCACAGAAACTGTTCACATGCTTATCTTAAAGTTAGTGCCAGCCTGGCATATTTTCTCTTTAATTCAAGGTCGACTTGCAGGTGCGGACAATGGAGGCTCTGAGAGTAAGCTAATTGGAAAACAATGTTGCGATCTGCGTACCCATCTCCAAGGATAATGTATGCTTAAGTAAAAGCTTGAGAACTGTCGTTTTTGATTGGTCAATTTGAAGCTAACCTATGAACCCTCCAATGGAGACCCTACTGGACTTGAACTGTTGTCTATAAAAACCAGGTGCACGAGAAGAAGGTAGCCATTATGCGCTATGATTGCGAGATCATTGCTCTCTGTCATCGGACATCCTACCATTTTGACTTCGTAGCTATTATGGCCCACTTTGCTGCGATGCCATTTTGAGAGACTTTGATGCTTTCTCTAATCGAGAGAAAGAGACTTTAAATGATTCTTGCCCTAGAGACTGTAACTTTGATTTGATCCCTTTGCATGAAGTAATAGTTTACCTTGCCGCCGTGAGGCATTTGCCCCGTTCACCCCTGCCCCTTTGGCCCGTCCTATGCTGATCGAAACGGTACCCATGCTGACCGAAGAACGGTACCTGTGAGACGAAGACTTCCTTGTATGCTGATCATAATTGGTAAATATGAAAAGAAATTGTAAAATTGCATTGTGTTTCTTTTAGGTAACCAACTGCTGATTTTGGTAAGAGCCCTAGTTAGGAGTTTTTTCTAAATTAATGTTACTAAATTGTTTTTGCATGAAGTCCCACATGCCGATGCTAATTTGAGGTTAGACGAGGATTCCACATGTCGCACAATGCAATTTGAGATCTTGTTATGCTGACTAAATGTATGCCATTAGTTCATTACAGATTATCGTATTAGTGATTTGCATTGCCATTATCGAATGCCTTGTGATTCAAATGCTGCATAGATTACATTTGTTTCGACGTTATGGACAGCTATTAATGTTCATATATGTTTATCATTTGGTGTTGAGAAACATTTATATTGTGCTAGCTTTGTTAATATAGGGAAATAAATTAACTAACTTTGCAATAAACTGGTGTGGTTATTCCTGACTGAAAGGTCGGGGTTCGTCGAAATGTATTCTGGATTAATTGTAAAGTGTTATGTTGTTCAAGGTGTTGCTTATGTTCGTTATTGATTATTGATTTTGATGAGATTGATCGATTAAGAGCACAGAGAGTTCCCACTAAGTCAAAAGATTCATCGGCCTAAAGAGCGTCCGAACGCAGGTAAATTTGTTACCCCGTTACGCTCTATCACTAGTAGTTCTGAGTTAGAACAATAAGGTAGACAGTTGAGTGCGATCTTGGTAAGGGCAGACATACTGTCCTGCTCTTCACCGCTACGAGAATAAATACTTATAAAAAGTCATATTTCGTTTGCCTCGTCACTACACCCTCAAGCTCGTTCATTGCTTTCTCCACCCACTGGCTATTGTAAATATTTTGTTGGAGCTTGCACCAGGCCTCAAGTGACTCCACTGCACTCTTGCCCACCGCCAACTCCGTGTTGCATCATTCCGCATTACCACACATGCAAGCACCTTTGTCATCAGGCACACTTCTGCCTATGGAATGCAACTGCATAATCGCGCCCTTTTTTCTCTTTTTTTGGGGGCCAGTGCTACACACCATTGGCAAAAACAACTGGCAAATCAAATATGTCATAGAGGCAATACCTATTTGCTTTGCCAATATTTGTTTAGTGAATACATTAGAACAGTAGGTTGTGCATTTGAAATGGCAATGTCGACAAGAGCAAGGAATGTGCTGCAAACCGTACAAATGAAACTTCTGTGGTTCCAGTGGTCACAGGGCAACCAGGGGCTACGGGTATAGTTTAGCACTAGTGCCCTGGGTCCACCATAATGTTGGAACCCAATTTACCAAGTCATTCCGTGTTGGGCTTGACTTTTACTGGTAATGAGACAAAGTAGTCAGAGGCTTACTCTATGAGGTGATGAGGGTTAGAATTCATAAAATAACACAATACACCTTAATAATGGAATATCCTGTCTGTTCATAACTATGTAAAAAGAAAAGTACTCAGGCCTCCTCAACTGTACTGGTGCATGTCACTGTCCTTCTTTGTTAGGATATCTGGAACATTTCACTGTTGGCCAATATTGGCTGATGTCTATAATTAGAGCTCACCAATCAGCACTTTTTAAATTCTGGGGGCTTTTAAATCTAAATGCTGCAAGACCACTGCATGATCAGAAGCCTCTCCTGGCTGGTTCTAGAAGATGTTTATTGGGCCCAGGTTGGAGGTCACATTCCTTTTGGCTACAGATCAGGAAAAGGGAATTAGGCTCTTAGGGCTCTGGAAAAGGCACTTTAGCAAGATTCCCAGGGAGAGGGTTAACACTTGTCTCTCATTATTCATTATCACACGGCACGGTACCACTCTACACTGGGACACTTTGGAAAATGTAGACTCTCATGTCTCAGCAGAGACCTGGGAAGCCTCACATGAAGCCCTTCCCCATTCCAAGTTACAAACACTGACAGCAAAACCACAGCAGATTTCCTCATCAGACTGACAGAAATACACAATTCTCAAAACTCAAACCACAACAAACTCAGGGTGTATATAACCTAAATATATCCCAATCACATGAAAGTGAATGACCACATTATGAGCAACCGGTGGAACCTTTTACTCAGAGGTGTTATGCTGTGATTTTACCATGAATTGACAGAAAAGTTTTGCAAGATGACCTTCCCTTCATTATTCACACTGAAAAAACCTTTAAGATGACACATCCATCACAGGGTTTACATTTTCAGTGGTTCTATAATAAAAACGTAATGGCTGTCACACACCTAAGCAACTATTACCAAAAATAAATGCTTAAGAACAGATCAGAACTTGGAACTTCTTAACACCATCTAAGTACGTTGGAAACAATAGGTCATATGTAGTGATTTGCTGTTGCGTTTGTTTATTCGGTGTCACAGGAGGCTTGTCCACATTTCAAGGCTGTAAAATGACAGTGCTGAAGATTTTTTCTGTAACTGTTATTGAGAGGCAGCATTTTCATACATGAGACAAAAAACAGAGGGTCTGATTACAACTTTGGAGGGGGTGTTAATCCGTCCCAAATGTGACGGATATACCACCAGCCGTATTACGAGTTCCATAGGATATAATGGACTCATAATATGTCTGGTGGTATATCCGTCACTTTACCGTCACTTTTGGGACGTATTAACACCTCCTCCAAAGTTGTAATCAGGCCCAGAGTCATTATAATTAAAAAACAATTGTTACAGTCAAAATATTGCGAGGATACAACTTTACGGAGTGATTTGTTGCTATCTATGCTATTTGCAAGCAACAGTGCTCAATGCAGATTTTAATTATAAGTGAGTGGCTTGTTTTATGACTTTTAAGTTTTCTCAAAATAGACATTATAAAAATGGGTGGTCCAATGAGCATGCACAGAGCCTGTTTTTGCTTTCCCAATGTTTTAAATAAAAAAAGTGTGATGGATCATCCTTTGACATGGACCTGCATGATAACCAAAGCCCAAGTAGGTGTCATCACATATTCACACACCAGAGTAATGACGCAGTGTCATTTTCTCTTTTTTTATTTACTAATCCATGATGGTGGATGCCACTTGTAACAATAAATAAAAATGATTCAAAATTTGTTTGCGCTATAGTACTGTCTTAATTGCGGAGTTTGTCTGCAACAAAAGGTGCTACTGGGCCCATCAAAACTAAAAAGAAAAAAATGTAAACTAAATTATTTGTTACAATGGATGAGTGGTTGGGGAAAGTAATGAGGAGTTAAGCACCAGGAATGGGTGGAGGAATCAACAGGGAGTTGGCAGAAGGGAGAAGCAACGGGTAGTTAGAGGGAGTGGGACTCTACGAAGAGTGGAAGGGAGGGGGGAAGCAAAAAGGCATAAGCAACAGGTGAAGCAACAGGAAGTCGAGGTGAAGCAACAAGAAGTTGAGGGGAAGCAGCAACTGAAGAAGAGAGCAACACTGAGGGCCTCTTTATGAGTCTGGCGGTCCAGGGACGGCCAGATTTGCAGTGGTGCTCGGACCACCGCTGACAGGGGCGGTCCGACTGTCATATTATGACCGTGGCAGAGCCGCCATGGTCCGACCGCCGGCACTGCCAGGTTACTGTCAGCCGACGGCCTGGCGGTGCCGATGGTCTCAATCCACCAGGGCAGCACTGCAAGAAGCGCTGACCCCGGATTACGATCTGTTTCCGTCAGCCTTTGCATGGCGGTCCCACCGCCATGCAAAGGGTGGCAGAAAAGGGGTGCCAGGGGCCTCATAGAGTCCCCAGCACTGCCCATGCACTTGGCATGGGCAGTGCAGGAGCCCCCATGGACAGCCCCATCGCACATTTCACTACCCGAATTATGGCAGTGAAAAGCGCGACGGGTGCTGTTGCACCCGACGCACTGCAACACTGCAGAGCCGGTGTCAATGTTGTGGTGTGTTTTCTGCTGGGCCGCCGGGCGTAAAACCAGCCCAGCAGGAAACTCGTAATAGGTAGGGTGGAGGGACGACCGTATATGCAGTTATCCCAACGCAGGACTTTGGCAGGCGGCGGAAGCCACCCGTCAAAGTCATAATGAGGGCCTGAGTGCAGGGAAAAAAGCATTCAAGAAAAAGACAGATCAGCACACAAGGGAGAGAGCACCGAAGAGTGTGGGGTGGATATTTGGCAGGAGGGAAAGGCACAAAAGGGAGACAACTGGAAAACATATGCACTTTCATGGCGTGCTCAAATGAAAATAAAAAGCAGTGTCCAAAAATTGAGCAGCAGAAGGAAACAAAACAACCAATCAAAAGGATTGTAGAGAGGCCATGCTCAAAGGAAGAGACAAGCACAATAAGAGGAAGACAACCCATTGAATAAGAAGCAAGCAAATGAGGGTGACAATAAAGCAAACAAATGGTAAGCAATCAGTGGGATTTAAGCCCACTGTAACATTTCGGCAAGCCCACAATTGGTCTTTTGCAGTTAGACAGCTTGTCATGTCTGGTAGGTGAAACCTAAAAATGGATCAAAAATAAAGTATCTTGTAAAACAGAAATGACAAAGGAAGTGAGTAACGCAAAACAAACATTAGCAATTCCAGTTGTTGCGCCTGGGACCCATTAGCTTTGCCAAAGGCTTTTCACAATGGTGTACAGAGTTGTGGGAAGGCAAATGCTTTTTCCTGATGCTGTGCAACATTGGTTAAAATAAATAAATAAATAAATAAAGGTGTAATGATGGGGCCAGCTGCACATTTCTCTGGTCCGCACATGCATCTAAATGCATGCTCTCAGCAGTTGAAGATGTGGGCACTATTTTCTTTGTTTCCATTTACCAATTCAAGATGGCAGATGACACATAGATTGATAAATAGAAAACATGAATATTGTTTTACAAGAAAGTAAAAATTGTAAGAAAAAAAGACTGTGGGGTAAAGGAGCAAAGGAGGAGTGGGTGGTGGGGGGAGAAGGGGGGAAAGCAGTGCATGAGGAAGGGAGCAGCATGGGGGGGAGAGAGTAACATGAGAAAGAAGTGCACAATGGAGTAGGGGCGAAGAACTCAAAGTGCTGGAGGGGCGGGGGAGAAGTACCTGAGACAGTGAGCAGCACACAAGGGTGACAGCAACACAGTAGCTGGAGGAGAAGCACACAGGGAGAGAACAACATGGAGCATGGTGGTAGGGCGAAGTACATGAGAGAGAAACTCAGTGCACTTGGGGTCATGGGACAGAGCACGAGTGACAGAGCTAGAAAACAAATGCAATCTCAAAGTACTGCCTAATTAGAAAGACAAAAGTAGTTCACTAAAAGTGAGCAGTGGAAGGACGCAAGTCAGCCAAATCATGGGGAGGGACAAGCACAAAATTGAATAGGATGGACGAAGCAAGCCCTCAAGTAAGAAGCAAGGAAATGAGAGTGAATATAAAGCCAAACAATGGTAAGCAACAGGTGGGCTGTAAGCTCACTGCAAATTCTTGGTAACCCCAAAATAGATTTTTTTCAATCAGACAGATGCAGTGTATCGCAGGCTCAACCTACTGAGAAAGCAAACGGAGATTCAAAAACCAAGAGAGCAAAAAGCAATCCGGCACATGATAGAATAAAGGGGTAAAATTACCAGTGAAAACAGTAAACTAAGCACATGGACGTATTAAAGAAACTTCCCAGAAAAAAAGTTTTGCTCCTGGGGTTTATGCAAATTGCCATATCCAAATTAAACCTAACTATACCGATTCAGACTTATTTAGAAGGAGCATAGCCTCTGGTGAGCTACCATCCTGCAAAGAATTGGCGAGCAATTCCAGAGTATCTTTTCAGCTCTACTGACCATGACTTTAGGGTCGATTGACAAAGCCAAGTAAATCCCAGCTGGTTTAGGCATGTCCACTCGATTAAGACAGATTACCAATGTTTATGAATATCCACCGTTATGACTTTCTGGCTGCTCATATTTCTTATGCATCTCTCTGTGGTGCAACCGAGGTAACACATATTTGCGGGTACAGCTGTAGCTTTTTTGCTCATGTAAGTTTAAATTAAATAACACAGTATGTCTTAAGAATCAGCTCCCTTTCATTTTATGTTATTTATTTCTTCAAGGAATTGTCACAACACTTTTAAGCTTACACGTTCAGTGGCCAAACTTATTTTGGGGGCCCCAGTTCGGAACACCTTTGAATTTATAATCCAATTTCAGATCTTCCATGCCCTCTTTGGCCAGGTCACTGGCAGTGCACAGACACACTTCTCCAAATTTTGAATGAGTTCACATCTAATATTCAGGGATAGTGATGTGTGTTTTCAATACTGTAACACAAAAAAAGCTCACGAATAATACTGCAAATAAGGTCTGTGACACCCTCCTATTTCTCATATGTGAGGCCCTGTTTTGATCTAAAAGAAACGTTTTATCGGTGTTGCGTTAAACATAAACAGAACATTTCTCTGCAAAATGTCTGCAATACAACATCACACTTCACCCATATTAAAAATGAATTCATGACAAACGGTATTTAAAACAATCTGTTTAAGAATGATTCAAGCTCATCACTGCAAAACACTGCATAACAGAGCTGCCTTTATCAGAGGGGCTGCCGGAATGGCTGGGGCCCTGGGCCAGAGCCCACTTTGTCCACGACTCAAAACATCTCTGCCCCTGTTCTCTCTCTTCCCTAAAGCACGAGGCAATGGAGAAGGTCACACGGTGCTGTTTTCCCTTTTCACATTCAAAGCATCTGTCCAGAAGTACACATGGGACCTGGCTTAAGGGTTAGGTCGCATTGATCTTGTTTTACTTATTTTTCCTGCAACTTTCCTATTCCCATTGGTACATTTGGAGAGTATTTAGCTTTGGACCAAGTGATGAAGGCACTACATGTTTATTGATTAACGACTTCCTGATTGATCCCACAAATTTTCCTAACGAGGCTATTTTTCTTATTTTCACACGGAATGCAGCTGAGATGAACAAATGCATTATGCTAGGAACAGCATACCTAGAAAAGAAGGGGGCCTGCATGTTAAGTATGTTGTATACTCAGCTAACATAAAGATAGAAGCAAATCAAAATGCAAAAGGGGAAAGTTATCTGTTTACTCAAAAGGTTTTTGTTACAACATATTTCTACCCGTGTTGTCATTCAATAAAACGTATTACCAGCTGAACAATGTGCATCGTATTTATTTCTCTTTTTGGATGGGGACTTTCCTGAATTGCTATATCGATCTATACATTGACAGAATTTCTCTTGATATTTATCACTGACACTTATTGAAACTCTTTGATAGATTGTTAATGTTTTCAATCTAGATGTCAACTGTTTACCTGCATAAATGCTGAATTTTATGTTTGTTATGACCAGTTATTCCTTCATGCATACCACAAAGACTGCAGAAAGTGTCATGGCTGTGCGCAGATTTATATGGGTACTTGGTAAATACATAAGAATATTTATTCTAAACTATTTTAGAACGATTCCAAATCAACTACTCATTCTCTCTGATACTCTATACCCACCACTTTACTACTTAGTTAAGGGTAAAGTAATGGACAACATGAATGTCAAGTTATAAATGATTTTATTCTGCTTTTATACTGTAATGCTTTCTCCAATACGTGCAGGGAATGGCTAGTGCCAAAAAAGGCACAATATTAGTTCTACAAAATCATCAGTAATTAAAGTTGAAAAGGTAAATTAAACTAGACTGCTTGTAA
Organism: Pleurodeles waltl; assembly: GCF_031143425.1. Lineage (NCBI taxonomy): Eukaryota > Metazoa > Chordata > Amphibia > Caudata > Salamandridae > Pleurodeles > Pleurodeles waltl. The sequence continues at coordinate 796,006,579 of NC_090437.1, read as the reverse complement.
TGTAACTGCAGTTTGTTCAGGCTTGGATTGACAGCGCAGAAGGCGCAAGCACAAGACCTTCTGTTTCTAAAGTGGCGCAATTCAAAATGATGTGAGCCCCCCTGCAGAATGTGATGAGGGGCCCTGGCCTCTCCCAAGTCACAGAGGTATGATATGAACTTGGGCTCAGTGGGGGCCATAGGAAGGGCCGGGTCCCTTTAAAGGGTTGGGGCCCCCCTGCGCCCCAGAGGCCTGCATTACCCCCCTGCCATGGACCATCAGACACATAGGCCATCTTTTCACTGGACCTCTGTGTGCCATCGGCACTGATTTTGTTAGACTTGCAGTTTGTTTTCTACAAACATTTCTAGCATTGTAGTAGGAGGTGAGAATAGCGCTCCCAATACAGCATCGAAATGGCCCTCCTAGCTGTACCGGAGGAGCTAAAAATGATGTTACATCAGGGAGGAACCGCTGCTATCATCCTACTAGATCTAAGTGCAGAATTCAATACAGTTGATCATGTAATACTTAATAATAGACTGAGAGAAGAAGGAATTCAGAATCTTGCACTTAAGTGGCTGACCTCATTCTTGAAGGATAGATCCTTTCAAATCCGTGAGAACACCTGCTTTTCTGATGTCCTGCCATTGAAGTGTGGGGTTCTACAGGGCTCTGCCTTCAGTACTACACTTTTGAATATGTATATGCACCCTTTGGCAGATATTGTGCAGGAGTTTGGACTACCAACTGTCTCATACACTGATGACACATAACTGGTTGTATCGCTTGCATCTTAGATCTCCTCTTGAGTGTAACCAGAACATTTGTGGTCCATTCCTTATTTTATCCCGGGTGGACAACGCAACTCACTTTACATAGGGCCACCAAAAAAATGTCACAAAGAGGTTACAGGTTGTTCAAAACGCCACCGCAAGGACCCTATACAAGATCCCTAAATCTGCCTCAGTAAAGAAGGCTACAGTCGTGCTACATTGGCTTCCCATTGAAGAGAGGATGAATTCAAAACACTTTCCTTGGTACATAGAGGACTTAACTGCAAAGGTCCCCCCATGTTCAGGACACTCCTGACCACTTACATGCCTTCCAGAACTCTAAGGTCCGCCACAGGGCGGTTTCTGAAAGTGCCCAGAATTTGCAAATCCAGGTGGGAGCGTACCTCGTTCCTAAACTTTTTAATTTGTTACCCTTGATGCCTAGATAACGTGCTTTGATTCAGGAAAATGCTTAAGGCATAGCTCTTCCCACACTCATTACTCCTCGCAGTTGGCAGATGTCCCCCCTCTGTGCATCACCAACTTCTTTTCAGAACCGGGAAGCCTTAAAGCAGCCGTGCGCTTTATAAATCCACATAATATAATGTAATGTAGTACGGCACAGTGGACAGTTGTTTTGTTGTGCTTATGATAGTAGTTTCTGTTGCTGGTCCTTTCACTTGTGTTGGGCTGCTGCAACACAAGGCTGAGGGGCCCTCTTCAGAACAAAGAACACTGGGTCTTCTTTCCCCATCTGCAGGGTCTGCGGGGCCCTCTGTTATGCCCTGTTTCCAATGTACAGAGAGCAGGCTTTAAATCAGTCCTCTTCAGCCATTGGCTTGTCCCTTCTTTTGCCTCCAACAAGTTAAACAACTAGGCAATTAAAGCATGCACAGCAATTCAAATAATGGTCTATGGGCAGCTGGAAGTCCACGTTTTGCCGCTTGGAATGGAGAAAGCATGCAGCCTTACCACTTATCCCTCTTCATAAGTGTCGAAGTCAGATTGGAGAAGTAATGGAGAGGTAAAAGTACCTTTTCAAGATGGCCATCACGTTGATTCTAAATATTATGGCTGTCTTGAAATGGTAAAACGTTAATAGAGTATGTACAATACAACTGTAAGTTGGCAACTATGTTTATAATCAATATGAGAGCCTTCATGTAGTTTTCCTCTGTGGATCTGGTAAAAGGCTCCTAGTAATTTTTTCACTGAGCTACTTTTCCGTACAACTGACACTAACACAAGCTTCTTGATTCATCCGCTTTCTCAGAGGAAAGTATATAGCTATGTCTCTGACATTACACTAAGAAAGCTAGAATACTGGCAGTGGCAGGTCCAGTCTACCAGGCACAGTGTATCTGTATGTAAAACTTGAGAGTGCTATATTACAGGAAAAGGTCCTAAAAAAACGGCGCTGTTACTAACGGACTCATAGTGACCCAAAGGAAAATGTTATTTTCCATGGAGCACCTAAAAACCTTGCACCATTCCACCTGCTGCCTGCTAGCTGCTGCCTCACACTTGCCAACCCACTACCTGGGCTAGTCAAAGCCAAATATGGTCAGCATACCGACCCTTAGCCTTGAGCTGGTAGGAAGGAGGCAAATGTGATGACAGCAACCCAGGAGTAGATGGATGATGTCCAATTCACCATGCTTACAAGTCACAAAGTTTATGATGTTAAAGAAAGCCAAGTGGCAAGCCAGTCTAGCATGCAAATATACATCGTATGACTAGCATTACTGCTAGCACTGAGTGTGTGGCATTTACATAGAGGAAGCATGAAAGAGGCAATGTCTGCAGAGGCGTAAGAAATGGCTCAAGGAAGAATTTTAGGACCTACACAAGTAATTGTAATGGTACTTATATAGCGCTTACAACCCCTGATGAGGCATTGAAGTGCTTTTCAGTGAGTAGCACGCTACTCCAGAACCCAAAAGGATTAGTTGTGTATTAGTATAGAGAAATATGAGTACACTATTAATATTAGTATAGGGAGGTAGGACTTAATTTGAGTGAAGGACATGTGAGTCTGTTAGTTGGTTTGAATAGAATAATGGAGGGATGGAGAAGGGAAGAATCCAGAAGTGTTAATTGGGAGATAATAGTAGTAAGATGAGGTTTGGGGAGAGTAAAGAAGAGGTGGAGGATGTAACAGTCTGTAGAAAGCGATTAGGGAGATCATAGTAGTTAAAAGGGGTACGGAATGAGTCAAAGGATAGATACATTAGGGAGAATTTAATAGTATTGTTTGGGAGATCATTGTCATAAACTGAGGTTTGGGGTGAGCTACGAGGGGTAGAGGAGAGAAGAGTCTGGGAAGGGTTATTTCTTTCGCTTTCCGTGTCACCACTGCAGCATGTAAACACAGCCCCCTAGGAAAGCTAGTCACATATGTGTAGTGCTTGCTCTTTATTAAGCATCCTGCTTTTCAGGCATAAGGAACAGCATGGATGCTGTCTTATGCCGAGACATTTGGGGGATGGGAATTCACTGTGCAAGTGGGAGACATGGAATGGGGTGGGAGGAACAGTACTGAAGGCCTAAGAAGGAATGAAGTGAAAGGCAAGGCCAGCCAAAGGGCCACTGAAATTATGAATTTCAGAAATGCAGTATTGGTATTACTGTTACCCCCTTCACACTCGATGGGCATGGTTTGGAAGGGTCTTTCTTTTGTAATAATTTTCATGTTTCCAGCTGAAAATATTTTTTTTAAAGCAATACAGTATAAAACTAAATGGTCCTACTCCGCATTCCCCTCAAAGTTCTTCTGAAGTTCTTAACTCACTCTGCCCCTCTCCGCCACTCTCCAGGAATTCGAACTGTCCCTGGAATTCCCCCATGGGACATTAAAAGTGCTGTACGCCTGTGACATTTCAAAGTAATACATGCTATCCATGATGTTTGGAAATGTTACCATGTCAGATTCATAATTTGCCTTAAATACAACCAACCATGGAAAAATAAGAGCTCTATTTTTTTTGGTTGCTGTTGCCAGGAGCTCTTTTGAAACGTGTTCAGGAATGGACTGAATTTGCAGCTGCGAAAAAGATAGTATCTTGAAAAGCACGACTATTAAAAACAAAATAGACTGGTTACAATGCCAAAGGTATGCAACCTATACATTACAGTATTGGCAAAGGTATGCATATTCCCAGACAGGCTGGCCTTGAACATTCCGCGTCACCTCCGCAGCAGCTGAAGAAGTTTGTCCTGAGCTGGTGTTTGGGAGAAATAGGGTGTGCAGTGTGGGAAGGAAACTCCGTGCTCATTCCTGACATCAGTCACTCTGCTGACCATAGCTTCCTCTGGTTGTCGTCGGCTGCGAGACCCAGCTGTCCATGCCGTACAGGACCTGTGTCCCACAGAGTCCTGGAAGCGCTGCCATCTGCTATAACGATGACAATCGGCGAACAAATGGAGGAAATACCAACAGGACTATGACTGAACACACTGCTGCGTGTCATGGAAAGCGTTAAACTGGAGTTAAAAATGCGCCGTCAAGAGCTACGCAGTTGGCAGACGGGCTTTCCCGTGAATCGCGTGTTCTGTGTAATCTAGTGCTTGAAATGGAAATATAATATGAGGGTAACCTATACTATCGCGCCTACATGCTTCTGAGAAGTGCCAATAGTCTCCAATTAAACGTATTGCACCTCTGCTGAGAAGTGAAGGCATTCTCCTTCTCAAAATATAGAACTGCAGGTACTCAATACCTGACAGTACTGGTCCATTTGAAGCACTGGGCTGATCTAATAAAAAGCTGCATTTATAGGTGTCTTACGTTCATATAACAGTGCCTCCTAACACCCAGTGACAAATCAAGACTTGAGAAGTGCAGACACTGGCTTGTGATTGGTAGAAGGTGCAGACATTGACTGTGGATTCTGTCTGGTTCTCTTTTCTCTTAGATCAGTGGTTCCCAACCTTTTGACTTCTGTGGACCCCAACTTTATCATTACTCGCACCCGGGGACCCCCACTAAATCATTATTGGAATCTGGGGACCCCTCACTGAGTCATTACTGAAAGCTGGGGACCTAATCTGTTAATATTATTTAAATTTTCTAAGCAGTCACGGACCCCCTGAGGAGGCTTTGCGGTCCCCCAGGGGTCCCCAGACCACAGGTTGGGAACCACTGTCTTAGATAATTCAAGTCTCCGCAAGTGGTGCCAGTCGGAATCTGCACACTGCAGTACGAATGCACACCAGCCACTTACACCACAGCAGATTGCATCTTTGTACCAGCAAGCTGGCTGAGCATCAAATACGGAGCATTGATTGGCAGGTCATAGGATTCAGCTCACAGCCCTTCCAAGTGCCACGCATCATAGGTCAGAATAACGCATTATGATAACTTTCTCACATCCCCACGTAGCCATCCAATATGTGTCTCTCGGTAGGCCTGTACAGGTTGAGATGATTCATTTGCAAAGAGTATGTGTTGTGATGATCATCAGCATCGCCTGGACCCGTTGTCCCCAGTGCAGTAACAATGACGCTGGGGCTGAGGTGACAAATTGTTCATATAGCATGATAGTGGATGCTACGTGCCCACAAGTGCTGCACATAACGTCTACCCTTCACAGGACTTCAGTATAAGCGGGTTTCATTTGAACGTGAGGAGCCCAGTAGAACTTCTCCCCACAAAACATCAAAAATACAGAGAGAGTGGAACCATCTTGTGAGCCGACACAAGGGGTCACATCCTGAAGAATTGACATTACCATTGGAAATACAATGGCTTGGGCCCTCTAGAATCGGGTTTTCTGGGTGGCAGCAGCATCACATAAGCCAGTGCCCTGTAGCTGTTAAAACCAATCCTAATGAGCAATCAAGCTTTTAATTTAAAAATCTGCATTTCTCTCAGAAGTTAATGCCTGGTCAGAGTTTGAATGGTTTCACCCTTGAAAGCGTGGCTGCCACAGCTATTCTTATATATTTAGTTGAAGGATGTTCGTTGTATTTGGCGTCATTGTTCGTCAACTGAGTATAAAAAAAGGCCATGCCAGTATAGTAATAACCACGTAGCTATCAAAGGTGCAGCAGGTGCAGTAGCAACGGGGTCAGGATCTACAGGGAACTATTCCACCCTGAGAATGGTTATCTTTTCTTACTCAAACAATAGACTTTGACTTTGTTTTACAGACTTTTACTTTGTTTTTTACAACAGTAATTCATACTGCAAGTCCATCATTTCTAAGCGCTTTCCATAACAGGGGTTACTAATATGGAATTTAATGTAACTATTGTAGGTCTCTTCTCAAACTGTGAGCCCACACCTCACATTTCCCTTTGTAAGGTCACTGCATTTATGCTGTTTATGTTACTGCAAGAAATGTTTTTATTCTGTATGATCCTATTACAAAAGGGAAGTATATCACAGATGACGTATAACCAATTTAGAAGGGTTGCAGTGGTTTTAAGGCAATTAATAGATTAAAGTGTGAAAAAGATAATTTGCAAAATGTATTTATTTACATGAACACGACTGGTTTGCTCTACTCACAATAGTGTCGCTCAAAGTGTCACACGTAAAGAATTGAAATGACACAAATCCTACTGAAAATGTGGAAATCTCACACATTCGCACAGTGAAAACTTGGCAGCTCTGAGGTCAATAAGCACTCCTTTTAGCTTTAACTATAGCACTGTCACAAACGTCAACTCTAACAAAAAAATTGTGCCCTTGTTTGCTTTATACTTACATCCTCTGATATGTGTTCTTTTTCTTCATTTACGTGTTAAGTAGACATGATACAAACGATACCAAATCTGCTGTAAATCTGCATTGGAAAAACGGTGGGCCTTATTAATGTAAGCTATTTTTAATAATAACTGCCCCTCAGAAAAACAAAGCGATTACAGTCCGCTGAGTCAGCAAAAACAAGCAAGACCGCATTGTATGGTTACTTGAAATACAAGGAAGCGGGGTCATTCAATAGACATCAATACACTCACTTGCGTGGGCAGCCTTCCATTGTAACGCTGAGGGACAAGAGGGTCAAACCAGTAAGGCAATTGTTTTTTACGACAGCCCAGCTGTCTGGCTGCAAAAGTCATATTATGGGCTCATCAAAAACTTACAGGAGCTTGGGGTCTACCCATTGCTTACTGTTGGTTGGCTTTCCTGTCCCTCTATTTTCCTTGCTTCTCATTTGTGTCCTAGCTTGTCAATCTTGTGCTTGTCCCTCTCATGGAGCATAGTCCCTTTACCATCTTATTTGACTGACTGACTCCTAGGCTTCCACTGCTTGCTTTTCAAGCTCTACTACTTACTTTTGGGATGAGCCCTTCATGAGAGTGCATGTATTTTCCTGCTACCTCCCTCGTATACTTCTCACTCCCTGTACTCCGTGTTGGTCTCTGTCACCCGTGTGCTCCTCCCCCCTACATGTTGCGCTCTTCCTCCTGTACTTCCCTCACTTCTTTCTTGCCTGCGTGCTTTCCCCCCGCCTTCTCCACACAGCTCTCTTGCCCTTTGTTGCTGCTGCCACCTCCAGTCTAGTACAATGATATGTACAGAGATCACTGAAACACTGGAAAAACTACAATCAAGGCCCATACGGAAGGATCCCAATATTAGGCCAATCTTGTAGGTAAAAGTGTCTTTATGCCGTCAACTGTTTAGAAACTTTTACCTGCAAGACTGGCCTAACTGGAGCAAGCAAGAGGCTGATGGATTATTTCATGACTATGTCTAACCATTCATTTTATTAGCACTTTAACCGACCACTCTATTGACAATTGCCTGTTTATACAATCTCCTCTTTATGTTTTTATCACTGCACCCACTTGCACTGTGTTCACTTTATTTCACAGAGCACCATTACTGCCTTCTCCAGATCCTTCTGTACAGTGTCTTGATTGTAATTTCTCCAGTGTTGTCTGTACATAAAGGATTATTATACTATTCTCATGGTTTTGTATGTTATTGTTGCCTATTATGCTTCTATGATTTCATTTCTAGACAAAGAACCACTGACATTGTTTGTATTGATAAATGAAACCCAGCGGTATACTTGTTGTCTTTTGAATACTTAATACCCTTTCCTTCTTGGGTGTATGGGTTGCGTCTGTGTTTCTTATAGAATGTATCATTTTGTGAGTATGCACATGTGTAGTGCGCATCTACAAAATAGCCAAACACACCATGTCATAGTGCATTTTTAAGTTTTTATCTTTAGCCATATTGCACTGCATTGAGTATGCTGTTAAGTATGGCTAAAAACAACTGCCAAAGCCAAGAGGTTCCAAATGTAAGTCCTGTTGGTTTTGCCAATGCTTGTTCTTTACTGGGTGGTAAAATGGGCCTCTAAGGAGAGAGCTCTCTCTGAGTCTCACATGCAACATGTGGCACCAGCATAGATATGTAAAGAATGAAAGCAGCTTTCGTCATGCGGTTTTCCGTAAAGCGGTTGATAGGTTTGCATGCAGAATTTGGTTATGTAGGTGACAGAATCTGGAAAGAAGACTGAAGCTATCAAGGTAAAATATTTCAGTCTTTATTTTTACACAATGTATTTACTGTGGTGTTTTCGTCAGTACCAACATGCCTACTTTCAGCAACTTCATTGGGTTGTGTTGTCCACACATCATATATTCCCGTAGAAGTCATACAAAGGCGTAATCTTATGAAGTAGTACTACAGCTTTGAAAATGTTAAATTCGGCCTTTTTGGGTCACACTGGCGCCTGTGCTCTAATCCTGTGTGGGGGGGTTAGTAGCGAAGAGGAAGGAGGGACTAGTTTCATGTTGATCACATGTGTAGTTTACATGTTGTGTAGTGTAGTGCAATAGGAGTGCACCCCTCTGGCATTAGACACTACAACACTGTTTCCGTGCCCTCATTCGTGTGATTGCAAAGATTTCTATTCAGATTTCCCAAAACTTTCTTAAGAAATACTGTATTTTCTACAGTGTTTCATGCTGCCCTTTTAGGTTGCTTTACAGTGTTTGGCTGCTTAAGACACAACAGAAACTAGAGTCAGGGATTTGAACTGAGGATAGAGAGTTTGATTAAAAGCCATCATGTGGGTACTTAATTAAACGTTTGGCTATCATTTGCTGTTTTAAGGGTCTGCATTTAGTAGTTCTATTAGGAGAAATGAAGCTATCCAAAGAGGAGCAACGTAACAGCTCGGCGTGCAGCCATCGCAAGGTACTATCCTGGGCATGGGGATAGCCGATTGACTGGTGAAGTGTGGGAAAGGCTTCTCATGGGCTTTTAAGGCATGGTTAATTTCCTCATGTAGATCAGAGCCTGACTGAACGTTGTTCATTAGGCCTAGCACAGTCTAGGTAAGTTGCTGGCTGACTTAACGTCAATGCAGATCCTTCAACACTTGGCAACACAAGTTGATACTGCTTCAGGCCACGCATCGCTTTAGCTGCTCAGTTCTAAAAGAGCTGTAATTCATGTGTCTTGTTGTATTGATCTATTTCTTCAAGGAGCTGGCTGGATCTTTAAAACCATGACAGGATTTATTTACTTGCGTATGGAAATTAGGTAATGGGAAACAACATATGCATAAATTGCTTGGTAAAATCACGTGGTCACTAGTTTTGCTGGATGGAAATCTAGTTATATATCAAGAAGCTTGTCTTTGTTCAGAAAAGCAGCCAAACTTCACATTCATAAGCCCACTTACCTTAATCTGGTGGAAGTTAATTTGGATGGTAGCTCTCCAACAAGTAAGGAGGGTGTCTCGTAATCCTAGATTCCAATACACACAGTTTAACTTCATTCATCAGGCATACTTATCTCCACAATGCATTAAACGCATGTTCCCTGCCTTGACCCCCAGATGCCCGCGATGCGGGCTTTACGAGTCAGGTTCCTATCATATGGTATGGGAATGTCCCCCATTGTTGAATGTGTGGCGTGATGTCGCTGATGAACTTTCTGACATAACAGATTGCTTATTGGCTCCTACTCCAGAATCCTACCTATTGAGTATCCATCCCAGATTCAAACAAGATAAATATTTCCACAGATTTGCTGACCTTGTATTTATTCTGTATAAAAGACAAATTGCTATGCAGTGGAAGGTGCCCCTGCTGCCGGAGGTTCCCAGATGGTGCCAGTTGACATTGAAATGGGTGGGAGCTGAGGCAAGTGCGCTGGGATCCCTCCCTAATAGTGGCCAGCTGTGCACAGGATACGATACATGGGACATGCTTGTGATGAATCTTGAAGCTAAAAATGATATTCGTCCGCCCTGAAGAGGTTAACATATAACATGAACACATATTACATATACTTACCCTTATTCCAGGACTAAAGATTTGACCATACTGATTGTTTCCATCCACGTATATTAACAGTGCAAATGCAGGGATATCTAGGATGGACTCCTACCTGAGGGCAAGTATGGGTGCCTATTTACACTGAAAGCGGGTTTCGATTGGTCCGGACACTCATGTTTTGGTTTTGAGGGTCCCTGGGCACACGGCTTCCACAACGTCCAATCATGTAGCGCGTGCAACTATATTGATCACTATCAATTTTGCATTAATGTTCCTGCACGGTTATCATGATAATGAGTGATATTTGTTCCTCTTCAGATTGCATTATGCACTGTGATACAACTGTGTATTCCATTATATCGTGAGTGCTTTCCTTTGACTATACATTTGTAAACCTATCGTGAAGCCATTCCTGAATCTGCAATTTTTACAGTTGAAACTTTATAAACCAATAAAACATATTTAAAAAAAATCTGTTGTAGTTGATGATGTGTGTGCAAAGGAGTTCAGGTACAATTCTAATGTGAAATTGATTGCCATGTGCTAGTAATCTGATCCCAATCGCAGGAGAGTGCTCACTGTTTGAACACCCTACTCTCACTTGGACTTGGAGCCCCTTTATTATTGCGGTCATTAGAAAAGCAGAGAATCAGAATTTACATGAGGCTATATCATTGCAGGAAGGGTTGTTAGATGGTAGAGTGCAAGAAGGGATCCCAGAGTCTTTGGGACCGATTTAGATGTTGGCAGAAGGAATACTCCATCACAAAGGTGACGGATATCCTGTCTGCCGTATTATGATCCCCATAGGAAATAATGGGGTTGTAATACTGTGGATGGGAGATCCATCGGGTTTGTGACGTGGTATTCCCCTCTGCCGACATCTAAATCAGGGCCTTTGTCTTGGTCCAGCACAATTTAGTGCCTCATTACTTCATATATATATACCTTATACGATAAACCTATTAATCTGTATGCACTGTATTGCTTAAAAGTAGGTGGCCATTTTTATCTGTAGTGAGAGCCACACATATAACCGAATTGTAATGAATGTATGTACTTGTGCTAACTGTTCCAGTCTAGTCAACATCTTTTTCTTTCGTAGCATTGACCTGACTTGTGCTTAAATCTCAGCAACTCAAAATATTTAATAAATAAATACATTGTAAATTTCATGTTTCGCTGTCCTCTGCCGGTGCACTATCAAGAAGTCCTTGTTAATAATACTAGGGCCTTGTATATTTTTGGAACTCTTAGATTAGCTAGCACAGTTGGAATTTGAATGTGGATGTGTTGTCTGTGAGGATGGGAGAGAGCTGTTGCTAACTTCAAGGCAGTGCATCTGTATGTCCTACCCTGAGAACCTGGGGAGACTACCTGCTCCCAGAGATCGTAGTTTGCTGATTAGTCGTTGATGAGAAGAGGCTTCCATAACCATATGCTGTGTATTAAATGTGGGTTCCTTAGACTAGTTTAGCAGATCCTGTCCTTGCTTTGCTGAGAGAAGACCTTTTTCAGTTCTGCCGATTTACCCTACCCCGGGTGTTGAACTTCAGGCTTGACTGCCAAGTTCTCCCCCAAAACCTTAGTTTGGTTATTCTGATGCTGACACCTACCTCTTTGAACTCCCCCTTGCCACGTTCGAGGTTTTATTTCAAATAGGGAATTTTCTAGATGGAACCAATCTACGCCTAACATTAATGTGCAATTTTAGATTGCATAATTACATAGATATTCATGCTTTTTGGATGAATTGGTTCATTCATTGATTTACTTAATCTGCTAATAAACCGTCATGGTTTGGACACTATCCTCTCTGTCATTTTCATAAAGCCACATAATTTTCACTGTGTTTGAAATGTGTTGTAAATGCTATCTCCCCGTACGCTTTGAGTCGACAACCAAAGGTCCATATGACCAATGGAGGCTCCTGCATAATGACTACACAAGACTACACTAGAACATTGAGATATAAGGAGCTGTGTTGCATCAGTCTTATATTTCATCATTCCAGGTCTTATGAATCTGACAACGAGACAATAGTGTATAGGGTGGGAGCTCCAGGTTGTTATTATACCAAAGCACAGTTTCTCAGACCTCATGATTTTCCCAGGAACAGCATTGTTATGACATGGCTCGGTAGTATTCGGGTGATGGTTAATGGGCTCTGATGAGAGCTGTTCATTTCCACAAATTGTGTAGGGCAGTGTACAGAAGTTTAGAGATTCAAGGGCTACACTGCTTGCTACAAGAACTTGCTGAACAGGGCACCAGAAAGCTATCTCTACTTCATAACATATCACTCCCTACCACTGTATGTATGATTTTCTACTTCTGTGTTAAGCAGCAAAGCAAAATATGTTGTGATATACTCTACAACGAAGGTGATTGTAGTGAGCACACTACCACCATCAACTACATACATAACACTATAAGGACTGTTCTATGGTAAGACGGAGGCAAGGAAGAAAGAGTAGAGCGGTCTCTACTCTTTCTTCCTGGCCTCCGTAGAAAATCATACATGCAGTGGTAGGGAGTGATATGTCTTTTGTGACAGAATCCAACAGTTTCTCCGCAGCCTTACGCATGAAAGAAGAGCAGTTCTCAACAAGGCAGCGGCTTGCATGGGCAAGTCACAAGTGGCTTACACTAATCCTGCAGTAACAATGCTATGACGAAGGCTCGTAAAACAATATGAATTCCCAACCCTGGCATTAATGATGACTTGTCTTCGACTTTTATAGGGCCCGCTTGTGCTGTGTGGTGAACCTGTGATTCATTATGCTTTGAAGTTCCTTGTCCCTGTGAACCTCTTGGGTGTAAGCAGGTACTCACACCTTCTGTTCGTCAATACGCACAGTGAATAGAAAGGGATCTTGTTCATCCAGCACAGGTGACAAGATAGCAGCCCAGTTTACAAAGACAGGGGTCATTTTTGTGATGCACGGGTTGCATGTGTTGAAGTCCCAGACAACAGGAGGTCCAGATTCACAGACTGCATCTGTGTGTTGGGGGAGTGCCAGGCTGTTATTGCAAGTGCTGTGTTGCACACCCTCCCTGGGGCGTTGGAAGTAAAGGTAGTCACCTCCACAATAAGCACTGGCAAAGCCAGTAGGTCTCGCATATGTGAGCTATTGGCTTTGTCTATGTTTTTAGCCATGTTGCAAAGCAGCTAGTTGTGCTGCATGTGCTCATAAACCTCTTGCAAAAATGTATCAATGTGTATTGTTCTGCATTGCCCTTTATAAAACAAATTTACAGGGCTTTTTGCCTACAGGAGTGGTTACAGGAGCCAAGTAGTCTAATTCTGCAACGGGTGTTTTGCGATTTAGGAAGGCGAACGCCATATTTGTTATATAATCAGCTATTTTTTATTGCTTGTCCCAGTAAATTGTCATATGAAAAAAAAAGTCTGATTAGAAGACAGCTATCAAACACATCTGAGAATGAATGACGATTCTGCTATGTTCTTAGTAACAACTCACACTAAATCTGCATCTGTCATGCCCTTCAGACAAAATACCTGCAAATATTGGATTATCTAATTATGTATTCATATTTTCTGGTAACTTATCTATTCAAAAGCCCTACTTCCAAACATAGACATTTAACAAGGTAATTTTATTTCTATGGCAAACATCCAATTATAAAACAGTGATTTGCTAATTGAATTTTTCTCTGACAATATCCAGACAAGAGTGTCTCGGGGACACCTATACAAAAAAAGATGGGGTGTACAGTATCAAACAGCAGTATAATAAACTTTATCATGTTCTTAATTTTATGATATTAAATTGAAGACCTCATCCAGCACATTCAGTTCACTCCGAGAGGTATCCATCAATTTATTCTGTAAACTTAAATTTCAGATTGTGTAGCTTTCTTATTTGCCCACTTAGGTTCTTATCAACTTTGGCTGAAACCATCTACCTAAGGTTAAGAGACAGGTTGGAGGTATGGAGTATCTGAAAACACTAACGAGATAAGCGTTAAAGGGAGCGTGGTTTGCTCCGAGACAAACTCTCATCACACCTTAACAAAAATCTCAAGAGATCCTTCTAACATGTGTAATAAATTGAAATGCAATTTTCAACCAAAGACAGAATTAAATCAGAAAACAGTGGAGCTGAATTCATTCTCATGGGAATAAATAAACCCATTTTTCCTTTTTTAGAAAGGGTAAAAGTCTGCAGAATATGAGAAATGTTTGGTGACACATGGGCATGAAATGCCCTAGTTAGGAAGAAACACCCTTCTGTTTTTGCTATATGCTGACAATGCCATTTCAATATACACCAGCTAATGCATTCAAAACGCTTATTGAATCTTTTAAGTCTTTTGTGCAGGACTTTGACTTGAGTACAAGTTATTTTAGAACCTTTTTTATGACTATTCCCCTCAAGTCTATGAAATCGCACATTTACGGTATTTAAATTAAGGTTATAGCTAATTTTTTGTCTTTTCCTAATTAAGCAGAGTAACATTTGATACCACCGGTTGTTGACATTATGGCGGTCATTCTGACCGCGGCGGTCGGCGGTCGCCGCCCGCCAAGCGGTTCCCGCCGAAAGACCGCACCGCGGTCAAAAGACCGCAGCGGTCATTCCGGCTTTCCCGCTGGGCCGGCGGGCGACCGCCAGAAGACCGCCGGCCGGCCCAGCGGGACAGCCCCTTCAACAATGAAGCCGGCTCGGAATGGAGCCGGCGGAGTTGAAGGGGTGCGACGGGTGCAGTGGCACCCGTCGCGATTTTCACTGTCTGCTAAGCAGACAGTGAAAATCTTTGTGGGGCCCTGTTAGGGGGCCCCTGCACTGCCCATGCCACTGGCATGGGCAGTGCAGGGGCCCCCAGGGGCCCCACGGCACCCGTTCCCGCCATCCTGGTTCCGGCGGTGGACACTGCCAGAAACAGGCTGGCGGTAAGGGGGTCGGAATCCCCATGGCGGTGCTGCAAGCAGGGCCGCCATGGCGGGTTCCCTGGGACAGCGGGAAACCGCCGGCTCCCCTTTTCCGACCGCGGCTTTACCGCCGCGGTCAGAATCGCCCAGGAAGCACCGCCAGCCTGTTGGCGGTGCTTCCGCCGCACTCCGCCATGGCGGTCATGGACGCCAAGGTCAGAATGACCCCCTATGTATTGACCTCAAAGAGGACATGATTGGTCCAGACCACAGACACAGCCACCTCTAGGGTGCTACGGCTGTAAAACATATGCTAGACATCAATAGACGTAAAGGTGTATCCATTGTGCAAAGGTGTATCCATTGTGCACTACCATTTTGCCTGTGTTTACTAGCTCCCCTTCCAAGCATCTCACACTGTTCATGGCATAAATAACTGGGCTTCTTATATTTGGGAGCTGTCATCAAATTATCACTCCTGCTGCTATGAATTTCAATTTGGACTAGCCCAGCTACGACTACTACTAGCAAGATAGGTAAAGACTGCTATAAGACCCTAGGTATTGAGGTGGGAAGGCCTGATTTGTACCTCAAACTGGAAACCAATGTGAGTAAAGACAAGGTGTGGGCCAAAACCATTTCCATTTAATAAGACGTTTGTGCAGTGAACATGATGAGGTATTTAAGCCCTCAGTAAGTTCCTTATTTTAATTAAGACTTACATTTTATGGAACTGTATTTATTATGGGTGATAAATACGTATAAAAGATTTTTACTGTTTTGATTTTGGATGCACACTGTTCACCATCTTTCCAAAGGCCTGTATGAGTGCTGCTTCTATGCTTTTTTTGTCCTTCTGCTCTGATTTCAGGTCAGTCTCTTTTGCATTTTTATATTGTTCTACAATTATTTAAGCTCAATTAAAAACGTTTTCTGGCCAGTAATTTTATACCACCAGGTGCTGCCCAGTGAACTAGTCTGCTTTGCTGTAGGTCGTTTTTAGGTGCTGCTGTAAAATACAGGAACAAAGTCAACGAGGTTTAATAGACAATAATGAACCGTTTATGCTGCCTATCATTCTTCTGATGTTGTTGTAAACTGTACAAACTACTCTTCATGCTGTGAGTGTTTTATGATGTAATTAATTGATTTTATCGGTGTATGCTTTGTATTTGTAACTGCTGCTACATTTTATTGTTTGCATGTCATTTTTTATGGTTTTAATTAACCGAATAAAGATTTCTTGATTGATTGTGGGGCTCACCTATCCGAGCATGCATTGCTAAAAAAAAAAAAAAAAAAAAGATCGTCACAACATTATAGGCCTCCTGAACAATGTGTAACACTATACATTTAGTGAACAGTCTGCAGTCTCACAGCGGATGCCAAAGAAATAACAAGCAATAGCTAGAGAATACAACACAATTTTTTCACCAAAAGCAAGACTGAAAATGTAATTGTGAAAAGGTATAGGTAAGGTGACCGCACAGCAGATTAAGACATGCATTATGCAACACAAATCCAGAAAAAAATGAGATAATGGCTGGCCCTTTAGTTAGTGGTTTAAA
This sequence comes from Pleurodeles waltl, assembly GCF_031143425.1. Taxonomy (NCBI): domain Eukaryota; kingdom Metazoa; phylum Chordata; class Amphibia; order Caudata; family Salamandridae; genus Pleurodeles; species Pleurodeles waltl. The sequence continues at coordinate 795,990,107 of NC_090437.1, read as the reverse complement.
ATCAATGAGACACACGAGGGGGGTCTTAGATGGGTGAATTCAGCCAAAGTTGATAATGACCAAAGAGGAGGTGACATGGACAGATGCCCGATCTGGAATCGAGGTTTGTGTTATTATTGCTGGATACCTCTGGAAATGGATTCACTGTGCTGGATGAGTTTGTAATACAATATCAGAAACGTTTTGAGAACATGATACTGTTTATTTTACCATTTTTTGACTCTGTATAGATCACCATTATAGTTGAATTATGCTCCTTTCACATTTTAACCATACCATAAAAAGATGCAAATAAAGTGTATGTATCCTGTGTTAGATATTTTAACAGTGGAGCACACCTCTGTATGAGAGGTGGTAGGACTAACCTCTCTTCCTCCGTCCCTATCCATTTAGGTTACCCCCACTAACTCATACATTATAGGTACCCAAAAGACACCCATAAGTGTTCTCCTGTTGTACAGGGTTGTAGCCTTCAATGGTGACAACTGTTACCAGTATGAGGAGGTACCCTATGATGAAGCATGCCACCGCAATGATCTCTTCTTCATTAGCTGATCCATCAGTTGGTTGTTCTAGGTTAAAGTACATAATTTCCTGTATACATGACCCTGGGAATCCTGTCTGAATATTTTCGGACAATACATATTCTGAGGATGCAATTTAAAAAATAATTGTTGAATAAACAAATGTTTGGCGGCAGAGAAGTTCAATTGCAGTATATAATGCCAATGATTGGAAATATGCATTTTGAATAGATAAGTTACCAACAAATGTGAATGTGAATACACAGCAATTATATATTCAAAAATGTGTGGATATATTGTATGAAGGACACAAAAGATGCACATTTAATAATATTAGATTCTCAGATGACTTATGTAACTTCCGTATGATCAGATGTTTTTCAGATTCTGATGACAATTGACTAGACTATGGCATTTGTGAAATCGATACACAACACTCCAGTTGCAGAATGACACTATACTTGATAACAGTAACCACTCCTCCAGGCATATACCCCTGTTAATTTGCATAAAGGGAGATGCTTAGCTATGCACTTTAATACAGTTTTGCATGAGTCTTATGAGCAGAAGCAGAACAATTAGATACTCTGACATTAACAGATGATATTGAGGAAGCATGACAGATGCACAATTGAGTTGGTCCCAAGGGCACAATAGAATAATAATAGATTGTCGCAGGAAATTGTGGCTTTGTTATGATTCGAATGTCATCAAGATTCTTTTGAGATTTGCTGGGACAATCAATAAAAGATAGTTAAATGCACACCCAATATGACGGCCATATTTGTGAGATCATGGTGCAAATCACTCATCACAAAATAAAAATCTTCCAATTGCTCCTTGTGCAGACCCTTGTGAATTTGCAATAGAAGTAAATAAACACAAACACATACACAATAATGCATTTTTTGCATTAGTCTTATAAACACAAGATTTCAAGAATCTGTTGAGTGTTTTCTAGGATGCGCAATAGAACACAATATGGCAGCCTTTATGAATGCATGTTACTCAACACAACTGTTGCATAAGCAGACAATAAGGCAACAGGACCACCCTTCTTGGCATTTGACCCTTGTGTAACAAGCAGGCTTTTCCACACCATTCCATTGAGGGATCTATGTCCAAGTTTGAACAGCAGTTCTGTCTGTATGTGTAGACTAGGTAGGTAAGCTGCACTGACACTTACAAACTGCAAGCACTAACACTATACGCAGTGGCACACAGAACGCAGAGCTGTACGATTGGTCACGTAGATGAACTAAGCTACTATGTGACCCCGCTTTGAGTGCTCATAATGTCTTTTGGTGGACGATTACTTAGTCCTCATATTTTTCCATAGAATACTTTTTACATACCCCTGTCAAAGATGTCAACTGACCATTTGAAATAAGGAGATTAATGATTAGATGTAACCATTTGCCAGTTTTAGTAGCTCTGTATGATTATAAATAAATTATATAATCCCTTCGGAGCATAAGATAGTACACAGAAGCTAGAAATTGATACATCAATTGATATGCACATGCAGGTGACATAAGTACTAAACCCTTTTATAGAGACAGTAGCTGGCTTCCTGAGAGGTGGTGTATTGATCTGCAATCCCCTGTATGCATTTACTAGAGTGCATCATGCAAGTGATACAACAGACAGCCTCAGATTTGAATTTTTTTAAACTAATTTGGTGTTAATGCTCTAACCATGGTTATGTGTCATATAATGAGACAGTGTGTTGATGTGAAAACACTCCAAATAAAGAATTGGGTTATACAGTGGTTCTCCCAACAAAAAGGTGACAGTAGAAAAGTAACTGTATAATGATATTTTTAACAGCACAGTACATGATATTAGCATGCTAGGTGTTAGACCTGGCATCCTTGGCGTGATCTCCCCTAACTTTTTGCCTCTACTTCTCAGTTTGTTTCTGTGTGTTGCACTCCGTTTTTGCTGTTTCTGTTACTCTGGGCACTTTACCACTGCTGACCAGTCCTAAAGTGCAAGTGCTCCCTATGTAAAATTGTATGCATTGGTTTTTCAATGATTGGCATAGATGATTTGCTAATAAGTCCCTAGTAAAGTGCACTAGAGATGCCGAGGGTATGTAAATCAAATGCTACTAGTGTGCCTGCAGCACTGGTTGTGCCGCCAACATTAGTAACCCTGTAAACATGGCTCAGACCTGCCACTGTAGTGTCTGTGTGTGCAGTTTTAAACTGCCAATTTGACTTAGCAAGTGTGCCCACTTGCTAGGTCTAAGCCTTCCCTTTTTATATATGTAAGGCACCCCTAAGGTAGGCCCTAGGTAGCCCCATGGGCAGGGTGCAGTGTATGTTAAAGGTGGGACATCCAATGATGTGCTTTACATGTCCTAACAGTGAAATACTGCCAACTTCGGTTTCCACTGTCCAAGGCCTATCTCTCTCATAGGTTAACATGGGGGCTGCCTTTAAATATTGTTAAAGTGCAGAATTCCTTTGGGAGCAGATAGAAATATGGAGTTCAGGGTCTCTGAACTCACAATTTAAGAATACATCTTTTAGTGAAGTTGGTTTTTAGATTGTTAGTTTGAAAATGACACTTTTAGAAAGTAGGCATTTTCTTGTTTTAACCATTCTGTAACTCTGCCTATTTGTGGATTCCCTGTCTTGGTCAGGTTGACAGTTGGGCTGTTTGTGCATCTCCTCTAGACAGTGACACAAAGGGAGCTGGGGTGTAGCCTGTATATCCTGGTGAGCCATCTGTGCTAGAGAGGAGGGTGTAGTGGTCACTTGCACCTGAATGGGCTGTGCCTGCCCTCACATAATGCAGTCTCCTGCCCCCTTGTGTGTGCCTGGGGCCTGGCCTGGGCAAGGCAGGATCTGGTGAACAACAGAGACTTTCCTTTGAAGTTTTCCTACTTCAAAGGCAGAAAGGGGTATAAGTAGTGGACCCAAAACCCCAGATGTTAGAACACTTCTGGATTCAAGAGGAACCTCTGTAAAGGAGAAGAGCTGGGGAGAAGTGCTGCCCCTGCCTGTGACTGTGATTTGTTGGGCTAGCCTGCAGTTGCTGCTTCTGCCTGTAAAAGGGGGCAAAGACTGGACTTTTTTGAGCATTCCTGCTTGAGAGGTATCTCCAAGGGCTTGGAGTAGAGCTTGCCTCGTGTTTAGAAACTTTAGGGACAGCAAAGGCTTCACCATCCAGTTTTGAGTCTGCATGCTGTGGGGACTGTAGCTTGCCAGAGTGTGTCATTCCAGTTCTTGGGACCCTGGAAGTGAATTTCTGGTGAAATCCTGTGAAACGACGCCGGACGATGCCGTGCGACTTCGTTAAGGACGCCGCTGCACGGAATCCATGACGCTGCCTGTACATGAAGCTGTGGACCTCGCAGAAGTGCAACGACCCCAACGATTCCACAGGTCTCGCATCGCTGCTGATCCCGCATGACTTTGCTGAGATCGGAGTGTCTTACCACCGACATTCGTGACACCCGACTCTGTCTCAATGCCTGTGATCCTGTGACGTGAGCGCCACCCCGCGAGGTCACCCCACAGCATCGTGACTTCGCCGGACTTCATCTCTGCTGGAGGTACCAAGGGTCTGACACCTCGCAACCGACGCCACCTCACCGCCATCGCTCTGCATTAAGGACCCGACGCCTCTTTGCAACACCTCTGGTCCTCTGCCCGCAGCACCGGAACAGGCGCCGCATTAGATCCAATGACGCCTTGCACCCCGACTTCGTGCACCTGTCTGTTTTCTACTTGTTTACTAAGGTACTGTACCTGGGGTTCCATACGACTCCGTATATGGCGCCAGTGGTGTCGCATTGAGGGAAACAACTCCGTCATGATGCCGCTTAATACCAAATTGCAGCATTTGCGCCTGTAGGCACTATTTTAATGTTTTTAAGTGCTAAGATCATATTTTTTATGGTATTGTGTTTGGTCTTGTTTATTTAAATAAAATATTTACTATTTTTCTAAACCTGTGTTGTGTCATTTTGTAGTGGTTCACTGTATTGTGTTGGTACAAATACTTTAGACATTGCTCCTGAGTTAAGCCTGCCTGCTCGTGCCAAGCTACCAAGGGGGCGAGTGGGGGCTAACTGAGTGTGATTCTCCTTTGCCCTGACTAGAGTGAGGGTCCTTGCTTGGACAGGGTGCAACCTGACTAGCAACGAAAGACCCCATTTCTAACTCTAGGGTAACGGTGAACATTTCCTACAGTCCAGAGCAGGTAGTCACAAGACAGAAGAAGATACTACGGTGATTATAAGTAAGTAATGAATAAGATAATTGTACCTGTATGAGTACAGAAACATGAAAAACAGGGAAGAATTGGGAGCTATGGAGGAACATTTCTTGGTGGCTGGTTCAAATGTAGAAATAGAGGGTCAAGAACAGAAAGTGTCAAGTCAGGGCCAGTAGAGGGAGTACATCACCTCCTGGTTACTATAAAAGGACTGTGTACAAGCAACATGGCACCTGGAAACTTTCAACTTGTTGTATGGCTACATATTTTACTTAGTTTGTCAGAGCATTGAGTACCATTCACATTTGTTGATCTGCTCCGTTCCCCAATTTGCCTTTGCCCGGGCTCTTGTTTGGCTACCCACTTTCCTCTATTAGAGCCCTGCACTCCATAATCCTTTGTTGCATTGGTTTCATCACTACAGCTGCTTTGACTGACTATCCGCTGTGTGCTTCAGGGCCTCCTGATGTTTCCTGGTGCCTTTGTGAATTGTTGTTGCCATTTTCATTTAAGTACCTGGTGAGTTCAAAATGCCTCCCCTTCCTGTGTATGATTTTATGTGTGATACCAGTATATATTGATTGTAATTGTGCTACTTGTTATTATAGTGGCTGTGATAATATGAAGCATTCCATTCATCACCCTGTTGTTGCAGTTGTCTCTATAAGCGACAAGGGTATGCCCAGATGTGGGTCTCGTGCTCATTGTGACACTGCAATCAAGCTGTATGTGGCTGATAAGCCCTTATCAGGGCGAAACCAGTCCTCGGTTGCTTGGATCCCATTTCAGGGAGAACCTGGCTTGGCAGTTCGGGTTGACTCTTCGAATGAGCTACAGAATCAAGGCTGATTTGCATATGGCTGGATCCGAACTGAGGTGGCATGGTGGGCACAAACGATGGATTGGGATGCAGTCCCGGGTGATTGCCAGTGGTTGAGATTAATTCAAGCATTCCATCCATCACCTTATTGTTGTTGCACTTGTTATTACAGAGCCTTCAGCAGCGACACTGACATCGCTCATTACAACTCCATCTAATCTGGGCTATTAGAGGCATACTTCTGTAATGCGCACTTGCTGCTGTGGTGAGTTTCTCTCTGGCTTTCCCATACGCCTAAGCTTTCCCTGTTCCGGACTGATACTGGAGGTTGCGCTTTCATGCTATCACTTTGGAAGATCTTATGGGCAGATTGGTGGACTGTTGTCTCAGTTCATATCCTGTCTCTCCCTCACGTGAACAGGGGCATTTTGGACATCAATGAAGAAATTAACTGTATTTACAGCATTTAGGTGAAGGTGCCTGCAATTATTAGGCAGACCCCATTAGAAACATTTGATAACTCCATCCCCAAGAGAGAATAGTTCATTTATATGTATTAAATAACACACATTGGCATTGTTGGTTTTACCAGTGCTCTTTGTTTTATGCTAGATGTCGAACGTGAATGTGCATACTTCCGCAGCTGCCATTTTTTTATGGGATTCTAAAAATAAAATGCATTGAAAGATCACCACAAAGATGTGAATGCACAGACTGTGGCAATTTTATAAAGCATTTTATTTTATTTTTAAAAATCCCATTCAAAGATGGTCACCATGGATGCACAAACATTCACGGGGGCCATCTTTGAATCAGATTGGTAAAAATAAAAAAGCCATTGAAAGATGCCTGCAGCACAGGTATGCACATGCACACTTGCAGGTGGTCACCTTGGCAATTAGTAAATAGTTATTGAGGAGCCCTGTGGAGCAGGAGAGTGCTGGGGAAGGGTGAGAAGAGGAAGGGATTAATTACAAAAGGTTGAGGGTAACAAGATAGTGGGTGGAATTACAGGAAGAAAAAGGGGGAGAAAAATACATCCCTCTCATGCACTACAACACAAGGTCTGATGCCCGTAGTGCAAAGATACATCAACCACTCAAGACACTGCACAACCAAAATGCTCCTCGGTGGGACCAACATAAGAATAGGGAGGAAATCTATTGAATCAAGAGCAGGAAAGTGAGATAGAAAACAAAGCCATCCAATTATGAGCCAAGCTAACCCAAAGCCTACTCTATAAACACATGCAATATATTAATAAAATAAGTCTCCAACAGTACGCTGAAGCTAACTGTAGCCAAGACTTAAAACAAGTGGCACAATAAGGGTGAAATGAGCCCTGAAACAATCAAAAGCTTTCGGTCTGGCTGGTTGACTAGTAAAATACAGTAATCATAAGCACTGAACCTTTCTGACTTTTTGATCCCTGTGCCAGTATATCTGCTGCATCACTGATAGCTATGTCCCTGAATAAAACTCGACAAATGAACCTTGTGCAAGCCACCATTTGAACTTCAAGGTCGCTGGAAAACCTGAGAGATATGTGGCAGGTTACATCTGTTTATTGGGTCCAGGTTCTGATCATAGTTTGAAAATAGGATTGTTGCACAATGTACTGGCAGGGAAACACCCGGAACAACAACTCCGAAACCACAAAGTCGTGAAAACCGAAAGCAAAACAATGCTTTCATTTTCCACGACATCCTGGTTTTGGTACCTTGACCACGCATGTCTGAACAACGTACATGCATGGTTAAGGTACAGAAGAAGGGAGTCGACGCGCTGAAGGAGGAGGTAAGTTGGGCTGAGACTGGGGCTGTTTTTGGGGGGGGGCTCGGGGTGATTAGGGTTTGGGGGGGCAGGGTTTAGGTTTGAGGGGTGGGTTGGGGTGTTTAGATTTTGGGGGCGGGGCGGGGGTGAGGACTCGGGGTATTTTTAGTTTTTGGGGTGGGGTGGGGGACTGGGGGTGATTAGGGTTTAGGTGGGAGTGGGGGTCAGGGTTTAGGTTAAAGGAGTGGGGTGGGGGGCTGGGGGGGGTTTAGGTTTTAGGGGAGGGGGGTTGGGGTTCTGGTACTTTTGGGGGTGGGGGTTGGGGTTGTTGTGGGGATGGGGGGGTCTCTGTAATTTTTGGGGGTGGGGGGCTAGGGGGAAGCATGCTGGATCGTGCATGCTGATCGCTAATTCCTTTACCAGGAATGCGTTTACAACGGTAAAATCGTTGTAAACGCATTCGGCGGTAAAGGCAACATGGATGTGCTGGTTCTGGTTTAACACCCTACCAGAATCTGAAGGTGCGGATTCCAGATTACACACAGCTCCGGGCAGCTGGACAATTAACCAACTGCTCCACCTTGCTGGAAGGCAGTGCTTAATTTGTAAATAAAAACGTGCCGGTGCCCAAAGCCCTCCTCTTAAACACGCGGTGCAGTGCCCAAAGCCCTCCTCTTAAACACACGGCTGCTGCAACTAAATGTGGGAACACAGAATACTGAGGGGGAGTAATCCTAAAGCCATCTCCATCTTCGCCACTCCCTGCCCCTTCAGCTCACTCTTGCAACTTTCTCCCTTCGTGATGCTTTTTCGTTTTCCCTTCCTCCACCTTTCCCATATGTGTCTTTTGCTCGCATCAAATGCTTGAGGCAGAAGCATAAGCCCCGACCCTCAAAAATAAGTGTCGGTGCTCAGCACCAGAAACAACAAGCACAAATTAAGCACTGATTGAAGGATAGATTTTGTGTTCATACTTTTGATATTCATGCACAATGCAGCAGTAAGGCATTCGGTTCATACATGAATCACAATCTGCTCCTCAACTAACACTTTTATGGTCTTTTTTGTATCTATCTATTCCTCTCATATATACGGAGTTTTCATCCACAGCTATCCACGTTTACCAAAATAATAATGTTTTTTTAAAACGCGCTTCATATCACACATACGTCGTTTCTAAACGCTGCACACAATAGTTGTTAATGTCACTTATTTTCAAGGTCCTCACTTTTAATGACCTTGCAAGGATGTAATGCTCAGTACACATTGTCGACTTCAAACTACAGGCCTGCAGATCGTGGCATGTCAGCAGAAAGCGTTTAAACTCACTGATTCGGTACAGAACATCAATTGTCGACATTTCTTTTTAAAGAAGGGAAAGCCGCACACCCAGTTCACATAAGTTTTAGTGGTATATGTGTGAATTTCCGTACATTTGCATGAAATTGTACAGTATTTTTGTATATTCCTACCATATGCCTGTATTCTACACCGTATGTGTGCAGGGCCTTCATGTTAAAGAAAAAAACATACGCGTGGGGCTAAACACCGAAATTCTATTAACATGCTTTTCAGGTGTTTTCTTCACATGTAATGCAGCAGACAACTCAGAATTTTCATGCATGAGTGTAACTGCTTTCATAACTTTACTACTGAAAAAAAAACTTCAATTCCAACTACTTATTCGGTCTTGCTTTAGCTGTCTTCCCAACTTCATTTGTTCCCAAAAAAAACATTATTAAAACGCACCCATCTACATACAAACGGTTGGGCTTTCCAAAAGCCCTTCTCAGCCATTGGTCTATATAAGTGCCATTCACATTTTTCTTCCACCCACCACACCATGGGACAATGAGTCAGTCTACTTCAGCCATTGGTTTTCTTGCGCACCAAGTAGTCAACTTCAGTATAAGGGGTGGTAGACTTGGCTCCCCTTTTATTTCTTCTTTTATATCATTTTTTCATTATTGTGATGAGTCACTGTTTTATTTATTTTTCAAACATATGCCTTTAGATGACATAATTTTTACTTTTTATTATTGTTACTTATTTAATGTCCATTGCATACGTTTGCAAAAAAATAAATTGCAGGTCTGATAAGGCCAGACCTATTGGTTTTGACCAATATTTGCTTAGAGATGTAATATCAAAAGCATAGAATTCCAACTTCACAGTTACATATTTATCACCAATAAACATGCAGTTCCATCCAACTATGAGCTTTTATTTTTAAAATATAAAATGGGCTGCACTTTGACGTGAAAATTATTATTTGATTACCGAAGTACGTTTATGAATTGCAAAGTGAAATTAAAAAAATATATTTTGTTGTACGAAATATGATGGTGATTATTAGGGCCAGCACAGTTTGTGCACTATTACTTTCTGTTGCCAAAAGTGGTCAAGAAAGGATTGCATGCTATGTGCATACATGCATGCAGCATGCAATCTGGTGCTGGACGAGGATCACAGTACATTTACACTCTGTGGTTGCAAAATTAAGGGACCTGATCCATGAGCGGGTTTCACCCATTTTTTGTCTATGGAGAAACTTACATAAGGGCCAAAATATCTTAGTTGAGTCTTCGCAGTCGCTTAATTTTCCAGGATATTCTTGGAAAAAACATGAAAACTGCTTTGTATCAAACATGTTTTCTTAAAATCCTGCTAATTTCTGGTATGCTGACATTGTTCAAATGTTTTTGAAATTGTGGAAGTTTATTTTAATTGGGGATATTTTTGGCTGGTTAATGAAATATTTTGAGTGTATGGCTTTCGCGAGTTCTGTTATTTTGTACAGCCCTCTGATCCCATACAACCAATGAAAGAAATCTATGTAAACATAAATAAGTATGTTGAGAGACAGTCGTTTGCTACCCTCATCATGTCTTTATTAAGATATGGTAAGGCACAAAGTTACCTTCCACGAAGATGATATTAAAGTCAGAAATGAAAGAAAACTTTGAAATAAAATATCAGATATATGGGGGGAAAAACGCCTAGCTGTATCACGCAATCACTTATCTTGGTACAGAACTATGCAGCTGAAAGTGAGCATCAAAATTTCCTTGGGCGCAACTAGGGGCCTTCACTCACAGCAGTTAGTGTCCCTAGCTTTCTCTTTAGTACTGGCTACACCTGATCGAGTGGGTCATGCACTCATTGACAGGAACAGGATGTAAACAGGGCCCTAGAGGCTGAGTTTTCTTCTTGCAGTTCCCACCTCTTACCCTCCCGCTACCTCCTTGGCAGGAAACAAGAGGCTACTGAGGGTCTAAGAATGGAATTCATGGTTAACCCTTTGAGGCCATTGTGGGCAAAGGTACATGATGTCACTTCCACTCCACAGGCTATTTTGGAGAATCAACATCCATGGAATGCTCTGTGTGAAATGAGGATAGCATGTGATGAAAAGCAAGGCAGGCTAACTGAAATCTGGCAACAGCTGTAAGAAGATTGCAAGCTGGATGTGACAAACCCATGGTCACAGCAGTATCACTTGAGAATGTGTGGCCACCCGCGGTCGGGTGGTAGATTCATAGATGTAACAGCCAACCTGCTGCAGGTTGCAGCAGGGAGTACTAAACCACTAAAACAATGGGGATCTATCAAGCTCTCATAAAGGTAAAACAAAGGCCGAACAGAAGAAGCTACTCTGCTGAATTAGAAATGGAAGGTACTGGAAAATGAATGTTAACGCTCAAAATGGAAACCAAGAATTCCATTCTGTTCCGATCACTATACATACATACACCTAGCAGGAACTTCATCACTGTGGATGTCCTTCTGCTGCACCAGTCATAGCCACAACATCACAACTTACATTCTTACTTCAAAAAAGAGATTACTCCAAGCTCTTTCAAGGAGCGATACTCGAGAAAACACGAATGCAGTGAATGAGAATGTTGCCGCTGCCTGCCACTGAAGAACAGTCCACCATCTTTGGTGTCTCACCTCAATGAGGAGGCCAGTTAATCATCTTCTCTTTGCACTTCATAAAAGAGTTGTGTTCTAAATTTTTGATTGCTGATTGTTAAGACTTGTAGCACGTTTTCGAACAGGGGTTCAGCTTTATCTTTGGCCTGTAAAGCGTGCTGCTCAGAAACCGGTAAGACAGAAGTCGTTCTAGTCCCTATAATGCTGCTGCTTCGGAAGGCTCATGTTCCAGGTATTAGGAGGTCCCCTGTGCTGATATAGCACAGAGTCGGAACTGTGTAAGCTAATGATGAAGACGAGGTAAAGGGATAAGCCTCACCCTCTGAATGTGCAACCTGCCTTTACTAATGGGTTAGAAGCCTTTTCATAATTGGACTTTTAGTAATATATGACAAGCTGCTCAGAACATTAAAAAAATGCATTTCAGAGGTGTCACACTGCTATTATCTAGACCAAGAACCACCATTCATTTCTTTACAACAAACATGAAACGTATGAAAAATAATTAGCAAAGCTACTAAATAACCTCGGGCTTCTTGGCGCTAAAAAACACTACCACATAAATTGAGGCAGAGCAGAGACAACGGGACGTAGAGAAAAATCACAACACCCATGTAGTGAGGGCCTTCCTAAACTGAATGTGGCTATCAATTTCATATAGAGTGGCAAAGAGTTCCAAGCTTTGAATGTCACCAAAGAGAAAGACCTGCTGCCTCAGTGGTGATGCACCACTCCAGGCAACACAACATTCTTACTGTCAATGGAGTGAAGGTTCCACTAAGGACATACCGTTGAATTTTAGATGTAATATACCATGGACCTGAGCTGTATAAGGTTTTATGCGCTAAACATAAAGTCTTAAATAAAATTCATTTTCTAATTGAAAGCTAATGCAGCTTAGACAGTTCGTGGGAGACAGCCTAGATTTTATGAATATTAAAAATAAGACGAGCAGCCATATTTTGTACAGTTTGAAGCTCATTGAGAGACTGTTGATGCATTGCAAAGGGCAGTGTACAATGAAATCAGAGCTAAAAGAACCAATTTACGCAGAGGAACAGTCATAATAGGAAGGGCTTTCTTAAGCATTCTGATGATATTAAAACATGAAGACATAACCTGATTAATCAGGTTGACAACCTAAACATGTCATCAGAAATCTGTCCTAGATTTTTTTGCTGTTTGACCGAATCCAGAAGGCCACCACACTCACTAGGTCGCCACGTAGAAGTCCAGAAAGATGACTTTTTGCCAAAAAGAATAACTTTAGTCACATTTATACCGAGTTTAAGACAATTGTTTTTCATCCAAATGCCTAGTTCTTGCATGCAATTAGGAAAACTGGTTGCTACTTCTTGTTCAGTGCTGGAAATAGATACTATTATCTGGGTGTCATCTACATATGACACCACAGAAAAACTAAACCAAACACTTTACAGTAAACATCTGTTCATTATGCTGCATGGCTCAGTATGTGTCAGAGACCTTCCAGGTCCTGCTCATCCATTAGAGCAGAAGAGCAACACCCTACTAATTAACATGCCCCAAATGAAAAATAATATGGTAATAAACATTACCATTTTATATTTCATGAACTCAGCAAACCTGCATACCGAGTCGAATGTAAGGACTGGCACTTTATATTTAAAGTTCATGTGTCTTTGGCTGGCTCTCTTGTGACCACCAACCACACGTGCGCACTTTAAACATCTCAACCCGGTTGTCTTGGATAGCTGGGTTGATAGCAAGCACAGACCTCCAAGGCACTTTGGAGCACTGAGACAGCCCGTTTCATCTAATCCTAGCACTCAACAGCATGAGAGATGTGCCAGGATTGGTTAGGGTAGTTGGATGGGCCCACGCTGGAGGAGAGCAGACCACCGGAGTGACGATGTGCAGCAAAGGAGGTGATATTTATTTCCTTTTTTATGTATTGTATGTGTGTATTTATGCTCTAAATCGCCGACATGCATTACATTACCATTTTAAAGTTTAACATTTTAACTTTAAAACGATAATGTAATGCATGTTAGCATGCCTTTAGTCAATATAAGTTTGCCTGTGCATGCACACAACACTCTTATGCCCACCCCACCACTCTCCATAATTAGCAGCCACCATGGAGACCTTCATGTGGTATCATCAGGTCATGTCATCTGGATTCCAGATGTTTACAAATGACGCTATGATGACAGTGCAGAAAGAAAGATAGGCGGGTCTGGGGGTTCTACCCACAACTGCATCTGAACATCGTTGCTTGGGTGAGACAAAGCAATTAAGCACTCAGTTAAACAGAGATGCTACAGTTACGTTCACCAGTCTCATTACCACGTCCCTTTAAGTGGCCTAGGTCTTTTATAAGGGATCCCTAACCACACTGTTGTTAAAAAAAACCTAAGAAACTCTGAAATACTGATTTGACAATGATCTATGAAAATCGGAATTCAGGTGTGAATTAAACATCTACTGGCAGTGAAAAACTATTCCTCTGCTGCTGACCAAAAAGAATCTGGGTTTGGTGATGAAACTGCCTGTATTTTCACTCTCGGCCCTTACCATTGGAAGGCCCCAGAATGTTCAGAACTTTTGGGGAATTTGAGACTTATAACATGTCAACATGTTTCTCAGCACTTGCCAAGCCTTCTGATAAGGAGCAGAAACTGACAGGAGTGTAACAAAGGCCCCTGCAGTGACTGTGGTGCACAGAGGCCTGACTCGTTATGGGCCCTCAAACCCATCAGACGGTCTCCATTGCACCCAAGTCTAATGAATTTTTGTGAGCTATCGGAGAGTTTGGGGCCCCTCAACATTCTGCAGGGGGGCTCCACCATTTTACGTTACGTCACTGGGAACCAAGTTAGTGCCTACTCTAGAGAAGCCCCAACCTGTCTGCACAGCACATATTGTATCGAATTGTATTGTAATAGTATTTATATAGCGCTTACTACCCCTGACGAGGTGTTGAAACGCTTTTCGGCGAGTAGCACGCTACTCTGGAACCCAACAGGAATTAGTGATGGATTAGTATCGGGAAAATATGAGTACAGTTTTAGTATTATTATGAGTTAATTTGAGCCACGGATATGAGAGTTTGTTAGATTGACTGACGTTTAGAGTCTGCTCCTGTCACTGTGGTCAAGCAGTTTCAACAGAATCAAGATCTCAAGACTAAACAAAGTTAATCGAAAAGGCTACACTGGCACGGCCAGGGGTGGATGTCTTAAACAACGTGCCAGTTGCATTTCAAAGGTAAGAAATACTTCAGGATTGAAGGGAAATTACTGAGAAATGGAAATGCTATGAAAGACTTCTGGTTAGCCCAACTTTCTGACTGCTCAAATGTGACTGCGGGGTTGTAGTGTCATTGTATAGCCTTGATTTTGGACATGGCATTGAGGCACCCTTAAGTATGCAATACTCGTGTATCTGTGAGCAGGAAACAAGACATATCTAAAATCACAACACACAGTTTGCCTTCCATTTTAGAATTGCTGTCATTTTACAGCCAGGCTAAACAGAAGCACAGGATGGAAATTACTTCTCTAGGCACCATTTGCTCCTTTCAGAATACTATTATATTATTAAACCAAACCTGTGAGTTCTGGCAGCAGTTTTCATGGCCAGCAACAAGAGAGCTCCAAAGCATGGCACTGCAATATCAGCACAAACTGAAACCAAGACAGTGACGTCACTAGGACTACTGAGTAACTTGTGGCAGTGGTGGGCGGCAGCATTATTTTTAGGGGACCGGGACCTGTTTTTCATAATCAGACTTTGAACCCAGGGCAAGAAAGAGAAAGGCAGAACAGGAATAAAGGAAGAGAAATATAGTTAAAGAGTTATAAGCGGACAAAGCAGCGTTGAAGATGAACCTAGAAAGGTGAGACGGGCACAGGAAGTGTGTGGGGGTGAAAGAAGGAGGCGTGAGGTGGAATTAAGATTAAGGAGCCTTGGTAATTGGCCCTACAGCAGCACTCGTGCTAGACTCCTAAGAAGAACTTTGGGACCAGGGGCTTATTTATTTACCAACAAAGCAATGACTAAGACAACATGGAGACCAGAGTGCATTACACAGAAATGTTCTGCTAGCAGACCTCCAAAAGGAGTAGTTTAGCATACCTTCTACACAATTAACTGACATTGATTTGTGTTTCATAACTGCAGCTGTTCAGCTGAGCACCGAGTACCCAAACCATACTTTGTGCAGAGTAAATATGAAGTACGTTCTTCATTAGGTGGAATATTCACAGGGCACGTATTTACGTTCGACGTCACACTCGGTTTGCCCCCAGTCACGGAAATTAAGAGTTACATTTTGTTCAAACACCAGATACAGTTCTGAGGAGATGGAATGCAGCCTTGAGAACAAAAGCATAGCTCTAGGACGTTCGAAGTCTGATGGGACACTAGAGGTCACACATCGTGACCTTGGGACGCAACTAAGGCCACACAAATGTTTTACAACATATTGATGCCAGTCTTCAAATCTGCGCACACGAGAGCTATCCAAACTATGATATACTCCACATGTTATTTTATTTTCTTCATCCTCTCACTGGGCAGATACGATCATGTTTTGTAATTATCTAGAGAGAAAAAACCAGTAACTAATCTCTTTGTGTTTTCTCTGCTTATCCTAGGCTTATCGTAAATACTATGTTAAAATGTTATTTTATCATACTGTCATATGTTGAAACCATAGAATATGTAACCATTAGACAGTTTACAACTCGCAAAAGTAGGCATCTCAGCTTCTTTGGCTTTCCTAGATCATGACTTTGCAAAAAGGATAGAGATACGTTTCCATTTAAATTAGTAACATACATCTTGGGAGAGTTTCAGATTATTTGTTATTTACGGGAACATTTAATTGAAACAATCTTCTTATAGATTTTTTTTTTATTTCATATCAGCATTTTAATTTTATAACTTACACAATTTACATCAACAGCGTGCTCTAGTGACGACGTCTGATCTGTGAGTTTTCAAGCCATTTTGCCATCAACATCCATGAACGTTGTAAATTAACAGCGTGACGTTTTGGAATAATTGGCAAATATTTCGGAATACTTGTTGGTAAGTCATGATTAATTTAAATGGTCCTTGTCTGAAAGGGTGAGAGACATTCAGCAAGTCACAAATAAAGATAAATGCAAGTAGTAACGAGGACTTTCCATCAGCTAAGATTCACGCAATAGCGTTGATTTAAAATAACATAATACCAATGAAATTAATCCAGTGATGGAAAAACAAATGATGCGTTTCTTGGAAGACATAACATGACACATTGGGATGAAAATGGTGAAGCGTTTACTGTTGGTTCAGCAGGAATAAACGCAGGGAAACAGGGACTCAAGTTGCACCCCAATAATGCCAGCAAGGCTGTAATGCATCTGTAGTTGCATCTTTTCATGATTATAGAGGACGTGGCTCAGCAGTCCCTTCAAGAGCAGGGCCAAGGGTGATCTGTAGCTAAATGGCAAATGTTTGTAATGGCACAAAGAAGTTAAAACATTAGAATGGAAAGGGCCCACAGAAAGTTGAACATTTCCATTCATGCGTTTTGTTGCTTATGATTTTTGGGGTATGAGATCCGTCCCTGTAGTCTTCTGGCAGCATTTTCTATACTGACTGGATCTATCAGTTTGTTTAGTCGGAATGCAGGTCACGTCAGAATGTATAAAGTCATCCAAACATGGTCCCATGTGCCCCTGGGTTTATTTTTGTTGTTTCCACTAGAATTTCTAATAGTAAGAATATAAGACTTGTTGTTTGTCAGAACCCCATTTTAGAAAGCCACAGGGCAAGCAGGAGTTACTGGGCCCCGCCGTGGGGATTGAGGCCTTTTACTCCTAATATCCTGGAGCCCGACTTCCTACTGATGCTGAGCAACTGGGCCAAATAACCATTCTGCACTTGTCTCTCAGTAGTAATGTGGTTGAGCAGGCAATGGCCTCCTCGGGGAACGAAGAGGCAGGAGGGTGGATAGAGGGAAGTGAACACAGCCTCACTGCTCAAAATGTAATTTATTTCTATTGCTACAAACACAAAGGAGAAATGTAACATTCACAAACAACTACACAGTTCCCCCCTTGAAGTTGGGGTTCTAGTGTCTCTTTATGCAGTTCCTCAGCACTCACTCCCTCCTTGCTCCCAGCGATAGTGGTTATTCCTCATTCACTATAGGCAACATCCACAGTAAGCCCCACTAGTAGTCCAAGTCTCAAGAGTTCACTTTGACTTTCACTGCTGCACTAACTAGCAAGTAAGTTCCCCCAGTACTGAGAGCCAAAATCAGTCTTACCCGCATCTGCAGGTTTGGAGTGTCTGGAGTTCCTGAGCGTGCCCAGTCTGCGAGTCTTGGCTCTCAGCAGCAGCTGAATTAGATGACTTTGATGCACACAGCCCCAGTGGGCTGCAATCAGAAGGGGCAGAGTTCCTCACAAGTGGTCAAGTCACTGAAACGACTGGAGGATCTCTGCAGCTCCTCCCTGCCGGGTAAGTAAGGGTGAGACGATCCAGAAGCAGGTCCCTCACGTTGGTAACAGTGCTCTCACGGCAGCCTTATTTCTCCGACTAGGGGTTTGCCATCAGGTTGCAGGTCTTGTTGCTCCCAGTAACCCCCTATGGCATAAGGGATCACCATATCTTCCCTGTATGTGGGCTCCGGCCCGCTCAGCATAGTGAAGTCGTCAGCAGCAGTCAAACCTGGCATATGAGGTCAGGGCTCACCACGGCTAAAGGAGTACGTCCCTCGCAGCCCGGTAATATTCATGCACCAGCCCCTTCTTACATACAAGGGTCGCAGTGATGCACAGAGCTAAGCTCACAGGAACCTTCCTCTGTCATATACAAACGATGTAGCAGTCGTTTCCTCACACCTCATAAAGAGAGCCCACTCGACAGGGCTCCGTACTGTACCTCACTCCCTTCAGTTCTGTTCTCTTCCACACAGGGCACACTGGTCTTGGCAAGCAGGCAGACGCTGGTGCTCCTGGCTCCAAGGCAGGTGGTCTTAGATTTGCTAGGTTGTCTCCTCATCCAGCAGGAAGACTAGCAGGCCTTGGCCTCCAGTCCTGATCACAGGCAAAAGTATTGCACAGCTTTCCCTCCTCACACAGCTTGTCTGACTACTTGGCAGATGACAATTTTTGGTGTCCAAAAAAACGGTTCTTAGAGTCCGTTTCCAGACAGCAAATGTGATTTAAAGTCTGAGTCTTTGAGGTTTATGTTGGGGGGGTCTGCTTCTTTTGAAGGGCCCACTCCTCTGACATCTCTTCCTCTTGAAAACAGTCTATCACAGCAAGAGCAACTCCAAAGCTGATAGCCCCACAACACAGGCCATGGGAGTGACTAGACACACCTGGATGTCAGACACAGTATTAAGTGTTACAAAAGGTTAGCCCTGTGCCCCAGCCCTACTCTTTATGATTCTTTTATAAGCTCCTTCACCTTCCTAAGATGGGCCCAGGCCCCTTTCTTGTGACCTCTCAATGAATCAAACGGCACCCTTTGAAGTGTACGGGGAAGCCTGGCTTTCCCGACTCCACTGTGTGTCCCATCCAGTTTATAGAAATGCAACAATGCCCACATCTGTCTAATTCCTTTACCTACTCTCATGCTTCACCATGCAGGCCAGGGTCTCCCAAAATGGAATGCAGAGTCTGCCATACATTGTACCATTTAGAGGCACATATATACCCAGTACATGTATACAGCATACACACACTGCACAGTAGTGTATCCTTCTTATACTGTACCACTCATAGGCACACATACACCTATTGCATGCATTTAATATGCACACATTGCACAGCACTGTACACTTCATGTACTGTACCACTCACAGGTATACATACACCCAGCACAGGCATTTAACCAGCACATGCTGCACAGCATTACATCCTTCATCAACAGTACTACTCATAGGTACACATACACCCAGGACAGGCATTCACCATGCACGCACTGCACAGTACTGCATTATCCCTGTATTATATCCTTCCCAGGCATACATACATCCAGTGCAGAAACACCACTGGTGCTGCCTAGCACCACATACAAAACTGAAGTAGGCCAAGGGTAAGTTACGCACACATCAGCGGAATTGTAACTGAGTGAGCCTGTAGGCCTCACTCCAGTGACGTGGGTTACAAAGGACCTGTTCACTACTACTGATCACTATATGGTATGCTGCCACCACCATGCTACTTAACTCCTGGTGAAGGCAGTAGCCTTCCACAACTATGAGGGTAACACTTTGGGTGCCCCTCGAGGTCAAATAAGACTGCAATCTATGAGACATGCCTATGTTTTGGCACACACGCATGATCTGTGTTTGCCTACGACAACAAAAATCAACACTGGGGATACAGACATCAGTACAGTTGGCCACTCAGTGAAGGGGTGCATGTCCCTTACCATGTGGAGGACATTTCCATCCCAACATTGTTGATGCCATAAATGACAGATCCCGATACAGATTTGAAAGACATCTGATTGAGCTGTTACTTCCCATGACATAACGGCCAGCCTACTCATATTGGCTTCTTCCTATACTGTGGCATGGTGGAACTGTCACATTTTCCCTTTAGCTTCTCAAATGGTTCTCCAAAATATGAGCTTATAATGCAGAAAGTGAGCATAATAAGTTTGTGTATATTGTGGCTTTGCAAAACCTTAGCTTCAGTAGGCCGACCTTAATTCTCCTGCCATGTATGTGCCAATTGATGAATGGCAAAATCAAAACGACAGCCGTGAATGATTACTTATTAAGTATACTGCAGTCTGTGAACTAGTCACAATTAAGGTATGAGGGTTTTGGGTTGAATTCTCTCATCCTGTGTAAGCATAGAATGTTTTAATGTTTCACCAAATGGCCATCAACTTGGTTTCTCTGAAGATGAAAGGTGATATTTATTTCAATAAGGGCATGTCCTGTAATAAACTCAAGCCAAATCTTGAAGTGCATAAAATAGCAATTCGTTTCAAATTACAAAGAAACGAATTCTTGAACAGAAAGAATGTGGATTAGAAAGAAACGGCTGGTCTATGTGACATGCGTTGTATCTCCTATCACGTGCTGGACCTATCCTCCCTAAGCACCCCACCCGCACCCCACAGGGATACAATCTACAAATAAATAGTACTCTCATTGCCCAGCAGTGTGCATGGAAAAAGCTTATCCAGAGGAACATCAGACGGTACAGATCTCAGGAAGATGAACATAATGGAAGACCTAACACGACAGTTTCGTATTGGTAGTGACCAGGTTACTACAAAGGGAAGCTTCAGTATCGATAGCAGAAGCAGATGCCACATGTTGTTGTACATTCAGAAGTAAGAATCTGACCTCTTGTGAAGTAACGTAAAATAGACTCTATATCATATGGAGTTTTGTTTTATTTGCTAGGATTTCGAGAGACACTTTGGCTCGCAAATGCAGAAAATAGTTTTTAGGCTCCATCTTACCTTTTTTGGTTTCTAGTCAGGGGAAAATTCTCATGCTTTTATGGAGACAAACTTTACCATGAAGAGAGAGAAGAAACTCCTTTACGTAGCCAAAAAGCGCCCTGGACCCTCAGGAGCATGCACACACTTTTGTTTAACACATGTGTTTCTTCATGATATAACACATAAGCATGCATACATTTAATCGTATAACCATTGAAAAATCATGATACATAAACCATGCAAAGCAATGCGATACATATCTGTGTCAATGCAATCAGTCACCAAACAGCACCAAAGAATAAACCAATGTATCATTGAACTAGGCAAAGACCTCCTATATGGACAAGAATATTCTCTACTGTTAACTCCACCAGTAAATGTATTAGAGGTAACACATTGGTAAACGTCGGGTTTATAGGCTGGACGTAAATGTTGACATCACATTTCGGCATCACACACTATTTCTGCCCACCATTCTCAGAGCACATACTAGTAAACATTAGACTCCACAGCAACAGTTTATAGATTTAGGTCAACACTCCCACCACTAAAATGACAGATCCTGATACAGATCTCAAAGGACTATATACAAATTGTAGTTGTTAAGATTACCAGTCAATATATTAGAGAAAAGAAAAGATGTAAATTCTTTGGTTCGTTGTCTGGATTTTTATGTTGATGACACATTTTAACACCCACAGTATTTCTGGCAGCCTTTTTCAAGGAAACACACGGCAAAAATAATTGAAAGATGAGACTCATTAATCCAGCTTTGGAAAACACTACAGAATAATTGACACATGTCAACATGATCGGAGAAACCTTAGTGTAAGTCATTAAAATTAACTTCTTTATGTACCAGCACATCTTTATATAATAACACCACAAACACAAGTGTGTAATTAACATTAGATGCATATCCTAGAGCATGATCTTGAGAAAGAACATAGCTGTACGGAAACTAAACAAAGATATAAGCGAGAATTGCAATGACAGAATGGAAATCAATCAAAAGGAAGTCCCAACGCACTGTCAAAGAAGGCTACGACAAGTGCTGATAAGATGTAAAATGGATGGATAATGCAAAAGCCTGCCGGTCATTAATAAATAACCACAACAAATAATATTAGATTAAGTGCTTTACATAGACCTTATGAAAAGTAATCTGAAAAGTAACATACAATGTTATTTTGTAGGGAGGCTATAAGGTATATCTTGAATGACCAGGTTACACCTGAGACAGACCATCAAAAAACCTCTCATTATCAACCAGTTGTTTAATACTCAGCCAAGTAACCTTTGTTTCAGGGCAAAACAAAATGCTTATTAAATTTTGTCCTGTAACAAAGTTATGGAGCCAACATACCGCTAATCAAGCACAGGAACAGTCCAGACAGTGGTAGCAGCAAAGCACTACACAAATGCTCTTAATGTAATGTAAGATAAATCAATGAACACTTGGCCTGATACGTTCCTTTGATTTCCATCCCATAAATAACCTCTGTATAAAACTGTAAAATAGTAGGCAGTGGTTAATTTGTGCCAGTGGTTCAAGGTAGGCCCCATTGATATTTATTTTTGGGAATCAGGACATTTTCTATCCCTCCTGTAGATGTCCGGCTTATCTAAATATGCCCTGGGCTGACTGGTTGCCAGTCCTTCCAGGTTTGACCTGACCAACCCCAGGCATTCCTGGCATGTTAGTGTGCTCATCCTTCCGTTGGTGATAGCATTATAGGAATGGCACCAATGTGATATGCCTGTCACTCGCCTGGCCTCCCACTGGTTAGCGCTTTGGATGGCTCAGCTGCGGCGTGAAGGACCACAGTTAATAATGTGCACAGTATGGGGTGATCTTGGTATGGTGGGCTCAGGCAATGCTCTCAGGAGTCCTGTGCCCCAGCATACCCCCTGTCACATAGTCTTGATGAAGGGTTTTGGTGTAAGAACCCTTCCTCAGAGTTGCCCTTAGTAGACTTATATTTATATTTGAAGATACCTAGTCCAACTGAGTAACCCTTTTCCCAGTTGTATTTTACGATATAGGTAAATGCGGTGAACCTTTAGCACCACATACAACAGAGTTAGGGCCATTGTCTATATATATATTTAATTAAGCATACAGATAAGGTTTTGTATAGTCATTTTAAATCATGATTAGCTTTGCATTCATTAGTTATTTAGGGTCATATGTACGAACACATTTTCCCATAGACAGAGAATGGCCAAAACTGCTTGCTACATCTGGCCCTTAGTTATTAGCAGTAGTAAATCTTTAAAACAAACACGGTTCGGCTACTGTGCTGGTTAAGTTCTTCACACCAGCAGTTTTTTCAAAACTGAAATTTACAACAACATGTATTTTTTCCCCAAGAAATCTATCTTTCACAAACCCCAGTCCACAACTTTGACTTTACAGTAAGACTCTGCATGTTGACACATTGCGGGTGTATTTCCTTTATATTACAATATGATATCCCAATTTTTGAATTAAGGTATTGGTAATACATCAACCACTTTTCTTCCCCTTTTCCTTATGTTAGAAAATACAGCCTTGATTTACCTTGTGTACACCAACCTACCCTTTGACACATTGATGCACCTCTAAAAGCACCTTGTCTAAATATTCCTGTTAGGTATTTTTCTGCTTGCTGCGCCACAACTCACGTGTTTAAAGTAATGTATACCTGTTGTATAATTTCTCCCTATTATACCTGCCTGCCAGTGCCTGCCATTTGGCTTTTCCTCACTTGCAAAGTAAGCAGGTTGTCCCCCCGACAACACCCACGCAAATATCATGTCCTACCATGCATCAGAGAGGTGCCAGTAAATTAGGTCATGATGAAGAATGTCTCATGCAATTGGACAATGCTTTCTGCAGCCATCGTTGCAAATATTGATAAGAATCGCAAGAAGAGGAAATGGTCCGAATGTATCATTCCACTTCAGGAGACTAGAGACATTTGGTTGCAGATCCAATTAACGCTATGTTGCCATACTCACCCAACAACATCAGCGGGTTAATTTTCAAGCTTAGCTCACTGAAAATGGATTACTCCACACTTCTGTAATTGCTGTGTAAACAATGTGCTACAGATCATTTCCCTGTTAAAATGTGTAATTACCCTTAATAGCGGGTACCCTATATTCTTATAAAGCGGGGAATCGTCTTTAATGTATAACCTATGGCACGGGGTGCAGCTCTGGTGAAGGGAGGACAGGGGGTTGAGAGAGTCTGGTGCTAGTTAGCATAGAATAGACCAGTGTACCACTGATTTCCGGCCAAGAGCGGTGCCTTTCAGACCAGCACAATAAACAAGCAATAGGTCTTGCATATTTCGAACAAGTTAATTGTCATCTTTTGACACAAACGCCCACAAGCAAAAACAAAAGAAGACATGAGTGGAAACTGAGAAAAGATGACTTAATAAAATAAAAGAAAGTTAGCTTTAAAAAATAAAACTTTGCAATTTTATTTGCCCTGATTAGCACATTTTTGCCAGTCACAAGCTTCTGTTTGCAGGGCACTGGAAGTTAGAACAAAACAGTACCTCGATCACATCGGGAGCCGCGGACGGGCACTAATTAAGTTTAAATTAATTAGTGCTTGATCCCTGCACCACAAAGAGGAACAGAAGTGATGCCAGGCGTGCCTTGACAAATTAAGAGGCTGTAAAGAAGAGTGCCACACAAACCAACAAATGGTGAGCGACAGGCGGGCTCAAAACCTTAAACTGAACACAACAGAGTCTTGCAAGCAAGAAGCATGCACTCATAGATTCAGTCCTAAATAAGGGGACTTAATCCTGGGTTGACCAGCTGTCCTGTCAAGCATGCCTGTAACGTTCATTGGGTAAATGTATTTAAGGGTAAAATGATACTGGAAAGAACCCTAGAGATCAGGTTCAACCAAAATTTGTGTTTTATATAATAGTGTACAAAAATGGTATTAATAAATGTCCACTGACACCAGCAACCACCATCATTGTCCACGATATAAATGAAGCTCTACTTGCACAGGAG
Source organism: Pleurodeles waltl (assembly GCF_031143425.1). Lineage (NCBI taxonomy): Eukaryota > Metazoa > Chordata > Amphibia > Caudata > Salamandridae > Pleurodeles > Pleurodeles waltl. The sequence continues at coordinate 795,965,348 of NC_090437.1, read as the reverse complement.
ACATGGCAAATTTGCTAGTTATGTAAAATTAACCCCTTAACCTAAAGAACTGTATGTGCCACGCTTATTTAAGAGCAATTCACATGGTGCTCACGGGGTGGGGACTGAAGTATAAGCTGCAACATAAATCTGAGGCATTCCATTGGCACCCTCAACTGGGGATAGCAGAAATATGGTCCACCTGCATCTCCTAGGCTACGGACAATTAACTAGAGACATCATTTTGCCAAAGCATGGGCTCAGAGCGGGACTGCAGGTCAGTCTTCGAATACTGAATCCTGAAATTACTAAGCCAAAGCTAGTCTCTGCCAGGAAACAATCAATCATTATACGAAGAGTCATTATCATCTCTGGAGTGGAGAACTCCCAATCCTGCAATATATCCTAGAAGCACCACACATGCAGAGATGCAGACACATTCCTGACACAAATTTATCACAGGCTAGTCCCAAGTCAAAGAGTACACCCAGAATCCTTCGAAAGATTTATAAAATAGTGAGTTTGTCAGGAAATGTTAACTGTAGAAATTCAGATATGCTACTATAGAGGCCCGTAAATTAATTTTGAGCATGTAAAGGCTCATAACTGGCACTATGATGCCCGACCAGAAAGTCAAACGACTGTCTGTGGAGATATGGATCGTAATTACATGTGTAGGAAGCATATCGCCTTCCAATATTTCAGGACAATTTATATTGAAATATTAGGACAGTTCTGATCCCTTCTTCCACATACTGAAAAGGCCACCAATTGACTTTACTCGCAGTAAGCTCCTTAAGATGCAACTGCCTCATTCTGCATCTGTAAAATAGACCTACGCCAACAGGTAAAATCTGTAACAATATGAAATGTGTCTTCTAATAGAGCAGGACTTTAAACCCCTATATAGCGTACTCCTGTTGTGGACATTGCACCACTCTGTCTACTTCAAAATCACTATAAACAATTGATAATAAAGACACTCTTTACCAGAATGTTATGCAGATTGTAGAGTGCTCGGTAACCCATTAGAGTAGCCTGGCACTGAGCAGGCGAGTCTAAGCATCCCTAGGGCCTACTGGGACTAGTTAAAAAGCCAGGTCTTCAGATTCTGGCAGACTTCCAGAAGTAAGGAGGAGGTTCTTATGTGTAGCAGGTCTTTCCACGCTTTATTAGTGATATAAGAGAAGGCTCAAATGCCAGAGACCGCTCAAAGAAAGCACAATCAATTAAAATCACCGTAACGCGAGACACCTAATCTAACAAGCTACAACACTGAAGACTTCCATCCTACCAAATACAGAGATTGTCATCTTTGTCATGCAAGAGAAGGTTCACTATCACAGAGGCTCCTTGTTATCTGTTAAAGACTAGCATTAGCAAAGCCAATAGGTCCAGCTTTAATATGCCAACGCACGTAAACACAGGAATTCACAAATGCGATTTTACCACATTGGAATATAACTAAGTGTGATGACTGTAATTTTCAAACGCAAAATTTTCCCTTATGCATTCTAGTAGAAGCAAATGAAAGCACTTCCTCCACGACAGAATGATGCACAATGAGTCTTTAGCATAATTACGAAGAACCATAGCCCACTTTATGTATATTTTAAGAATTGGTGACAATATGTCTTGCCGACAGCTACACTGTTAGAACAAAACTAAAGATGAAAAACATAGGAAACAACCTCTTGAAATCACTGTATCACAATTAGACACCATTCACTGCAAAGCAAACCAAAGAATTATAAAAACCAAATATCACACAGAAGAAATAGATCACTGCATTAAAAAAGCAAATCACTCGCTGTACCCGCCGAGCACTTGGGCACGGCTGCACAGTTGACACCCATAGATTGTACACTACGAAATTGCTCCAGATCAGGACCAAGGCTGTGGGCCTTCGAGACATGTGGGGGACCTGGAACCCCATGCTAAGGAATACACCCACACTTCTGCTGCCCACAAGATACTCTTACATATTGGTCTGTTCTTCCTGCCGGCACATGTCAACAGTATAGATATCCTTCCTCGGGGTATCTCAGATCACTCACCTTCCGCCTCCATTTTAGGTCTCCCCTAAATCAGCCAGACGGCCGATGTGGCATCTAAATGCCTGGTACTTGACAGACCCAGAATGCACACATTTTCTAGCCTCAGAGATTGATGCTTACTACAAACACAACAAAGGCAAGGTTGCCTCTGAGGGTATGCTATGAGTGGCTAAGAAAACCACTCTCAGAGGCCTAGATAAGGCACACGTCCATGGTAAAGAACGGGTGCAAAGGAGCCAGATCTTTCAGCTTGAGACCCAAATCCTGATGCTCGAGTGACAATAATTCCTTGACCCAGCCCCTAACGTGCTCTGCTAATCGAAGTTGGACAAAAGTTCCCTCTGCTACCTGGAACTTGACGAGGCCCACCAGTGCTGGAGGGCTACTGTTCAATTTGTTAAAGGACACAGAGGCAATTCTGGCAATTGTCTGGTTGACCAGCTCAGAGCAGGCACCCAGGAAACATCCCTGAAATATTTGATGACACAAGACATCAACAGACTTTACCAGCCAATATCTCACAGACATTCGCAGATTACTACTGCTCATTGTATGCCCGCACTCCCAGACCACCTGTGGAATGGACAAATCCTATCCTTCCTGATATCCTGCTACCCACGAGTTTGGGTGCTCTATGGGCTGAATTAGAAGCCCCACTGACCCTGGAGGAGGTCAGTGATGCCCTCTCGAATGTGAACACCGGAAAAACACCAGGACTAGATGGGTTTCCATAAAATTTTACAACAAGTTTTGCAACCTATTGCTTCCCCACCTGCACATTTTATATTGGGAGACGGTACACCAGGGTCAATGTTCCTTGGAGTTAGAACTAGCCACTCTAGTGTTTATTCACAAACCTGGAAGGCTGCCTGATCGATGCCCTGCCAACAGACGTATCTCATTCATTAACACCACAATGAAACTTTACACTAAGATCCTTGCTCACTGGCTTCCACAGTACTCCCCACCTTGGTCCATGTGGATCAGTGCAGCTTTGTGCCTTCCCATGCCACCAGCCACCGTATTCGACAACTACCTTTGACCCTGGCCCTTAGGCAAGAGCTTTCAGGGACTGGAGCACTGCTCTTAGTTGACTTCGAGAGGGCATTTGATACCACTGACTGGTCACTCCTAGACACGGTGCTTGCCAAAATGGGATTTGGCCTGCATTTCTGCTGCTTCTTAGGACTTTGATACTTCTTGCTGGCTTCCCATGTTTGTGCCAAATGGGTGCTGTCAGAGCCCTTCCCCATTCAAAGGGGGATGAGATAGGGATGCTCCCTGTCTAACATCCTCTTTGCCTTGGTCATCGAGCCCAGGCTTGCCTTATTTGTTGTGATGCTCAGCTATGGGGTTGGAGCTGGGGGATGGGACTTGAAGATCAGATATAGTCGGATAGCACTATATGCAGACAATGTGCTCCTCTATCTCACTAATCCCCAAGAATCAGGTCAATGCCCACTACACATCCTTGACTTATTCAGAAAGTCCTACATCCTCTGACCCAATTGGTCCTTAGTGATCCCTCTTGATGGGGACACAGAAGTGGACGCCTGGGGGTCCATCATCCCTACAAGGTAGATCAGCTTCTGGTATTCAGGAGTCTTTAAAAGTTTGGAGCCTGCTCTGACTTAGAACCTCAATTTGAAACCACTGGTGGCGTGTATGAAGGAGCATTTCAAGTATTGGCAGACCTTCTGCTACAAATTCTTGGGAGTATTGCCCTCTTTGAAATGAAAATCATCCCCCTCAAATTTATGCCTTACAGAATGTTCCCTTGCCAATTCCACCCCAGCATAGCTTTTGATAAATATTGCCAGTTAACCTACGACAGGGGGCTGGGCATGGTAGATATCAGGTTATACTATTGGGCCTCTCAATTGTTGGTGGTCAATGACTGGTTAATGGGGGATGGGGAGACACAGCTTATGAAGCCAACCTCTTGTTCCTGGGCTTGGATAACATCCTCCATTTGCTGTAAGGTGGACCGATTCTAAGGGACCTTCCCCCTCCAATCAGAGTGGTACTCTAGACGTGGAGGAGGGTGACCTGAATGATGAGTTGAAACAGGAAGCCCACTCAGCTGATGCCACTTTGGAGCGACACATGGCTCTGTCACACTGCTCGGCTGGAGAGGTTTGCCAAGTGGGACAAGATTGGGATATCGGTGATGAAATCCTTTCAGAATTTACAATTATACTTTTCGTTATCCACCACACAGTTCCATAAATATCTTCAACTTAGGCACGCTTTAGGCTCCTACAAGACCTTTGTGAGTTCGGCCCTCTGGAGGTCAAACTCTTAGTAAGCAATAGGGAAATGGCGGGATCTCCCAAATGTATAAACCCTTGATTCTCAACAACCTTACAGGTTTTCCCACCTTAAACACAAGTGCGAGGGTTGGGTGGTTTACGTTAGACGATGCAGACTGGAAAGATGCCCAAAAGCCCCCCTAGACCCCTGCCATCTCATCACAGCTATGCATCATACAACTGAACTACCTCCACACCACATATTACACCCCTGCAGGGCAGGCTCTGGCATGAGGGCACCCTTTCATCCCCCAGATGTCACCGCTGTGCATTCCCACAGTCCGACTTTTACCATATGGTATGGTTCTGCCCAGTAATTGTGCTGTATTGGCAATCCATCAAGCAAGAGCTCTCTCAGGTTTTTGAGGCTCTTCTTGAACTATCCTCCATAGTGGCACTACTGTGGATCCTGGAAGACATAGACATAGAGGTGGGAGAGTGGAACACACCCTGGTAAGCCTAACAACACTCCTGGCAAAGAGAGACATAGCACATAACTGGAGCCATAAACATCTGCCTAAACTCTCGGACTGACAGAAAGGGATGGACTGGTGTGCCGAGATTTAGGAGCCAATATACCGAGCCAGGGGATGTTATCATAGGCATGCAAAGATCCGGGGGGCCTGGTGGGATTATTCTGGGTTGACTGGGGGATTCAGGACTTGTGATTAGTTTGTCACTGTTCTTTATCCAGTGGTGTTGTATGACCTTCTGCTGTGGACTGAGTTGGGGAATGTATATTGGTGGGTTGGACCTGGACTGTTATCATGCCTTACAAAATTCAATAAAATGTGTTATAAAAAAGCAATCATTGCATAAACTATGCAAAACAGATCATTAATAACCCCTCCTGCTTTGATGCTGCCTTCAACAAAGGGCAAAAACTGCACCAGGTGTTTTACTTAATTTCACTGATAAAATTATCAACATTCTTGTCAACACTGAAATCAACATTAAAGCCTTCACTATTGCTTTACGTCAGGTCCCAAGTGGAAGCAATTTTGGCAGATCACTCATTGCACTCTGCCTTCTAGGCAACTCCCATCTCTTTCGAGACTATATGAGTGGTACGATTTTGTGGACAGAGTTTCATTTTTACAACAGCAACTATGTCATTGACTTGCAGTAAACCTCCTTCCCAGGTTCCTAATTTTCTGTGACATGGTAGGAGCAGGTCGAAAATTGAGGGGCACTTAAATGCAGACCTGGCAACTTCTAAAAGCTTTTTACCTGTGCAGAACCTTCAAATGCAAGCTGGAAACCCACTCTGCGCAGGGGTTTTCCTCTCATCTTGCATTCCACCATGCAATATCGGCTGTTCACTAGTTGACTGTGTGAACGGAGTCGATATCATATACAAACACCAACACCGTGTGAGTTGGCAGGTCTGTAAATGGAGTGAGGAGTATCCATCCGGTGAGGTTAGCCTTGCTCGTTAAGTAATTCTCCAGACAGGTGTGGGTTTGTGCCATAGGTACATTCTTGAAGAGCAAGAGGATGCTTGTTACCCTTCAACAACCGGGGAGAGAGGATGGAGCCTCGGGACACTGTCCTTGTAACCCCAGACCTGGACGATTCAGTAGATCTGACTCTGACTTGCTGGATGTGATCAAGATGAAGTCAAACGCACCTACCCCCTCCCTTTAAAGTGACTGACTACTGCACCCAATTGACCATTATATCGACCACATGCAATACCTCGACTTTGTGGCCATGCAACACTAGTAACCCCAGTCTTGATCATTTTGAAGTCAAGATAAAGGCACATTGAGGTGATGGCCCATGTAGTGGGCTAATCAATCTGGTGGTCGGTGGGTTTAATGCTGTCGATGTAACAGGAATGCATCAATGGGAATCTGGGAGATTAACTACCAGCATTTGAGAAACTATTGTGAAGAGAAACAGTTTACTCAGCAGAGGAGCCAGTCGATGCCAGAAAGCTTGTGAAAGGGGATAGGCTATACAGAGGGCTGTGAAGAGGACAGGATATCTGCATCAGACATCTCCCCGACTATATTTGTTTATGTAGACTATTAAATGTATGAAATTGGGCCAGTATTATGTGACTCCACGTTTCCAATTTCTTTAAATTCCGCTCATAAGGCGAGGATGTTGTTGTGCGGGCACTGTTTATACTTTCATTTATTAACAGAGCATCAGATTCAAGCGCGCGCCCTTCTGGGACGCCATAATATTTATATTATCTGAGAACAAGCATTCCAGCATGAGATAATTCTTCAGGAATCCCGCTGTTGGTAATATTATTACAATTAGAAACAAAGAGATAGCTACAGGGGACGGTAGACGCCGTAGGGGGAGGATGGGAAGATAGTTGGGGACTTAAAGATTCACAGAGGTACATTCTAGGGAGACAGTCAAACGTACCACTCGGTCAGCCTGCGGCAGCTCTTTTGGTTTTTCATACTGTCCTTTGAGGAGGTCTCTGTGTATTCCCTGTGAAGCCAAGTAGAGCAACATAGCATGCGACGCAATTGTGTGCTCTGTCAGAAGTAAGATTCTGCCACACATATTCCACTTGGCTGAATACGTCGTGCTCCTTTCTCTAAAGCATCGCGCCCTCTGGTGGTGGACCCAGGGCTGGCACGGGAACCTGCGGTACTCGGGGCCGGACTGGCCTATAGGTCAAGCAGGCAGAGCCCAATGTGCTGGTCTGACAGGTCCGTGTCTGGGCTGGTTTTTTAGCACTTGGTGGGTCTGTATTATGACCAGGTTGGCCAGGTTTTACTGTTGATTTCCTAGATATTACCACAAGCATTTTCTGCAGCAAACACAAATGCATGCAGTCTCCCATACTCTACAATACCCATAGGCCGCATCTTTACAAGTTCAAAACTAGCTGACTGGCAATTGTGTGCCACTTTATCAGCTATTAGGTTCGCTAATGGGGCCACTTTTTATTGTGGTGCCGAGGCCTATTTTTGTCTCAGTCTGCCCTGCTCTTGCCTTTACAGAGCACCAATGAACAAGCTTGCAGGCTAAGTTGTATCAGCAGATATCACAGCTGTAAGGAATCCGCTTTTTAAGAATCTGTTACATTAGGCCAGGCAACATTCAGACCCCTTTGTATATGTGAAAAAACTAAACTTCATGATATAGAGCCCTGTGCTAATGGGGTGTACTAAGAGGGCTGCACCATCATGCAACCCTCAACGTTTATTGTTTCAGAACTGCCATTCCAGCTCTCGCATCTGGGTGGTGGCACTGCGCTACCCCATGGTCTCTCAGACTCCACACCGGCCCCCCGTGGTGAGAGTATGCTATATGCCACACTGCATTTATACAACAACATACTGGGGCAGAAACCTCCATACCCCTAGTTACAAGCGCTTGGAAGCTGCGCTGCATTTATAGTATATTAGGACCGAGTCCTCTACACTTTAACTATATGCGTGTGGAGCGTCACACCCATTGCAAAAACTATAATGTATTGGGGCAGAGCTCTCTCTACTGTAGTTACAAGCGCCTGGAAGGCCACACTGCATCTGTGCAAAAATATATTGGGGCAAAGCCCTCTGAACCCCTAGTTACAAGCGATTGGAAGCCGCACTGTATTTATAAAATAATATGTTGGGGTTTTGTCCTCTCCAATATAGTAACAAGCGTGTGGAGTGCCACACTCATTTAAAACAATAATGTTTTGGGGCAGCGTCCTCTCTACGTTAGATCCAAGCGCCTGGAAGGCTGCAATGGATTTGTACAATAATATATTGGGGCAGCGCTCTTTGCGCTCCTGGTTTCAGGTGTTTGGAGTGCTGCACTGCATTTGTGCAATAAGGTGTGGGGCAGCACCGTCTGTTCAGTGTGAGGTGCCGCACAGTATTTACACAGTACTGAAGCAGCATCCTCTCTACTTCTAGTTACGGGGTTTAGGGAGCTGCAGTACCTTCATAGGGGCATATTTAACCGCCCCTAGCGCCATTTCAATGCAACATTCGCGTAATATTTTGATGTTATGTGGTGTTAGAAGGCCAAAAACTTTGCACCATATTTACAAAGTGGTGCAATACATGTATTGCGCTACTTTGTAACCTTTTGCGCCATATTATTATGCCTTCACCAGACATAATGTGTGCAAAGGGGGTGATCCCCCGTTGGGGGGGCCAAAAATATGGCATAAGGAAATCTAAGAGATTTCCTTGCACCATTTTTTTCTGCACTTTTAATGTCTGCTCAGAGCATGCATTATAAGGAGGCTTCCATTGGTTACAATGGGCCTCTGGGTGCTTTGCAGGATAAGCGTCAAAATGTTTGACGCTAATCCTGCAAAGTGCTGGACTAAGGTAAAAAATGTTGACACTAGTACCCTAACTACCACCATGGTGCGCCGTATTTTAAATACAGTGCACACATGGTGGCATTAGGGGGGGTGCTAAGGGGTGCAAGAAAAGTGATGCACACAGTGCAACACCACTTTTCTTAAATATGCCCCTTAGTGAATAAGGACAAGGTGCAGTCTGCTCCTAGTTACCCGCGTTCACACTGCCCACTGACACATTGCATACATACAGCAAAGTACATTGGCAGTGGCCTCGCTGTTCCTAGTTACAGGGGTTAGAAGTGCAGAACTGCTTGTACACAGAGTACATTGGGGTAATAGCTACTGTGATCATAGATTTAAGTGCTGGGTAAGAACCAGGAACCCAATTCACACAGATTGGCTCTTAATGTACGTATTGCTACATGCCTAGGGCAGCTGAGATTTACGCCAGTCACCCATCCTCTACCATATTCACAGATCCTGACAGTGGAGCAGCATTGGTGCAAGATTATTTCCCGTGCTCCGCGGTGCAACATTTGCAACACCCCAGTTCCACGGTTGAAGGGCAGGATTCGTGCTTTGGAGAGGCAATCTGAACTTTTTTTACTAGGGGCAAGGGTATTTTTCTAGTCTTGCATTGTCCCCAAGGTATGAGTATAGTGGAACAGACCTTGAGAAGCATGATATGCCCAAGCATCCCCAGGCCATCTCCAGTGACTGCAAGTCTCTCTTTTATTCTGGATAAAGTTTCAACAAAGCTTCCCAATAGGGCACTCTGCTCTGAATACAAAATGCTGATCAGAGTCCCTACACATGAAAGCACTTGCTGTAGGGACAGTTGTGCTCTCGGTGTTTGTCCTTAAACCCTGCAAAGCTCCCCTCCTTGCTCATGATCATATATTAAACTATCTTTCAGGAAAGTACTGAAAACCTATGTGTGCTATTAATTAATTGTATCTGTCAGGAATCCACTCTTTCACCCTTAGTTTGTCCTAGCGCCATGAAGCCCTTAAGTTTACATGAGACGTACACATTCCATCAGATCACATCAAATACAGCACAAAAGGCTGGTATCAATACGAGGTACCCCAGGCATACTCTAATTTGAGCCAGGCCAAGTCTTAATGAAACTGGATCTTGGCTGTCTTCATAGATGGAGCCACATTATCTCTCTGATTGTTTTCTTAAATGCAAATGTTTTTACTATATAACTTTGTGCCATTTTCCTGCCCCCGTTTGATCATGCACAACAATGTATGACTTCAATGGACAGTTCTGTACCAAATCTGATTTCAATATGTACCGTTTTGGAACTTTTTTTTACCAGACCGGCCCACAGTATTTCAGTTCCCGGCTCACAAGCAATGTGTCCCAGGTGTCCTATCCACTTTTCTTGGAGGATGAAGCCTCTGGTTTGGATCTTTCCATGGAAATATGTATTAGAAGGCATATTTTGTTCTCTCAAGCGTTTGGAAGCCGCAGCGCGCTGATGAAACACTAGTCGCGTCTTATCTCGTGTGATATCCCTCGAATTCAATCATGTGGACAGCATAGCGGCGACATCTGTTTAGCATCAATATAGAGCCATGGGGCAGTCAAGCCGAAACATTAAAACCAAGAGCACAGGATTATTATATGGTTTCAAATATTTATTAATACCAGCATTGTTCTGGAAATGTTTGATGCCCCAGTGGGGACAAAGCAGGGGTGCAATATATGCTTGACGGTCTCATTCCTGATTGCCTCTCCATCCTAAGACCTTTTCCACGGTTAGGCTTTCAGTCGGTGGCTGGAAGGGTTTGAGGTTTAGAAGAAGGTGATTATGTTTAGCTCCCATTTAATGTTTATTGGAATCCAACTTCAAAATATAAATTGGCAAACAACTATTACAGCTGATTAAGCAAAAGTTGTAAAGTAGTTAGAATCTACATTTTGCACGACAGCAATTTTCCTACCCGAGACTGTGTAGAGTGTTCACTTCATCATAGTGTGAGCATGGGCCATGCAGGACTAAATGCTGTACTGCTGCCATGTGCTTCTACGTACACCAGAAGGTTGCAGCGCTATCTACAGCTGGGACAAGTAGTGCATGGGCTGATGAGTGTGCACAATTCTCTTTACATCAATGTTTAACTTGTTAAAAATTTATGCCGGAGCCCAAAATTGTGCTTCCTGAGTTACCTAGCTGTCGATTTGACACCATTATTCTGTGGTGCTACCAGCCACAGTGATGCAGCCTGATGGCAGGGCAGGCCCGCTGCGCAAGCATGCACCAGGCAAGCAAATATTAGGGTACTTCACTTGGGCTATCTGGTTGTTGCCTGCCAGACTCTAAATAAAAGTTCTGTCTCAGCCTCCTCTGGGACAGACCTTGAGTGGAATCTGGACTTTACCTGTCTCTTCATCTCTGTGTCTGCTGAAAGTGACACTTTTAGTCCTGCAGCACGTGTACATTACAAACTAAGAGGATGAGTGTTCAAGTGGGCGTGTGGGCGACACTTGTCGTGATGAAGAGGCATCACCATGTGTCACCCACACATTGCTCAAAGAAATGCCTGGTCCTGGGAAGATCGCTGGCCTGTAAGGACAGGCAGATGAACAGCCAATTGCCCAAGACTTTTTGTCGCTGAACTGCTACTCTTGGAAGGGACATAAAAGCCCCCGTGCCCGAAAAAGAGTGCCATCTCCACAAATTAACTACAGCTCTGCATGCATGCACACAAACCCAGGTATGTTAGATCACTTATAAACTGACCTTTCGTGTGTGCAGTTTCTCTTTGCTCTACCTGATCAATTGAAGCACATGGAGGACTAAACAGAACAGGGTGCACAGAACAAGGTCAATATCAATGGATTGTAAACCCCTTTGTGATTGATTACCTCATAACAAGGAACTTGTTAGATGACTGTGGGTTAAACCCTAGAAAATGCTGTCTTGGGGACCCACACAGCAAATCTTTGTGACTCACTGGTAAGATCAATATTATTCTCCCCTATACCACTGAAGAATTTCTAGCAATCAACAAATGAGAAAAGAAATGTGAGAGCAATTTGTTTAAAGTTCAAATGTGGGGCTTATTTGCCACAATATAGGTAAAATCTAGGCACTAGAGTGACAATAGAGGTATAATGCAGGGAACTAGGGTGTGTAGGAGTAAGAGGACACAGGTAAGGATGAAACTGCTAAGGTATGGGCAGGGTGGAGGTATTACAGGATAGGCAATGGTAAAGGTGCTAGGTAGATAGATACTTGTAAGGTACTAACGTAGTGGTAGAGACGTGTAGGCATAAAGGTACTACGGTATCGGTAAGCACGGAGAGAGTAGTGTATAAGCATGGGTAGAAATTCTAGGGTTTAAAAGGGAATAGAGGTAATAGGGTGTAGTAGGGACAGAGGTTCAAGGATATAGATATGGGTAGAAATACTTGGTTATCCGAGGCGGTAGAGTACTAGGGTATGGGTAGGGGGAAGGGCTTTAGGGTATGGGCAGGGTTAGAGCTACCAAGGTGCAGGGTGCAGTAGAGGTACTAATGTTTACGCAGAGGTAGAGGTAAAAGGCAAGCTAGGTATACTAGTGTACCAGTAGGGGTACATCTCATAAGCTATAAAGGGGGTAGAAGTACGCGGGTATGCTTATGTTGAAGTTGCTAGGATACAGGTGGGGTAAAGGTAATTTATTATGAGGAGACAAATGGTACTGGGGTATTAGTACATGTAAATGTACCTGTGTATAGGTAGGGATAGCGGGTCTAGGCTACAGGCAAAACATACTTGAGAGGAAAAGGGAGGATCCAGCTTGCTTATACAACAAAGGGTTGTGGGCCAAGGGGTATTAAGGGAACCATCCCATCCCACAGCAAGAAGAATTAGGGGGTTATGATGTCCCTATAAAAGGAAAACAAGAAATTTATGTAATCCTGGAAAAAGACCTCAAAGGAAATAACCAGGATAGATTCGACATCTTCGGAATGCCATTAATTTGGGATAATTTCCTTAAGAAAGATTCTTCAGAACAGGATTCTTGAAGTGCATTTTTCTCTATCAACTCTTTTCACTGCATCTTTTTTCAATGACTGATTGCAACTAGTTCTCAATAATGCCTCGCTGCAACTAGCACGTTCCACTACCTTGTTCTCTTCACTACTGCGTTGTAAACAACTCTCTTCACTGCCTCGTTGCAACTAGATCTTTACTAACTTATTACAACTGATTTTGTTGTCACTAGAAAATACGTTTTACAAGTTGAACCATTATTACTTTATTAAAATGTCCAACATTTCTACCTTAAAAATTGATTTTAGTGGTTGTCGGAAAACGGCTGAGTGAGCCATGGACAAATTAGGGTTAGATATAAAAACTTCCCAAGCTTTAAATATTAGAGGGCTGACATAAGCTTTTGTCGGGTGGCCTGGTAGCATGTTGTTCCAGTGAAGGCCCTGGCCTTCTATCCCAAAGTGGAGGAAAACGGGTTGCATTTTATTAAAAAAAAAGATTGTTCATTGAAAAGCAATCACAGACTTGGTGGTCTGCTGAGCCCAGCAGGCCACCACCCCTGTGATTGTGGTAATTCGCAATAAGTCGCACATTGCCTCATGAATATTAACGAGGTAGTTCCATTTGCGAGCCCTTGCGAATCGCTATATGAAACTCCTGGAGTCTCATACATTGCAATAGTGATTACTTAACTGTGGTTCACAAAAAATCGCAATTTTGTAATCACTTTTGGAAAACGTGACACATCTGGCCCTAAGTTCCTCCACCTTTAACTAGGATAAGGAAACCTCAAGTTCGGAGGAGCAGAAGCCCACCTATTTATAGTGGCGCACCCCTCCACCAAAGTGTACGTCACTCCCTAAGGCTAGTAACTCGAAATCCAAATCTTCATACAAATTTGACTGAGGAGGTGTTAAATTATAGTGTAAATAAAAATGTGACTCTGCGGTGTGTTTTGATTCATGATGGAGTAAGGGCAACTGAGACACATGACTCTCAGAACTGAGGGATATATCTTTGAGAAAAGTAGTAACTGACCTCCACTGGAAAATGAATGTAGGGCAGGTGTAAATTATAGATTATTAATGGAGGTAGGCAGTAGTACTGCGTATGATTTTAGATGTGTAATGTACTTTCATTGGGCGATGAGTTCACTGAATGTGCAGTCATACCTATATATTAGAATGGTGAAATGTACGCACTGCTGCTATTGTTCATATACAAATGTTGAAGATGCCCAGTTGTATCTGTTTTGTTTAAACATTGAAAATTAAATGTAAAAACATGATGCAATAAGGGCAAATTTCATAATGGGTGAAGCAATGGCTGTGAATAAGAAGGCTTTTCAGGTGCAGCTGCCAAACAATTCCCTGATGTCTTCCAGTAGCCAACCCAGTAACTGATAAAAAATGTGTTAAACGCATATTGCCACTTCATAATTTCAACAGTGAAAGTTTTGATGATCTAGATGTTAATTGAATCATAAAACCCTTATTCAGTCTTTGGGGGCAGCGCATTAGCGAATGACAGAGCAACTGGCGGCAACAACAACTCTGTCTTTCCCTGGGTACTTTAAAGGGGGTATGAGGATCCCCAGCAGGCAGGTGCAGTGAGTGACTACTCCTGCCCACAGGAGGGTGTCTAGGGGGATCCATGGGACCCACTTTATCCACACCAGAGGGCTGCACTCAGGGGGTGTACTGATTGTGCTCCCCCTTTTTGTGACATACATTCAGTATGCCACCTCATGTCTTCTTTGCCTTTGCGCTTGAATCCATAATATGGCGTGGGCCTAGAGGCGAATGGTTTCCCTAAATTTCATGGTGCTGCACCCTCTCCATGTAAATGCAGGAAAGCCCTCTTAAGACCGTGCCAGTGCTATATATGCACTGGTGCTATCAGTATTACAGAAGAGGCAGCAAAAGCATCACCATTCTTCTGTAATACAACCATTTCCTTTGATGCAGAAAACAGGCACACATGCCAACGCACAGCTGGGGCATTGCCTATATTGTGGCCCCAGAAAGTCTTAGAACTATGGTCAAATTTCCCAGTATGACCCAAGGGCATCTCCTTCGCCCCCATGGCTAAGCCAGGAGATGAAAGATAAAACAATATTTAATTATCGTTTTATCTTTCATCTGCTAGCTCAGCCAGCAGTGTGTTCAGGGTGGGGTGAGGCTGGGCTGTGGGAGGTGGGAGGAGAGGAGAGTGCACTAAGTGCACATATGTTTTTGGCCGGACGTCTCAGGCCGGCAAAACTCAGATGAGCACTTAGGTTTCTCCAACCCGGCAGTATACACAGCCAGGCTGGAGAAACAGCACAGACCCCAGGATTGTGTCTGAGCGGCACTCTGAGCCACTCAGACCAATCCTGACGCTGCTTACATGCTATGTATAGCATGTAAGCAGCGCCAGAATTGCTGGGGAGCCTGTGCTGGTGTCCCAGCAAATGCTAGGGCACCACAAGAACACCAGAGGAGCAACGCTGCATGAGGCGGTGGCGACGATGGGAAAAAAGTAAGTTTTTAAAAATGATTGTTATATATATATATTTTTTTATCTATCCCCTCCCCGTCCTTCTCCCTCCCCCTCTCGTTGAGATATGCGGCAGCCGCCGCTGGTATCACCCTTGTTATCAGAGGTACTTTGAAATTATCAATTAGGTGGCATAAATTGATAAATACAGTGATATCTGCATTACAATAATCTTAGAAAGTAATATAATAAAAAATGGATGCCACCTTGGAATGTGCATTAATGATGTCCCCAGATTGTCCATATTGGTTACCCACACTCTATTTTCTAGCTGGACGGCAATTTACTTTTCATTCATTAGCTGTGGAGAGAGGAATTAGGGGCTACATGCACGAAAGTGTAGTTTTGCACTTCGCAATTTATGAGTTGCAAAACCTTATGTTGCACAGTATCAATGACGCAAGGGGATCGCAGATGCCCACCTCATGAATATTCATGAGGTAGGTTGCAATTTGCGATCCCCTTGGAAATGGCCGCTCTCACAGGGATGGTGGCCTGCTGGAGACCGCAGACCACCATGTCTGTGACTGCTTTTAAATAAAGCATTGTTTTTATTTAAATGCAGCCCGTTTTCTTTAAAAGAAAACGAGATGCATTTCAAAAACAAAAAATAAAAAGTTTTCGCTTCATTTTTTCAGAGCAGGCAGTGGTCCTTAGGACCACTGCCTGCTCTGAAAAAGTGTTTTTACTGCCATTCACAAAGGGGAAGGGGTCCCATGGGGACCCCTTCCTGTTTGTGAATGGGTTAGCACCAGTGTGACACTGGTGCTAACTGCGATTGTTTTGCAACCGCATTCGCAGTCTCAAAGCCATCATACATGGGACTGCAACTTGCAATTAGGAAGGGAACACCCCTTCCTAATTGCGACTCGCAATCCCTTTTAGAGATTTGGTAAATAGTTTACTGAATCGCAAAAATGGGTTTGTACATGCCAAAATGGATTTTGCACATCGCAAACAGCCTGATCCGCTGTTTTCGATGTGCAAAATGCTACGTACATGTAGCCCTTGGTTCGGGAAGCAGGCAGGCTCCAATTGTCTGTTCTTTGAATTATTATTTCGTCCAAATTTTGCAGCTGGGTTAAACATTAGTGTCTGACAAAGTTATGCAGGTGGGGTGATTATGTGTTTAGAGACATCTGGCTAAACACTCTGGACCCTTGCCTCTCTCTGTCCATTGTGGTAAAGAAGCTATGTACACTTTACCACTATAGTCGCTCATACCTCTCCCAAATTAAACCTGTTGAAAGGTACGTCTTTCTAAACTCTGCATTCTGTGACACATTCTTACTGGAGTGCAAGCATAACGTCGTGGAAGGAGCTCTGATTCTATCGAAGCTGGACTGCGTGCTGGAATCTACTTGATTTGTCGTGAGTTCTTACTGGACAGCTTAAAATAGCTACTGAACATCGAAAGCCACTTAGCAACCAATAATCACACTGGGGAACACGTATCTGCAGTCCTGGTAAAGTTCCATTGGCTGCTACTGAACATTGAAAGCCATTTTGCAACCAATAACCAAACTGGGGAACACGTATCTGCAGTCCTGGTAAAGCTCCATTGGCTGCTGGTGTATCTGTACATCAGCTTTAAGGCTTTATGCATAGTGCACAAAGCATGCCAAGGATAAGACCTGGCATTTAAAATAGATAGGTTCTGTAACTGTGTGCAGAGTTGAATCTACGGTAAACTTTTAGCAACCTATTTCAGTCTCACATTTTCCGTGAAAAATCGGTATGGGGGTGGGGGCAGACCGTTTGGAGTTCGGGCACTCATAGGTATGGAGAAAGATTCTAATGGAACAATGAGCATAGGTTAATGATCGCAAAATAAGGAAAATTCAGAAGCCTCCTTTTACCACACTGGTGGAAATATCTCCTTGCACACCAAGCCATTGTTCTACAGGGGCCATGTTCAGATACCTTGAACATATGAGTGCCTTTGTAGGAATTCCCTTTAGAACAAATATATAGTTTGGAATCCCCTCGTATGTATTTGAGCTAAAAGTCAACTATCATTAAGAAGAAACTTTGATCGATTCTACAAGCTGTAGGTTGGCTTGATATGGTAGGTGAACAGTCAGTATTCTATATCACAGAAGGTGTATTTTCATTGTTCTAATATGAAAACATTTGGATTTCCCAATGGTGTTGATGCAGACTGTGTCATTGCTAAAAGGAGATTATGAAAACATCTGAGATGGAACTTTGTTCGAGCATTATAGATGCATAAAACAAACATATAAAGCATCAATAAAAGTAGTAATTGGGTACGTTTGTAAACATAAATGCACTGTCATATTGCACTGCCACAATAAAATAAGCTTGTAAAAATAAATGCACTGCAATGCACTGCCGTATTGGAATATATTGAGGGAGGAAAGTCTGCAGGTTTTTGGAGTTATGATCCAGGGGAGGGGCAAACACAAGAAAATGAAGGACAGCGTTGTATATGAAGGCAGCAGATGAGATTGACATGAAATCCAACCAATGACATGCAGCAGGATGACCCAAATTCCACTGTATTGGTATTGTGCGGAATAGGTCTTTCAACAACATACAGCTAAAGCTGTCTGTTGGCAAGACCTAACAATGCCTTCTGAGTGAACATTGTGCCTTATGGATTATTCATGCTTCTAAACAATGATGGAAAAAATGCAAAACAGCTCTTGTCTTGCCTCTAAACATAAGGTCATAACAAAAGTTTAATACCTGATACCCAACGCAGACTTGTGAAGGCTGTTCAGTTTGTGCTCTTCTACGTGGTTGCCGCATACTCAGGACAGAGATAGCACTGATGTGTCCGGTTAGCAGACTTTTCTAGTACTGCAGACTGCTGATTGAAATCAACTTTGGACAAAATTGAACAGCTCAGGCATTATTGTTAGTTTACTGGCATTACTGATTGACCTTTCTAAAGACACCTGGACCCAGGCAATGGCACCTTAACCCATAAGCTTTGCATGCGTACCAGGCTAAAGTGTCTGTGCCACCTGGCTTTGTTTTTGTTTACTCTTTATATATTCTACTTAAATGAGGCTTTGAATATTTTTTATCCGCACCCATTGTCTTTACTCAGCAAGCCCTGGAAGGCCATATGGTATTCCAGTCCTATGGCAGTTTTGT
The DNA here is from genome assembly GCF_031143425.1 of Pleurodeles waltl. Lineage (NCBI taxonomy): Eukaryota > Metazoa > Chordata > Amphibia > Caudata > Salamandridae > Pleurodeles > Pleurodeles waltl. The sequence goes on along the minus strand of NC_090437.1, from coordinate 795,947,063 downwards.
CTCTGGCCGTTCAGGGAGTACAGAGCATGACAAACAGCAAAGCTATCTTTCAAAAGTTAAATGGCCTTATAAGAATATATCCAAAACAAAAATGTTGACTTTTGGGAGATCCCCCAAAAGGTCTTGAGTGATGTCTTGAAACGTGACCATTGCAAGTAGTTATTCAGTTTAGCGAGGTAGCTTGAATGACCACACAGAAAGGCTGGGTGCTCTCATTTAATGGCACAGTGAAATGGGGCTTTGTTTTATGTTCTTTATTGAAACTGAAAGGCCACACTTTATAGAGCTTTGAAATCTATTTTTACAACTAATGTGATTTCAATGGCACTTTAAGGTGCAGAAGTATAGAAAAATAACACATATAATTAAATGGCATCAGTGGAAGGTCGCTTCTGGAATAAAACTCAGAGTTAATACACCCCCCAGTTATTATATCTGAGTTAAGCTTGCTAAGACAGTCATCAACAGGCCACTGCTCGGGTGGGCGTTTTCAACGTCTTTGTGCAGATTTAATGGGGTTCTGGTGAATCACGGACTGCCCCTCCTCTTCTTTGATCTCTCTGTGTGGTTCTTAATCCTCAGATTATAAGTAATGTAAACAATATTACATCATTGTATAACTGCATGAACACAGTTGTAAGGAAACACTATCATATAAAATGTATTTGAGTGATCTACAACTGATTATATTACTTAAGTCCTAGAGCATTAATTGTTGACAGTGGAAAGGACCCCCTCCCACTATAAAGAATTTGAAGTGTCGTTGTGTAAAACGTGCATTTTGCATTTAACTAGCCTCTTTGTGATTACTTTTCTTTGTTTGGAGAAATGTACGATGGAGTTTGATTCATATGTTGTCACAAAGTCAGTTGCACATTCTTGAGAGATATACCGTTCTGGAACTAGAGCAGACCTTGGCTATCATTTTAGTTCTGGCGTTAGCGAAAACTTTTTGATTTTACTAAAGTTATATGTGTAATATACCTATAGGGGCTATCAGCCAGTCATTTTCATCCATTGGTCTGTTACTTTGCCATGCGCATTTTTCTCACGACCACTAAAGCACACAACATGGGTCAGCCCACTTCAGCAATTGGCTAATTTCAGTGTGAGTGACAGCATTCAGTCCTTTCACAAGGAGCACATCTACACACAAATGAGTTCCCTTAAGGGTCAGGAACTACTCTGGCAATACGTGCTTTTTGAGAAAAAAAATATTTTTGCTTTTAGTTATTTTTTTATATTGATGAGGGCTTGGCAGTTTCCACAACAATAAAGTTTTGCAAAAACCATGACAAAACAACACAAGCTTTGACAAAGCCAATAGGCTGGAGGCCTTGTCTTTACAAATTATTTTTCTCCAAAATTGTTGTATTATGTAAGTTAGTCAAGAGTGTTCTCGTGCTTATGTTTTGTGATAGACTTCATGAGACCTGTTCACCAAAAAATGTAAAAGTATAGCTGGATATTTTGATTTCTACCAGAACATACTCATAAGTTAAAGATGCACCAGTTCCATGTTTCCAGGTATACGACTGGAAATGTCATGTGTCTATTCCTATTCTCTCTGTGCAAAGTTATACATGTTGTGTCTTAATTAAGAATCCAAGCAACTGCATGCTACTACTGCTGGATTCTAGATTGTTGGATTCCAGGGCGGTAGTAAGCAGGCGGTTGTTGAGGAGTTGGGACGTGAGAGGGGCCATTGTATTAATCTTAATAAACCATTCAACTGATACCGGCTGAGTACTGTCATCTCAAAAGTGGCAATGAGAATGGGATACTAAGAGAAAGGATGCTGACTAGAAGAAGATTTTGAAGGAACCCTGCTGAAGAGGAAGTGATGAGAGGGCGACAGCTGATCCCAGAGATTTTGTGCTCTGTAACGCTGTCATAAAGTGATTCTAACCCACATGTTGAGTATAGGAGGTGTAGATGTGTCAGGATAAATGGGTGAGTTTATCCCAGAAACTGCAGGACTGCCGTGTGCAAAACATTGTCCAGGGCATGCAAGGCAGACCAAAGTATTAGTGTTTGAAGTGTGTGTGTTGCCCTGTGTCCATCTGGAGCGCTGTGATCGGAAGCAGGACTTGAACCTTGGTAAAGTGCGTGAGGACGGAGGAATGTGGACACTTCAAAAGTTGTATGTAAATTGGTGTACGTGTGTGCCTTCGCAACCAGGGCTTATGAAGTTGAGATGAAGCAAGACACCATTTCTAACTGCATCGTTTGATTACTGAAGTGGCGCACTCTCTAGCCAGTGTTTGCGGCGTGCCTGTTGCGTTGGAAAGGTGATGTTGGATGTGCCACTGTCAACATGTCAAGGTGTAGCTGCACATTGGGTGGCTCCACTGTAATCTGTAACCATAGCAACCAGGGCGAACTGAAACACCCAATGACACAGCACCATCTTGAATCAGGTGCAGGTATTGCCTGTTGGGATACAGAGGAGCGTTAATACTTGCTTACATCTTGCACATATGAATGTGCAGAGCATTATGTGGTCTTGAACAGAGGCATAATTGAGCCTCGAGAACCAAGTGTAGGGCTGCACTACTGTACTGAAGTGGCACGGCAGGAAGCCGCAGTAAAGACTTTGGGCATATCTTGCTGTGCTGCAGTGAGACAAATTGTGTGTTAGAGGCGGTAGCAGGGATTCTATATGTCAGGATAGTAGTAGAAAAGCGGTGGACTATTTAGCAAGGAGTGCGCAGATGACAATGGCTACTTTTCTGGGCTACACAACGGGGACAACTTTGTTTGTTTTAGCTTATTATTTTTAACAAGTTGCTGTACAATTGTGTTTTTTATAACTTTATTTAAGGATTCTTTTAATAACGTATAAGCACATATAAGCAATATATCAGTGGTAGTCACATGGTGCAGACAGAAGCACATCCAGTGAATTTAGATACAGTGCAGCAGATCAACACCGATACAGTGAAAGTAAAGTGTGGTACAGTATAAGCAGAACAATAGGGGTCCTACTGACCATTAATGGATCGTGAAGAAATGTCGGCACAAAGGGGTGATCGCCCATTGTCAGTTTCAAAAGGTGCAGGTGACAAAGCTTGAAAATAGGACCTTAGAGGATGTCAAATGTCCTTCTGGCGAGAAGCTGGTGGCTTAAGGGAAGCATAGAGTTCACTGTTAGTGTTGCAGTGGATAAGGTCTCTCATCCAGGCTGCCTCAGTTGGGTGAGCCGCGCTGCCCCAATAAGGGGCAAACTGATGTTTAGCAAGCAGCAACGCTAGCACCGCATAGCGCAGAGTGGATTTTGACAGTGCCTTTACATGACCCAGCAGAGCTTGGAGTGGATCAGGGGTAAGATCCTGCTCCGTCATACGGGATACGGTAGAGTAAATGTTGTTCCAGTATGGAGAGACAAAGGGCATAACCAGATCAAATTACAATTGTGTATCTAGTTTCAACTGTGAGGCTTTTGGTGTCACGTGTTAGCCTTGGATGCCTAGTCTATTGTAGCTCCTCCTAAATTCTCACAGAATCCAGGTCTTCCAGTCATGGCATGGGAAAACTGGCAGGAGTCTTAACTTTATAACTTTATTCTGACATCAAACATATCCATAAAAGTACAAACATGCACATAATAAAAAACATTAAAAACATTTGTAAAATATTCAGCAATAACAATAATTAAATACAAAATCCCAAGTCTAAAAGTGTCCTGAACAAACCAGTCAGTTCAGTAAAATGGAATCCTCACAAATTAGTCGGTGTTCATGGAACGACGTGTGCGCACTGCTGCCCATGAAAATTCCCAACATGAGCAATCACTTCTTCGTCAGCAAGGTGTAAAAAGGTATGCAGTGCAGCCCTAAGGTTTCTAATACCATGTCTCTTTACTAAAGGAATCAAAAACCCCTGTAATACATAGAATAGTATTTACAGAAAAATGTCAGGAATCATTTAAAATCTATCTTGAGGCTTTTGGTGAACCTTAGTAGCCAAATGTAAATTGCCATTATTGAAGCTTAGTTTAGGCATTGAGGGGAGAAGGGTGCTGAAAACATTGCCTAAACCTACACGTGCTGCATTGACGAACAATGATGGGGGTGGGGAGGATGTGTCTGAGTCAGAGGGGGTACTTAAAGATGAGTATGTGGATGCAATGAAGGCTCTACAGGACAATTACGGCAAGAAATTAAGCTTAGTTGTGTAGATACATAAATTCTTCTCCAGATCCCAGTTATCTAGGGAGAATGAAGAACAATATGTTTCTGTCTTAAGAACATTAGCCTCAACATGTAAGTTTAGCGATCTTCACGATGAAATCATAAGGAATCAGTTTAATATTAGGACCAACAATGTCAAGATCCAGGAGAAGATGGTGGAATTGAAGAATCCCTCCCTGTAAATAATCGTAAATATTACAAGGCATGTAGATAACGCATCGAGAAATGTAAAGGCGCTGAATGAGGGTCAACAAAAAGAGAAAAATTAGTGTAATAAGGTGTAACAAGGTGAATGTGGTACAGAGGGTGAAAAAAGAACTTGGAGGAAAGGCCATGGCATCAGCAGCTAAAGAGATGCGGGAGGACTAGTCACACAGCAGATGCTGACGGTTGTCCTGCTGTAAAAGCAAAATGTTTTAAGCGGCGCAAAACAGGGCACTTCTCCTGTATATGCAAGTCTGAAGGGTGTAGTGGGGGCAAACTAGTTGTGAATGCAGTAAGTGACATTCACAATGGCTACTCAGACGGGGACGAAGATGATGACAGGGTTGAGGTGTTGGTGGTGTGAGAGGATGTCATGGCTGAAATAAAAGAGGGGTATCGTCCTCCCAAATGTGTTTTGAAAGTCAATGAGAAATATGTCACTGTAGGTGCAGATTCCTGTTTGTCGTACACGATAATTGACAAAGTAACATGGGAGAGTCTGGGTGGTTGTACATTGTGCTCACCTGACATTGAACCAGAAGGGTATTGTGGTGTGAAACTGCTTCTGCTAGAATACTTTGGTTGCAAGATAGCATACAAAGATAGATATGCAAATGAAAGAGTGGATGTGGTGGAAAAGGGGAAGGTTCTCTTGGGATGGAGAGAGCAGAAGGACTTTGTTATCATTCTTAATACCAATCACCCCAAACAGGTCCTGCTTACGGAGGAGACAGTTAAACTGAAATGGAGCACGAAGTATCTTATGTTGTGTGTCAGTGAATTAGGGTGCTTATATAAGTTTGAGTACCACATAATTCTGAAGTCTGGGTGCACCCCTAAAGTGCATAGGATGCGGAATGTTCCCTATGGAAGCCCTGAGAAAACGACCCAAGGAAGAGCCTAATCGGTTATTTGTAGCTGGGGTGATTGAGCCTATAGAATCATCCGAGTGGCTCATCCTCATTGTCCTAACGCACAAGTCCAATGGAACACTGTGCATCGATTTGAGGGACCTTAATCAAAATTGCCATTAAAGATGCCAAGTACTTATCCTCCATAGATCTGTTCAATGCTTACCACCAAGTGTGGCTGCATCCTGAGTTGAAGCACCTTAACTAATCATTCACAACGCCCAAAGGTGCTTTTCAGTTTGTGCGTATGCTGTTCGGGTTGGGTCAGCATCCGCGGTCTTCTAGGGGGCTATGAGTAGAGTATCTCAAACATGCTGATGACATATTGGTGTGGGGTGCTGATATGGAGTGTCACAATGTGGGGGTAAAAAAATTACAGGAAGCTGATCTGACGGTCAGCATGGACAAACGCATGTTTAGGGTGACACAGTGAAATACCTGGGACACACGTTGTCGGGAGAACGGGTGAAACCCAAGATGAAGTTTCTGAAATGAAAGAGTGCGCACGCACCTAGCCGAATATTACTAAACATTTGTGCAGCAATGTGCTGATAAAGTGCACATGTTGAGGAATCTGATGAAGAAGGGAGTGCAGTTTGAATCAATGCAAGAGTGTCAGCAGGCATTTCAGGGAATCAAACTGGATATTTTAAAGGTGGCGGCATGAAAGCAGTTTGACCGAAGCCCAACCGCCCAACCCCCCCAAGGGAAGAAACTACAGTGGCAGTGGATGCTATCGCTTATGGTCTGGGGCACTGTTGATGCAGACTAGGAATGGCCATGAGAAGGTTGTTGCATTTGCCTCACGAATGCTGAAGGGTGCCAAAGGAACATATTCGGTGATTGACAGAGAGGCGTTAGCATGCTAGCGGGCGTGAGTTATTTCAAAACGTATGGCTGAGTTGTATACAGATCATAAACCTCTAATTGATGTCTTCTCCACCAAGGGGGCTCGAAGGGCAACACTGAGGATCACCAAATGGCTGTATCACCTACAGGAGTACAAATTTGTGTTGAAGTAAGTCTCAGGTAGCAAAATTCAGAACGTGGATTGTTTGTCACGTTTATCATTGCAAGTGGTGAATGGGTGTGTGATAGAGAATGACAGCGATGACTGGCTGGTTGCCAGTGAGAGGGAGTCATGTGGGGAAGCCATAACAAAAGACAAGTGGAAGCGAGTGGTGTTGAGGATTAGAGCCTGAGGGACTCATTTCATGTTTGTCCTGTACTACCAGTCCAGCAGAGAGTGTGTGGGACGAGTTCAGGGACAACAGGATGATATGGTCAGATGTGTCAATGGTAGATGGAGTATTGAGAAGGAATGAAAGATTGGTGGTGCCCATAGTGTTGCTGTCCATATTATTGGAACTACTGCATGAGGGTCATGGGGGCATGTAAGGCATGATGAAAAGGGCCTGCATAGACTTTTGGTGGCTGGGCATGGGCATGGACAAGGAAATGGAGAGGTTTGTGCACCACTGCATAGCAGGAATCTGCAGTGACAAGTCCCACAAGGTAAAAGAGTCTCCCATCACACCTACCAAGCTACCAGAAAAACCATGGTAAAGACTGGCAATCAACATTTGTGGACCATTCAGTTGCAGAGGCATGGAGGAAAACTATGCAATAGTTTTGGTAGATTATTTCTCCAAATGACAGGAGGTGGCTTTTGTGAGAGAGACAAGATCTTCCTGCGTCATCAATTTTTGTGAGGAGGTTTTTAGAAGGGAAGGTTACCCTGAATGTATAGGTACTGATAAAAGAACCACGATTTGTTGCAGGGGAATTTCAGACATTTTTGAAAGACGGAGGTGTGCTTCATCACAGGGCAGCCATGTATCACTCAAGGGAAAATGATCTTGCTGATCAATTTAACTGGGTGTTGAACGTGTGTGTGCAGTTAGCTGAAGAAAATGGAATAGATTGCAAGAAAGCTGTCAAAGAGATGTGGAGCTACCAGAATACACCACATATTATCAAAAGGGAGACGTCTTTCTCCCTGCTGAAAAGTAGACTAGCATGCACCAAGGTGACAGCTGCATGGATGAATAGATTGTGCAAAAGGTTAGTTGATAAGGTGGAACTCGATGAGAAGGTGGCTAGGTATCAAGAAAAATATTTGTGAAGACACAATGACAAATTAAAGGATAAGGCACGCAAGTTTGTGGTGGGTGACTGGGTAAGAGTACTTCAAACAGGTAGTCTAAGAACAGGGTATTCAAGATGGTCGAGTCCCAAGGAAGTCAAAAAAGTTGTGGGCAACATTGTATGGCTGGACGATGATAATAATTGGAAGACATTGTGCAATGCGTTAGAGTGCAGAATATGGTTGGAAAAGATAGATGGAAGAAATAGACCTGGGAACAATCCCAGCGTGGAAGAGATTGATAATAAGGAAACCAGCTTGGCACAAAGACTACATTTGCACATGAATTAAGCACTTGGCTTTTTGGGTTTCCACGTTTTGTTTGAAGATGTTAATATAATGTTTTATGAAATTGTTTTAGTTTCCTGAGAAAGGGAGATGTGTCTTAATTAAGTATCCAAGCAACTGGATGGTTCCATTGCTGGATTCTAGATTGTTGGATTCCAGGAGGCGAGTAAGCAGGCAGTTGCTGAGGAGCTGGGACATGACAGGGGTTGTGGTATAAATCTTAATAAACCATTCAACCAATACCTGAGTTATGTCATCTCAAAAATACATAGCTAAAAATGACATGAGGGGGAAAGGATCCTCTCATTTATATGAACATTTGTTTCTTATTTAGTCTCTACTGGAAAAAAAAAATTCCACCATGAATGAAGCTTACTGCTACTGCCCAAAAAATCTAGGAGTGTTCCATTTCCCTCCTCATCTTGGAAGTGGAGCTACTCCACTGGCTGTGGCATTCCTCCAACCATTTACAGGGTGATAAGGATTTGACAAGGAGTTTGTGAATGCTCAAAAATGAATACATTGTGGGCATTCTCAAACTTCCAAAGCAAGACACACCTTTGGAGTAGTAAATGCATTGATGCCCATGAGAAATCTCCCGTAACTTCCAAGTCGATGGCAAAAAGGTATGTCTGGCCATAAAGTTACATGTATGACCAAAAATACAGCTCAGAACAGGTCTCATTATGGCAGTCTTTTTTAGATTTACTGCATTAAAATGTATTTTGTTCATACAAAAATTAAAACAACATACAGATTATTGTGAAAATGAAAGAGGAAGTTACGATATATGCACTGTTGGATCTGGGGAGATAATTAGGACGTGTGTATCGAATTAGAGGCAGCAGGCAGGATATTGAAATTTTTGAGAGTTTGGTGGTGAGGGCTTAAATGTATGTTCCATTTGGTCTTGGGAATGGAGGAACATATGATTCCAAGTCTACTTTGTTGTTATGAGCAGCTGACCACTTATGCACTGTTTGCGGTCAATAGACTGGATTAGTAAACCGTTAGGGTATTTAGCTGAGCGAGACTACAATATATATGTACTGTGGGTTATCTGGGGAATGTGAGATATCATTTTAACCTATTGGTGGGCTTGGAGTAAGATTCTTATTTTAGAATAGAGGATTTATGGATTGTTATGGACGTTTCCACAGGTATGATTTGCATCTGGTACGGTGTTTGTTGCAAACTTTGAGGGATAAGGCAGGAGGGAAGAATCTTAAGCTTCTGCACTGCATGATGGTAGGAATTTAAGATCTAGTACTATTGATGACTTTTGAGGAGGTGGAAAAGGTTTATTAATAGGGATTTGGTATGTAGGCAGCAGTGACTGTTGCTGCATGTGAATTGGTGGTGGTGGTAGGATTTGTAAATATGTGGGCTAATTGGAGGAAGTGAAGTAACAGTTGAAATTGTGCTGCTTACTGTAAGGATGGTGGATGATATAGTTTATAGACATTTCAGCTCCAAAATGGATCTAAGATTGCTTCCCTGGTGGACCATATTTTGTATTACGGTGTTTAGGTTTGTTGATAAACCCCTTTCATGTTGGCTTCCACATGTGTATTTCTTTAAATGTTCTATTTGTGTACTATTTAAATCAATGACCAGATTACGCAGGTGGTAATATGTTAGTGTGAGGTGGTCTTTATGGCAAAATGATGAACATCTCTTATGGTGATTTCTTCAGCTCATGCTCAACAGTTGTTAATCAGTGTCTCAGTCTGTATTGATAACAGCTCAGTGAATAATCTATGCAGGTTGGCTGACACATGACCACGTTGCTCTTTCAACGCACAAACTCTATAGTGATGAATTTAATAGGCCAAGCTGACCTTTCATACAATTATGGTGTTTTACTACTGTGTAACACCAGAGCAAAGCAGCTATGAGAGACCTAACTTTGTTATTCAAGTTGATTATGTATTCATTTTTTCACGGATTTCAAGTTGAGCACTTGATGATGCTCGCTTGGGGTTAGCACCCAAGTCTTCCACCAACTACAATCTCCACCAACTATAATTTCCTGGTAAAACAGATTGTTAAAAGCTGAAAATGCACTAATGAGCAGAAAACAGATTCAAAATCATATGTGCTAATTCTGTCCTATTTGTTGCACAGACGGTTAAGTTGGGTGCAGAAACTATGCAGGAACGTGCAACATTTGTTTTGCCCCTGTTTCAGGGCTGCGGGCTGGATGCCCTCTTTAGACACGACTAAATCCTTTCAACCAAGTATGCACTGAATTCTATAAAACTGGCACTATGTGGTATCCAAATGACCTGACATAGCTGAAAACTCAATCTTAGGGATATACAAACCATAATGAAAAATATATAACCCTACGACCTTCTGAAGGCATATTTTACACTGATTCTTAATCTAGTTGTTCACTTGCAGTATACTATATGCACAAGACATACTTTGGAAAGTACCCTTTCATGGAGCTCTGCATTAAATGATAGTGGCTAGGACATTAGTCACCATTTTTGGAAGTTAAGTCTGGGTTACTTATTTCACAGATTGTTGTGCCCCTAGGCACCAAGTTTAGGTTCTGCTGCACTTGGACCTGTTGTGCTCAGAACCCAGCTGTCTGGGTGGAAAGGGCAGTCCTCGCCTCAGAAACATGTTATAGAAGTGACACCTCTGTCCCTGTATTCGGTCTGGATCTTACTGGTTTCTTGTCACCATTTTTTAAAGGCTAAGTGTTACAGATCAGATGTTGCATCACCCCTAGCCTAAACCATTACTTGGGGTCACACTGTGTAATGATGTGTTTCTTGTGGAGGGGCTTTGGGTGGGAGCAGTCCGCTGGAAGTGCAACAACTCAGCTACAAATAGTGAAGTATGTCTGTTTATTGTGCACACGTCTTAGTATTTAGTCGAGGAAAGAATGTGGTCCCAAACCACCGAGGTCATTAATTCTACGGACAGACCCAGCCATCTGTGGGCAAAACAACGATATTGTGTGCGCATGCGTGTGCGGTATATGCAAGTTGTAAGACTGAGCACTGGTTTTGTACTGCATTTGGACAATCAATTATCATCCTGAATTCCCGGTGTGGTATTTTGATAGATTTGAACTTTTATAAACCTACTTTCACACTGTAAAACGTAAGTGTAAACAGCAGAAAGATGTCCTCAGTGCAGCTGTGAAGAACTCCTGGGACCATGAGCAAGACAAGCTAAATAAAGCCATGCTGTCCTGTTGATCAACGAGAATGCGAAGGGTACAAACACTACAGAAAACAAGCAAGAACCAGTTATTTAACATTATGTTGTTGTCAACAATTTATTGGTGGCTTTATGGAACTCGTGTGCTATGTTAAGAAGACTACAATAAGCGCTGAAGAAGATGGAGCAAAGACAAACACATTTTCAAAACAGGCTCTTTTTATCACAACGAAAGCTGCAAAAAAGCTGCTGCACAAATGCATGCCACCAAAACATTACCTATGGCTATCAGACTGACTGAAAACTGACATATAAAGGCAAATTTAGCATACTACCTCCCTTCTTAAAACTCTCTTACCAAGCCATGTGCTCACAATGGTGGAGAAGTGTGGCACAATGGCTAGAGCAGCATACCCTGATGCAGCGATCTGGCCTGGGACCACAGGGTTCAATTCCCACCTGGTGGTTCTTGGGTTCAATTATCTTGGACCAGATAATTCTTGCCTCAGTGCCTAATCTAATTAATGGGTCCCACTCTGTAACTCTGGGCAGTAGCTTACTTAATCTCCACAATGGCCCTGACAGCGCTTGGATGCCTGGCTTCACACTGGGGGTTGCCCAGGAGTGGGCACCTCACAGGGAAAAGCCAGGAGGGGTTCCACAGCGGTATGCGTACAGCGCCTTGAGACCCTAACAGGTGAGTAGTGTGCTATACAAGTGCGAAGTTTACGTTTACAATTGCTAACTAATATATCTCTAAAGATATGTGTTTCATCTTTTTTACTTCAAACACTATCATATTACATTTTCTTTAAGGTTAAAATTCCAAAAGAAAGTGTTCTAGCGTTCAAGATGTACAGAGGGAGCCATTCATAGGTAACTGACCATAAAGTTAAATTTCACACACACAAAGGATTGTGTAGGAGACCTTATGCCGCTTGACCTGCACTTCACATTTTGTGCATCAGAAAGTCCCATGCGCAAATTCGAACAATACTATGAACAGTTGGAACTTCTGACCACAGCCCTAGGAGAACCATCATATTCAGAAGTAAACCACATTCCTAAGGAAATATGTGCCTGCTTGCGTATGTGTGAGCATGTAATCCAGAATGCACTAGGGTCACTGGCTGTTTGCTATGCCAGTATGCATTGTATAGAATTGGTTACAAGCACCTCACTGGGGCTTGGCCTAATAGTAACAATTAATTTCCATGTGTCAATCATCTTTAAACTCATCAGTAATATCTCCAGGGTGGTGTTGTAAGCTCTTTTGTTAAAAATATATACATGACCGCTGGGAACTTCACCTAGTGGGATTATCTATAGGACCATGTTATGCTATTAAAATCCAGTATTACACCCCATTCCCATGCAGCCTGGAGAAACCACATTTCTACGCAGCCTAGAGACACCCTTCGGGCCCCTGAGGATTTGTTCAGCTGAAGTGGGCAGCTGGATGTAGGAAAACTGACTAAAAAGCAGAGAATTTACACCATCTAAAATGCTATATTAGCATTGGCTAAAAATTTCTGCAGGTTAACTTGATCCTCCTTCAATTAGATTTAGCCAAAAAATAAAGAGTGATACCAAATAATTAAAAATATATGCAGTTCCAAGCTACTTAATTCAGTGGCAGCCAGTAATTTTAGTAGGGGGGGGGGACAGGACACAAACATACACACTCGATCACACACTGCATTCACACACACATCCATTCACAACACTTATTACCAAATATTCATACATACATGCACCAAACATTAATTTAAAAAATCACATTTAATCTGTAGCTCTGCCTCTAAGGTCCCAATAGGGTTGGGACTGCTGTCTTCCCTCATTGGCTGACCACTGGTCACTAAACATGCTGACCATTGGTCAGCCAATGAGGGAAGGCAGCAGACCCTACTCATCAAATAGTGGGATGGGATCAGTGAGAGTTGGTGAACCCACCCCACTCTGACGAGGTGTTACTGATTCACACCCAGCCCTGAGGACATCAGGGCTTAAATCTGAAGCACCCAGGTCCGAGGAAATCAGTGACGCTCCAATCAGTTGGTAAAGCGCGGCTCCTCACCCATGAGGGTCTCTAGGTGCTGGGGGCCTCATCCAAAGAGCCACCCCCTCATCATTAGAGGGAGGGCCTCGAGGACCTATGCTGAGCTGAGGAGATCAGGCCCACAAGAGCTGTGAACTATGGAAAAAGGTGGCTATGTTTACAGGTTCACACTTCCTAAATGCGTGTATAATATGTTTGGGAAATAGTGTTAAGAGATCACAGATAGTGCTCTGAGGGTGCCAAACTGGTACAGCACCCAACCACCCTGGGTGCAGCTGTGCCTATTGAGGGATCAATCAACACGGAGATATTTGATACTGAATTACCAAGGCAAACCACAATAGTCCATAAATTCCATTTCTTAGTAGAGTGTATCAATCAAAGTTCCAAATAAGTGTCTGTAAACTGCTGAAATTTTATTCATCCAAGGAACCATGAATCCAATGAACAACAGCCGACACATGTTGCGTCATCAGGACTTTCTCAAGGCATATGTTTGCAAAAGTGGTTCTGCTTACACACTTCCTCTCACTACGCGGCACCAACCCGTTGTGGCTTATCATGGCCGTGTCTATATGAAAGTCTCATTAACCCGTCAGTATTTGGCAAGACGGCCTAACAATTTGTGTTACCTTGCTATCAGGATTCTCGCATTATTTCTGGGATACCACTTTTGCGAACGTATGCCCTGAGAAAGTCTTGATGACAAAACATGTGTCGGCTGTCGTACATTGGATTCATGGTTCCTTGGATGAATACAATTTCAACTGTTTACAGACGCTTATTCAGAACTTTGATTGATACACTCTACTAAGAAATGGACTTTATGGACTATTGTGGTGTGCCTTGGTAATTCAGTACCACAAGAGCTGTGACATCCTCAGCCCAGCAAAGTTCAGCTCAGATTGCCAGGAGCATGCCCATTTAGCGCATGCCTAGCTCCTAGCTGCCTGACCTGAAAATGAAGAGTGTCTGTCAGGCTGACTTTCACAGACACTCTTATTGATGGGCAAAAGGTGAAGGGATTGGCCTCTCAGCCCCTATGAATGGGCCACAGCTGACTGAATAGTGCTTGGGTCAGGGGGAGCAGAGGCATTGGCAAAAACTATTTTCCTGGGCATATATTCAAGGCGCACCCAGAGGAAAGACTCACAGTCCTGGAGTCACTGCAGCTTGAGATCTCAGTTTGTTCCTGCAGCATGAACTCTCACTACCTATGTCAAGTAACCAGAGCCCAAACGTTAGTTCCAGTGGTACTGCAGCCGTAACTCACTGCTTCCATTCCTACATTCCCAACCCACTCACTCCTATGGCAAATTCAGCCCATTCCTTCTACTCCTGCAGAATGAGCTCCCAACTACGTTACTGAAGTCTGAGAAGCAGCCTTGGCTCCTTAAAGGTAAGCTTCAGTGCTTTGCCCCTGCAGCCCTAACCTGCCCTGCATAGCACAGTACCGACCACAGGGCCCCAAAGTTTCAATCCATCTTGAAGAACATTTCCTGAGATTAAATTCTGCAAAAGTTGGCTTTTGTCCAACACGTAATACTTGCGCCTTCTATCCTGAACCTGTTATCAAGTGAGAAATACCCAACTGACTTCAGTGAAACTCGGCTGGCACGGTGCCTGCCAACACAAGCAAGTGTAGTGACTTCTGATGGCGGTAATGTTTTACTGATCACATGAAGCATAGGATAAAATGAGATTCAAAGTGTGCCTGTTCCTTGTTTTTGCTTTTATTTTCTCTCTTTTAATTCGTAATCTTTTTTTCTGTAGTTTCTGCAAGACACAGTTTGTTTTAAAAAATATAAGATTCCCTGGACTATTTCACGGGATGCTGGAAGCGACATCACCGCCTTTGGCTTATGGCTCTGTTTGCATGATGTGCAGTGAAGAACAGAGAATAAGGATCATATCTCAAACTGGAAATTCCAAGAAAAGGCTCCAGTAAAAGTTGAACTGCTGTTTTCCTGCTGCATTTAGATGTAATGACTGTCGACAAAGGGTTCAATAAATATAATTGTTGGCATTTTAAATGTATAACAGCAGACGGGTTAAGTTTCAAAGAACTTGCGGGCTTCAAAATACATCTGCCACAGGCAAAGGGTGTTGGCCTGTCCCGCCTTCACCCTGCAACACCTACAATTAGGCTACTACAATAGGAACCGTGGCACTTCTGCAATGAAAATGCACTTTGATCTTCCATATTAACCACTGTCCTTTCTAAGTGATAATAATTATTATTATGGCAGCACAGGCTTGTTGTTCAAGACGTGCTGGCTTCCTAACCTGTCTGCTTTTACATTTCTAAGAATGGGCTGACCTTATTACTGTGCTTAATTTGTAAAACAAAACAAAAAAAAGTGCTAGGACCTTTGCCAGGAGGCCACCGTTGCTTGCACCACCCAATGCTACTGCTGGCACTGCCAATCACAGTACTTACACAACCACTAACCATCACACTGCTACAGGTATGACAGTTCAGACTGTTTGAGGCCCCAAAGCTATAAGAAAGGCTTGAGCAGCAGATAATAGTTGTTTTTATTGTATATTGAAGTAATAAACAACTATGTTCTCCTCAACTCTACATTTCACAACAGTGCCACCATGTGGTAGATGGCACAAGTGCCAGTGTTGTCAATTTAGTGCTGGTGTTCAGCAGCGGAAACCACCATCTCAAATTAAGCTCTGCATATTAAGCTCTGTCTTGAAGATAAGATGGTTGTCTGCCACTCACCTAGCATTTGCTTTGCTGTGTGAAGTGAACCTCAAACTTGATGATGCACAAAAGTGACAAAGAAAACCCAATTGACAAACAGTTACTCTGGCAAACAGCATTTAGGTGAAAAAAATAAGTGACCAGTCTTTAAAATTCAATGAAATACGGCAAGCAGCGCAAGAAGATGGCCTTGTGCAGCCCGTGTATACCCGTTCTGTCCACCTTGTTTCCCTGCTGATCGGTCTGTGTTTGCAGCTTCCGTTACACTGTATACGTTTGCTGACATTTCTGACACAGCTCCCTTGCTGTCTGACTGTTTTATAAGCCCGCCCCCTTCCAGTCACTGGACCTGGTAAATAAGAGTGAATGTAGCTTAGCCAATGACCAGGAAACTAACGGATTGCTCAGAAAATCATTTTGTTACTTATTCACAGTCTTCCTTGATCCTATCCCAAGAAATTAGATTGAGGAATCATACTGTGCCTGTAGTTGTATGGACCTGGTCATTCAGGGGCAACAGAGCACAGCTTACAATAATTACACAGTGCCAGTGTTGGCGGTTTACTGCCTGACCACACCCAGCACCCAGGATGTTCTATTAAATCTCTGAAATAATGCTGGACGATACCAAATGGTCTCACAAACACAGAGTGAAGGGCCATCCCCAGGGATGGCAAAGTTTTCGCCCTCAAACATTACACCTGTGTGTGACTGCTTCCAGAGCTGCTCTAACGCATAGGTACAGTTCTTGTCTGTGATGGAAGCTGACTTGCAAGGACCACTAACAAACAGGTACAGTTCACAGACTGTAAACTCCCAATTCAGGTCCCTGCTGTCTCCAGCATGCTGACTCCATTCAACATGGTTAGTATTCTAAAAGAGGTAAGAAACCGGGTAGAGCTGGGCTCCTAGGAAAAATTGCACACTTGTCCTTAAAGGAGTGGTTCACGCAAGACCCGCTGGTGACTTGTCGCTTACCTGCAGTGGCTGGTGATGGTGGCAGTGCCACAGAAACAACAAACCAATGCCCCAGTAGGATACCTTGACACTAATTAGAAAGTTTAGAGATCAACCAGTAAGTAAGTTAGGGAGAGGAACGTAGACTACATGTGTGTTCACACACGAATGTGAGAATTGAACCGATACATATGAATCTCTGTCAGACATGACAATAAGTGGCCATGCAAAGCAACCCATAGGCATGTGATGCTGTACATTGGTACTTAGGGATGAAACTGGGTACTTAGTCTGTTCCCAGCATTTGATAGTGGGAAATCAGCAGATGAGGCACTACACGGCCATAGGAGGCTATACATGAGAACGGGAGTTTACATGAGCCGATGGCAAATGATGGTGACACATGGGTATATAAAGAAGTAAATTGACATGTAAAGGTGAACATGGCATTTGAAGTTGAACTTAGATATACAGAGCTGTACTTGTCACAAGCTGGTGATATATGGGTATATTCGATGGTGCCTTGGCATACAAATGGTTTCTGACACACAATGATGGGACACGAGTCTGTGATTAGAATGTAAGCTTGCACCTGGGCATGTGAGGTAGCAAACAAGCTCATATAAAGTAGTTGCAGACGTACAATGGTGGCGTATAGGCACGAGTAGATATATGAGCCTATTAGGTTTTACTTAAGCATATGAGGCTAAATCTGTGCAGATGGCGCTGTTGCTTCCATATGCTTATGGTACAAGACTATTCAATATAATACCTCGCGTGATAGTTGGATTGAATGTCGAAGGCTGTGAATTGGCATGTGAGGCTGAATATAGGCACGTTCAACTGAGACCGCTTGGTCGGGTTTTTATACTAGATAATTGTACATGTCATCAATTAAACAAGCATATGAGGTTTAGCCCGTACACATAAGAAACATTTCCTGGCTTCTAATGGTAGTACATGGGCTTAAGCAGTGTCACCTCATCATATGATGGTTGAGATAACATATCATGGTGAAACCTATCCATATGAGGCTGCCATGACCACATGGATCTGATCGTGGGCAGATGAAGCTGTCTCTTAAATATAATTCAATGACCTATGACTATAAGGCAGTTCATTGGCATTTGAAGTAGTATTTGTCCTAGTAAATGTTTTGTCTCATATCAGCACGCCTTTTTAGTAAATACACTCTTTCTGTCCCTCACATGCCAACAAGTCGCATTTAGGAAATACACTAACTTTACTGAATTCTGAACTGACAGAAAATGACAAGCTTATGTTTTGATATCGAAGAGATCCAAAATATTTTAAGCTGAAGAGTTCTAAATGATGTCGGTTTAGGAAAATTGCTAAACTGTACTTGGAGGATCGGTTTTCTTAATTTAGTTATCTACAATGTGTGGTAGACAGTGTTTAGTTTGTCTTGATTGCACCTTATTCCTCTTGGGTTTATGTCTCACACTTGCAATTTCTATTTAATTCCTACTTCCTCCCTCTATCACTGTTTTCCTATCTATGTCTTCCACCTTCTTTCTCCTTGCTTTTGCTTTTCTAACTCTTGCTCTAGGTCAAAATCTTATGAATGTATCCTGGTCCCTCGAATGAGATCTGCTGGCCACCACTGTAACCACCAGTACAAAACAAACACTGGCAAAGCAAATTGGTCTCAGCTTTTGGCCCTTTCTCTTTGCTGGTGCTTTTTGCAACACTGAAAAGCATTGGTAAAAATGCGTATTTTTGCTGGTGCTGTTAGTATCGGCAAAAAAGGAAAAGGCACAATCATGCAGCTTGTGTTGGCAGTCAGATAATTCTGTTGATACAAGAATGCATCATCATGCAGGTGCACACCTACACAATGATATCAGCATTATTGTATAGATAGTGGGTGCTACTTAGATCGATCGACAAAAAGAATAAAATCTGTAAGTACGAAAAAGTGCATTAGTGGACAGCCGGCAGCAATTTACTCACCCCCTACCAAGAAAAACATTTTAAAATGTACTTAAAAAACAAAAGCAGAGTTTGGCGGGCCAAAGGAGGAGCAGGTGAGGGAAGCATGTTTTGTAAAAACAAGCAGCACAGTGGGTGAAGGCCATGAGGGAGACAGCAACATTGGGGGTAGGAGGAGAAGCACAAGAAGGACACAGCAACACAGGGGCAGGGGAGAAGCATATGACGGAGAAAGCAACACGGATCGTGGTGGGAAAAAACACAATTGGGTGAGAGAGAGCAACACGGAGCATGGCGGGGACAGCAACACAGACAGAACGAGGGGGTAAGAAACATACAGAGAAGAGAGAACAACATGGAGAATTGAGGTGAGACAAGCACACATACAAGATAGCTAGAAACACATGAACTCTCATGCAGTGCTTAAGCAAAAATAAAATTTATTTAATAAAAGAGACATGTAAGAGGACATAAGTAAAGAGGCTGTGCTCCAGGTTAGGTCCAACCATAGGTGCTAGAAGTACTGGTGTGGCCGGTGCTGCAGCCCCTCCAGAAAAAAATAACCATGCTAGATTTGAGAAGGTGAATAAGCAAAAATAATGCCTTGAAATTTTGTCTTTATCTTTTTAATTTTGCTGTGCTTCAAAGCCAGAGGTCAAATGTCAGTCTGTGTCTTCTGACAAATTGCTGGTTATTCATTTAACTTGGAAATTGGTGTTTACTTTTCGTTTTCTGACTGTAAAGTGAGAGACTT
Source organism: Pleurodeles waltl (assembly GCF_031143425.1). Lineage (NCBI taxonomy): Eukaryota > Metazoa > Chordata > Amphibia > Caudata > Salamandridae > Pleurodeles > Pleurodeles waltl. The sequence goes on along the minus strand of NC_090437.1, from coordinate 795,927,702 downwards.
TTGCAAACTGAATTATGTGCCAGTCTTGCTGGAGTACAAGTAGTGTGAAAGGAAGGGCTGTAGGATGTCAATTTTTCTAACACACTAAAATTTAAATATATCTAAATATATTGGGCAAAAGATTTTAAACAGACCAGCAGTTGAGAAAGCACAAATTAATTACAGTTTTTGTAATTATGAAGTGTGATGGTAGCAAAGATTTTAAATAGTGTCAAAACTAATCAAGACAGTTTACCTAGTGGTGTGCAAATGATAATTAGTTACTAAAACTAGATTTCCACACATTGTCGTTTGTGAGCTACATAGTTTTGTCAGTGCAACTGCGTGTCTGTGGAAATGTAGTGGCCAGTTCAATGGAAAGTGTTCTGTCTGTAAATGACAGTGCACTACCATACCATGCTATGTTAATATATTTGCAACAGTGTGCGCCAAAATACACCAACCAATACATACGACACCCGTATTAACCTCCTGCTGAATGGGTGTGGCTCATTTGCTACACTTGTTCTTAGTGTGATTCTTTGATTTTTCACAATCCCTATAATTTTTGTAAAGTAATACTGATGGCAGCACCCTCCCTCTAAAATTGCTCCGACACCACGGATACAGCCAAAAGTTAGGCAAGACAAGCCATCAAATAAGAAGCAAGCAAATGAGTGTGACAGTAAAGTCAACCTTTAGTAAGCAATGGCCGGTCTTTCACCCTTTTGCTTCTAGGCCTTTTCCACCCAGTGCTAAGAATGTTTTGGGATGTTTGTGGTAGTTTGCACTTAGGCACTCCATAACATTTTGTCCACATTAGCTATCCACGTCAAATTTGCAAACTTTTTTTTCCAACATCCTGGGGACTCTAGAGGTACCCAGGGTTTATGGATTCCCCTGGAGGGGGCTGAAAAACATAGCCAAAATATAGATATAATTTTTGTTTTTTGGGAACAAATAGGAAAAAGTGCTCTAGATTAAAGTGCATGGGTTTTTCATAAAAATGGCACCAACAAATGATTTGCTGTGCTAAAGTCATCATCTTCCCTGCTTACAGGAACATGCAGAGCTGAATCAAAAAAACAAATTTTACTCCAGTTTTGGCACTTTTTCACAAAGATTGCCCATTTTTTATATCTTTTGAGCTCTCAACCTACTTCCAGTTTGTGGTGGAAACCAGTGTGAAACCCATGGGTGATCCAGAAAACCTATATATTTCTGAAAAGTAGACCAAATTCTAAATTCAGCAAGGAGTCATATGTGTAAATGCCACAAGGTTTTCCCAAACAAACTAACTGTTGAAATAAAGAAATATTGAAAATGAGTAGGAAAAAAACAGTCATTTGTAACAACATTTTCATCTACAACTTTTTGTCTCAATTGCCCATTTACAAAAGCAATATAACATTACGTCCACTAGGTTCTTTTGAATGTGGTGATATATAAGGCTTGTAGGTTGTCCAGGAACCCAAGGTACCCAGAGCGAACAGCTAAGCTGCACTATACAATGGATTTTCATTGTGTACAGAGTATAGACCAATTTATATGGTGAAATATGTAGAGTGAAAAATGGGTATCAAGGAAACCTATGTATTCTGAAATGGCCACAAGGTATGAAGTTAGGAGCAGTGGTTATTTGTACATCTCTGAATTTGTACCCATACTAGCATATGATTTAGAAAGTATTTTTCAAAATGCTTTCTTTGACACTGGATTATTTTGGAAGGCACAAATACAGTAGAATACATTTGGTAATAACAAATATCCTACTATTCTATGCTCCCACATGTATTATGATAAAAATGGTACCTTACTTGTATGGGTGGGCCTTGCGCCTGCAACAGGAACCAGCCCAAAACCCGAAATGTATACAGCACGATATTCCACTCAAAACTGACCTGTTTTTTTACAAAGTGGGTAGCTGTGGATTTTGGGCCCTAGCTCAGCTGGCACCTAGGAACACCTAGCAAACCTGTATGTTTTTGAAAACTAGACACACAGGGGAGTCCAGGATATGGTGACTTGCATGGCTCTCACCAGGTTGTTTTACCCAGAATCCCTTGCAAAACTCATAAGTTGTCTTCAAATACACATTTTCCTCACATTTCTGTGATGGAAAGTTCTGGAATCTACAGGGAGTCACAAATATTTTTCCAGACAGCATTCCCCTAGGTCTTCTTATAAAAATGGTACCTCATTTGTGTAGGTAGGCCAAGTGTCTGTGACAGCAACGGCCAAAAACGCAACATGGATGCCTCTCATTTTTCCACTCAAAACGGACCCATTTTTTTCAAAGTGGGTAGATGCGGATTTTGGGCCCTAGCTCACCTGTACATTCTGAAACCTTGATACCTAGGGAAATCCAGGATGGGGTGACTTGTGTGGTTCTCACCAGGTTGTTTTTCCCAGAATCCTGAGCAAACCTCAAACTTTAACTAAAAAAACACATTCTCCTCACATTTCTGTGATGGAAAGCTCTGGGATCTGTTAGTAGCCGCTAAATTCTTTCCACCCAGCATTCCCTTTAGTCTTCTGAGAAAAATGATACCTCACTTTAGTGGGTAGGCCTAGTGCCCACAACAGGAAACAACCCAAAATGCAACATGGATACATCACATTTGTTTGTGAAGTGGGTAGCTTTAAATTTTATACCCTAGCTCAGCCGACACCCAAGGCAGCCTAGCAAACCTGTAAATTTGTGAATACTAGAGACACAGGGGAATCTACGATGGGGTGACTTGCGTGGATCTTATGAGGTTCTTTTTACCCAGATTCCCCTGCAAACCTGAATCTTTGTCTGAATTCACACATTTTCCTCACATTTCTGTGATAGAAACCTATGGAATCTACAGGAATCCACAAACTTCCTACCAGCATTACAGCGTTTTTATTGGCACAAGTGGAGCAATCCTGGGTGGCAGGAATTTTGTGGATTCCAAAAGTTTCTATCACAGAAAGTTATGGGAAATTAATGATTTCAAGCAAAGTTTGAAGTTTTCAGGGCACTGTGGGAAAGAAAACCTCATGGGATTCACAAAAAGCACACCACCCTGGAGTCCCCTGGTTGCCTACTTTTCAAAAATGTCTGTGGTTTGTCGGTTTGCCTGGACGGAGGCTGAGCATAGCCCCAAATCCCACAGCTACCCCTATTGCTGCTCTCGCCACCTAACACTTTAGGGCCTTTTGTATCAAGGTCTCATGGACCAGATACACAAATGAGATACCATTTTTATAAGGAGACTTAGAGGAATGCTGTATTGTAGGAAATTTGTGGCTCCCTGCAGATTCCAGAAGCTTTCCTCACAGAGCTATGAGGAAAATGCATGTTTTTAGTCAACATTTGAGATTTGCAGCACACTGTGGGTTAGGAAATGATATGGGATGCATGTGAAGCACACCGCTCTGGACTCCCCCAGATATCTATTTTCCAGAACTGACTGGGTCTGGTAGGTTTTTTCCATGTCAGAGCCTACCCAAGCCCAAAAAGTGCAGCTGTTAAATATTGCAAGTGGGATGATAGTGAGAGTTTGCCAAACTCTCCTGGCACATTTGTAAAACAACACCCAAAAGAGTCCTCTTGTTTGTCGTTGGGATGGGATGCTTTAGTCTGCAAGGGAGCACAAAGACTGTTGAGGATTTAGGGGTGAGGGTGAGGCCTGATATTAGGGTGGGGAAGTCCCACCCCATTATTTTTTTTAAATATATATTGCTGCCACCCAGTGGGTAATTTTCCCCTCTTGTCCTGTTGGGGGGTTGGGGAATCAATGGTAATTACCCCATCTGCCAAAGGGAGAGGCAGAAAGACTGTTTTCCCATTTTTATGGGGGTTTAAGAATAACCATGCCGGGCAGCCCCCACCCCTAAAATTCTAAAAACAATCCCTGGTATCTAGTTGGCTTTCTGCCCCGAATGGGGTAACTGCCTTATCTGTCCCTTCATGGAGAAGAAAGACAGTTTCCCCATTTTTTGGGGTGGGGGAATGGCTATGCCCATGCTGGGCATCCCACCCATACAATTAAAAAAAAAGAAACCCTGTTGCCTAGTCATCGGTTTGGCTCATTTCACTTTCATTTTCATTGTAATGACATCAGTGCGCCATGCACGCTGGTCGTCTTTTCAATGAAAAAACAAAATCCGCCTTAGGTGCTCTTCCTCAGCACCGGGTCTGATTTTAGCAAGAGGAAATCCCTCTGGTGACTGCATCAGAGGGATTTCCTGCCTTAGGTGCGAGGAAGGCACAGAGCCATCATCAGCACACGAGGACTTGTGAGGAGGATGGCACAAAGCCGTCCTTTGCACACAAAAGGTTACGCTCACTGTATGTTTTTGGTTAGCTGACAATAGGTCTTTTACAAGCAGATACCTTGCGCTACCTAGGAAGCTCAACCTAAAAAGTACTGGTGGAAGGTATCTACCCTGGCCTGCATGAAAGTTCAAGAAACACCACTGCTTCTTGTCAATATTTACATGTATTAATTCCAGATAGGCCCTCTACACTTGCATGATGTCCCCATCAATCCTGAGCCTTTTGGCATTTAAAATGGGACATTTCATACTGTATTAATAAGCACAAGTTGTTTGAACATACATCATAGTCCAGTTACGTCTATATTTTAGGATGTTTTGTTTACTTCTTAGTGCTAACAATGCTAGCAGTACTACCTCTTTATGCTGTTCTGTGAGTTATGCCTAGTTTGTCAACATCATTCCAGAGATGTTGCCTTCATACCCCACAACAAACAGATGAGGTCTGACTGGTAATTTATAAAGAGAAATAGCCTTCTATGACTAACCCTACTTTTCCTTGTGGTCTCAGTGGTCAGTCACTGAGTCATATGCACGACTCCAAAAGCAAACAGCAAACTTTATATTTTGAAGTAATATGCTAAAATCAGTAATCATTTCACAGAAAGAGGATGCCAAACCCAAATAATCGTGCTGTTTTATTAGAGTTCTTTTGGCAGGCGCTTTTGAAACTGCACATTACACAGCATTACATAAATTGATGTTTTATACTTGTGCAACTTATAAATAACTACTTAGTAGTGTGTTTGAAAATATGTTCATTCCTCAGCAACATTGAGGTATGTTAATGTTGTTATGTGTCCTTCATTTTTTCAATACTTGTTATTGTTTTTTTGTGTAGAACAAAACGAACCATCAGTCAGACATTGCTTTGGAACACTTAGGTCATTATGATACCTGGTGTTCATACTATGCATAAGACCCGGCATCAGTTGCCCTCACCCTGCTAATCTCCTCTCGTCTACCCACCTCCTTATTTAAGCAGAATTTGGCTCAAACATTTACAAATCCATTTCCAACGACCAGGGTCTTCTTCTACAGGTTTGAGTTAAATTCCTCAATATAGGACCCACCTCCTCTATATTGTACTAAGCTTCTGAGGAACACCTGAGCCATGTATATGGGTGCTAAAGACTAAGGCAATGGTCCAAACCTCTCTTCCATCCATCTAGCAAGGGTCCCTTTGTATCTTTCCAGGCTCTAGCAATATCTTGTTTGGCAATATCAGGCCAAGCCACAAAAGTGTTCTTTTATTCCTATTGCCATTGATGTTATCTGCAATATGTAGCAAAGCATTCCTGGGGTATCTGGGGAAACCTCAGACCAGGACCTACCTCAGGCATAAAAATATCCCTTCCCAGAATGGCTCAAGTACGGCACAGCTCCAGACCGTATGTAAAAAGTCTCCCTTGTGGGAGGTGTACAGCAGACACAACTATGACTAAATAACCCCCATTTGTCACAGCTTCAGCCTCGTGAGATATACTCAATGGAGTTATTTCAGTTGAATAACACAACACTGAGCAGCTATTCCTAAGAGACGCCAGAGCCTCTTGCCAATTGTCATCGATGAGTGCACCTGTATCCCTGGCCCAGGCCAGTGTGTAAACAATAGGTGATTTATATATGAGATATTTTATGCTCTTTGAGATGCATCAATATCACCTTGGCCACTGGTGGGCTATATTCCAGGAGTACTTCCAAGTCAGAGATGTATGGGGCTAATGCATGCCTAATGTGGAAATATCTATAAAAGTGGCTGTGGTGGAGAACATATTCCCTTTGCATTTTCGAAGGAATTTCTTTGTGGCCATGAGACGGAGTAAGACTAATTTAGAAATGCCAATAAGGTCCCATTGTCTAAAACCCGGCAGGTCTACCACCTGTTGAAGTCAGGTGCCCACCCATAAGGGGTCCCTTGCGTTAAGTGTCAGGACCAACCAAGGACCCTGTTAGGTGTCTTTTATAATAGAGCCAGATATCTCAAACATTGACACTTCTGCAAATGCAGAAATCACTGTAATTCTTGTTGCAAGGCACTAGAACCGCAGTGTCAAGCTATCTACTTGAGAGCAAATTTCTTTAAATTGTCCTCGGTGTGTGTGCCTCAAAGTCCATGTTACACTGTGAGGGGTTAACCACAATACTGACTGCATAAAATTGATCTGCAAAAAATACTGAGCAAGGATGAAGAATTCCACTATATTGTTGTGGTAAATAATTATGAGTTGCTACAGATTTTATATCCTTTATGTATCCATAATATATGCGTATACATATCTATATATCTTCAAAGTACCAAGACATGGAATTAGAAATAGTAAATCTGTAAATCTACATGTACCTATATATGCTTAGATGGACTATATGGTGTTTGTCCTTTCGCCAACACTCTTCAGCTTGTATGTATCAGACATTTAGATGTCCTTGAACAACTCAAGAGTCTGTCCAGCCACATTGATGACACAGTCCTTCGTGACCACACTTGCTCTGGCCTACAATATACTTAAGGAATTTATTTCAGTGCTGTGATCAAAACAAATTGGTGATTAACTATGAGTAAACCAACATTCTATCTTTTGAGTCACAATTTACACTGCTTGTAAGGTATGAGGGTAGGTGCATATACCTACCTTGGTGTCACTCTACACAGTCAATCACAGAGCATTAAAAAATAATGCAGGATCATTCAGGTATGCGTTATTGAAACGATAAAAAACAGAGACGACCCACCTATGTTTCCCTGACAAATGTAATAAAGGTGAAATACCTGCCATCTTTAACCTATGGCACAGAATCATTTCCAGACAAACCCAATACTGTACATGGTTAAACTTGGAGCAAAGCAAATATCTTAGATTATTTTTAAGTCCCCCCTTATGTTCAAAAGCCTGCACAAATCCATCTTGAGTTGGCCTAATTGACCAAGAGCTGAGAACTAATGGTGCTCTGCCAAAATAGTGGTTCATTATGAAAAGTGTAGTCCTGATAAGCTTCAGAGGCATTTTATGTAAAGAATTTAAGGATCTAACTCCATAAGGACATACAATGTGGCACTCGACAACAATAAACTTTTTAAAAGAGTTGTAAATAGTCGATTTAATTGGACCAAGACATTTCAAACTTTAGTTTCAAAAGACTGTTCAAGAAACTCACCTTGATTCAATCCCATGTCAGAGACTACGAAAATCTGCCACGCTGGACCACTCTTTCCTAGTTAAAGAACAGTATGCAACAATTCACTTCCCTTTACAGCATGCTACATGTATTTCTTAGTAATTACGGTTAAAATATCTGCATCTTCTATTAGGCCTCTTTGGTGTAGGAGCAATTATACAATCATGAAAAAACATGAGGACATCATTAGCATGCAGATTTTGCAATAGCCACTAGGAAAGTGTATCTCATATTGTATGTTGCTGCCCAGCTCCGGTTGCATAGTGTAGAAAGTTGCTAATTACTCATTTGAACAAACTGGGCACACGATCTTTGCAAAGCAGCAATATTGCATGTTTTAACAACACAGACCCTTTTTTATTAATCAATTTGTTAAATGTATGAACTTGAGCAATTTGGAACTTGATAGACTACAGTTGAATTAATTCTTTACATTTGTTAATTCCGAAAAGGACAGTGCTCTTCAATCAGTACATGTAAACTATGACGTGTACCCTTTTTATTTCAATGAATTGCCCATAGGTCTGTGCATTTTAGCCTGTCTAACCACCGAATTGAATTATTATTTTTTAATTTTTTATGGATGTGAGTAGATCAAATCACCTTTGCACTTTATGTATTCATTCAATGTACTGTATCTCCAAACACTGTATTACTGAACGATTTTAATTCACCAAACAATAAGTATTATATATGATTTAAAAACATTTATATAGTGTCGTAAATATGTTTTCAGATTCTCATTTTGTCACTTTGTCATACTGTGAAATGCACCCCAGTGGTCAGAATTCGTAGACACCTTCATCTGCCCTCTGATGGGAGGTTCAGAGGCTCCACAAGTGTGGGTACATTTCCTGACTCTTAAGATGTTCTTTGCCCACTTCATAAATAGAAATATAATCATAGAGAGCAGTATTTGTGAATATTAATTTTAAAAAGCTTTGGATGTGGGAGGGGGTTGAAACAAATAGAATGGGACCTATAAAGGTATATTAAAGAGTGAGAAGGGAAAGCTAATCAATCTACACGAAGGTCTGCGCTGTCAGCCAGCATCATTGTCCAACTCTTGCTGCAGAGCACTGCACCCACAAAACGTACCTTACTGAAAGGGGACTACTCCTGCCTGCATTGTGGTTTCGCAGCCCTTACTCCGTGTGGTGTAGTCTGCTTCCTCTAGGGCAGTCTAGCAGCCCCACTCCCGAGTTTCTGAGCTGACTCTAGATTGCTAAACTTGCTGTCAAGCCTAACCCCTGGCTCTCTAGCTTGCAGTAGCTTTGGGACATCCCATGCCCTCTGCCATCACCAGAGGTCAGCCCAATGTTGGCAACACGCCTACAACATACAGGGCACGCACTGTCCTCTGCCGCATAAGGACCCCTTGTGGAACTGTCTGGGTCGGGTACTCTTTTCGGGATCTCTACCTGTGGACACCGTGATCTGGGAGAGGAGTCACACTTCATGTCATAATGGACGTGCGAGTCACTGGCATGTCATAGGGAAGCACATCTGAATCTATAAAGTTGCCAAACCTCATTGAAGAAGGCACAGGGTATTTGAAGTTATTACTCAAACCCCTGGAAATATGTTTCAGCTGACTTTCCTCCTATGTAAATGGACATATGTCTAGTATCGTCATATTTCACGATGTGTTTCTTCCTTATTACGTGGGCAGCCATGGTTTTATATAATGTGTGTTAAGAATATACCATAAATGCATCTTAACCACCTTGGAAGGACCACGACACGGGCATGTGGCATTGTCAAAACTAAACATAAACGGAACAGCCTTACTTTAAGGAATTATTCCTATTTTAATTCACAAAATTTGGGAAGTCATTTCAGCAAAGGATTTCCTCAAATATGGATTTGAGCGCCAATAAACATTTATTAAAGGCCGGCCTTGTTCTCGCAGGGACCATCTTGGAACCGGTACCTTTTATGACCAACGAGGAGCTAATATTTACAAGTTGCTAAAAATACCAAAAGTAGAGCCTTAACTAAATTGGTCCCGCGGCCCCATGCTTAGCACTTGGTAATATTTTCCCTTCGTAAAAAGAGAAGCCCAGAGTAGTCACAGTCTGCGGATGATGAGCTCATGGTTTCGAAACAGTAACGAGGGAAGGAGACGCAGCACTAGGGACGGGGAGTGGGGCGGGGGGGTTCGCATCAACCCTCCCGGAATTAAACAGGGTCCAGTTTCTACAGTAGCCCATGTTTTTTGGGTGGTTCCCAACAATGAGACAATATTTGCGCAGTTGCTAAGTAGATAGGGCGGCTGCCAGCACAGTGCGTCAACAGGGCAAATAGGTTCTTGGTGATAAGAAACGACTATTGTTTTATTGAAATGAGTCTATAACTTGCTCTATTTCAGGTAAAACAAGCATTTCCTTTCTGTACATCCACAGGAAAGAACTATCCTGATATGTGGAATCAGGTACACGGCTAATAATGCGTGTCGCACAAAGAGTGGAGTTAGCTGTTTCCGGTCTGTCCAACGACTCATCGATTACGTGTTTTAGGAAGGGATGTCCATGCCACGTTCTACAATCACTCGTGGCAGTGAGTAGAAGGAAGGCAGCTTTCCTAATACACTACCAGGCGCGGCTCGTCCGTTAGGGCGGAGGGGCCACGCCCCCCCCACCTTTTTCCCTCATGAAGAGTGTCTGTCATGCTGAACAAGGTCAGCCTGACAGACACACTTAATTTTCAGCTCAGACAGCCAGGAGTGGGACATGCGCGATTTGCGCAGACTCCTGGCTGCCTGAGCTGAACTTTGCTGGGCTGGGGAGGTCACAGCTCCTATGGGCATGACCTCCTCAGTTTAGCAAAGGTGCCTCGAGGCCCTCCCCTGGGTGACGAGGAAAGCGTCACCCATTGACTTCGACCTGGGTGCTTCAGGTTTAAGCCCTGAAGCGCCCAGGGCGAGTGTCAATCAGTTACACTTCATCACAATTGGGGGGGGTCAGCAGTCTCACTGACCCCATACCACTCTGTGACTAGGCTGGGACTGCTGCCAAGGGAAGGCAGCAGTCCCAAACCTCCTGGGACCTCCGAGGCTGAAGGTAAGTGTGTGTGATGTTTGAAAATGAATGTTTGGTGCGTGCGTGCATGTTTGAATGTTATGAGTGTTGTTAATGGATGTGCGTGTGTGTGTGAAAGAATGAGTGTGTGTGATGTTTTAACATGAATGTTTGGTGCGTGCGTGCATGTTTGAATGTTATGAGTGTTAATGGATGTGCATGCGTGTGTGAAAGAATGAGTGTGTGTGTGTGTGTGTGTGCTTCCCACCCGCCCCCTCCCTCCTAAAGCTGCCGGCCGCCACTGTACACTACCTAAACGTGTGTTTTCTGTTAACAAAGTTATTTCAGCACTTTGTCACCTGGTTGACATCCATGCAAGGTGAACCCATCACCCACAGAACATTTTAGCCAGGAGACTTCGATCTAACAAGAGCCTAGTAATTTGTACCTGACACTGAAGCAGCAAGTCCTCTGGAATACAGTGGGCCGCTCTCTGCTACACACTTAACTCAGTCTTAAAACTCAACTGAAAGTCCACCTCCACAAAACCCCCTGAAAACGATCTGAAGAAACCTTTGACTGCTAAAGAGCACACAAGACGCAGTGGCTAATTACAGCCAGAGTGAAGAAACCAACTTATATCCTAGATGGGTTTTGAACACTCAGTGGATAGACTCTTTTCTCCTTCTTAACAGCCATGCTCTATTGCTATCTAAAGTTCCTATCACAAATGCTGTAGTCAGAGTACAGAGTACAAAAAATCATCCTCTGAAATACTGTAGCCAGAATACACAAAATACTACCATAATATATCATGAGGCAACTATACATAGGTAAGTAAAGATTTACTACTCTTAACTCCACAGTTAAGTACCTTGAAGGTATATCGTCAATATAAATGCATATGCCATTAAAAATAGTTACATTCATGATATTATGGTAGTCAATTTTATGGCTATGATATTTTTGTAAGATGATGATTAAAATGAGATGTTCCGGTTGACAATCTCTCAAACCTTCTTTCTCTCTATCGCTCTCTCTCTCTTTCTCTCTCTCTCTCTATATATATATATATATATATATATATCAAGTGCTTATTTGTAACATACTGTTCTAAAACGGCTGCAAGGCAACATGGCTGGCACTAAAGTAAACAAATGGAATAAGGTAAATCAAAAAGACCAACCATGTATTGTTTTCTCTGTGTTTTTAGGTAAAAATGCAGAACTCATCCATTCAGTAAGCACAACAATTTAACATTGTTGATGAATCAAGCCACACAATGTTTTCCTTTCAATAATATTGTTTCACTGTCAATGTGCTTCCAAGCAAACCCCAGTCTAATTAAAACACCATGTTACCAGGATTCGTTTCAAACTCCTGTGAAATTAGAGTAAATTTATTTAAGACTACTTGGGGCTGTGTTTGACCCGGTCAGGCCTCCAGAGAGTTTAATCAGGTCTATGTAAATAGAACCCTTGACACTTCTTAAAAAATGCACTTGAAAAGGCAGAAATCAACACAGCAATGAGAATGTCCAGAATTTCCTGTTTAGAAAATGTGCGTTTCTCTGAAAACGGCATTTAGTTTGATGTAATCCGATTCACAATGAAAAACATGGAGAATAATAGGTGATGATGACTAGTGGCATATATCTCCCAGCATAGTTCACCAGTGTTTTCAAGCCAATGAAATGAGGAATGTGCAGTAAATGTTAAAATTCTCTTTTTCTTGACCTAACACATTTTTTAAAGGTGTTACAAAATGCATACATTCAGAATATAAAAAATAAAAACATAAAAAATGAAGAACTCGAAGGCAATGTTTTTCATGGAACACACCCATCCATCCATGATATCAGAAAACCCTTGTGTGATATGTTTGAGAAAGAACTTAAGTATCTCTTTTTTTAACAGCATTTGAATCTTTGATCTCCCATAAGGCAATACTCATGTGCTTTCTTCTATTGATCTTTAAAACACTCAAAGTATACATGTGTAGATATCCTCTGTGCATTTATATATTACATTAATTTTTTTACCCTTCTATGCCAACTTTTAACGGTATATGGTATATATTTTTATGTAATTCAAGTGTTTGTTGGTACCTATGTAAAGTACTTAACTGCACAAATGGGTCCAGTTCTCATTAAATAAAACTGTAGGTCATGAAATAACTAATAGTGTCATGGGATATATGCAATTTTTACCTGAACACCTGTGATGAGATTGTCTACTGCCTCTCCCTGTGTATTTCTGTGTAGTGTGTCATGCTAGGGTTCCCAGATTCCCCCAAATGTAAGTGGTGCATGTGTGAAAGAGAGAGAGGTGCAGGTAGAGGGAAGGTGAAAATTGAGTACATGTGGGTTAGGGTACCACTACGTTAGGGTGCCTGCAAAATGTATGCCTCCAATGTTGTAGTGCTTCGTAAGGATAGTATAAATCAAGACTGTTGTCTTTATTCTCTGCCTCTTTTGACTGCTCTCCTCTTGTCCCTCTTTCCGTTAAAAACCATCTTAGAGTCAAGTATATTGTCTGGTTTGAAGTCCGATAGACCTGAATGGACCAAGAAAAATCCTTTGTGTCCACCATCCACAGACCTAGCCACTTCCAGCAGGATTGCTTCCATTCAGAAGTTTGGGGCAGCTTTACATATGAGTGGTTAGTTGGTTGGAGCCAAACTGCCAATGTTTCTGAATACGCATTGACCCATTTGATTTATTCAGAGTTCACCTTTTCACTTGGAAGAGCTTTATGCACCTTGCAGAAATAGACTGAGACCAGAGGATGGAATCATTGGTGGTCTCCCCTGAAGAATGAGGGAACCTAGTCCAGAAGACAGGAAAATAACTTGCTTCTGCTGTAACTGAAAACCGAGACAGATATAGACTGCCTCAAATGTTAACAACCTGCCTTATTTTATCCCAGAGCCTAAAACAAGCTGTCTGAGCCACTCCTGCAAGGCACTGTGTCTAACAGAGAATGTCAAGTCCAGAGAGGCCCTTCTCACTCTGAACTGTTATCCTGATAAGCATTACCTACAGAGAAAGGTTACAAAGTGATTTTTTTCCCTCTTGGTTACAGAGGAGCACCAAAAAAGTGGAAGCCTTTAATACGCAGATCCTTCAATCAAGCTTTAGCCTGCGTGATGCAACTGGAGTGTTTAACTGTCTGAGAATGACAGCAGTTACCACTGTCACTGGAAGATTCTCAACCCTATTTGCAATACTAGACCAAGGGACCAAAAATACCATTATACAATTTGGTTTCATCATTTGATCGTTCCAGATGAGAGAATGATTTTCCACTGTCAAAAGCCTTATCAGAAGAGGATTCATGACACATAAGAATGTTCTAAGGAGTGGTGTCCAGGTTTGTGTGCCACCCTTATACAAAAAGAACACCCTGTCTGGCATTCCCTTGAGACATATAGGTTTTGTTGCCAATTTTCATGCACACAGAGGCAGAACTAAAATTGTGAGAGTGTAAGCCACGTCTCTTTATTTACACCCTCCATCCACTAACATTTCTGTGGTTGGTAATGCTGGACAATTTACCATTTTACCAAACCAGGGATAACATTCCCCTGCTGTTGGATTGAGGGCTCGGTGCATTACTTGGGGATTATGCTCAACTGAAACCAATCCCAAATGATACTAGATAACTTTGGCCCAGCCCTGTCCAAGCTGCGGGACCAAGTGGAGAGATGGATAACATTACCTCTCTCCCTGGTGAAATGTATAGCTCTAATAAAATTGATAGTTCTATACCTCTCCCATAACATCCCAATCCCAGTGAATCATTATTGGATTATTGGGATCCACCAAAAACCGTCCATAACTGACCAAAAAGCTGATAGGAGTTCTCCTTACTTCTGGCCAGCAAATGCTTGGCCTGCTGTTGTATGCGGGGACCTGTATGGGGGAACCCTCCTAGGGCCAAGGATTGGCTGATAGACGGGGCTATTTCTCACAAACAAGTTAAACCCTACAAGGAGGTGCAACCACCCCAGTCCTGCCTCTGTGATATCTGGGATTCACTACAAACATATCTGCGCTCATGGACTTCTACAGTTGCAACCCCACAGATAGACTCACCCTCATAGTCTCTTACACTCTTGTACAAATCAGTTCTGGATGCCTTTTTAATACATATAATACTTAAGACTACCAAACTACTTGTGGTGCATCATCCTTTTGTCAATATGTCACTTTGTTAATATTGCATTACTGTGTACTGCCTATGTTATATGTTTTACATGATAACCTTGTCATGTACTGTGCATGTCTTCACATGCTTTGTGTCTCTGATGTTTGAAAATGTATACACAAATAAAAACATACGATTTTAATGGGCTCAATTGATTATTGAGGTAACTTGGTTGGATTTGTCTTACCCATACCCACTTTTGTTTTGGGCTTAAAAGATTGGAGACCTGGCACTGCTGGGCAGTCTGAACAAGACAGTGGCACCAAGTGAGGTGTGCATCTGGAACTGAGAGTGAATATACAGCCAGGGCCAGCACTAACAAAGAGAATGTTGCTTGCAGTCTCTCTCGTTTCCTTCTTTCTGTGGTGCCAATATCTATGATACAGCCGGAGAGTGATGGCCCACACTATTTCTTTGTTGAGGTGGTGATTTGTGAGTCTCATGTATAAATACACTAAGTACACTCAGTAATCCTACGAACCTGGGTTCACGTAAAATTAGGGATATGTTGATTCAGTTTGAAGCATTTGTACAACAATTTATGACTTAATCAAAGGTTACAAATTAGCCCTTGGTAGTGGACCAAGGCATATAAGCCTTTTATTTCAGTTCAGTCAGGCGCAAGAGTATTGCAGAAATCAACAACCCAGATAATTATCCATGGGTTGGACTCATTCCTCAGTCCACTACCCTAAAGGATATTTATCTGTCTTCTTTTTCTGACCTGGTATGCATCATTTAATAAGCCAGTTAGGGCGCATTCCTTCTGACTGTTCTGATGAAGACTCGATCCTAAATCAACTTCAAACGGGGTGAAATGTTGAGTTCAAACTTTTGTACATTTAGTTTGCATCACTGTACAGCAAGCTTTTGTTTGTTTTTTTGCGATTTTTTTGTGTGCTTCAACTTCACAACCACTGACTCAGTATATGTTAGACCTGACAACCTTAGGGTGGTAATTCTCCAACTTTTTTGCCTGACTCCCTCCACTTTTCTGACACTGTTTTTGCTGGGTTTAGGACTCTGCGCACTTTGCCACTGCTAACCAGTGCTAAAGTGCATATGCTGTCTCCCTTAAACATGGTAACATTGGCTCATTCCCAATTGGCGTATTTGATTTACTTGTAAGTCCATAGTACAGTGCACTACATGTGCCCAGGGCCTGTAAATTAAATGCTACTAGTGGGCCTGCAGTACTGATTGTGCCACCCACATAAAGTAGCCCCTTAATCATGTCTCAGGCCTGCCATTTCAAGGTCTGTGTGTGCAGTTTCACTGCCACTTCAACTTGGCATTTAAAAGTACTTGCCAAGCCTTAAACACCCCTTTTTATAATTATAAGTCACCCCTAAGGTAGGCCCTAGGTAACCCATAGGGCAGGGTGCTATGTAGGTAAAAGGCAGGACATGTATATGTGTCTTTATATGTCCTGCGAGTGTAAAACTCCTAAATTCGTTTTCCATCACTGTGAGACCTGCTCCTTTCATAGGCTAGCATTAGGGCTACGCTCATATACTGTTTGAGTGGCAGATTCTGATCAGAAAGGGGTAACCAGGTCATATTTAGTATGGCCAGAATGGTAGTACAAAATCTTGCTTATTGGTGAAGTTGGATTTTATATTACTATTTTAGAAATGCCACTTTTAGAAAGTGACCATTTCTTTGCACTTAAAATCCATCTGTGTCCTACAGCTTATCTCCAATCCACCTCTGGCTGGGCTGGTTGACAGCTCCCTTGTGCATTTCACCCAGACAAACAGAGGATACTCAGTCACACTTGCACTCATCTGCATACTGAATGTGTATTCCTGGCCTGGGAGGGTGGAGGGCCTGACACTTACATTTCAAAGGCTAGTGGTCTGCCCTCACACAATGGACTGAATAAGCCCCTACTGGGACCCAGACAGACAGACCTGTACTGAAAGGGGACCTTGTGCACTTCAAAAACCAGTCTTTGAAGTCTCCCCCACTTCAAAGGCATCTTTGGGTGTATAAAATGGGTCTCTGACTCTACCAACTCAAACACTTCTGGACCTGATCCTGCATCCTGTCAAGAGGAACTGCCTGACTGTCCAAATGACTCATCTGGACTGCTTTGTTGTGAAGGACTGATGCCCTGCTGTTGTCTTACTGCCCTCCTGCCCTATGACTTTGCTGAGAAGTGCTCTCCAAGGGCTTGGATTGAGCTTGCCTAGTGTTATCCGAAGTCTCAGGGCCAAAGAGACTTAGGGCCAGATGTATCAAGCAATTTTGCATTCGCAAACGGTGCGAATGGCAAAATTCAGCCGTTTGCGAATGCAAAAATGCCTTTCAAGATGTATGAAAGGCATTCACTGTGCAATTTTAAGGAATCGCAAAAATTGCGATTCCTTAAAATTGCAACCCCATTTAGAGAATCGCAAATTGCGATTCTCAAAATAGGAAATCACAAATAGGGAATTCCTATTTGCAATTTCCAAAGCACATGTATCAAACATTTCCTAAATGCGAACTGGGCATTTAGGAAATGCAATTACCACCAAATCCAATTTGGTGGTAAGCATATTCAATTTTTAAAAATGCATTATAAATGCATTTTTAAAAATGACATGTAGAGCACACATGCCCCTAGGGCATGTGTGTGATTCACATCTCCGCAAATATTTTTTTGAGGTGCATCAGAGGAGGCCTTAGGCCCCCAGCACCCCCTTGGGTTTGCATTACCTAATTTGAGAATTCCTAACTGGAATTCGCATATTGGGAAATGCAAAACCATTCGTACCTATGGGCCTACAGGCCCATAGGGATGAATAGAGTCCCATTCCCTAATTGCGATTCGGTAATAGTGATTGCGAATTTTAAGAAATCGCTATTACCAAATTGCAATTTTCATACATCCCATTTTGCATTTCTTAAATAGCGATTTCTTAAAATTAGCTATTTAAGAAATGCAAACCGGGAGCTTGATACATCTGGCCTTTAATCTCATCAAGAAAGTCCTTGTGTGCCGAAAACCGACACACAGCCTGCCGGAAACGAGGCTGTGTGTCGTGCCCTGACACGAGAAAATCACTGCACATCCGAACCGGAACGACGCAGACCGACTTCTGAGTGAAGAATCGATGCAGTGCCTGCCTTGCGACCGGAATTTCAACCCACGGCCCTACAAGATCGACGCAACACCTGTGACTTCGTCCCGCATGCCCAGGATTTCCATGCATCGTCCCTGGGCATCACAGTGAGAAACCAAGACTGCGCACGGGAAATCGATGCAAAGCCCCTAGCAGCGTAAAAAAAAATGACGCATCGTCTGTGCCGTGCCGGAAATTCCCACGCACGTAATTTTTTAGGCAAACCAGGTACTTTGTGAAACTAAAAGACAACTGTTGATTTCTGAGATTTAAGACACTTTTTACCCTTGCAAAAGTAATATTTTGAATTGTGCTTATTGAATCTTTATAGTTTTTACCTTAATTTAACCAGATAACTATCTTATATTTTTCTAAACCTGTGTGGTGCATTTTTGAGGTGTTTTCACTGTGTTACTGTATGATTTACTGCACAAATAAATAGCCCTGCCTGGGCATAACATTTACTGTAAGCAATTCTTATTGTGCTATCTGAAAGTAGATGTGCTACCTCACACCACCCCCAAGGGTAAGACTTGACTTTTCGAGCCTGTAAGTCCCAAAACAAGGCACGTGGTAATGAGGTGAGCTCGCAGTAGCATCTGGCTTCTGTGGTTCCATGGAGAACAGCAAATCTTGCCTCTAGTATTCCCTAGTTAAACCCATCACATGCCCAGAAGAACTTTCATTGTAAGGATTGTATTCGAAAGATCATTAGGCTTCCAGTTACACTCATCAGGGACCATTAACGTTTACTCAAAACGTATTCAAATGGATACAGTCGCCTAACAAAGGTACCGGCCCACTTACTCTACTCACAGTTCATTTCCAGAGATCGAACCAGAGTCTGGCCTGCAATGGACACCCTGGAATCATTTGGAACATCATCGGACACCTGAAAGCTCTCAAATGACAGATCAATAGCTGATTCTGCACCGTGCAAATGTCAATAAAACATGAAGCGCCGTGTTCTTGAAGTTAACTTTCACTTTAAGGGGAAATGTCTTCTTAGGAATATTCATATTAAGTGTTGTGTACTTCAGCGTTGGCGCGCTTCCAATTAACTTTCACTTTAAGAGTTTTTTCCTTTGAGTTAATGTTAATGGTAACAATCGTGTATTCTTTTATTCTAGTGCACTTCTCACCGCTCACGGCGTGGGCCTTGTTCTCAGTAGAGTCTCCTTATACAGTGAGAACTAGCGCTGATTACTTCACAAAAGGAGTACCTTTTAAGCTTTGTGATTCGGAAATTCTCCCCCAGAGAAATGTTCCTGCTCTGGAAGATGGCCAAGGAGATTAACAAAACACTAAAAGGTCTCTGCCTTTCCCTTTCATTATCTGGCACATATTTTAAACAGAATACTTCCCTTCCTGTTGGCCACTCAGTAGTCCCAGGACAGCATTTCAAGAGATCCCTCTGACTGCTCTCACCCGAAAACTGGGGAGCTGGGCGTGTGCCTTGTAATGGAGCAGGCAACAGCTTGAGTGTTATTGAAGATTTATGACAGCTATCCTTGAAGGCCTTGCTGGCTCGTACGGCTTGTGACATACACAATTAAAAACAGTTAAGTAACTCACTTTTTGGATGAAAGCTCTCCTGTACCAGTTGAAACATATGTAGTTGAGGTACTTTTCAAATACAGACAAGAGATTTGATTTGTCATTTACTATTTAATAGAGATATGCTTTGTTAGGCATGAGATGTATTTACAAATAGGTATTTACATCTGCTCACACTAGCCACTCATTAGAAGTAGGGTGCAAAACTATGGGGTAACAATACGATGTTGCGATAGCAATACCACATTTCAGAAAGGCACGATTACCTCGGGGTTTGAGTTAAAAGCAGTAACAAATATAAAACAAGCAGCAGAGCAAATGCATGGTCCGCACAAGGTGTACCACATGCTTTTCAAACATTCTTGTGTCTGATTAACACATCCCTTGTGCTGGGCGTAATTTACTAAATTACTACGTTGCTGAAAATCAGCAGAAAAGATAGAAATTTGCAGTGATGCACATTTCTACCATGTAAACTCTACTGTAAACGTGAGTCTATGGCTTCGTGGCTTGCAGTGTTTGCTAGATCAAGATAGGTCTTCATCCTACAAAATGAAGCAAAGGAATTGTAAACTGCTCTTGCATTGGTATGCTAAAACATCTAGGAATTCCACTTAGGGTCAACAGTAGATAGAAGCAAGGTAAAATGAGCTAACCTTAGCCAAAAAACAACACCCTTCCACACAAACCTTGCACACATATTTCAAAGTTCTGCTGGACTAAAAGGATCCATAATTTGGGGCCTAATTTATATGTTCAATGAAAGGATATTCTGTTGCAACAGCCAACCTAAAAAGTCTGCCTGCTTCATTTAGAGTCGGGTGGAAATTCACTGCAGAGATTGCTCTGTCTCCACCACATATACACACCACCAATGGAGTCAGGGCATTTGGAGGTTTGGCCATGTGTCTGCCCGTCGTATTTAGATTGGGTGGACACCTAGCCAGATTTTACCGTCCATCACCACCATGAAAAAGTGGCATCCAGGGGCAGTAAAATCTTTGACATTATCCCTTTACCATGGGAGAACGCTCCCATGGCAAGGGGGTCATTTTTTATTTTAAAAGAGGAAATCCTGATTTAGGATTTTCTTTTTGAAAATAAAAAACAAGTTTTAAGTTTGACACATGGCTCTATCATGTTGACGGAGCTATCCATCAAACTTACAATGCATTACCAGGAACCACTGTGATGGCAGTTCCTGAAAATGCAAGAGATGTCTGCAGAGGCAGTGGACATCTCTAAATCTGACGGGAAGAGTACCCTCGCCCTGGCAGGAGTAAAGCACTCTGCTATGGCTACTATAATTACTCCGTCCACCAAGAATCAAATCAGCCCCTCAACTATTTAAAGGACCAAGAGTCCCCTAGATTCTTAGTAGACCTTTTAACAATTTCTGAGCATGGTAGGGCAGCCAAACAATCCATACCTCTGTAAAAAAATCTCTAAAGGATGAAAATAGATGTGTCCTTTATGAAAGAATGTCTAGCTCTTTACCATTTGCAGGAGAGGTGCTGGCTTTACGGTACGTCGTTGTACTGCAACACCAGTCATTTTGTGGAGTACAGAAGTGTGCACCATTGCATCAGTATAATCAAGGGAAGGAAGACAGCCGTTAACAATCCAGGCTGATGGCTGGTTTGTGCAAAACTGTTGCACCATTTAGTACATTGTGGGCATGGTGGTCGCTAGGGTGTTTTAAATAATAAAAATGACGGCAATCAACATGAAGAAATAACATGTAGGCCTCAGGCGAAAAGCTTTATTTTAAATGCCGTGACAGCTCTAGGCTTTCACATTTATGTGTCTTAAGTTTGAAAGGCTGCAGAATGCATTTTTCTCTTCTTTTTACAAACCCTGACCTAGGTCAGAAATGTTAAATTTTCAATGCCACAAATATACTGAGAAATGTATGACAATATAAATTGTTAGATTTTGAATTTCACATATGCATCATTTTCACAAAATATAAAAAGGTATTAAAGTGTTTAGTTAATTTCCATAGATTTATTCACATGAACGTAATGGTACATTTAGATTAGAATGGATGGAAACCAAATGACGGCATAGTGTAATGCAGAGGCCTAACCATGAACTGTAGTTGTCGTATAGCAAATGAACGCTGGGAATTTTTCTGGGACTTGAAAAATGTTTCATAAAATGTTTCAGTAGAACGTTAATATCTGTAATCTATAGTCCCTTGACTGCTAAGACAACGAAAGCTTTCCTGCTTCCATGATGAGACCACCAACTTGTTGCAACCACAGATATGAAAAACTTATAAAAATATGTGTTCCTAGAATAGAACAAGACACTCTCTCGAAGGCTTCTCTGCAGAGCCCTTTGCAGATACTTCTCATATTCATTCCGAGAGGCCCCTTTAGTTCCCTACTTCCCTGCCTGAATAAATGCTGCTATGAGACTCTACTGAGTTTGCTGAACGTCTCTAAATGAGAAGTCCTGCCCTGATTATTATTTGAGATTTTTATTCTGAAATTTCATGCTTTCATCTCTAGAGTTTAGAGCTCCAAATAGTTTCTGACTGATGCTTTTCTCTCATTCTCCATAGCTTAGAATAGGAACTTTTTCCTTTGTGAAATCCACTTTATGTATTTGCGCTGACATTAATGATTTGTATTGATTAAATAACTGATTATCCTGATGCTGACTGATAAAGATTTACTTACTAAAAGATTTTAAATAAAGCTTTGAAACTTACACCAACTTTCATTTTTGACTCCCAAGATTGAAATTGAAACTGTGATGAATAAATTGATTTTGATATACAGTTCCTGATTAATTCTTACTTAGGGCAATGGTCTGTTGACCTGGGCCTAGTAACTGTGGGGACTTGTGTAAGATTTATGTCGTAAACCAAATATCAATCTAAAGTCCCTGTTCCACCAGGTCTATGGGCATGAGAAGATTTTGAGACCGACATCAGCTCCCCTTGCCCCTTCGTGAATTGAGAGCAAGTTTTTTATTATTATTATGGACAGAAAGTTAGGGCCTGATGAGCAAAGCTTTCTAAATTGTGACTTGATTCACAAAGATAGAAATGACTGTGTTCCATATGTGGAAATTCCATCTACTATGCAAAGTATGCATAAATTACATATTCAAAAGATCCATGATGTAGTGTAGAAATGAGCATTCACAGGTGAGAGGAGAAGTTGATGAAGTGTCAGAGGAGTGGTCAGTGGAGTGTAATGCAAATGAGGTAAACACCCACACAGATGTACCTCAGTGAGTGTTTACAAGCATTTTGCAATCAGTTTTCCACACATATCTGTTAATCGAAGTTGCATTTAAGTAATCAATAAATTGGGGGTGCATAAAATGTGGAGAGTGCGCCTATCTCCTCATAATTATAGTGTGCCTGAACATGCGTGGGTGTTTGTGTAGGAAGGAATGGCTTTGGAAGGATAAATATATTCTATTATGAAACAGTTATTCAAAAGTAAAAATCACTGTGCACTAATTTCAAAACCCATACTTACACAGGTAAGAGTAAGAAGAACAAGTATTTGCAATGCAATAGGTCTTGCATTTGCTTGAGTTAGAGTTATTGGCATTGTAAATTCATAACTGGACTTTTCTTGCCACTTAAAATGGTCAACCCTGCCTCATAATTTCATATTTTCCTGCCATATAGTTTCAATAGCCCAGCATATAACTAAAGCACATCCATTTACCTTTGTCTGCAATCTGCAGCAAAAAATACAAATCTTGCCATTTAGCATCCTAATTTAAATCTGCCATGCAAATTCCAATAGAATACCACTTTCGCCTGCCCACCATCAGAGTGCTGGCTGGCTAATATAATTCCCCCCAAAAAGACACAAGACAACCACAGAAGAAAAATAAGCTAGAAGGGTCACCCAAACATATCAGTTGTACAAACAGCCATAGTGTAATAAGGACGTTAAGTTGGCATGAATCGTGGTCATAATTGTAATAAGGAGAGATTATTAAAACTTATACAATTATCATATAAACCTTTAACAAAATTACCTTTTTGCATTAGACTGTAATACTCAAAACAGCCCCTAGAGGGCACCATAACAAAAATATAATTTGTAAGAAACATGGTCATGTAACCATATTGTTAGCCCATAGAGGACATAACACCATGGAAAAGACAGGAGAAAATAATGCAGTGTAACCATATACTTAGACCCTAGAGGGCGTTTTAAGGCTAGCAGGCCTACTGCAATGATATTCCTAACAAGGCATTTAAAACAACACTTCTCCCAGCAATAGAACAAAAGTTCCAGCCATGAGAAAGCTTAAAAGACACTGAATGGTGGGAGGGGTTATTATTTTGGAGTCCCCACTAACCTAGTGTGTGGACCCATGGAGACGTTTTTGAAGGTGGGCCCATTGTCCTCTGAGTTATGAGCAAAAATGTTTTTAAAACGTAATTCCCTGCAAAGCATTAAGAGGCGAGTTGCTCCAAATATTATACTATTTTGACTGCAATGCTCAGACTAGCCCCTAGAGAACACCACAATAAAAATAGCATTTGGAAGAAACATGGTCATGCAACCATACAGTCAACCCTTAGAGAGCCTTACCACATGAAAAAAAGAATGGGAGAAAGTAATTCAGTGTAACCGTATATTTAGCCCCTAAAGGGCATAATGCATTACACATTTTCAGAGGTAGCAGGGCTACAGCAATTATATTACAAACAAGGCCCATAAAACATAACTTCTCCCAGCTGTAAAACAAACGTTCCAGCCATGAGAGAGCTCAAAAAGATAATGAATGGTGGTAGAGGTTATTGTTTTGGAGTCCCCACTAACATAATGTGGGGCTCAGAGATGATATAGGCAGAAAGAGCACATTTTGGTTAAATGTTTTGAAGGTAGTCCCTTTTTCCTAGGACCACCACAGCCAGAACTATGAGCAAAAATGTTTTGTAAAAGTAATGCCATGCAAAGCAGTATGGGGCAAGTTTCCATGCCACAGATATTGTAGTATGTCAATATGACTGTAATCCTTACAACAGCCCCTGGAGGACACCACAATTAACATGGCATTTGCAAGAAACATGGTCATCTAACTATAGATAACCCCTGGAGAGAATAAACACACAAAAAGATAATGGCAAAAATAATGCAGCGTAACCATATATTTAGCCCCCAGAGGGTGTAGTGCATTACACATTTTCAGGAGTAGCAGACCTACAGAAACAATATTACAAACAAGGTCCTTAAAACACAAACTACTCCCAGCTATTAAACAAAAACTCCAACCATAAGGATGTTTAAAAAAGACTGTATGGTGGCAGAGGGGTTATTATTTTGGGGTCCCCACTAACCTAGTATGGGGACCCAGAGATGATGTAGACAGAAAAAGCATGCTGTGCTGAACATTTTGTAGGTGGTGTCATTGGCGCAGGACCACCACAGGCTGAATTATGAGCAAAAAAGTTTTGTGAAAGTAATGCCCTGCAAAGCATTATGGGACAAGTTTCCTGAGTGCAGTGAATATTGTAGTACCGGCTCTCCCGCTGTGCCACGAGAGCAGCATTTGCTGTGAGGATTTCTGTTTTACTTAAAGCATTTACCGATTTCAAGTGTTTTAAGGGGAGAGCCACAAGAAATGACTCTGATTAGCTAACTGTGAACAATGTGACCAGCGCTCCAATGCAGCTGATCGAGTTCACACTGTTGTGCCTGTTTGCACTGTGAGTGCCATTGCCACCATGCAGCATGAAGGGACGAGACAAAGGAAACAAATAGTTCCCCATGCTGAAGTAAATCGGCAATCGTGTAATAATCCAGGTAACAGGGGCAGTCTCCAAGGCATGACAAAAACAGCCTCAAGGCGGGACAAACTTAAGGCATTTAACAATGACTTCAAGTGATTTTTGAAAGGCAATCCCATGAACAAGTGAAAGTGATGAGCATGAGGTGGTTGTGTTTAAAAAGCCCATAATACTTACAAAGGATCAAAGCACTTGCGTGCTCAACCTAGCAAGTGTTTTTCAGAAATGTTTTTTTGAATAGCTTTTCTTCTGTGCAAACTACAACATTCATAATTATGCACACAAAAGGTTTTTTAGAATCAGTCAGAAACTGATATTATGCACAATGATATGCTAGGCCTGCTTGAATTTATTATTCTCATATCATATTGGTCATACCTGTAATGCTTGCCTTCCTCTACAGCAGCGATACTCAAAGTACGGCACAGGGGCTGCTGTAGCCCTCTTAACCTTCACATGTAGTCCCCGGGTTAACAGCAGCACTGGGCTGCTGTTTAATTCAAAGAGTACTAACATTCAGAAAGATGTTAAATACATGGAGAAGCTTTTATTTTCAAGCTAGCTGAAGTAGAGGAAAAGAAGCAAATAAACTATCTTGTACCATTTCACCACCCACAAAGCTCCATTCCCATCCTGCTAGCATCTATGCTGCCTTCAGGCTCGCCACAGAACATACTTTGTGGAGTCCGGGAAAATGTTTGTGAGCATTTATGCTCTACGGCATAATTAATTTGACCGCATATTTTGGGGTAACACCCTTATTCGGACTGTGTTGTATTATAGGATGGCATTCCATTTGCTGGGCTCGATTTTTTACGAGTGATTTTTAGACATAGTTTTTATGAAAGAAACATGTTTTATAAAGTCTGCTCTGTCTTCTGCGGTATTTTAAGCTGTAAGCAGCCTCTTCTAGGAAAAACTGTTACCAAGCTACCTCTGGAATTTGGATATAAAAATGTTGTCAGACCATAGATGACATGTCAGCAGTTCTCAATGTCACCCATCCCATGACATGATGACAAACATACAGGCTGAGTCTTGTCTTGCCTAGGACTGCCAAACATTAAATAAGTTAAAATTAGTTATTACAATGGAATGTTGGTAGCTTTGTAGGTGAGAAAGTCAAAAGGTGCATTCATGCAATATGCTGCAGTATCTATGGCAATATAGTTAGAATCGGTGCCTAATTTGAGCTGGTCACAGTTGCATAACCAGTGTGTCATGGGCCCTTGTGCAAGGATGGGAATGGACCACCTGGCTGATCTTTGAAATAAAACTTACAGCAATAATCAGGGTTCAGTGTGCCCCCAAGGCTCTGAGATTAGGTGTCACCACACCTGCTGCACCAATGGAAGCTGTGAATGTTTACAGGTAGACCCTACTGGCACTCATTTTTGGCAACTAACACATATTCTTCCTTTTTAGACTTTCATCAAGAACAAGAAAAGCACAAACAAGGGAAAGAAGGAGGAAGAGAAAGTCAGTGACAAAAGGAAAAAGCAGGGATGAAAAGGAAACCGTCCGAATTAGATAAAGGAGAAGGGAGTATCTGGTGATGGATGAAAGAGGCATGAAGTTGAATCAGGACTACCCGCACAGTAATCAGCACCACCAACATTCACAGCACTAGCTGCAGGCTCCTAGGCAAAACTGTGGTCCAAGGTACTTAGGACCTGATTTAGATACTGACAGGCAGGTTACTCAGTCACAAGGGTGCCGGATATCCTATCTGCCAAAATCTAAATCCCATAGGACATAATGGGAAACAGGATATCCCATCCACCAATATCTAAATCAGGCCCTTAGTGTTTTACCAATTAAACACTGGGTAGAATATATTCAAACAGAGTAGGGAAAGAGGTAAAACGCAGGCCCAGCGCTATAAATGCTCTCATAACATAGCTCTCTTTCCCTATGGCATACCGTGGCTCCACAAATCAACCTCGCACTGGCTGAAGCTCCATAGAAACGACATAAAAACACTTTTTCAAATATATTCCTTATTAAAGTCCTTATTATAGTATCTACTTGATATATTTTCCAAAATTTTGAGTAATGATTTAATGATTTTACTTATTTCACGTCCTTAGGTAATACGTAGTTTGCTCTGTTTTTCCACTTCCATGGGGCTTTTGTATATGATCTTCAAAATGTTTGCATCCATGAATGCAATAAAGCTTCGAGTGCTTAACTTTAAAATTTCCCAAGCGCTTTATTATACATGGCCCTTGGTAAAAAAAAAAACAGTGGAACACATGCTGGGTAAGGAATAGGAATTAAGTTTATCTTTACTCAAATTTTTGGAAATTATATGAGTAGGTAAAATACATCTGGCTTATTAAACGCACGTGACTTTCCATAGATTTTCCAGGATGTGTACGTTCAGAAACATATGTTTCCATTAGGTTTCTAAGGGTGAATAAGCCATACTCCAAACAGGGCGCCACAAAGCCCCCTTCTCCTATCGCTTGATCTGTGTTAACTCGTTGTTTGTGGTCCGAATTTCAGATCAGAAAAATAGCATTTTTGTTTGGCATGATATTGCCTTTTATTTCAGTCGACAAGTTTCACATCGATGCTCTTTCCCGAAGCTCCTCGTTGGCCTGCATATTTGCATTTATGCTGAATGCATTTGAACGTAAACACTTAGCCCAGTTCAATAACCATGCAATTCTCCTCTTCAAGGCTCCAGCTTAAAGTTTGTCACTCGCTCTTCCCTAACTAATGATCTATATCCTGTACTCAATTACTGTAATATATGATGGCCATGTGTAATAGCAGTATGCAACACATGGCCGATCATGTACAGTTATCAGAAGAACATGATTTGCAGCATATCAATGTGAGCCCTGCTGGAATCCCAAGATGTGTACTTCTCAGAAATACCTAGGGTGGATAGATTTACCTACATGCAAGACTTATAAGGGGAGAACATTCAAGGAGGCCACATATGGAACCAGAACACAAATGTGCCCTATAAATCAACCTGGACATGCCTGCAGCTATGGCATTCTCTGGTTAAGTGATTTATAACTCGAACATGTCATCACATGTTCACCATGTGGGTAGTGGAAATAATGTCACAAAGTGTGGCATTTGCTTCCACATAAGCCGTTCCTCTTAGAGACTTATGGGTTAGTAATTGTTTTTCAACCGTGCATAACAAACCTGTGTAGAATTTATGTCTGTGCTAACCACAAGCAATAGTATTCTTAATGAGTCCTTAATAAGTGCATCCATTAACTATCTTAAGTTGGTGCTGTTCAAGGATTCATCCAGCTCTTTCGTATACCACTCATTAAATAGACATTGCACATTTTTCCTTTTTTTTAAAGTAAACTAGATAGTAATGTGTTTCAAAGGCTTTGTTCATTAAGGAAATCAGTCCCAGTTAAATCTATTCACTTTGAATTAGGATTGCCAGCTCTTATGTTGTTATTAAGGGCAACCATATGTTGTGGATTTCAATGATACCATACTGTAAGCGATTCATTGTGCTAGTGAGGGAAGCATTAATGCAGAACTCACTTTTACTACGGTTTTGGGATGCTGAGACGTTTCACTGATTTCTGGTTTACCAGGTCTGAGGCAGAGACATTGTTCTCAAGATTGTGGTACTATTTTCTCCCCACATGCATGCCCTTGAATAGGTGTTGTAGCGCTGTGTTTCCACTGTCTTCTCTGAATGAATAAAAGAGTGCTTCCACAGAGAAGCTTTGGTGTTCCCCACTTTTCAGATTATGTGGGGAATCTTTCTGGTTGGATTAGCTCTGTGGCTTTTCCTCTTGTTTACAATTTGATTGGGATCAGCTATTTTCTGTGAAAAACTATTTCATCCTGTAGATGGTCTTCTGTACAGCTGACATCATAATACTGAAACATCATAATAGTGTCTACATCGGAATGCATCAACTTTGAGCGCCTATATGGAACATCTAGAGGATATGGACACTCGATCTTTTGAGCGAATATGCACAAATATATGTCATATAGACTTGCATACAACAATTGTGGGTATTCACAGGATAAATATAAATGAGTGCTTCTGACACTCCTCCATTTAACTATTAATTCCCTATTTTTTTTTTTTTTAAATCTAGGGCCTAATTTAGAGTTTGGCAGGGGGCTTACTCCCTCAAGAACCTGACAGCTATGCCATTCGCTGTATTACAAGTTCCATAGGTTATAATGGAATTGTAATACAGCGGATGCGATATCCGTCACAGGCCCTATGTCTTTATATTTACTTTATTTTAAGAGACACTGTATGCAGCTATCTGATTCATTCTATGTAAACTGCATAACTATCCAGTTATTCAGTTTATATGATGTTTAGTTACGTATCAAGGAGATTCAGTCATTAACTAAGACAAAAGTATACTATGAAACAAGTCTTGTGTGCACGTGTTTGCCCTACACCAAACAGATGTATTCTTATGCAGTGTTTTATCATGGAACTCGACAAAGCAGATTAAATTAAGCCAGAAGAAAAATACTTTAGAAGGAAGTTTTTCAACAATCAGCATGCACTGCTAGAAACGTACCACTTTCAATATCGTAGTTGAAATAGCAAATCACAAACAACTTCAGGATTACATCAGAATTTTCTATTTTTATTGAGGACTGGCCACTCACCACTTACATTTCGTAGTGTGAAGCAGGAAGGTCTGAATATAGAAAAACATATATGTCTCCTGTGCAACTGCGGGACACAGGACAGACTTTATTTGTAAGTTCAGCCTTGAAGTATGCTTGCCGAAAATTGGTACATCCAATGTTTATTAATAATAGAATAATACTTTCAAAAGAAGCTTTATTTCACATCATGACTCTGATTACTACTGGAAACTATTACCTTTTTACATTTTACATCTTTTTTGTATTATTGACAGTCTTTGTATGGTGTGCTACATTTTAAATTATTGATCGCTTTCGAGGTCATGAACAAAAATATATCTTAGGCAGACCTTCAAAATTCCTTTGAGCACCAGTAAAGGAGCTCTAAAAGTAGTTTCAGGCTGTCATAAGGTGCTGAATAAATTGCAAATTGGCAAGTGATGACATCACCTTGTGCATGAAGCTGCACCTACAGTGATGTTCCAGGGATGCTCTCCAGCTAAATGATGTAACAACACAAGGTGTTGTAACCTAACACCATCCTCTGTTGAAGTCTAACAAGCTGCTACAGCTAAATATTATTTCCAATCAACTTGGGATGAGATAAACTTATAAGCATTAGCATTTAGCTTTCCAAGGAAATGACTGAATTTAGAATACAAATACTTGTTGTTATGTTACCTAATTGAAAGTGCTGATAGCATGCCAGTGATTAAGTGCTTTAGTGATTTGCCTTTCATACAGCACAAAAGTACCCGAAGAGGTGTCCAGATGCTAAAACTGGATAAGAAAAGTAAGAGTAGCTGAAATGAAATGTGTGTTTTCCTCGTCCCTCAAAGATGCTAGCAATTAAAACAGTAATTAAAGGGAAAGGGGCGATGGTTAGGTTAAAGTGCTGAGACAATCTCCTCTGTACAAAAGAGGTATTGAAAAGGAGGCTAATACTCGATCACCAGCCTGCAATGAAAGAAAAATCGACGAGAAATGAAATACTGGAAACATTAGATACTGGAATTTACACATTCAATTCAGGCTTACTCGTACATAATCAATATTTTATATCTAATATTTGAAAAGTAAGTGCTGTGTTATTACAAGTCTTGGCATATTTACTAAAGTAACGTCCCCTTCAAACAGGCTCTCGAAAGGATGAAAATCAAATGGATGATGATGTGACTCACAATACATGCATTAAAGTTTTTTGTTAAGTGTTTGAAGTGGATACACAACATTTTCAAAATGGCGTATTAGCTTGTGCTACCAGATGATGTTGTATTTTTATTTTTTAAAGCACCACGCATGCCTTTTCCACTTGACCCCTCTCACTTTATATCATACTTACTGGCCAGCTTCAGATCATGAAGTCCTGCAGCATGGAAGTCATTTAGGGGTCGCCAGGGGTCGCATCTGAAACTCTTAGCTTGCCCCCTTGAGGCCCCTGGCCTCAGAAGTGCAAACATCAGTGCAAGGAACACAGTCGAAGCTTGTCCTTGGTCCTTACGGCTCGACTGGGGCTTCACTCTGTTTTGTTTTCTCAAATTTTTTATTACACTATTCACTATTAGTGTAATAAAAAAATGATGTGCAATTAGCTGGACTATGACCTTCCCTGGCAGTTGAGGTAAGTAAAAACTGATTTTAAAAGTATGTTGTGTGCGTGCTTGCGGGTTTGTGTGTGTTTTTGTGAAGGAGAGTGTGCGTAAGTGTGAATGTGTGTGTAAGTGTAAGCATGCGAGTATGAGTGAAGTTGAAGGTCAAAGGGCTTGTGGTGTCACTTCCTGCTACTGCTGGAATTGGTGAATTGACGTTCATGACCTGCAGGAGGCAATCTCGAGTACTGGATTTTTATACATGTGTCCTATATACTCATGCACTTTTTATTTGGCTTTCATTGCAAATCAAAAGATGCCAGCCTTACATATGTTAACATATTTATTCTTAGGGATGTTGGAATACCAATTCAACAATGACCGAACAGCAAGAAATCAGAAGTTCAATTACTCATTCGAATTTCAATGAAGGGTGTAATCTTTCTTTGGTGCTTTCATTTATTAACAGTTTTATGTAGGGTGAACAAGACCAAGATAGGTGACAGAGCGCTTGATATAATACAAGTGCAAAATACAGAAAATAAAAATAATACATTGCATCAAACAAGCCCTAGGAAGGCAATGTACAAAGGTAGTTGCATTGCACACAGTGTGAAGAAAGTAATATAACCAATTTAAAGTCATTTTAAAATACAAAAGTTGTTCTGAATAACTGAGATGTGTTCAAACGCAGTGTTTGGTGGACCACTTAGAGAGAGAAGTCCCTATGGAACAAGCTCTTTTGTTCCTTTCTTGAAAGGATTCAGACAAGGGATTGCCCTGCGGGCTGATGGAATGGAGTTCAAGACCTTGGGTGCACTTCCAGAGAAATACTGTTTTTGTGTTTTTTCTTTCTTGAGGGCAGGATTTCCCGCAGAAGGGTGCCCATGCCTAGCAAATAGCGCTGATTGTCTCAAACCATCAGATTAGGGATGACATAGCTCATAGATCCCACAGGTCAGGGGTCCTAGTCTTCCCCTACCTCAACAACTGACTGCTGAAGGTGTTTTGTAGGTGATGCAGACTCATTTGAAAAAAACTTTTTTATCCAATGAGGAGCCTTTTTAGAGAGATATGAAGAGAGGATGAATGTCAATCTCCACCTACAAGTATTCAGCTCAAAAATATCATAATAAGAATATTAACAACAAAAATATTGTGAAGGTAAGTATACGTAGGTAAGTATAGACTGATTATTCTTAACTTCACATTTGGGTTTATATATGTGAAATTAATACTATACTATAGCCTTAGAACCCGCCGTAGCGGGCTCTACCGGCTATTAAAGGCCCGCTCCCGAGTTAAATGCCCGAGCCGAAGGCGAGGGCATTTAACAAGGGAAAGGGCCTTTAATAGCCGGTAGAGCCCGCTACCGCGGGTTCAAAGGCTATTAGAACATTCTGCCACTCAGGGCAGAACAAATTGCTCAAATTGCTCAAAAACAAATTGCTCACGGAGCCCGAGGGGATTAGAATCCCCTCGGGCTCCGTGAGGCTTTGTTCACAGCTGCTGCTGTGAACAAAGCCCATTGGAATGTTGGCGCTGCGGGCTTTTACCGGCCAGTAAAAGCCCGCAGCACTCCATTGTTTTCAATGGAGCTGCCAACTTCCAATGTTCTAATAGTGGTTGGAGAGCTTCAGTATAGCCTTGTATCCCACTGCCGAGGAATATACCGCTTGTTAAAGGCCTTAATCTGAGTCATGGGTCTGAGCGGAAGGTGAACGCCTATGGTGAGGGAGAGGGCCTTTAACAACCGGTATAGGCCAAATAAGAAGGGCTGTTAGGCTATTAGAACATTCCACACACTAAGCGTAGATTGTTCTAAATTATAAAGAGAGAAACATAAAGACAAACATTGGAATGCTGGAGCAGAAGGCTTGTACCAGTGATTGTAAGCCCAGAGTTACTCCATAGTCTTCAGTGGAACTCTCAACATTCCAATGTTCTAATTACCTATGTATAGTTTCCTTCGCAATGTTTTTGTTTAGTAGCACAATACTGAGAAGTTAATATTCCAGTAATAGCACCAGAAGAGGTGTAATGATGTCCTACTTCCTCGCTACAGTCGCAAGCTTGGCAGCTGTAGGTGAAGCAGCCTGGATTGGGGCTGGGTGGCACTTGGGCACTTCTGTGATCAAGGACTTGTACTTCAATCTTGGTAACACCAGGGATACAATGACTTGCATCAATACTTCAGGGATGAGGTATTTTACTCCCTGTTGGGGCCACCTTTAGCTGATGTGCTGATAGGTACTTGAAGCTTTAAGTTCTTCTCCAAGTTGAAGGCAAACTATTTCAAGCATTTTGTGATTTCAGGGTGACAGTCTAGTAATGCAAGAGAGTTTAGCCAGATTTGTGGAGGGATTGTGCAGTTAAGAGAGGAGGATGAAATAAGGATATCAGTTTTGAAGTGTTTTGAGGAAGGAGGTTTTCATGTAAAGGTGAGTATTGTGGGAGTATAACTTTTAGTAATGGTTTTAGTGCACCAGAAGACAGCATCAGGTAACATTTATATGCATGTTTAAAAAGCCTAACCTAGAGAGAAAACTGCACTGACACACATTTTACAAGTGTTGGCGTTTATATTTTATGGCAGACATTGTGCCTACCATGACAGACGTGCCTACCAGAACTGACAAAGTACTAACATGATTTAACAATGTTGAAACATATTTTAATCATTAGAATGAGCTAGTATTAGTAGTAATGAATATGATTTAAAATGATTAATGATTAATTCGTTTAGAGTTACGTGTGCAGAAAAATAAATGCACACCTCTGTCGTACTTAATGTAATGCCTTAACAAAGATTGCAATTATTAGTGCAATGCTTTTGCATATTTTGATGATATATTATTAATGCTGAATTCATAAGTTTGCATATTATGTGTGTTTTATTAATGACAATATTAATGCATTGTATTTCTTGTGTTAGCATAACTAGGCCTGAAGTTTTCATACTTGCAGCGGTGAAATGCTGAATCATTTTTTTCTTTCTAACATACATTTTTCCACTAGGTTGTTTCACATGATTATCAAAGAGTCCTTTTGTATTATGTGTAAGTTTTATACTGCAGTGTCATTGAATGTTGCAACACTGGAACATGATAACAGAAAGGAGTAGTATTATTGTTTAAAGGACTTGTCCCCATGAGAAAAGACAAACCATCTTGTGCCACGGGAAGGAACATGGATTGCAACAAGTGATGTACAAATTGTTAAACTATTGGTCACACAGAAAGGAGAGATGACTTCACACTAACCATGAGAGAGTTTTCTGATGTTTCATATTCAAATTGTGTTTTCATTTCTATTGGACAGAGCCCCTTTTGTCTAATGTGGACTCATCGAATGGACCAATAAAACTAATTTGAGAATTCATAATCAGAGAAGGACTTATAAGTTTCAGTGGCAGTCCCCTCTTGAATCTTGTTCTGTTAACTTGTCCCCTTGGACATTTCCTGATTCCCATGTACTGCCCATGTTCTGCACTTTCTCTCTGATAGTGCTTCTAATAGACTTTGCTGAGGGTCTACATGCTTTGCTGATGAGACTGAATTGAATGCTGAACTTAGGAAAGGTATACTCTTATCCAAATGTTATTTTCACCTGACTTGCTTTTTTAAATTGAGTTAGCATGCTGACACCTGTCTTTTATTTTTCTAAATTAGTTTAACTTAGCCTAGATGTTTTCCGAATTATTTTTTACCATACTCTCCATGCCCAATCTGCAGCCATATGAATGACTTGATTCCAGTCGTTCCTGATATTCTTAAAAACCCTGGGCAGGAGTGGTATTGGTGGAACGGCATACAGGAGACCTGAGTTCCACGCAAGATGAAATGTGTCTTTGAGCAAGAGCCGCCTTGGAAACTGAAGCGCACAGAAGGGCTGGCAGTGTGCATTCTCAAAGGTGATGAACAGATCTAACCAAGGTTTTCTGTAGTCGCAAATGAGACCTTGCAACTCCTCCAGATGAAGATGCCATTTGTGGTTTGCGAGGCATCGACAGCTGAGTATGTCCACCTTGTTGTTTAAAGAGCCAGGTAGGTTTGGTACGATCAGAAAAAAGTTCTGACATTCCAGCCAATTCAGAGGACTCCTGGCACAGGGTCCATGACCCAACCCCCACCTGTTTGCTGTAGTACCAAATGGTGGTGGTGGTGTCTGTGAACATCTGATCTAGACCTTCCCTTGATGGACGGGAGAAAGGTCTTCAGTGCCAAGTGGGTCATGCTCAATTCCAGCAAGTTGATGTGGAGCGGAGATTTGCCAGAGACCAGATTCCTAGGATCTCCACCTATTCAAGGTGGCCATCCCAACCAAGAAGTGTTGCATCTGTCACCACTATGAGCTCTGCATGGGGAAAGGAGAGGGGTCTCTTGTTGATCCAATCACAGTTTGTTAGTCACCACTTCAGAGCTTTTGCAGTTTCCGCTGAAGTCTGGACCAGGTCAGAGAGATTTCCCTAATTTTGTGGCCACTGTGACTTCAGGTCCCACTGCCGAGTCCACATATGCTAATGGGCATGTGTCACCAGCAGGATACAAGAGGCCATGAGATCCAGCAGTCTCAGAGTCAGTCTCACCGAAATCCAGGACAGAGGCTGAAACATCTGTATCAAAGCCTGAATATCCTGGACTCACCATTCCAGAGAACAGGTCCAAAACTGCACTGTGTCCAGAGTAGCTCCAATGAAAGGTGGACCTTGTAAGTGAGTCAACTGTGACTTCAGCATATTGATACCGAAGACCAGCAAAAGCAGGTGGTCTGTGTAGTCTGGGAGTGAGTGACCACTGCCTGGGTGAACCCACCTTCAGCAGTCAGTTGTTGAGGTAGGGGAAGACTAGGACCCCTGACCTCCACAGATGGCCTGCAACCACCACCATTACCTTTGTAAAAAACGGAGAGGTGCTGATAAAGCCAAAACGGAGCTCAGCAAACTGAAAGTGTTTGTGGCCCACCATGAACAACATCTTTGGGCCAGCAGGACGGGTATGCGAAAATGGGCATCTTGTAAGTCCAATGCTACCATCCAGTCTCTAGATTTCAGAACAGACAGGACCTGAGCCAACATGAGCATTTTGAATTCCTACTTCTTCAGGAAGCAGTTCAGAGGGTTCAGATCTAGTATTGAGCAGAGATCTCTGTCCTTTGTTGGCACCAGAAAGTAGTGGGAATAGCACCAAAACCTACTTCTGATGTTGGTGTCTTCTCAAAGGATCCTTTGTCAAAAAGAACCCGCATTTCCTGACGCAGCAGGGAGAGATGGTCCCCCGTCAGCCAGTCTGACCATGGTGGTATGGGCAGTGGGGTTTCCGTGAATGGAAGGGTGTAGTCCCACTGAACAATTTAAAGCACCCATTTCTCTGAGGTGATGGACTGCCATCAGGCAGGTGGTGCTTGATCCTACTGAGGATCGCTTGCCTGTAATAGTAAGAGGGCACATTAAAGGGATTTGGAGGCTGCTGTGGTGGGGGGTGGACTTGGCAGATATTGGCCTTGGGTACCACAAGGCTTGGGGAACCATGTCCATGGCCATAAAAGGACCAAAAGAACTGGGGAGCCCATTGGTTGTCAACTGGACACAGTTGGAAGCCTTTAGGCGAAAGGCAGAGTGGGGCTGCTGCCTAGTCATGAAGAGCCCTAGTGACCTAGTGGTGGGACAAAAGCGCTCGAGTGCCAAATCTGCCTTATAGTCAAAAAGACGACTGCCATCGAATGGCATCTCCAGAATGGATGCCTGGACATCCCCCCAAAAAGTGAGTAGATCTCAACCAGGCATGGCGACAGAGTGCCACTGAGTAAGCAATCAGTTTGCCTAGTCAATCAGTTGTGCATGGTCCGCAGCATAAAGTGAACTTTGCAGCGGCCCTGCCATTGGAAATAACCTGGGACAAGATGGCTCGGGTCTCCTCCGAGACCATAGACAGCACTTACACATCCAAATCCCAAACTGTGCGGGAATATCAGCCTAAGAGACAAGCAGTATTCATTGACAGCAGTGCAACACTAGTTTGATGGGAACATTGTCTTGTCAAAGGTGTCCAGCCTCTTGAACTCCCTATCCAGTGGTGTAGGTAGCACACCATGGTTGACTTTGGACATAGAGGCCTGGACAACCAGACTCTCTAGGGTAGGGTTCTGGGTGAGTAAAGCTGGGTCACCAGGATCAGGTGATAGTGGCAGGCAGTCATCGTGGGTAGGGCGTGGCCGTGCCCCGAGTAAGACATCACAGAGGGCTTCATTAAAGGGAAGAAGAGGTTCTGTGGGGGCAACCCCCATTTGAACACATCTATCAAGATGTTTGTCTTGACTGTCACTGAAGGCAGCATAAGGCCCAGGACCTCAGCCACCCTCCTCACCAGCATGGCAAATGAGGTTCATTCCTCCATAGCCATACTAGAAGTAAAATTGGACCAGCATCTGGTGAGGTGTCTGGACCACTGGCATCCACCAGCTCTTCATACTAGTTATCATCGGGCTCTTCAATGGAGTAAGGATAACAATATGCATCCTCAGATCTACCGCAATTGTATTCCCCAGAGCGCTTATCAGTGAAAGAAGGCATTTTCACCAACTCAGACGGTCGTGTTCTGAGCAGCACTGGCGTGAACGTCAGGCAACACCGATGCAGATCTGTAACGGAGTTGGGGATAATGATGGAGTCAGCAGCACTGGGAACGGCCCACGGGAATGGGCTCCAGGGAAGGTTGCAGTCTCACAACTGGACCGAATATGGATTCAGGAACTGATCCAAAGGGCCAGACTAACATTGAAGGTGAACCTGCTGGTTGGAATCCAGTGGGGACACCTGCCAAACCTGTGGGTCCCAAAGGTGCTTCAGATGCGTTGGCCCACGCCAATATGAGGTGTATGGCTTCATAAATCTTTAACTGGGCGGGGGTTGCCTCAGATCTGGGAAATTCTGGGAGGTGCAATGCGGACCCAGACTCAGCAGCCAATGGTTGCTGGTGAACTTTGAAAGTGATGGGGGGTAAATATCTGCATCCAGTTTGATCAAACCACCCAAACAAGCAAATCTGGGATCCATTAACCGGGTTGGGGTGGGGTATTTTCCACAGGGAAACATTTGAAGACTGCATGGCCAAATTGAGCATTTTGGTGCTCAAATTTCACAAAACCTATATAGAAATCTATTGGGTTGCTTCTGATGGGCACAAATGAAAAAATGTCAGTACTTTTGCGGTATGCCAGGCATGTCTTATCCTCCACCGGGTGAAGTTTACCTTCTTTAAGAGAAGTATAACAAAATGGCGCAGAAACAATAGATTTTTCAGCATAAATTTCCTAAAAATTTGCTAAGGAATATACATATTACAGGCATTAAAAAAAAAAAAAATCACAACAAGATTGCAATGTACTTCACTTCTTTACCCCAAGCTGCTTTGTGCCTCTTCCAAGTAGATTCCAGCTACCTTGCCTGTAACTAGAGTATTCTAATAGTTACAGAACTAGGATGACAGCTGTAGCCAATGTATTCATTGTTTTAGGAGAGTGCTTCACTTGCAGAGCAAGGATTTTTAATCCTCATTATAAATCCATAAACATTTCCACTCTTCTGCCAACCAGTCTTATTGCTACAGATGATCTATTTGGGGTTCCTTCTCGTAATAGTGAATAAACTTCAAATTGTGACCATTAGCCAAATTCAATTTCAGCTTCTAGACACAAGACCACATTTGCCATATCTGAAGTCCTCAAGTGCACTTTTCAAAGTGATTTGCTTGGAGCACAGAGAGGGTTGGGAGACAAGGTAGAGGTATGTTCGCTCTTAGAAAAACAGGGACAGTCCCTCAAGATTGGGCTCAGCTTTGTTTATAGTGCCTAGATGAAGATATTAAAATTTCAGAGGTTTAGGATTAGCTTGTAAAGCCCGTAACCTGAAACACATATTCCTGAATTTCTAACAAATGAGATCACAAATGTAATCAAAATGTGGACACTTCATCCCTTTTCCATAATAACTCACCCCGGTAGGAAGCTGGTGTTAACAGATTATACCAGGTCCAGGTATCCCCTATTAGTGAAGTGTAGGCAGTGATAGGAAGCCAAAGCTCTCTAGAGGTAGCTGTGGATGAGCAGCCAAGGCTTATCTAAGAGGCATGCAAAACGTATGCAATACCACTACAGCAACACAGCACTCTCACACATGAAAGAACCACACAGTGTTACAAAAATAAAGGTAATTTATTAGGGTAACACAAATACTAAAATACTGAATAGGCAATCTCCCAGCTGGAGGTAAGTAAACACACTATTATATACACATTAGCCATCAGTAAAGAGCATAGAAAGTAATAAGCATTGGCAAAAGTGTAGGTAAACAGTGAGGGCCCTACGG
Organism: Pleurodeles waltl; assembly: GCF_031143425.1. Lineage (NCBI taxonomy): Eukaryota > Metazoa > Chordata > Amphibia > Caudata > Salamandridae > Pleurodeles > Pleurodeles waltl. The sequence goes on along the minus strand of NC_090437.1, from coordinate 795,887,996 downwards.
AAGGGCCAAACCATATACTAAAAAGGTGGAACGTGAAAGGACGTGGAATCAGTTGAAGGGAGCTGGAGGAACTAGGAACCCCAAGACATGAGTGCCAGAGTGACCCCCAGCGACCAGGAGAGCAGAGATAAGTACCTGGTTTTCCCCAAAACCAACAGAAGGACTTTGGAAAAGGATTATGCAAGACCCCAACAAGACTGGAAGAACCCAAAGGTTGATCCTGACAGAAGAGGACCTGCAAAGGAAGGAGACCAAATCCAGTTTGTGATGGAGTGTCCGGTTGTGGCAGGAGCCACTACCACCATTCTGTGGATGCAGGACCAGGTCGACGGTGGACAAAGAAGGTCAGCAGTGTAGCACAGATGAAGAGAAGTCCCAGAAGTGATGCATGTGATGTGCCTCGTTGGCGGTTGAGATTCAGTTGGTTAATGGTGCTGGAAAACCACCAAAAAGATGTAGAAGAAGGTTTCCAAGGCTGAAGAGGAAATGCAAGGTCCAGGGGACTCAACCCAAGGAGGGGAACCCAGGGTGACCCTCAGCAGCTGGGAGAGTCACATGAAGAGGAGGCAGCCCCCACAGGCAACCCACTGGCAGCAGGCACAGGAATTGCAATGAGGCCCTCTCAGCACACCTGAAGAGGAGTCCCATGTCGCTGGAGAAGCAGGAACAAGACTGTGCTTTTCCGGAAGGAGTGCTGGGGGGTGGGCATACACGGAGCCTGAAGGAGGAGCAAACATGCCTTGGTAGCTGCAAGAGTCGCGGTGCACAGGGATACTGTCCTACAAGGAGGCAAGGGCTTACTGTCTCCCAAGTTGGATAGCTGGTAGAGAGGACCAAGAAGACCACTCCAGACCACCACGTGTGATGCAGGATCCACACAGTTCCAGAGGAGAGCAGATCCACGCAGCCGGTCGTCGGTGCAATTGGTGCCTGCAGATGCAGGAGAGTGACTCCTTCACTCCAAAGGAGACTCCCTCTTTCTTATTGTGCAGGCTGAAGACTTGCCATCATCAGAGGATGTACAGCTGGGGAAATGTTGCAGTTGCCGGAAGGCACAGGAGAAACAATGTTGCAGGGCAGAGTCGTTGTTGTAGTTGTAGATTGTCGGTTCCTGGAGGGTCCAGTGGCAGTCCCAGTGGCCAGAAGATGAAGTAAATGATGCAGAGGTCCTGCTGGAATCTTGCATTTCAAATCTGAGGACTCAGCCAAGAGGGAGACCCTAAATAGCCCAGGAATGGGGATTGGTCACCTAGCAGGGTGACCACCTATCAGGAGTGGGCTGTGATGTCACCTACCTGACCTGGCCATTCACATGCTCCCAGGGGCCTCTGTCCACCTTGAATTCAAGATGGCAGAATCAAGTGGCCACCTGTGGGAGCTCTGGGCACCACCCCTATGGTGGTGATGTACAGGGGAGTGGTCACTCCCGCTTGATTTGTCCATTTTCGTAACAGAGAAGGGACCAGGGGTCCCCAGACTGATGCAAACCGGTTTATGCACCAAATGTGCCCTTCAAAGCATACTGGTGGCTTGAGGAGGCTACCCCTCCCAAGCCATGTAACACCTATTTCTAAGGGAGAGGGTGTTACCTCCCTCTCCCACAGATAATCCTTCGTTCTGCCTTCCTCTGCCTAAGCTTGGTCCAGCAGGAGAAGGGCAGGTAAAATAGCATCACTGCACTCACAAAGTCCAGGCAAATGGATTTGGAGTTTGTGGGGCACCTCTGCTAGTGCATGGGTGCCCTCACACACAGGTATCTGCACCCTGCCCTTTGGGCTGAGCGGGCCTACCATAGAGGTGACTTACAGTGACCTGGTGCAGTGACCTGTAGTGAAAGGGTGTATGCACCTTTTCATGCAGGCTGTAATGGCAGGCCTGCAGACACATTTTGCATGGGCTCCCATGTGTGGCACAATACATTCTGCAGCCCGTGGGGAATCCCTAGTTCCCTATTGCCCTGGGTACCCAAGAACCATATACTAAGGAGTTATATGGGGGCACTAGTATGCCATTTGTGGGGCGTGTAAAGTACTAAGCAACCAAATTTAGAGAGAGAGAGCACAATCACTTGGGTCCTGGTTAGCAGGATTCCAGTGAAAACAGTCAAAGTATACTGACAGCAGGCAAAAACTGGGTGTAACCATGCCAAAAGGGAGGTACTTTCCTGCAAGCCCCCTCAAAATTGCCCACCAAACTGTGCCTGTAAAGCACACCATGCATCAACCTATGAAGCATGCATGCACAACTCTGATTAAATCACCCTTACCCTCCAATAGGGTTGCCAAGTGGCTGGTTTTATATAAGCAGGACTGGATTTTAATGTCCTGCTGACACAAAATTGAGTCCCCTCTCAGTGCATACTTTAAACATTAAATGTAAACTGAAAACACTTTCAAATGTATTCTGGAATCGCCTTAATGAACTCTATCTGATAATTAAAGAAAACAAAGAGAAAAAGGCAATGTTACAAATCAATACAGACGACTTCATACACAGTTCTTCTTATGAATCAGACCCGGGCATTTGCAGAATATTAAAATGTGAACAGAAGGTCTTTATATTTCTGTGAGAAAGATGGCACCCTACCCTCCAATGACCAATACTGGAGCGTTTTCCACGTCTGCTAAGCATTCTCTCATGTAAAGGGCGGACTTCTAATGTGATCTCACAGAAAATAAGTACATAAAGGAGATATTTTGTCAAAACGACGTTAACAACTGGAGAGTTAAGAGAATAAACTCCAAGGAAATTGCTATCGTTTCTGACTTTTTTTTAATAGGTTCTCCTGTGTTTCATACTAATAATCACCAAACCCTGATTTTAATTTCTTGCATTTTAATTGGTATTTAGATTACAGATAATTATCAGAGAGCGGCGTCAAGAGAGAAAAGCAGGCGCATGATGCATTGAGTGAGTGTGGCATGTGAGAGCCAGAGACTGCTAGGTGGGAGCACCGCCAGGGAACCCTTGAAAGCTAAAAAGGCTATCAGACATCGTTCACAACATGGAACTCTTCCAATAAAAGAGCCTGCGCCCACGCAGACACAGGACATCATTGCAACGCGCAGCATAACAGGTGTGTGTCTCGCACGTGACAGCATCGATAGTTTTCCTAGATGTAACTTTGCACACACAAAACGCCTCATCTTCTGACCTTGTAAATGGAAAGTTAATTCAAACTATTTAACACCGAAGACTACAAGAAGGCTCTGACCTTATTACTGCTGCTGTCGGTTTTTGCGCTCTGAGCTCGGGCATTCCCAGCACGGATCACACTCCGGCCATGACGCAGAAGCTCAGGGGGCGTGTTCCAGTAGGAAAGAAATAGACTAGGCAGAACGGGCAAAGGGGGCTGTGGCCCAGGCCCCATCCTTTCAGGGAGGCCCCTTACCTCTGTTCTGCAGAGATTCCTGCCCTGATGACCTTGAACAATTTCTAAACAGATTATTTTAAATACCGTTTCCTTTAATTTAATTTCTAATGTGGGTGATTTGAGATCGTTTACAGACATTTTGCAGCGAAATGTGTTTTTGTTTCATGCAAAATCCAGAACTAAAGATTCTTGTAGATCAAAGCAGGACCTCGCTTATGAGAAATGGGGGGTGTCACAAAGATTATTTGCAGTAATATTAGTGAGCTGTTGCTGTGTTGCGAATATCAGAAGTAAAAATATTTAGAATTTGGACGACTGGCCTGTACACTGTCAGTGACCTGGTCAAAGAGGGTATAAAAGAGCTGAAACACGACCATAAATTGAAACCTGTTCTGAACAGGAGCCCTAAATATACCTTTGGCCCAGAGCCCCGAAATCATTAAGTGTCTCTGAGATTCCGACAGGCGAGCATAACAAACTCACCTCCTTTGGTAGAATGTGAATAAATGTAAGGGCTCCTGGTAAATAATGCGGCAGGTAGTATATAAACAAACTTGTTTTAAATGAAATGTTTAGATAAATAACCTGAAATGAAAAAGGTGAGTTAAAACAAAAATACAGAAGAAAAGACAAAGATGTTAAGTTGTCCTACAGAGTAACTTGGATGAGCAGAAAAAGAAAAGAAGTATGGAATGGAGGTAAGTCACAAAATAAAGTAAAATAAGTATAAACACCTAGTTTAGCAAACTATGCAATACCAATTCTTTTAGGGCCACATGTACAAAGCTTTTTTCTCGTCGCAAACGGCCCAATTTTCAGAATTGGGCCATTTGCGACAAGAAAAAATCATTTTGTGATGCAATCTCTTTACCGAATCGCAAAAAGGGTTTGCGAGTTGCAATTAGGAAGGGGCGTTACCTTCCTAATTGCAGGTCACAGTGCGATGTATGATTGTTTTGTGACCGTGAATCCAGTCACAAAACAATTGCAGTTAGCATCAATTTCAAATTGGTGCTAACCCATTCGTAAATGGGAAGGGGTCCCAATGGGACCCTTTCCCCTTTGTGAATGGGTGTCAAAATAAATTTCAGAGCAGGCAGTGGCCCCAAGGACCACTGCCTGCTCTGAAAAAGTGAAAAGAAAACTTCTCTTTTTTGTAACTGCAGCCTAAGGAAAACAGACTGCATAAAAAAAAATAAAAAAACACTGCTTTATTTAAAAGCAGTCACAGACATTGTGGTCTGCTGTCCACAGCAGGCCACAATCCCTGTGAGTGCGGCTATTCCCAATGGGGTCGCACATTGCGACCTCCTCATGAATATTCATGAGGTAGGTCATTTGCAAACCCATTGGGAATCGCAGTGTGATTCGCAAAACCAGATATTTGTACATGTGGCCCTGGTTTCGCAAACAGACTCCGGCTGATGAAGTATTTCCCATCAGGAGAAATATTAGGTTCAGATATTTTTCTAAAGTGTCTGCTCCTCGTGTTAAAACCGCAACCCGAAAAATTGCAGATTTAATTCACTCTCCAAAACAACGTCCAGATCTGCTTTTTCCGTCTTACTTCCGACAAGGAGCAGTAGAAGTCAGATCTGGAAGAGTCGACCCTGCATAACTTCTTTTGAAGCACCCTCCATTTTCCCTTCCCTTTGCCCTGTTACTGGTAAGCGAGTGGCATAAGAAGGAATGTTGCTGCTTTACTTGCAGATGGCCCATTGCGCTCTGTAGACCACAGGCAAAGTTAATGTGTTCACCAGCATAGGAAATATGGAGGCAAAGATGAGGCTTTCTCAGTGCCACTTTTGGTAGGGTATTCAAACCAGTTCAATCTAGTCTGCCTCCGATTCCTACCAGAACTTGGGGTACCATAGATATGGTAAGCAAGAGTTTGAGGAGGTTTGGATTACTGCAACCCAAGCGTTGGTGAAAAGTTACGGGCTTAGTGGTTCTCAAATACCTTGCTTCCATGCTGCACTGTCTCTCTCTGTTCTGTGACTGTCAACCCAGAATGCTGTAAACTCCACTAAAGGCATCTGAACACTGGGCTCCTGTTACCTTCAGTAAGTCCTGAGGATTCCACAGATTCAGACCTTGTGAGTGGAGAAAGAACTGTGAAATCACACAGCCATTGTTTCGAATCTATATCTACGTGGCTGCCCGCACTGGTCAGCCTTTAGGCGCCCAGGTTACATACAGTTAATCCTCAGACATCATGTGGGCGACAATGGAATTTCACCAAGGATGACTCACCTATTCAATTATGCTTGCACTGACATAAGAAGAAACAGATTTAACTCCAGACTGACGGATAATCCCTCTGGCACATTTAGCCCTTTAGGTACGATAGTAAACGTTGAAGGACAAACCCTACAAGGTATGCAGCTTCTGGCCACCCATGATCACTCAATACATTCCAGACTGGTATGTGAGCGGTGACTGGTATGCCTAGTGATCTGTATCTGTTTCACCTGAAAATCAGGTGGAACGCCTGACAGCAGCTACCCCATTGCAGGAGAGCACTCTAACAGGGCCATCCATTGTGTATGATTTATTCAATAACTCTAGTTGGCACTGGTGGGATGAATGATTTTGTGTGATTTTTTGTAATTGTCTGTACTATGACCCTGTCAACTGGGGGATTTCTTCACAGGAGCCTCTCCACAAAGGCACCACTTCTACTGCCCACTCCTGCCCTTGCAGATGTAAACAAAGTTCGCCAAATAACAAATATCCCTCAGGATATTTAGAGCACTTAGAAAATGCAAAATTGCACTACAATAGCACTACAAAAAACAATCTATTTTTATTAGTTTTTGATTGAAAGCTACTGAAATTCTATTACAATGCTGGCTGGACGCTGGATGCAAGAAACTGAATTATAAATGCACACGTGTTAAAAGAACAAGTGTGTCACAAACTAAGGCTAAATAAACCTTTCATGTAATTGTTAACTCTCCTGTAGCGTACCACGGCCAAACATTAATATAACTGGTAATTCAATCCAAATAAATGCCATATATGATCCAATATTTATATTGCAAATATATATTGCTTGGTTTCTCTGTGAAACACATGCCGTGCCTTTGTCTCGTCAGCGATTATGTATTTGATTAAGTGGAACCACATTCTCAGTACATTTTCAGGCACTCAGCTGGGTGAATACAGTGGGCTAATTAGAAGCAGCACAATAGCAGGAAATTCTGACTGATGGAAGATAGCTAACTTGGGCGTTAAGAGCTCTTTCTATATACAACTGAAAAGAAAATTACTGCCCAATGTTTCACAAATGAAGGAAATAAAATAATCTCATTTTCTATCATAACATCACCACACCTTAAAACATTTCCCAAGCTAACTATTGACAAAATTCCAGCTGAGAAATTACGAATGGAATGGTTTCTACTAAACCCAGTTATAGTTTATGGGCTTGCATTATTAACTTTACAACAATGAAGACAATTCCAATTGCATATTGGAACTGGTTATTCGTATCTAATGATGTTTATTAGTTTCACTGGACATTCGTTTTACTTAACTAATAAACTATCCCTTGATTTAACTCCTGGGCATACATAATCCAATGGCCAAAACCTCAGTTACCACATTTTGATCTGATAGACACCTGTTATGGCTCACATGGATTTTCATTAGGAAAGTCTTCCATTTTCAACGATGTTTTTATGTTTCCTTTTATCCTCTAGCTTTGAACTGGGTAAAATTATTATCCATCAGGTTGTTTAATAATTTTGGTATTGTTAAAAATGGGCTGCGTATGACATCATTTGCAATTAAAATCCTGCAACAGTCTTATCACATAACACATATTTGAAACCAGGCCTTCTAATATAGTCATTTACTATTATTGAAACATTTTGGGGGATTTCGAATAGTCACAGTCACTTAAATGCAAAGCTAGGTATTGAGCAGTGAAGATCCTCTGAGCACTGTTGGCAAGATTTCCGTACAGAAATTCTTCTAACATATGGGGAAGGTAGAAGGAGAGATGAACAGGTGAGTTTCTTCCATGACGTCCTTCATGCCTATGAAATGTCTAGTTGCTATAGCCAGTTTCCTACTGACCTACTGTTGGCATCTGACAACTACAGCGAGAAAGTATCTTCTAGCATCTTTCACATTTTGTATTACCTGGCCATTTTCCTTCGTAGGATGAGTGGTGTAAGACTGAAAAGAGACGATGGAGTAACCATAAGCTAGTTGTCATGAATTGATGCTTCCTAGTAAAGTTCAAAACCACATCCCCACATATTTTCCGACTAGTAGTGAAAATGGTTTCTAACGATGGGAGAAGATTGTGCTAGGCACTTACTGAACCTGGTGATCCAAACGAATGCGCCCTGTTATCTTTACTCTTCTGTTTAGATATGACCATGTGCTATTCTGAATGCCTCTTACTACCAGTTTTTTTGTTTTAAAAGGACAGGAAAATGACCAGGATATGTATTACCTATCAAGCATTACCTTTCCACATGTGTGATCAGTGCTGTGTTTTTCCATGTTTTGGAATTTTAATTTATGTTATTCAGATTAGTAAAGACTTGGCCTTCAAAACAATTTTAAACATACATGTTATAGAATCTACCTGACTCCGTAGAGGTTAATGTAAAGCTTTGTCTGGATATTCCATTAAGCTTGCTGCTAAATCTATCACGAGTTTCACCTTTTCTTCACTGTTCTCCATCCGTTATCAAATATTCCACTGGTGAAACGTCATTAGGGAAAACATTTCCTGGTATCAACTCCTGATAGGCTGGAGCACCTAACGTGAGAATCTAGAAATGCGCTTCAGAACATTTCTATGATCGAATGTGTTCCTCCTGCCCCTGCAAATGTAGAGATAGTTCCATACCCCCTTACTTTTCTTGCCAAGCAACAGTGTGACGGGGAGTTGTCACAGATTGAATGTAAATCTATTCAATCTGTGCTGGGCTGGGCTGGCCATTCAGCCACTCTTGCATTACCCCGGAAGACTGCATGACAGCAAGCGGTTGATTTCAGAGCTGGATGGGCGGCTATGACCTCAATATGAAGCTCTCTGACACCAGGGTAGTCATGGGCTCCTGGAGCGAGAGGCTGGTGTGAACATGTTTGCCAGGCATGCCTTTGGTTTCCATTTCAATGTGCAGACACTGTTCGTACTCAGCTGCACAGTGTGTTTAAAATGTACCTGGGCTTCATGTGTTGCTTCACTGTCAAACTCCCTTTCAGTAATCTGATTAAAAAACAGGCCTCAAGGTCTCTACTATCGCTGATGAAACTTAGACTACAATATTCCTGATGACTGTATGTTTGCCCAGTACATTCCTGTTCAGCACATCAACGCTATCCAGTGATAACAGAGAAAATCCACTGTTCCTTCTGGTCCTCCAGTCCGATGACAAGCTAGCTCGCCAACTCTGAGAAAGGCTCATTTACAGGCGGAGGCTACACCTCAAAGTGGGTCTTTTAAAATCACTGTACTCTATACTGTGAGCACCAACTGTTTAATTTGGGAAAGAATGAGTACCAATGCCCAAAGCTCTGCTCAAAATCCCGCGGCCAGTGCTATTGGAGAAGTGAATACCAAGGGTGCGTAGCTTTGAATCCATGCCAAGCCTCTTTAATCCACTTCCAATCACTCCCTGTCCCTTTATCCACTTTTGCAGGTTCCTGCTTTCTCCCTTTGTGACAGTGTTTCCGTTTTTGTCTTGCTCCTTTCCCCCCTTAGTGTGCTTTTCACTCTCCTGTTCTTGATAAATGTCTGACAAGGAAAGTAAGTATCGGTCCCCATATATCAGTGCTGGAGGGCCCCACCGGCTCAAATTAAGCACTAAATCACATAAGATTCTTGCTCACTATGTCCTACATCCCCCATGGGTACAGCCCCTGTAGACCTTGTGGTTTCAGAGTGTTACCAGCCTGAAACAAGCACACCACAACTCAGGGACTTTGTTCACCTGTAAGCTGACAGACTTAGTTTATTTCAAACAGCACCTCATATTTTTATAGGACCTTCATCGGTTTAGGGTATACCACTCACTTCCCACACTTAGATACTTCTTGCATGGAGAGTTACACTTGTGTCGTCTCTTCCCAATCTTGTCATACAGCCCTTCACCTCCCAGTTAATCCGTGATGAATTAAGACCACACAGTATAACAAGGTTCCCTGTCCCAATTAGACAGGACTGATAGTGGGCCAATCTAAGATGGTGAACAGAAGGGGGCTGTTAGCTTCAGGTTTGAGGGTGTGTCATGTTATGCCCTCAATGAACAGTGTTCCGTTCCAGCAACCTAAATGAACAAATAGTCTCCAGCTGGTGTTTAACAACTTCAGGAACCGCTGATACAGCATCCGGCAGCTAATTCCTCAGGAGCAAGGACATACCAACATTTTTTATTAGGAGTATGAGGCCTGTGTGTGCTGACAAACAGTCCCACAAGGGGAATACTTGTGTGTTGGATTCCTTACCCAGACTTTCTGTTCAAGGGTGACACAAAACATTTACTCAAGGACACATAACAAACACATGTAGCTGTTGTGGCTCAGTTGACTAAGGAGAGTAGGATAGTAGGGTCAGGATGCCACCTGACCAGTTGGGGGAAGGGGCTTCCTAGGATGCCTACCTCTAAACCAGTAGTTCTTAACCTTTTGACTTCTGTGGATTCCCTTTTAATCATTACTGGAATGTTGGGACCCCCACTGAATCATTATTGGAACCAGAATCTCCCAAAGAGTCATTATTGGAGTTCAGAGACCCCCACTTTGTCAGTATTGTAATGTTGATGATTTGAACTGCAAAACAGTACACAAAAATACAGAAAGAAGCATTCCTCAATCAACTGCACAAATGATGGTGGAGTGTGGATGGCTGTTCATAGAAAATTGATGGCTGTGTTTTATTGCTGACTGTGGGGTGGCAGTGGGGGTAAGTACATACAGGTATTTCCTTTTTTCCTTCTATTATTATTAATCATAGTATGGTTGTGTGTTAGCCCATCGGGCCTTATTTTTGTATGCATCACAAAATAAATAAAATGTGTTAAAAAACACACAAATTATGAAATATTTTATTTAAATCACAAACACATATAAAACAAATCAAAATATTAAGTTTAATGGAAAGGTTAGGGCTTTTCAAAATTCAGTTGGGGCCACTCATTGCCCATACTATACCCTGTCAGAGGCACTTGCACTGCTCCCACGAACCAGTCTGGGGATGCCAACTGAATCTATAGCCTCCAAGTTCAAATTCCTTCACCTTTACAGAACACTTTAAACATTTCAATTTTACATTTCTCTTCATGTTTTATATACACTTTGCTGATCTGTTCAATATTATTTAATTCTCTAAACGATCGTGGACCCCCTGAGTAGGCACTGCAGACCCACCACGGTGCCCAGAGCACAGTTTAAGAATCACTGCGCCAGACCATCAAAGTTAGCACCTAGCTAGTTACCCACCTTAAATAAAGCATAGAAGGCTAACCATGTGCATGACACACTCAGAGGGTTAGATTTTGTACGGATTACCTTTGAATCTCACTAATGGTTCTCCTCCTAGTGCCCACCTGTCTGGCTCTTGGATTCTCCTCTGGCCTTGTACACACTGATCCGAATCTTTCCAGGAGGGCCTCCATAGTGGTGAACTTTTTGGGTAGATCACCATCAGTCTCAAAAGAGGCCACCAGATTCCCTCCCATTGCTAAGACCAACCAGTAACATCCTACTCTCACTAAATCACAGGCAGCTCTGCCTACTAAGGAAGGTCAATTGGAGCATACACTTACTTCACATATGTCAAACACTATGGCCCAAGACACTGCAGTCACTTGCTCGCCAATGCTGCAAGGAAGCAACCACTAAATAACCTTTTTGTCCCTAACATCCACACTTGTTGGTATACCACACAATCTGCGGCCTAAACTAGGACACCACAACTTGTCATACGAATTATCTCCATTTCCATTTTTCTATGACATAAAAATTGACCTGTTGAAAACTCTTAGCCACTGTCTCTGGGCCATCAAACCAAGAGTGAAATGTCAACAACAGCAACAAATAAACACAACCCTTGCATTTGAATAGGCTTAAAGACCATTAGGACTGTCCCAGCAGTCTGTGTCCCAGCTCACTTTGACATTCAAAGCCTTTGCCACTGCATAGTAGATACCTCGTGCCAAAGTGACTGTTCCTCACTTTACTTTGGTGCCATTGCCAACCACTCTCTCAAGCGTCTAATCATGAATAATAAGACGCACACTAGGATAATGAAAGATACTTTTATACAATGTCAAATTCCATTCGTGGGTTCAGTAATTCATCAGTGTGGTGGCCTATCTCTGGAATGCCACCGCGTCTGTTGTCATTCCATCGAAAGCAAAAAACAAATCAGAACAATGTAAACATGACCCAACATTGTGCAAACACAATGCACAACACATTACCCTGTCATGTTAAAGATAAAGGGAGGTCTAGACGACATCAATTTTCCTGGAATAGGATTGTTGAATTAAATGGGAATTAAATGTGCTGTGTGGGAAGATAATTGCCAGAGGATAGGATGTGAACAAATGATGTGGCTTCTTCTAAGATGCAGTAACCATAAGTGCACATACATTTACTGAAACAGAATCTCAGCCAAAGACTAAGTAACTCCACATATAAGCAGATGAAGATTAAAATAAATACTTACTCTGTATGGTTTTTAAACAAATGTGTTTTTTTTTGTTCCAGGGTTGTGCGTTTCATATGCTACAATAATAGCTCATCAAGGGCTACATTCGTTTTAAATAAGTGATGCCAGGAGCAATCAATGTGAATTCTGAATCAACGAGACAGAAACTTTTTAAGAAAGTCTAATCACTTAAAGCTTCCCGTCGCCTCAGCTGCAGCCTGCAGGCCGAGTGATTAAAGGTTTTGTCGGCACAAATGTGCTTTACTGTATCACTCACTGTCTTACCTCTGCAGGGTTCCAGCTCGGGTATCTCCAGATGTGCTCGAGATCATTTCCTTCCCTGCAGCAGCACATCTACATGTCCTCCTTCTACAACAGACTCCTGGCCCTGTGTATTGTAACTGTTTTATCCATATTTAAGGTGAACTTAGGACAAATATTTTCCTACAACAACTGCATGAACATTTGCAGGGTACGGAAATTCAGATCACTGCTAACACGTACTGGGAATTGAACAGATTGCAGTTCCACTCTAATGCTTATGTAGGACTCATTGTTTCAGGCTGGGAAATCATCCCTACTGGGGCCACGGCACACCAGCAGGCACAAGGATGCCCACGAGCTGTGAAATCATCGCTATTGAAGCCCGGCTGACTATGCAGGCACAGGGATGCACAAAAGCTGAGAAATCAACCCTACTGAGCCCCTCACATTACAGAGGCATAGGAATGCACACGAGCTGCAAATTCATCCCTATGAGGTCTGGCACACTGTGCAGGCACAAGGATGCGCCCAGGCACCGATTCAGATTCAGTGGGTACCGAGCTGTGTGCATCTGCAGCCTGCAATGTAGGACCGGGAAGCTCTTTATTCTAGGGCCAAGGCAAGTGCACCCCCTCCACATGGTTCACTTTATGGATTCCTTTAGTCTGGGTAGTGTCTTTGCTTGCAGTAGGTGTCGTAAGTCAACTGCCTCCTACCTAGACACTGTCACAGCAGTATTCAGTTTAGACACAACAAAAATTTATTTTTTCACCAGCTCATGCATATACAGAGCCAATTACTAATTATTTGTCCAGTAAAGTGTAACCTCCAGTATGGCCGCCCCTACAAATATCATTGTTGTTGGATTCATGCACTGAAAGGGACTTTCTGATATGAATCACCACTCCCGGTGACATCCCCTGGTTTGACTTTTCTGACCGAATCCCTATTCTGCTTTCTGGCTGCACTCTTGAGCAGTTAAACTTCTTGCAAAAGAGCTACATAGGACCCCACATAACACAGAACCATCTTGCTTTTGGCATAATGGGTGATGCCATTAACCTTAATATGTTTAGCGTGTAGGTCCCTCACTATGTGTTGTTGCATCGAGGCCTTTGTATCTACTTCATCCCCAACAATATTTGGTAACCCTACGAATTGGAATAACTCTTTTTGGATATGTACTGTCAAAGACTCACATATCATTAAGAAGAATGAGTTCCAAGTAATGAAACAGCAACTAAAACAAGCACAGGCAAAGCGGATAGTCCTGGCCTCGCAGTTTGGAGCAATGGATAACATTTTTGTTATTTTTTATTGCAAGCATATGTCACAAAAAATAAATAGAAATGCATGCAGCCACCAAATCATGAACCATATTTTGCAATAAAAAGTTGAAATTATAAAAAACTCACTAATGTGAGAATGTTACCAGTGCTGTTTTTTTCAATCACGAAGCCTTTTATTTGTGCCCTGAATTTTATTATCATTATTTCTTAAGGAGCCAAGAATATATTCTCACCTAACTAAATTACACTCAGTTCCAATGTACCATGTCACTTAAACACTTTATAACAGGAACTTTCTAACTGAAAACAATTCACATCTGGCATTTAAAGTTTATATAAATAAACAACATAAAACAGATTATGAACCGGGTTTGTTATTGAAGAGAAAGGAACTACTTTTAGGTGGATGTGAACAAGGTGCAGCAGCTTTGTACAGTCACTCAAAGTGGAGGAAGCTAATGGGAAAAGTGGGCAGACCTACTGTCCCAAGATATATTCTGTGGTGGGTGGAAGCAAAATAGGAATGACAATTTGACAAACGAATGGATGAAACTCACTGTCCAAAAACTGCTCTATGTATGTGTATTATGTATAAATTATCTGGAAAAACAATATTCTGAAGAGGCAGTTGAAGCTGTCTCAAAGTTGTGAACTAAAAACAGAATCAGAAACAGAACTAAGTAACTTTCCACAATTCCTCTTCCCCTAACGCATGCTTATTTCACATACAGGAAGCCCCACAGATTTCAACGGTAGCATGTACCCTCCTTTCGACCCTCGTGTGCCCCTTCTCCTCTTCCAGTCCCCTCCTTCCTTCATAGCCTGGAAGCCATTGTTCAGTGGCAGCTGCCACAGAACAGGGGTGGTGAGACGGGGATGTAAAAAAAAAAAAAAAAAAACACTCACCTGTTGAGGTTGGAGATGCGTTCGTCTCCTCCTCGTCTGGAAGCACACAGGCTTCCAGACCCCCGACAGCCAATCACGACAGCAGCGTTGTGATTGGTGTGAGCGCCCTGCTTCGACGCTCATAGAGGGAGTGGCACCCCGTGCACTTTGTCATCCCAGCTGTGAAATACAGCCATATGGAGAAATGCAAAGTGTACATGTCTGCATGGCAGGCCCAACACAGTCAGCCAAAGACACATGCGCACTTAAGGTGCACGAACCCCTCCTTCCTCCAGCCCAGCCCTGCCCTATCCTGCTGCCTCAGCTAAAAATAAAATGATAATACTGATCCGTTATCATCATTTTATTTTTCTGCTCAAAGCAGCAGAGTGACGCTCCTCCGCCTTAGAGCAGGAGCCGCCCCTGCCATTGTTGACTGCATGAAGAGAGAGTCAAATGAAGACCTAGTCTTTGCATGTTTGCTTTTCAAAAAAGTAAACTCGAATGAGGTACAGATTGTTTCCTGTCTGCATTTAGGTGTAAAAATCAGTAAAAATGGAAAACGTGAAGCCTTGCACAGATGCCACCCGTGGCAGCATTGCACACCTAATACTATGAACCCATTCATCATCCATATAACAAAATACTAGCACCTGTGGAAACATTCACACCAGGCCCAAGGGAATCCTTGCAGCACCGACCGAAGAGAGGAAAAACACAGAGCCTACGAAGACAACAAGAAAAGCAGGGGAAATGACCAAGTGCTAAAGCAGACCCCGCTGACAAGAGAGGTCTGCTGTTAATTAATCCACCACTAAAAAGAAACTAAAATGACAGCCAAAGCCAGCCTTAAAACTGGGAGAAAACAAAGGGCCCCACTGCGACTGGGCCAGAAAACGAGCAGGTACTTCCCCTCTCCAACCCCACCTCCTGGAGTCACTGGTACAGCGGAAGTGTCTGGGTGTAAAATACAGGCGGTGCGGTGGTACCGCGGATCTTGTAATGCTGATGTGGTGAATAACCTCTATAACCAGCCTCATGGGATTACCGTGGAACTCTTAATGAGGCACGTAGTGAGCCGATTCATAATGTTTCCTCCATAGAAAATGTGCTAGCTTACAAGGAAATCTGCACAAGATCAAAATGCGATGCTTGAATGCAAACATGCACAACGAAATGTGCATGCAAATGCTAAATTTGCACTCTTAGATGGGTCGTGGGCCTGGCAGGCAGAGATCTTTCCACACTGCTCACTTACATGAGAATTGATGATGATTTGCTCTCAGCCTCTGCGATTTTCCACCACAGTGGTTCTGGTCCAAAGATGGGCTTCAGTACAAGGTGCAGTGCAGGCTGGGCTCAAACGAGCTTCCTCTACATTGCAGGCACATGACAACTGCACCTCTCTTTTTAATGTGCTTGTCTTCCTTCCGCTCTTTAGAGATCGTGCAGCTCATTTGAGATTTTCTCTTTTTTTTCAACATTATTACCACCGGCACTCTCGTACCTGCTTAATCCCTTCGCGGCCCGGCCTTTTCCCCTCCTGTGCCGAGCCTTTTTTTTGGCTATTTGGTGCAGTTTGTGCTTAGGCCCTCATAACTTTTTGTCCACATAAGCTACCCATGCCAAATTTGCGTCCTTTTGTTCCAACATCCTAGGTATTCTAGAGGTACCCAGACTTTGTGGGTTCCCTGAAGGAGACCAAGAAATTTGAGAAAATACAGCAAAAAATTTGTTTAAAAAGAAAATGGGAAAAAAGGTCTGCAGAAGAAGGCTTGTGGTTTTTCCCTTGAAAATGGCATCAACAAAGGGTTTGTGGTGCTAAAATCACCATCTTCCCCGCTTTCAAGAACAGGCAGACTTGAATCAGAAAACCCCATTTTCATCACAAATTTGGCATTTCACTGGGACATACCCCATTTTTACTATTTTTTGTGCTTTCAGCCTCCTTCCAGTTAGTGACAGAAATGGGTGTGTAACCAATACTAGATCCCAGAAAGCTAAACATTTCTGAAAAGTAGCCAAAATTCTGAATTCAGCAATGGGCAATTTGTGTAGATCCTACAAGTGTTTCCTATATAAAATAACAGCTTAAATAAACAAATATTGAAATTGAGGTGAAAAAAACAGCCATTTTGTCCACGTTTTACTCTAAATTTTTCCTGCAATGTAAACATTTTTAAAGCAATATACCGTTATGTCTGCTGGACTCTTCTGGTTGCGGAGATATATAGGGCTTGTAAGTTCATCTAGAACCCTAGGTACCCAGAGCCAATAAATGAGCTGCACCTTGCAATGGGTTTTCATTCTATACCAGGTATACAGCAATTCATTTGCTGACATATAAAGAGTGAAAAATAGGTATCAAGAAAACCTTTGTATTTCCAAAATGGGCACAAGATAAGGTGTTGAGAAGCAGTGGTTATTTGCACATCTCTGAGTTCTGGGGTGCTCATACTAGCATGTGAATAACAGGGCATTTCTCAAATAGATGTCTTTTTTTACACACTGTCTTACATTTGGAAGGAAAAAAGTTTGAGAAAGACAAGGGGCAATAACACTTGTTTTGCTATTCTGTGTTCCCCCAAGTCTCCCGATAAGAATGGTACCTCACTTGCGTGGGTAAGCCAAATGCCCGCAACAGGAAATGCAACATGGACACATCACATTTTTTACATTGAAATCTGACATATTTTTTGCAAAGTGCCTAGCTGTGGATTTTGGCCTCTAGCTCAGCCGGCACCTAGGGAAACATACCAAACATGTGCATTTTTTAAAACTAGACACCTAGGGGAATCCAAGATGGGGTGACTTGTGGGGCTCTCACCAGGTCTGTTACCCAGAATTCTTTGCAAACCTCAAAAATGGGCCAAAAAAACACTTTTTTCTCACATTTTGGTGACAGAAAGTTATGGAATCTGAGAGGAGCCACAAATTTCCACCCAGCATTCTCCTAAGTCTCCAAATAAAAATGGTACCTCACTTGTGTGGGTAGGCCTGGTGCTCGTGACAGGAAATGCCCCAAAACACTATCTGGGCACATCAAAATTATCAAATACAAAACTACTTGTTTTTGCGGTGGGCACCTGCATTTTGGTCCTGGGCTCAGCAGCATTCTAGGGAAACCTACCAAACCCAGACATTTCTGAACACTAGACAACCGAGGGAGTCCAGGGAGGTGTGACTTGCCTGGATCCCCCAATGTTTTCTTACCCAGAATCCTCAGCAAACCTCACATTTAGCTAAGAAATCACATTTGTCCCACATTTCTGTGTGGGATCACCACATATGGACAAATTTCCTACCACCCAACGTTCCCCTCAGTCTCCCAGAAAAAATGATACCTCACTTGTGTAGGTGGGCCAAGAAAAACAGAATTTTTATCGGTATAGATGAGAAAATGTTGGGGGGTTTGAATTTTGTGGATTCCTGCAGATTCTGGAAGGTTCCATCACAAAAATGTGTAAAATTTGTGTTTTCCAGCAAAGTTGGAGGTTTACAGGGCATTGTAGGTAAAAAAATGGTGCAGGGTGCATGTGAAGCACACCACCCTGGAATCAACCAGATGTTTAGTTTTCAGATGTATCTAGGTCTTGTGGATTTTTCTACATGGCAGCGTCCCAAAGTCAAAAAAGTGCAGCCCTCACCATTCCAAGTGGGACGATTCTGAGAGTTACCAAGCTCTCATGGCCCAAATGTAAAACCAAAACCCAAAATAATCAAATGTCCTCTTGCTTGCCATGGGATAAGATGCTTTAGTGTGCGGGAGGAGAGCTGAAAGTCTGTTACCCCCTTCAGTTGGGTGGGGGCATAACCAGGCCCATACTGGTTGGTAGTCACCACCCCACAATTTTTTATTTTTTGATTCCATGGCATCTAGTAGACTTTCTGCCCCCCCCCGGGGTGTGGATCGGGGGTAATTGCCCCATCTGCCCACTGGTGGGCACAACAACTTTGGCCCCATTTATTTGGGGTGGGAGTATACCATATCCCCACCCTCTTATTTTGAAAACAAATCTTAGCCAATAGTAATGTGCCCCCATGGGGACCGACCCTTGCCCAAGGGGCTGCCCCCCCAACAAAACACACACATACACACACACCAATCCCTGGTGTCTAGTGGTTTCTGCCCCCCTTGGGGGTAGACTGCCTAACAAAAATAGGCATCTCTGCCCCCAAGGGGGGCAGAAATTGCCTAAATACAATTGGCCCCCCAGGGTAGAGACCCCTACCTAAGGGGTCACTCCCCATACATAAAAAAAGTAAAGTAAATACAAGAATATATATATCCCTGGTGTCTAGAGGTTTCTGCCCCTCTGGGGGCAGATTGGCCTAATTATATTAGGCTGATCTGCCCTTGGGGGGGCAGAAATGGCCTAAAAATATTTTGCCCCCGGGGAGCGGTCCTTGCCCAAGGGGCCGCTCCCCTTATGCGTAAGTATAAAAAAAAAAAATCCCTGGTGTCTAGTGGATTCAGCCCTGGGGGGGAGTGGAGGGGGGGGGGGTCATAAACGGCCTAAAGAGTCACTCCCCACATATAAAAAAATAGGAGCACTGTGCCGTGGGACGTAACCATTATGTCCCCGGCACAGAACAGGTTAATTTCTCTGTTGTGTGATGTACTCCCACAATATAAGACGTGCCCAATGAGTGTGCAGAGCCTTGTGCAGCACAGCACGCTAAGCACTGGATGTAAACATGGAATGCACAGTAACAGGAGAACCCCAGTTACTGCAAACGGTAAAAGCTCGCCTTGCTGCTCTGTTAGCTTCCTGTGTTCTGCAACGTGAGCACGTCGACGAATATGAAGCCGAGCGTCCCCAGAGCTGCAGGACATTTCCTCAGTCTCCAAATGAGAGAAAATCATATTATTTATTGTAGCACGTGAGCAATGCCGATGTGATGTATTCAGAATCCAGCACCTCGTTTGAGGAAAGGCAACAGCTTTGGTTGTGAGTGCACCCAGGGTGTAAATAGACCCATATCCTGCCAGGCGTATTTGGAACATTAATCATGGGATTAAAATCTGATCATGTGACGAGTGGCATTTTAGAAAATGTTTATCTGGAGCTTATTAAGAACACGCAGGTTTTCCTAGAGCCCAGGGTTGATGGGAAGAGATACATGGGTGCAGTACCTGCGTTCCCCTAAGGGTCTGTCAGCTGTCTAGATTGTGGGGTGCATGGCATCTCAGTTCCTTAGGCCAGGATTTGTCAGTGAGTTCACCTTGGGGGTGGGGAACACAGTTATGCCTTTTCACCGAGGCTCATGCTGTTTTCTCAGTGGTCCTGGTAGACAACTGAGAGTGAGGAGTAGGAAGACACCATATTGCACACTGTGCCCCCTGACCTCTAATTGAGTGTTGCCGTGTTTGCACACTAACACCTTGCAATCCCAAGGCAAATACAAGTGTTTGCGGGTTAGAAGGGAAAGAGAATTTCATGACAAATGCATACTTAAGCAAAAATAACAGATGATGGACTGGAATCCCCAAACTAGAATGGCATGGTGAGCAAAAAAACTGATGTATTAAACTCAGATCTTTGACTGGGGTTGAATGACTGATTTGTTCCTCATTCCATCCATTATCTGTTCTTTCTGCATTTTTTGCCTAAGTGGGAAGCATATGCCCAAATGTGGGTCCTGTGCTCAACATGCCACCAGATTCAAGCTAGCCTGGCTGATGAGCGGAGATACCCCGAAACCTGTGCCAGGATGCTTGTTTCTGCTACAGGGAGGACCTGGCCTGGCAACTCGGGCTGGACTGTTACCATGGGGAGCAGGGTCAAGACTGATATTGCTGGTTCCAAACATGAATGGCATGGAAAGCAAAACATTGATGGATTAAACCCAGATCTGAGACTGAGGGTGAATGTTTGATTTGTTCCGCATTCTGTCCATTATCTGTTCGTTTTAAATACATACATAAGACAACTCAATATTTTAATTTCAGTAAATGACAGTTACAGCACTTGCTTTGGCTCTTGCGTAGAATGCAAGAAGCCATATTCAGATACTGGGTTGGTTCAAAAACGCAACTTACACAGGAAAAATGACTTGATTTAGGAGTGCGAGGAATTCAGAAAAATTGAATAGACTCATATATATAAATGAATTATATGAATTCTACTTCATGGGTGTCCCCAATCCTTCCTGGGCATCCTTACCCTGGAACGTCCGCTTCCCACCACTGGGTGAATGTTTAGCTAAGAGTAATATTACGCAAGGGTAAATAGATTTCCAAGTGTGTATTTAAAAACTTTACCATAACCATCTCATATTTTGGAAATTGAGGATTTACTCCTGTCAAGGGTAAGTGTAAATCCTTTCAGACCAGATGTGCATGGGCACGGATATATGGGAAGGAGTTTCTCCACAGGGAACATATCTTCCTTGTCAAAAACTGCAGTTACAGAAATAGAAAGGAATTTTCACATGTACAATTTTAGCATACGTGCAGGTACACATGGGGCAGGTTCTTCACATGAATGCACGTAGAAATTCAGAATAGGTTCCAGGAGTATTTCACTAAATATACGACAAATCAGAATACCAGGAGTATTGTGAGAAGTAGTAAACCTATGGGTGTAGTCATCAACATGTTTTGGACAACCAGACTTCTTGTTTTCAGTACTGAAGCATGTAACCAGTGCCTTTCTGCTGCCATGTCAGCAGAGGTACAATATCCTTTGCATGTAACCAGTGCCTTTCTGCTGCCATGTCAGCAGAGGTACAATATCCTTTGGGGGAGAAAGCTGAACGTCATCAGTGTGTAGTTACAACTGATGTAAGGGTTCCATTGCAGTCCCTAAAGCTTCTGTACCGTGGGTGTGCTGGAGCTGTGAGCAAGAGCAAAGCAGTGTACTAACTGAGGAAAGGGACAGGCTGACAGATACCAAATTCCCTGATTACAAGAGGGGGTTGGATAATTCCAGCCAATATGCAAGCATTTGCTCTTGCAGCAATCAGAATGATAAATTGTGAAGTCTCGTGCACCATGATTTTACTGGGCACTCCTCGATTTCCCCAAGGTACATATCCGCATGATAAACCTGCCAAAATGCACTGGGGAA
Source organism: Pleurodeles waltl (assembly GCF_031143425.1). Lineage (NCBI taxonomy): Eukaryota > Metazoa > Chordata > Amphibia > Caudata > Salamandridae > Pleurodeles > Pleurodeles waltl. The sequence continues at coordinate 795,866,435 of NC_090437.1, read as the reverse complement.
AATGCTTGGCATACACTGACATATTTAGCTTTGTTGTAGTGGGCTCCAAATTATTAATTTTATCCCCCATTTTCAAGGGAAAACTTGTAATTGAAAGTAATTATCACACCAAGTGAATTCCCAACTATGGGGTCCCATATTTTACCCAAAGCGATAATAATCTCATACCCAACCCCCACAGCATTCGTAACTAGGACCTAGGAGATTCAAACTATTCCAACATCTTGTAGATCAAAGTTGGTGTGGAATTTGGAAAGGCAGCTGCTAGTACAATCCTCACTGCACCTCTCAATGGGAAGATGAATAAGCATTAGCAAAGCCAATCGGACTTGCTTTGCCAGTGCTCTTAGCTCACTGCTATTGGCTTTGCAGATGCGTTTAAAGATGCACTGGCAGTAGTAGTAGCAAAGACCGGCCTTCTAGGACTTGTATTTTCCATAATCAACTACCTCTACCAATTGGAGACTGAGCTTCAATTATCAAATATAGAAAGAAGAAACATTATTGTGATGTCTTGGAAGAGAGTGTATATGCGTGTGAATTGTGTGCATGAATGTGCTTCTACGTGTGTATAGAGAAAGAGAGAGGGAGTTTAGAACTTTGAGCCTTACTCGTGGGGAGGAGGGCTGTGATCCAAGGATAGTCACTTTTACACTTGCAGGATAGCAGCTCAGTTGGGGTGAAGTGCAGGTACCCGGTTTAAGCTCACCTAGAAAGGAGCTCCTTTATGTTTGAATTGTTTGGGGATAGGTGTTAATAGGACTCCGGTATGCCCTCATGACATTGGATACTTTGACAGATCTTTCCATCACTGCTTGGTGTGCTTCTCTCCAGACTGCAAATACCCTCACTCTGCTAAAACTATGGTTGCACAAACACGCTTCAAAGAGCGAGTTTCTTACCCAGTCTTATTCACGGCATACTCACTGAAGGAATGTATGGAGAAAAAAGGCACTCACCCACATAAACACATTTCTAGAGTCAAACAACATTCATGTGTGAATACTAATAAGCACCTGCACAGATACACCCACCTTAAGGAAATCAGGTGGCAACACTGTAATCCCATGCTCGCATGATTTCCACACCTTCTCACGTTGTCACCCTCAGATATGGCGACACAATTACTGTTAGGGGCAGACCTTTCGGTAATTCGTTGTGCGGGGCACCCCTCTGTTTCTGTCACGAGTAAATGAATACCACAGGATGATAAGACTTGTAACGATGGAAGGAAGTTGATTTGCCATCAATTACAGCTAAGCTCACGTTGTCTGGTAGCAATTACACTGTCTTCTTTCTTGTGCTCAGAAGGAAAGTCAGACTTCAAATCTTTTCCTCTCTCTCCTATAATATCCTGCTGTAACCCATCCAGCCAGCAGCAAATTGTCCTTCCACCTAATTGTGGTACCATCTGTTGACCCTTGAATGCTTCTAAAAATCTAATCACACAGGACCATCATACAGTGTTGCCAGGTCACTGCAACGCCCACGTGGCAACAGGTCTGCGATGTTTACACGATCTTACTATGCATGTATGGACTACTTCTCTTGGTCCTGCCTGGGCAGGCATTGCTCACTGCCAAAATGTCGTTTTGCACTGATCATTGGTTCAAACATAAAGTTTGCACTTGTCAGCCGCTGCAAATTATTGTACAAAATTGCTCCAGCACCAGTCTAATCTCTGTATTCTGGAAATGGTGCAAAATTGCATTGGAACAAGTGCAGTCTATGGAATCTGGCCCCAGTTTTTTAATCACTAGAAGAATCAGTGCTTAATTTGAGCCGGTGGTTGCTGGTGGGGTCCACCAGCCCACATTTTTGTGTACCAGCGCTTTTCATTCCTCCATCAGGCATTTCCAAGAGAGCAAGAGAGAGAAAACACATAAAGGAGAAGAAAGAGAAAGATGGAAAACCCTTCACCAAGGGAGAAAGCAGGAACCTGGAAGAGAAAGATAAATGGGCAGGGAATGCCTGACAGTGGATTAAAGAGGCCTGGGGTATATTCATGACTAGACACTTAGCATTAGGTGCCCTGACATTTAATAGTGCAGCTGCAGGAGTCTGAGCATCAATTTGGGCATGTCAAGCATTATTTTACAACTAGAACACTGAGAAAAGTCCTTCCTGGCAAATGTTTCTTGTTGCTAAAGATGGCGTAGACTGAAAACTGGAGATTTCACATTTTATAATTTTGAAGGACTCTCAGTATCCCCACTTGGAAAAAAAGACTCCTATATGAACACTCACGGGGTCAATTTCATCCAGCTATTATAAAATAATTAGAACCACTCAATTGTTTGAAAGGAGCCACAAATCTTTAAAAGAAAGTGCCACATTATAATGGTCCTCGGTTGTAAACATCCTCAAAAGTATCTGCCGCAAACATATTAATATGAGAGCCAGAAAAGGTCTGGCGTGTTCCTTCTGTCTCAGTTCAACCAGTCAAAAGTCAACATGAAGTGACTTCTAAGGGTTAGGTTTAAGTTGCCCCAGTACTTAGCTACCACTTGATTAAGCAAATTGGCTTTTTTCCTGAATATATGTTTTATGGTGTATTGAAAGGGAGGCCCATTCTTCTGATTGTCGGGCGCAAATTAGAAATGTTCCAATATACAGCATCCACATTATGTTATATAATGTTAATAGATATTTGTATAGCCTTGCATTGCCGTTGCTATGGCCTTACACCACTGTCTCGTTTGGGTACCTTCAAGTCTTGTTTTGTGTCGAGGACTCTATCACAAACCAGAGTCTGTTTTCTCTTGTCCAAGTAAGATCATCAGTTGTGTGGGTGTGTTTAATGGCATGGTCATATTCTCCTACTCAAATAAAGAAATGTACACTAAGTAACAGAGGAAGAAGTAGACTGAGTTGGGAATGATCACAGACACAAAAGAAAGTCTAGAGGCAATATGGCCAACCAACATAGAACAGAACAAGAACTATAGGGGAAAGGCCCACAGACATAGACAGGATATATGTAAGGACAAGAATATCAATTATTCCAGGGACTAACGTCTGTTCTTTTTTTCAACCAGCTTACATGCTTAGCAGAAATACATTAATTTATAGAAGTGATTTATTGGACACGATACTGCTGCTTACGCCTGGCGATATAGCAATGCCTTTGTTTTTTGTTGTCTATCTCATGCAGTGGGGCTAAAATTTTAGAATCGCTAAACTGTGTTTCAGGTTTGGGCTGTGGGGAGTTGTATTTTTTATGGGCAAGTATATCAATAAGTGAGTCTGGGGTAGGAGCGGAAAAATGCGGTGAGATGGACAAACACACACCAATTTGCAAAGGGAATTATCTGTATTTCCTGAACGTTCAATCAAAAAGAAAACATTCAAGGGTATCTGGTTCACACTTGCCAGCTGAATTAGGGCCCATATTTATACTTTTTTTTGCGCTGCTTTTTGGCACAAAAACGGCGCAAACTAACAAAATACAATTGTATTTTGCAAGTTATCGTGGCTTTTGCATAAAAAAATTACGCAAATGCAGTGCTAAAAAAAAGTATAAATATGGGCATAAGTGCACAAATGTCAGCTAAGAGCTGAACGCCTAACGCCTAAATCAGAGATACACTGAACTAGGCATACGATTTTAAGGAGCTGTCTGCCTAAATGTGAATCTAACATTTTGACGAGAAATAAACTAAAGCCTAATTAAATATTGAAAGTTGACCAATGACAACCGCTGCGAGGAATGCTGTATTAACTACACATCCCACTTGCTCGTTCTGGTGTAGCAACCGTAAGTCTCTCTACTCTTGACTTCCAAAAAGGGAGCACCAGAGCCGTTGCGGAGCTAGCTGGGGCCAGCAAGAGTCGTGTCGTGGACCAGTCAGTAGGCATGGTGAGAAAGGCGTCAGCTGTGAGACTTGCTTGCCCTGCTGCCCAGCCCACCCTCGTTCAGAAACCGCAAATGTATTTAATTTACTTAAAATTGTCAGGGTTTTAGGATAAACGCTCAAAGGCCAGGAAAGTCTGATCACCAAGAGTGAGTAGAGCAATTAATCATATCCTAAGCGGTGCGCTCCGTTTGTGGACTTTTTCCATTTGTCTTCATCCTCACGACTCAAAGATTGAGCAAAGTGTGGGGACAAGGAAGAAAATGAGCAAGATGCGAGAATGAGCAAGAAACGTGAAAGACTGAGGGAGTGTACAATTCAGGTCACCATAAATCGCCCTCCTAATTTCATTATTCGAAGAGTGAGGCAGGGGACTAGCAAGAGAAGAAAAGTAGTGAAGCGAACAAATAATGTACAGGGGTTCAACATGTGTCTCAAATTTGGGTTGAGCTATGGAAACCGAATCGTTGGTTGATTAATAGTGGGGGCCATGCCCCCCCCTTGCTTTCCCTTGCACTCCCACTTCCCTGTTGTGCACTCTGTGGCTGTTGGAGCAGCGTCATTTAGACTCAGTCCTTTACACGTCATCATTGCGCAAAGTACACATTTACGTTTGACATTATTTTTATTGTGTGCATTAATAAAATTAACATGCGCGTACTTAAACGTATTAATGGAACATAATCACTGAGACTGAAGCTCTATAAATGTACACGCTAATGTTCATTTAAAATGCTTACATGCATTCATTATTTCCGTTTTATATTTACACATTAAGTTGTATTTGTAGAAGTAAACATGTATTCTTCATTCATGATCAGCATTTATTTTGACATGTATGTGCTTCCATATATAATCATGTATCCAAGATGCATATCCAATGTTGGTCAAAGTTAGCCTGATTGAAGGCCTTAATTCTAAAATATATTTTGCTTGAATAGCGTGTTCTTTCTTCTGCAGGTCAGCTTCAAGACTTTGTTACAGAAAAGGAGTATTGCTCTATGGATTACTTTGCTGATAGTAAAGCTTGAGAAGAGAAATCTTGGAAGGAGATGTGAAGCTCTAATGAGCAGCTGAAGATTCCTATTTAGCGCATACCAGGAACAGGTGATATTCAAGGTTGCAGGAACTGTCCCAGTTCTGTGGGATGGGAAATTCAGGTAATAATGCAAATGCCCCAGATGGAAAATGAGCTGATTGGTTCCTGGAGGGAAGGTTTGTTTGATTTAATTAAGGTTTACTCTGTTACAAGTTAAGGCAGATTCCCTTAGACTTCGAGGGGTACAGACCTTTTTGCTTCCTTTATTTTTCCAAGTGTGAAGTTTCATGCTAAACACATTCTTATTTCGGGAATACTTCTAATGAAGCCTTCACTATGCTGATACCTTCTCACATTTCCAAATTATCCTAGGATTTCATTTCAAGCATCCTCATTCCTGATTTAGAACTCTGACTAGATGATTTTATAATAATTTCATGTTTAGGAGAGAGCAGGGATTCCTTTATGGAACACCTATTTTTAAGTCTCAACTTCTCTATTGCTGTGGTTGTTATTGCCTTGTATCTCAATTTGATGAGACTGAATCAATTGTGATATTTCAGCTTGCCAGCCGTAATACTGTATCTCTTTAACATTTTCATGGCATGCATAGTTTGATTATTGATTGGAAATAAAACTACTGAACTTCAATTATCGACTCCTGGTCCTCATTGCATGGCCAAATAGGCTTCACAGAAATCTACATTGTTTATTATTGCTTATTCCCTCAAAGTCTCAGTTAACTTAAGAAGATCCGTGAGACAGGGATTGTAAACCACATGCCTGCACGCTCTCATAGTCTTTCAATTTCAGAATGATCAAGCCACAACAAACTAGTTAAACTCAGATACATGAATAGATGTCACTGTATTATTTTGCATATGCATTTCCTGTTTCAAGAACGTTGGCAGTTTTTGCAGTACTAACACTGAGTAAAGTCAATGTAACCCTTCTTGTTGTGATTAAGGTATTTTAGGGAGTTTTTATGTTTAGCACGAGTGACAAGAAGAAAATGTAGTATTTCCATTAGATTAGAAAAACTAGAGGGGAAAAACTGATACCTTCCTGCAAGGCATTTTGTGTATCGATTCTGGAAAGCCTTAATTGAAGCTAGTAGTCAATAGGCCGTCTGTTCAAAGATGAAAATAGGTTATGGAGGCACATCAGGGCTGCTTGTTAGATTTGGCACATGCAACTAGAAGAAGGCCATTTGAAAAGGTAACTCACAAGCAGAGATGGAAAGTAAGTTGGAGGTGACCAGTCCAGCAGTACATAAAGGAAACATCGCACTAGACGTTGGAGTTAAAATTCGTTAAATAGGAACACTTAGAATCATCTTGTAACTCTGTGTAGAGGAAATCATGTTATTCTCTTTTGCAAAATTTTCAGAAATTCCATTAAAATATCACGAAATTACATGAAATGGCACTTTAATATAGAAATGTGAATTTGCTGCATCTAGTGTGACTTTGTGGTAAGCAAACATACACCTGCATAAAATAATCTTGAGAGATATTGGCAGGAGACTAGTTTGAGCACAGAATTTCTCTTGGCAAGCAATTTTCCATTCAAACCAGTTGCCTGCTGGTATCGAGCAAGGCTTTTTTTTACACAAAGTGCGTGCTAACTTAAAAAATATGAAAATTGCGTTGTGAAATTTCACATAACACAAATTTCAGAAGCATAATTAAAATTTAGCCCAGGCTTACATGTGCCCATTTCTGTCAGACATTGTTGTTCTACGTAATGTGGAACAGGAGCTGAACTTGGGTTCCCAAGTCACTTCAAGAGCACAGCGTCAGGCGTTTTGACGGATCAAGGAGTTGCATCACTGCAGATAGATGGGTGGGGACGAGGTGCTCTTGCATGTAGCATCACTATGATCAGGAGCTTCTTGCATGCTTTAAAGATGGCGGCACCATTTCATTGACCAGGCTGCCTGAAAAGGTAAAGAACACCTAAATGTAAAGAACCCAATGTACCACAATCCTGTGGAAGGGGAAAATTGAGAGTAATCATGTGACCCCAAGAGGTTTGATAAATTTAACACACGGCAGCGCAAAAAACTGCCTTGTGTTACTCTGGCACATGGAGGTATTCTATGGGTGGAGCATGAGTGTTCCTATGAATCCACCCATGGATTTTGGCACGTTCCGAGACTTGCCAACACTGGTAAACCTGGGAATGCGTTAAAATGCTACACTTTCGTAATGTCCTTATTTCTCCTTGTTGTTTCCTCTTTCTAAGTGTGCTGAATATTCTTAAACACATTTAGAAAGTGGAAAATGCCTCTGAGGATTCAATCCTGCCTGTAATGCAGGCCACCTTGCACTGTAGTGCAAGGGCGCCTGCTTTGGCACAAGGCAGCACATTGTGCTCCAGCACAAGGAAAGAACAGGAATGTGCCATATCATATTAAATATGGCGCTTACCTGCATTTTATCTTTTCACGCAATGCAGCAAGATGGCGTGCTGTGTTGTGTGAAATAATGATAAATCTGCCCAAAGTGTTTGAACTGTATTGTTTATTAACTTGTGTCATTCTTTAGCTAATTGACCTTACACATGTTTCACTTCAGGGGTAATACGTGGGCCATTGCCACGCACCATGCTCTCCCTTACCTATCCTGCTGTGTGCTGACTTTGATCTGCCACTGCTTCCTGTCCCTTTCATCAATACAGGTAGTAGTATTCTCCTGTGGGCCATCTGTTGTCAAGGTCCTAATGCACCTTGTTTTAGGTAACATGATTGGGCACTACTAAAGCCTGATGTTAGCAAGCGTTTCCATTTACTGTGCCTGTACATATGGTGGTTCAGAGTCACCATTATATATTTGGGTTCCTGAGGTGTTAACCTGTATCACACATAGCCATTACTTACATGTGTGCATATGTTATTTTACACTTCGTTTTAGAAAAGGAAGTGATCTATGTTTTTTATTTTATTATGCAGCTTAACATTGGGCTGAGTGGGCCTAGGTGCATTAATCCATTTTGAAAGGCAAATAGTGCATTTCTGCTTGTTGCTTATAATTATTATTATTCATTTCAGGCACAAGAGTCACCATGTTCTTGTTATAAACTGTTTCTGATAGCTTACTGTGTTTTTGCAAATCATTTGTTTAACAATGCTTCTCAGCAGTGCACAAGATGGGAGGCAGAGTAGGTGAATTCTCCTTCGTGTAATATTGTGAAGATCACAAGGATGGAAGAAGCTGGAATTGAATTATCTATGAGAAGGAGGCCAACAGCAAGTACTGAGAGAACGCTTGATTTTGATTGGTTCTCACTCAGTGGGAACTGGTAGAATGTATCATTTGGATGGAGCTTCATGTTCGAATTGTAGGTACCTTTTTAGTTAGTTAGAACACTTGCCCCTGTCCATTTTTGCAGGCGGACGTTTCTTTCCTGCTCTTGAGATCCAATGCTCCTTATATTTTTCCTCATTAGACTTACTTTCTATAGCAAGTACATTTCTCCTTTTTTTGATTGGAATCTTTATTTGGTTCATCTTTCGATTCTATATTGGTTGACACCTGCTTCTTCTGAAACTTCTCAACTTACCCACAATTTTAGCTTGGCATTAGACAGTTTCCCTTTATGGGAATGAGGCTTTGCCTTATTTTACATATACTGAATTTAATAACGTGTACTTTCATTTGTCGATTTGAAATGCCTGTACTATATTCCTACATACTGTATTCAGATGATTATTGATTTGTGCTTGATTAACACAATTTGAGCTTGGAACCTTAGTAAATTGATAATGAACCTTCGTGGTTTGCAAATGTATTCCTCTCTGCCATCTGCTTCACGATCATTGAAAAGCTACTGAATTTGTGATTTCAGTCTCAGTTTGAGACAAAAGTCCATTCTAGTGGATATAGCAGAGTCCTGCGTTTGTACCAAGTTTCCCCAGAGCAAATACCATCCTTCTGTATCCCACTGTCAAATCTAGTAGCAGAGGATGGCTTTCAGTGAGGCAAACATAGTTAGAATTTGCCCCAAAATCGATCAGAATCTACCCCAGATCCAGCTGATTCCACAAGGTTCCTATTATCTAGTTGGGATAATTGGGGGTTTACCTACGTTCCTGAGCAGTGGCAGTGTCCTAGAGGTGTGGATATAGTGGGTTGTACATATTTGATTGTGTTATCAAACGCTACAGTACTTGTAGGCTTTTATGAGTTAGTGTGCTGCACTGTGTGGTGTCCATTTTGAATCCATGAGGGCTCTTTGTTTTTCTGAGAGCTATTATGCTGCCTTAGTTATATCGCTTGTGCTTCTGAAGAGAAACAAACTTGCTGCAAGAGCTGACATTTTGGTTACCTGATTTGTCCAAGTCTAAGATCCTCGGATAGATATTGAGTATATTATGTTGTAACTTGTCTGTAAAGGTTTGTGGTGTCAGACCGTTTAGCCCATTTGATCACACATTGAGATAGGGACCTATTTCACTTCTGTTGTGAGGCTGTACTTGTTGAGACTGGAGTTTGGTTAATACTTTTGTGCAAAGGAATAGACCGCACTTGTCAGGGTGATTTCCCGCTGGTCAAAATTTCACTTTGTGTGCGTGATAATACTTTTCCAGTGTTATTCCCCCTGAGCAATTCTATACTTTAAAATTTCTTTTAGTGGAACAGACAGGAGTTATTGCTTTGTTTTTGGTTTTCAATAATTTGGTTTGTGCAAAGCTGCCTCGCTGTTGAATGAGAACTGTTGTGAGGGTCTGCGAGTTGCATCATAGGGTGTCACACTGGTATTGGACATTTAGGGCCTGATTACAACTTTGGGGGAGGTGTTAATCCGTCCCAAAAGTGATGGTAAAGTGACGGATTTACCACCAGCCGTATTACGAGTCCATTATATCCTATGGAACTCGTAATACGGCTGGTGGTATATCCGTCGCATTTGGGACGGATTAACACCTCCTCCAAAGTTGTAATCAGGCCCTTAGTGTATGTGCCACGCTGAAATTGGTTGTTACGTCAGAGTGTGCCGCACTGTGAGTGGACAATTTCTTGGTGTCACACTGAGATTGGAAGCCAGTGTGTAGATATGTGATTTGCTGAGAACTGCTGGTTATTTCGATTCACATTCACTGAACTCATATTGTATTATTAATAGAGAAAAATTTGATTCTGGAAGGAATTAAGGGCTTTATATATCGATAATGAGAGAATACCTGTTGGTGAAGGTAAGGAGGCCCATTCTAAGGGTACACCTGCTCATTACATGACCTCCAATGTTGGTTTATGCCTTTGTATTTGACATACAAAATGGAACAAGACCACAGAAAATGAAGGGTCTTTGCAGTTGGCACTTTCAACATGAGAATAATTGAGAATTTGAGGCCGGTGTTGTATGAAATGAAACCTTCACCTAGACCAGCCCAATATGAAGCACTGAATGCATGGGAGCATACAGCACATGTTAAAGAGAAGGAAAAACAACATCAGAATAAGGTCAAGAGGACAGTTTAGAGTTGGATGGAAGCAAAGTGGGATCCGGGATAGCAGGTATGAAGGACAGAAATTATTGAGGGAGTTGGGATGTACCTGGTCTTAACTAGAGGAAAAACTGGAAAATATAAAGCACGAGGGGGGATCAGACTGAAATAAAGAATGAGGAAGGGAGTGATAGTGACTCCAGTGATGAATTTTTGAATGACTTACTGGCTTCCGATCATCCTCATATAATGTAGTTCAGTCAGCTGGAGGAAGTCAACTATCTATGGGACTCCCGTTGCCTGCACATATAAGTGCTAACAAACCTGCTGTTAAGAGCATCTTCGATGGGGAGTGCCTAGAACCCTTTCACCTTCACAACTGACACCTGAGCTACTCTCAAATCCAAGATTAGTGGCTGTTCTACTTCCGGCTCCCCACATAATGCCATTGATTCTTTTACTATGTCCACTCACAATGTCCTAAGATAATGCTACTGTTGTTGTAACACCTGTCACACCTCCAATTACCACTACCAGTGTTGTGTCTGGGATTGATGCCTTTGCAGAGATGGGAGCAAGACCCTCAACAGGAGCAGCTCCTTTTGTGAGCGTGCCAACTATAGAGATTGATAGCTCTTAGCACCAGTCATCAGAGACTGTTATTCCTCTAATATTGCTAGATGTGATAAGGGTGAATGTAGAGTAGGAGGAAATCATTAAGGGAACTCTTGATTTGGGATTCATAAATGGGTACAATAAAGATGAACTTCTGTATCTATGTAAAGAATCCGCTAGATGTACTTATGTGATACATAAGTATCTTGAAGGGATAGCTACAGAATTCGGGCTAGATCTATTCAAAAGTTTGAACCTAAGGAACAAAGTGAGAAAGTTCATGACTTAAGATGAATCAAGAACATGTGCACCCTTGGGTTCCAACTGCAGCTGAAGAAACTAATCAATAACCATCAGTTGTGGAGCAACACATAGAAGTTTAGAGATAGACGTGCTCAGAAATAAAATAAAGATGACAAAAGGGAGCAGAAGGTGCTGGGAGTAGGAATGCTTCCGAGGTCAAAGCTTATCTAACAAGGTAAGTACATGGAGGATCTTATGTGTGTGTGCCTTGGAGTTGCAGTGATCATTTTACATTTACCAACTGATTTCCAAAATTGAGAGAAACTCCTGATCAACGGTATACTCAAGTTGACAAATTTGTGAACATTTCAAACATAATTTGGGAAGATCTGACTACTTTCTTTGACATTGTTATTCCCAGTGATTTGTGGGGTGAGTGTAAAGTGGCTGCACAAAGGCCAACTGCAGAGCTACAGATGGATGTCTTAACAAATGTTCCATCTGCTGTGGTCATGGAGAAGTATCATCAGGTAGTTAACTTTTTGAAAACTAATGCTCCCAAGGAAGAGACTGATTTGCTGAAAATCACGTCTCAAGGTCTACTCAGGAATCTAAAGAGTCTGTGCATGCCTATTATGAGCAGCTTATGCAGGTTTTACATCAGTATATCAGCAATGAAAATCGAAAGCGGGGGGATATCAGGAATTTTGTGTCCTATTTTATGTTTGGTTTGCAGTCAGAGATTTGCTCACATATCCAGCAAACTGTGATATGCTGGCTGTCCAAGCCTCTGTATGAGGTCTTGTTACATGCAAAGCATTGCAGTGATAATTTAGAAGCCAGACAAAAGGGAATTAAGGAGAAATTCATAGTGGCTCAGGGAACATTAGCTCAGAAGGGATTCTGAATGGTCCGAACCTGGGGAGGTCTGGCTATAGTTATAATGGTGGAAATTAAATGGAGGGAGTTTGTCATCACAGTGGTGGTCAGATAATACTAGGTGGAAATGGTGTCCCACTTGGTAGAGGATGAGATATAACTGTCAAACTGAATTTGGAAATGGATGTGTAGGTATTCTAAAGAAAACAATGCCATGTCATTATTGTAATAAGTTGAGTCACTGGAAGTGTGAGTGCAGTTTGAAGCCAAATTGAGTATAGTTTGATGGCCAATGTTATGCCAGCTCTAAATATGCAAATGCAAAGACCCCGTAATTCTAACATGCCTCAATCTCCCTTCATGCAGCATATTCTGAACACTCCAAAGTTTAATGTGAATGCAAGTGTCCGAGCTCTGCAGAACCCCTTCTGGAGTTCAGATACTTTCCAACAGTTCCTGGTTTTTTAGACTTTCAAAGATCCAGAGTCTGACCAATCACAATAACGGTGCCTTAGAGGGGAGGAAAACTGAGTGCTTGGCGCAGGGTTGGAGATAGACCAGAGTGGCCCATATCTAGAAAGATACGTGAATGGGTACCTTGTGTATATTATAATCGACACTGGTGCTACCAATTCTACTGTAAGGACAGTGAAAGTCCCAAAACTAGCTTTCTCGAGAAAACAAGTCCAAGTTGTAGGCATTGCAAACAAACAAATAGTGAAACTTGTTTCTGTCAAAGTCCCTGTGAAAATAGGTCCATTGAGGAAAACCATCAGTTTGTGATATGTGACTCCATATCAGGACCAGAGGCGAGGATAATGCTTTACTTACTCTTTGGCTGCGGTCACCTCTCCCTGTCTCTGGCGGCCAGAGCGTGCTTGGGACTTTCCCCCACAAGCCCGTACAAGCACCTCTGGCTGCGTAGAACAAGTTTTAATGCCCCTCCTGCCTGAAGTCATAACATCCACACGGGGGCCCGTACATTTTTTTGGCCCGCATTTGCCGCATAATTGGTCGTACACTGACCCGGGTGGCAATGCTGTGCCTACCATAATCAAGGGCATTTAGTGTCTTGTAAGGCTTTTGCACCTCTACATGTTTTATATAACCTAGCCTACAGCTGGCCTTAATAATCTTGGTACCCCCCCCCCCAGTAAAATTGCCCTCTATATAATGAATGGTGGAGTTTGAAGACTCTTACTATGGAAGAGAAGTCAGTCTCCTACTTCCCAGTCACAAACAAGCCCTGTGAGGTGGTTGACGCATCAGTAGGTAAGGCAGTCTCAGACATGGTGATGCCCTTAGAGTGGAAACTTCTTGCAATGGCACAGAAGTGCCTAAAATCCCTCATGCCTCATGCTGAGGGAAGGCCTTCCAGGGCCTTGAATCCTCCTACCCCCAGGACAACCTGCCACAGGACTCCCTGAAAACCAGTGCAAGCATTTGCATACCCGCGGAGTGAACCTGGATGCTCTTGCTAGGCTTAAAAGAGCTTTCATGAGCTATGCTCCTCCCCAGCCCCTCGCACTAAAGTAAGATGTGCCAATGGGGGAGAGCACACAGGAGGATGACCAGCCTCCTTCCCCCACTCTTGATGCTGATGACTCCCCCAAAGGATCTGACGGAGAGTTGAAACATGACAGTCCATGGTGGCCATCTGCAAATCCTTCAACAGGGACTGATCCAGACAGTGGGGACTCCCAAACTAATGATTCCAATATGCTGAGCCAGGGCTCATGCACCTGCATTCTTCCGACTGGGTCCCAGATGCCAAGGTCGCCACATACATGGCAGGCACATTACACAAGCCCCTAGACAAGGAAGTACATATGTGCCTTAGGGCGGGTGCCTTCATCCAGCACTTGATGGCAAGATGGCCTTTGTGCCACAAATAGACCCCAGAATGGCCACTTTCCTCGTGAAGTATGTCAGGGACCCTAAAAAGGGAATCGACCACTCCTGGTGGTCCTGTCAGGATAAACTCCTCAATGTGCCAGGTCCCATGACAAAGATTTTAGTCTTGTTGGAGGACATCAAAGCATCTGGTGCTCTTATTTACCCTGAGATTCACTCCATCTGGACCCAATGTGCCATCATCTTTTTGGGTAATGACAACTGCGCCATCTCTACTGAGAGGTGCTTGTCCCTACCTAAAATTTGTTGATCTGGTGGCCTCTGAGGCAGGTCAGGTGATGCAAGGCGGGCTCTTTGGGGAGCCTTTCAGTAAAGAGTTTGGGAAATTTGTCTCCACATTCAGCTCTCTTGACAAAGCTCAATCCTCTGTTAAATGGATTTTCTTTCCCTCCCCCCAGGTTCTCACTGGGGCCAGCCGTGGAAGGGTACTGCTTGGCTAGCCGGCTGCAATCTCTAGCCTTTGCTAGAGGCCAGGCCTCTAAAATGGGGCCAGTTGCAGGATCCCCCCCAGGTTCACAGGTTTCTACCCCAGCAAGGGCTATCCTCATGACAGAGGGTCCAGAGGTGGCTCAAGAGGAGGTGGCAACTCCACAAATGAGTGTATGTTTGGTTGTCCACAAATGACTGGGGTTCAGCTAGCTTGTTTTGTGCACAATTGAAGAGTTTTGACCTCAGATGCCTGAGTTGTGCAGACAGTTCATTGTTTCCACATAGATTTCTATGGGTCCCCAGTTCAGGTCTGCCCTCCTCAGCCCCTGTTTTTCTCAAAGGCGAAAGCCACCTTTATTCAATTAGAAGCACAAGATCATCTCTCCTTAGGGGTATATCTCCTACCATACCACATCCCTCTGGATTCCTCAGCAACCTATTCCTGGTTGAGAAATGGGATGGGGGGGGTCAATGCCTGGTGATATATCTACGGGAATTCAATAGATGGCTGGACTTCCATCACTTCAAAATGGAGGGAATTCACCTCCTCTGGGATTTCCTGAGACCCAACGACTGGATGGTACATCTGGACCTCAAGGACGTGTACCTTATGATCCCAATTTTTCAACCTCACTGTTGGTTCCATCAGTTGCAATGGAAGGGTCAAACCTTTCAGTTCCCCCCTTTTCTATTTGGCCTTTCCTCCATTCCCTGGTGCTTCACCAAGGTCCTCAAGCCAGTGGTGGAACACCTGCAGGTAGATGGGATCCGCATGATAGTGTACCTGGATTACATTTTCCTCATGGGCCAGTGCCCGCAGACTTTGATGGCCCACCTACAGAAGACCATTTCCCTTCTTCAGTCCCTGGGGTTCCACATCAACTGGGAGAAATCAGCATTGACTCCAGTCCAGACCCTCACATTCCTAGGCTTCGTGATCAGTTAGAGGGAGTCGATATTGAGCCTTCCATCCAGGAAGATAGCCAAAATTTGACATGACATCTGCATAACTCTCTCCAGGCCATCCACATCTCTCAGACAGATCGCCAGGATGGACGTACTGTATTTGTCTGCCATCCAGGCCACTTTTCTGGGCCCTCTACATTACAGAGCACTGCAAATCCTGAAGGCGTCTCACCTGCACCTCGGTCTCACATATTCCCAACATGTCCCACCCTCCAACAACGCGAATGACGAGCTGCGGTGGTGGCTCACTCACATAGAGAGCCTGCGATCATTGGTTCCCAACCAGACCTGGTGATAGTGTCTGATGCCAGCAACACTACTGAATGGGGGGGCACACTGTGGGGAATTCAGCTCAGGAGGCAGATGGTGCACTGCAGAACAGTTCCTGCACATCAACTGCCTCGAGTTGATAGCCAGCTCCTTCACTGTGAAATGCTGGACCAAGGATAATCCTCAATGCTGTGTCCTTTTAAAGATGGACAAAATGGCAGCAATCCGCTACATCAATCACCCGGGGGGCTGAAAAGTCCTCTCTGTTTTAGATGGACTTACGTGCATATGTTATTTCCTTAAACTGTGTCTTTCAAACAGGAGTGAGTCATTCCAATGCCACCCTTTGCTGCAGGAAGAAAAAGAGGGAAAGAGAGTCATCAGAGGTATATGAAGTGGTATATCGGTCCCTGATTGGTTGTTGAATTATTTCCTGTTCCCGGTGTTTCATAAGAGTTTCTAGTTTGTTTTAAGATGGCTGCTGCAATAATAAAAGTGGAGAAAGTAAAGCATAATCCTCGCCTCCGAGTGCTTAAGAGAATTGAAAGTTTCTGTTATGATTGCTTGGAATTTTTACATTCTAACCCTGTACATCTGTTAGGAAGATATCTTTTAAGCAAGTTCAACTGCATGATTTATTGTACCCAGGTGGTGATGAGCTTTAAATACATGATGAGGATGTTCAGTTTAAATTAAGTATGCTGATGGGTTAGTCCCTATTTTGACAAAGCAAGACTGACCATTGACCTAAAGAAATCTACAAAGGACAAAGTTTGGGATCACTCTGGCACAGAAATTGATCTGATTAAAGGTATTGAACCTCTAAAGATCAGTCAAATAAGATGCTGAATTCCCCCTTGTTAGACTTTTCATCCTTGGTGTGGTCTCCCTTAACTTTTTGCCTCTGTTTCCCAGGTTGTTGATGTGTGATGGACTCTGTTTTTGCTACTCTGGGCACTTTACCACTGCTAACCAGTGCTAAAGTGCAAGTGCTCCTATACAAAATGTGTATGTAATTGGCTTATCCGTGATTGGCATATTTGATTTACTAGTAAGGCCCTGATAAAGTGCACTAGAGGTGCCCAGGGCCTGTAAATCAAATGCTACTAGTGGGCCTGCAGCACTGGTTGTGCCACCCACATAAGTAGCCTTGTAATCATGTCTCAGACCTACCACTGCAGTGTCTGTGTGTGCAGTTTTAACTGTAAATTCGACTTGGCAAGTGTATCCACTTGCCAGGCCTAAACCTTCCATTTTCTTACATGTAAGACACCCCTAAGGTAGGCCTGAGGTAGCCCCAAAGGCAGGGTACAGTGTATGGTTTAGGTAGGACATATAGTAATGTGTTTTATGTCTTGACAGTGAAATATTGCTAAATTCGTTTTTCACTGTTGCAAGGCCTGTCCCTCTCGTAGGTTAACATGGGGCTACCGTTAAATATGATTAAAGTGTAGATTCCCTTTGGGAGCGGATAGACATGTGAAGTTTGGCGTCTCTGAGCTCACAATTTTAAAATACATCTTTTAGTAAAGTTGATTTTAAGATTGTGTGTTTGAAAATGCCACTTTTAGAAAGTAAGCATTTTCTTGCTTAAACCATTTCTGTGACTCTGCCTGTTTGTGCATTCCCTGTCTGGGTCAGTTTGACATTTGGGCTGGTTGCACCTCTCACTAGACAGTGACACAAAGGGAGCTGGGGTGTAGTCTGCATTTCCTGATGAGCCATCTGTGCTAGGAGGGTGGGGAGGAGTGGTCACTCAAACCTGAAATGGCTGTGCCAGCCCTCACACAATGCAGTCTCCAACCCCCTGGTGTGTGTCTGGGGCCTGGCCTGGGCAAGACAGGATTTCACTATCAAGAGATACTTTCCTTTGAAGTAGGCTTACTTCAAAGGGCAAAATGGGTATAAGAAGGGCACCCAAAACCACAGACTCTAGAACACTTCTGGAAACCAAGAGGAACCTTTGCCTGGAGAAGAGCTGAGGAAGAAGAGCTGCCCTGCCTTTGATGTGCTTTGTGGAGCCCTCCTGCAGTTGCTGCTTCTGCCTGTGCTAGAGGACAAAGACTGGACTTTGTGTTACCTTCCTTCTTGTGAAGAACTCTCCAAGGGCTTGATTTAGAGCTTGCCTCCTGTTGTTTGAATTCTCGGGGACAGCAAAGACTTCTCTCTGCCAGCACCTGGAGTCTCTGGAGAGACTCCTACCCTGCCAAGTGGTGCCCATTCAGTTCCTGGGACCCTGAGAGGAGAAGCTGGCAGCCCAAGAGTGAGAAATCCACGCACAGACCGTTGTGCAGGGAAAAGATTGACGCGACTCTGATCTGTGGCTGAAAAATTGACGCGCTGCCGGCTGAAATTGACATTTGCCTGCAACGCGACCGGAAGTTCGATGCCCGGAGCTGGTGAAATTGCAACCTGCACTGCGTGGTTTTCAGACCATCATGTGGCTGAATTTTTTACGCAAACACCGCTGGCCGTGTGAAAACAACGCAAGGCCTGCCCGGATCCAAGAGTGCCGACCGGATCGACGCATCGCTCTCCTGCAGAGAGAAGAAACGACGCACGCCGACCCGACTAAAGGAGAAACGACGCAAGGTCTCACTCGAGAGTGAAATCGACGCATCGCACGCCCTTTTCGACGCACACTCGCCCATGCAGGGTTATTTTCGACGCACCCAAGGTACATTTTCATGCTAACAGCGTCAGTGAATGTTTAAAATTACATGAAGACTCTTTTTGCACTTTTAGTGATAACTTGACTTGTGTATTGGGGATTTTTGTTGCTCTGGTCTTGTTTTGTTTAGATAAATAGTTCCTATTTTTCTAAACCTGTGTTGTGTCATTTTGTAGTGTTTTCATTAAGTTACTGTGTGTGTTGGTACAAATACTTTACACCTAGCACTCTGAAGTTAAGCCTACTGCTCGGGCCAAGCTACCAAGGGGGTAAGCAGGTGATTCTCTTTTACCCTAACTAGAGAGAGGGTCCTTGCTTGGACAGGGGGTAACCTGACTGTCAACCAAAGACCCCATTTCTAACACCCCGAAAGCCACAAAATAACCTCTCACTGGTGTTGTTGGCTGGAATTACCCCTTGATTGAATCTATGTTAGAGCAGAGTATTTTAAAAGAGATTCTACTAAGTCCCTGTAATTCTACGAATATTAGGATACAGAAACCGAACAAAAAGTGGTAGGTCAGATTTTTAGTCCATCAAATCCAGCTATAATACTATTCTAGATTCCCTGTGAGGCTGAGTGGCTCATAGTCAAAGACCGGTGTCAATATTTCTTTTCTATTCCATTACATGAAGAAAGCCAGTTCCTCTTTGAGGCCCAGTTCCAAATTAAAGTTCCTCAAGGGTATACAGAGAGTACCTCTCCTGAAAAGGAATCTGGAGACCCTAAAGCTGCCATGTAACTCAATCCTGATCCAATATATCGATGACTTATCTGTAGTGTCAGCATCACAAGAAGCATGCAGGCAAGATACCATAGCTCCATTGAATTATTTAGCTGAAAACAGACATAATGTATCAGACAACCTACAGTACTGTCAGAAAGAAGTCCTGTATTTAGGATATGACACTGAGAAAGGAGCAAGAAAAGTGTTTTAAAAGAGAATGTCTGCCATATTGCAAATGAACCCTCCCAAAACACAGGCAGAAGTCAGAATGTTTCTGGGAATGGTGGACTACTGTTGTCTGTGAATTCCCGACTTTTCCCAAGTGACAAGCCTCCACAGAGGCTCACACACAAAGATGTGTCAGATCTGCTACCATGGGACAACAATTGTGAAAAAACCTTCCTCGAGCTGAGAGAAACTCTCTGCTGTGCCCTGGCTACAGAAATGCCGGAGTATGGGAAGCCTTTCATTCTGTATTGTTCTGAAAGGGAAAGGTGCTTCTTGTTAGACCTAACTCAAATCCATGGAAACTCCAAACATCCTATTGCCTACTTTTCAGCCACTCTTGACCCAGTAGCAGCAGCCTTACCAGGTTGCCTATAGGCAGTGGTCACAGTTACTGCCAGTTATTGTGCTCTTGGGCACTGCACATTGAGTGGAGAATATTCAAATTAATCTGAGCATTACATATCTATGAGCCTTTTGATGACCATTGCTTTTACGTGGTAAGAGGTGGAGAAATTGCAGGAAGAGGTGCCACAATGTGAAAAGGAGTGGTGGGTCATAGCAGGGTGTACTAAGAACGAGGATGAAGTTTGGGTCTCGGTAGACAACCACCCTATGTTGCCTGATTCAATGTTGCCCCCTTTGCCCCCCAGAGGCATTATATTTTCATGGTGCCATCCACATAGACCAAGATGTTACATTTCGTCTCTTTTCCACTTAATGGTTCAACCCTAGGTTATGTGTAGTTGTAGCTGAGTTATGTCACAGATATGCCACATGCCAACAGATACATGCTGGATTGAAAACCCCAGCCCTTACAAACCAAATAGGGAGATCAGGTGGCCCCTTTAACCACATACAGCTCGACTTTGGTGAGATGCCTGTTTTGTAATGGACTCTATTCCATTTTGGTGATGGTTTGTCTCCTTTCCGGATTGGAGAAGGCATACCCCACTATGAGAAATGACGGTCAGAGGCCAAACTCACAGTTGATCCCTTACTTTGGGATGCCAGCTTCTCCTGAATCAGATCATGGCAATCACTACAAGGATGAGGTGATGAAACTCTTGTGGACAGCTTTGCAAGTGGATCAGAGGTTTCACTGTAGTTACCAACCTGAGGCTTCAGGCATTAACTAGCAGTTTTATGGGACATGAATTTCCATCATGCTAAATTGTGTGCATCCTCATCTTTGAAATGGCCTGATGCTCTTCCATTGGTGTGGATGAGTCTGAGATGTGTTCAAGATCAGAGGACAGGGATGTGCCCCCATGAAATTCTCTTGGGCAGACCCCTGAGACTTCCCACTGTGTCTGCAAATGCATTTATAAATATTACAGATGGCATGGTTCTTGACTAATGCAAACATCTCGATGATGTGGTGTGCTCTATCTCACCAGATTAAACTGGCAACTCCTCTTCTAAGGTAGGAGCAGTGCCATGACCTCAGTCATGGAAAGTGGCTCTTGGTGAAAAAACACATCAGAAAGTCATTCCTAGATCCCATATGGCATGGCCTCCATCAGGTTATATTGGTCACAAAAACTGCTGTTAAACGTAGAGGCCTTCCAAACAGGATTCATGCATCACATACTCAGAGAGTGACACAAGCTGGAGAAGTGATGGTAACCACTACTGAGACGTAAAAGGCCAAACTCAATGCAGCTGAAGAGCTCATAGGAAAAGGAGGAGAGTGCTCGTTTGAATGCTGAATTTTACTAATAAATATTCATGTATTCTGAATGTTGAATCTGCATAGAAAATGAATTAATATAGAAAATAATGCACAACGTGGAAAATGTGCCTACTTGAGTGGCTGTCAGTAATCACGAAGTGACCTTATTAATTGCTTATTAATATGAAATGGCATGCTTATATTTAGATTAATGTAGTAGTGTGTTATATTAATGATCATGTATTATGTATATGCTTTATTAATTGTAGGCCTTAAAGTTAGCAAGGTTTTGGGCCTAGTTGCACAGCCTCATGTTAAGTTGCACTGTTTAAATAATTCACATAAAATGGCTGTTTAGAGAAATTAATGTATTGTTTCACTGCGTTGATCAAACGCTAGTAAATGGTTTCTTGCCCACGAAAACTGCTTGCTAGAATATGCTTATTAGTTATTGTTACAATGTAAAATTTAGTGTGTGTGAAGGCAATGTTCCCAGGAGCTATAAATTGACGCACTGACTGGAGAATGAAGTGATACAAAATTGATACCTGACAAACCTGGTGACGGGAACAGGAGAAGATGGGCCAATCATGGACATGTGAAAGACAGTTTAGTTATATCTTAGATTTGAAGTTCTACTTTCATTGGACTAAATGTAAATGTTCGATTCTTTGACCAATGGCGATGTGGGAAAAGTTTTAGAGGATTTTAACACTTACTATTTTGCTCCACGTTTGGGTGTTTACTTCTTAATACACAGGACTTACCATGGTCCCATTACTGATGTCGGTCTATTTCACCCTCGGAAGATATATTTTACAGTTACCAATACCTTGCTATACATGTATCCTTTACTCCTTCGTTCGCCAAGTTGGAAAGAGTTTCCTCACACTTTATCTAGATGGACATGTATTCTCGTCTACAGTCTGGCTTTAAAAAAGTCACCGTGTGACAAAACATGTGTTGGCTGTACGTGAACACATTTATATCACAAGCACTTGCTGATCCAAATAAATTACTTCGTAACATCAAGAGGATTACTGTACTTTATACCTTGTACCTTCTACATCAGAGCCTATTTCCGTATTCACAAATGTTTGTCCTGTGAGTGCTGTGGTCTTAGCTGTTTCTCTAGGATTTTAACTTAGTCTGACTGCACGGAGGAGAGACAGACTTTTTTCCACTTTGATATCTTCCTAAGAGGAGCTTGTTTATTTTGTCTGAGGGGCTGAACAGTTCCTGAGGACTTTATTTCTACCTTTGACTTTATTGCTTAAACTTATGGTGCTGAATGCTGAGCCTTTAGACATTGCTTTTCACATGGTTCAGATAGCTTAGAGTCCCTAGTTCTGAGTGGTCCGATGCTGATGCTGACTGAACCGATGTCCAATTGACAAAGATAATTGCTGATACCAAGGAGGGGTATTAATCAAATGTTATTGTGTTTTACATAATTTGTCTTTCGTTTCTAGGTAGCAACCTCTAATTTTGATAGAGCCATAGCAAGATGTTTTTCTAAAAAAAATGTTACTAAATTATTTGGCATGAAGCCCAAACATGCTATTCTAATTAGGTTAATAGAGGAAATCCTAAAATGCTAATAACTTGCTATAAATAAATAATTTATGTTACTCAGTTGCTGAATCTAGATGTATGCGAGATCTGTTGCACAGTTATTCTTGTTAGTGATTTGTACTGTAATTCTAGAGTGCGTAAAAATACAGGCATTAGTTATATTGAGATTCTTTAGAAGATTTGGTCAACCAGTGTTGTTTCTATATGTATACCATTTGATTTTGAGACTAAGTTACATGATCTTAGCATTCATTGTTAATACAGGAAAATAAATATTCTAACTTTTACATAAAGGTGTGGTTATTCATGGCAGAAGGGGTCATGGCGTGTGAGATTACTGACCCCAAAGATTATTGATGTTGTTGATTTATATTGTTAATGATTTGTATTGAAATTGAGTCCTTTGATGGGATTTACTCTAAGCGCAGTCAAAAGGTCCATTGAACCTCTAACGCGTCCCCTTATAAATTAAAAATAAGAAACCAAATAAGGTCATACGCGCTCACACACCCAAGTGTCTCAAACCCAACCCAAGTGCAGGGCCTGTGGTGAATGAGTCACGAGTAGCCACAGTGACCAAAACTGAAGAAACTGTAAGTGCAGACTATGAGCTTGTAGAAGGTACACACAGTGTGACCAGAGATGATAACATGGAATCTAATCTGCTAATCTTAATTGTCTAGAAGTTAGGTGAGCAGGGTGCCTGGCAAGGAAATACTAGTCAATAGGATGTCGTCTTCTGATGGGCCCAAGACTGTGAAAGTTGTACATTTAGTTCTCTAGACAGGCAGTGGGGTCGGCAAAATGTCGTTCCGACCCCGAAGGACATATTATTGCCCTAACTCTTTCCGTGCAAAGAAGAAAGGAAAGACTAAGAAAACATTTGACAGTTTTGTTCCATACCCTCAGAGCGTTAGGTGACGCATAATGATGTGCGACGTGAGATAACCGCCAGCGTAAGGGCGATCGCATGCACCTTCGCGCGGCAGGCGCTGACAAGGAGGCAGCCTCACACCTCTCCTCTGAAAGAACTTTCCAGACATGATTCCTTGTAGTCGGCCAATTTACAGGTCAATGGCGGTGGACGTTTTAGTTTCAGTCCCCGACCCCCTACCCCCGTCCCAATCATTCCACATGCACCCTGATCGCTGCTACATTATTATATATTTTATTGCGAATATGTGGGACTATTGATTTAATTTCCGTTTAGTCGTAAATGTCCTGCATTTCCAGGGCTGCCTAATTGGCCTTAAAATTTTCATTTTGGAAGCAGGTGTGAATAGCATTAGATCTATCTTATTCATTGCGAAAAAGTTCACATTGAATATAAACTTGAACAGATAGCAATATATATATAATTTGCAAGGCCCCAAAAGCGCGCGTGCCTGTGAACGTTTTTACCTCCATGGTTCGCGCTTCTCGAGTTTACAAGTGTTGAGAATTGTAGCTCCCCACTGCTGTGTAGTAAACCATGATGTATTTAAATTCGTCTGGATTTTTTATTATATTTAAGGGCACCAAAAAAGGTCGGTTTACATTTGCCGATCTGGAGATCAGAGGGTGACAGGAATGAGGCGCTCCTCCCACAGACTCTCCCTGACCTCCGCCTGCCCTCTCTGCTGCCACACCATGCGAACAAGCCTTTTTCTGAAAGTGTTTAATGGACGATATGCGTATGGCGGGGGATTACTGTCAGTAAACTTGGCAGAGGGACATGGCCATACACTGAGCTTGACATTCAGAGCCGTTTACTCTAGTTCACAGTTGCCTGATTATTTACATAGCGCCCTAAGAGCCCTCACTAATTGGTGAGCACTGTTCAGAAGTCAGCGGCTCTCCCCAAAAAAGAGGTTTCAGAATTACTTAAAATGAATAAAAGGGGGCACATGTCCTTCTGAAAGCTGTGACTCTGACAGAAAAAACATTCTTGCAAGATCACTCATCTTCTGTTACGGTTGTTGTTTAAACAAAATGGCACTGTGCAAGTTTACAGTTTAAGAATGACCACAGGATGATGCTGAGGTTATGCAGATAGTTAAGAGTTGCTGCCCTCTGTCCAGGGCATTAATTGTATTGTTTAAGCCCACTACACTGTCTGTGAGTGCCTCTCACAGATCTGTCTGTCAGGCAGTACTCCAGGACTATATCTGAAGGCTATTGGAGTAATGTAAAATGTGTGTTGATCTGCAGCAGGTAGATTTCAGAGCATGTCTTGTGAATTATTGTCTGTTGGCCCACCCCCATGATTTACAAAATGTATGTCCCCTAAAATGGCGCAGCGTTCTAAATCCTTGACCTAATCCCATGTTCTTTGTCCAGACAACGCATATTAAAATGTACTGCAGGAATTAGAAATGTGTTTGTACATTTTTAGGACCACAATCAAATGATCAGAATACAGACATGGGTAAGGAATCAGGCCAGCAGCAGTGGTCAGTAGGAACAGATGCTTGGTCTTACTTCCATCAGTGACTGGGACAGCCTCCAAGATACGTTGCATCTGATAGTAATTAGTGTCATTGCTGAGTTTTTTAGTTCCTTGATGGAGTGGGACATAGAAGGAACCTTTGTTTGTTGTGCCTGGAGATTCATCTCTCACCTCAGCTCACCGATATCGCCCAACAAGGCAGACAACATGTGTGATTGCTTATCGTCTTGCACCAATGGGACCTGTCTTTGCAGTTCGTACCACACGGTTCCTTTTGTAGCATGGTTCCACGGATTGCTAAATAGTTGGTACCCCTAACGACGTTAGATAAAATTAGATGGGATGCAGTCCTTGTGGAATAACAATATCAGCCACCGTAACTAAGTACTGGCTCATGAATTTCCATCAAATTTTTGGTTTTATACTCTTATAAATGTGACATCTATGAACCATATCTTTGTACTTTGCCACACCCATTGTGAGGGATGAAATATTTGAATATACTAAGTATAAGAACAGTGCTGAACATTATCCTAAATTAGACTTGTGGTGTTCAGTAAATACAGAGAGTGGGACTTCCCCCAAAACAATGGAGAGGAAGAAAGATGCCTCATGGACTACAACCAGTGAGGACAGTTCTCCGTGGTACGCTAGCACAAAACCAACCAGTTGATTTGGGTTCAGATTTTTAAAGCACTACACGGAGAAGGACTGCCTGCCCAGGCCATTGCTCTAAATTGTGAAACCAGTTAGGGAGGGTTATTCCGTTGCGCAGTGTACTTTTATACAAGCCCAAAAGTTGTAATATGCTTTAATGGAGCTACCTGCTAAAGTGACTTGCTTTACTCTTCCTAGTCCCATTAAAAGCAAACAATCCATCCAGCAAACACCCTGCACTTTTGTGGATTTACCTGTAGACATGAGTAAATCAGTGCTTAATTTGAGCCGGCGGTTTCCGGTGCAGGGCACCAGCACCTATTTTATAGGGCCGGCACTTAGTTTTCTGCATCAGACATTTGGCAAAATACACATCTGGGAAAGGCAGAGGAAGACGAAAACGAAAAAGCGCCACATAGGGAGTAAGCAGAGAGCTGCAAGAGTGAGCTGAAGGGGCAGCGGGTGGCTGTAAATGGATTAAGGAGGCCTGAGATGGCTTCAGAATTACTCTGCCTCAACGTTCAGTGCTCGCACATTTAAATGCAGCAGCCACGTGTTTCAAAGGAGAGCTTTGGGCACCGACACATTCGTATTTACAAATTAAGCCCTGGAGTAAATATATAGGCAATTGAAGTTCGAGGATGAGCAAAGAGCAACCCCCAACTCTGTGATATGACTTAGCCCACATTTACTAAAGTTAGGGCCTATATGACCAGGCATAATTCTACTGGAATGGAAATGGAAAATAAAGCAACACTTGGATTCACTTTCTAAATTAGAAACGTGTGCTGCAGGCCTAACAATGTATCATTGTTAAATGGGGGAGTCAATAACGCCAGTCAATAGCGCTACTTATTGGCCCTGTATAAACCCTTAGGGCCGCACGCGGCAGACTCACTATTGCCTATTGAATGTACCAGCTCTGTCTCCTGCCTCAAGGTGTCTCTTGTATGAGCTGCAGGAGGGCCCTGTGCCGTAGTTCTGGAGTGCATTTAAAACGAAAAGGATTGCGAACTTAGAGAAGTTGTACCTTTGATGAGACTCGAGTGAAATTTTGTTCATTCCAGCATTTTGCCTTACACTTGTTACGCGAAATGCCCAAGGGTATTCCATTACACCACGTCACATAAGCGAGATTTTGTTCAGGCAAAAAATGTACAACGAGAGCATGGAAGCTTGAGAACTAACTGGATACAGGCACCTGTTATCTCGTATTGCACAATTTTGCACTTTTTTTTGAAACCACAAAATGCATCCTCACATTCAAAATGGACACGTCATGCTAAGAAACGAAGCGAGATGCCAGACTGGCATTTTGCATAATTTGGTATAATTTTTTAGCCATTTTGCACAATTGATGCAAAGGAAAATATGCACATTTTGCCTAGGCCTACCTTCAGCCTGTTTGATTGTCTATGAAATATCAGAAGAATTGAGGCATATTGGAGGACTGGAGTACGACTCAGTAATTGAAAGGATGAAGAAACTATATTTCATATTTACCACTAACAAGTTAAAAATTTGGATTGTGTTTTTTTGAAAAAATGAATAATGAAAATGTGAGCAATTCATGAGACATCTTAGCAAAGCCCTGGTGCTTCCCTTGCTGGAGATAGAGTTTGGGAACAATGTGGGTGTTGAGCTACAAGTTGAGGCGTGTAGTTGATGTGAAACTCCGATCTCTCAAAGTCTCTCCATAGGTGTGGAGCACTCATTGGCCTCAACAGAGAAAGATGGGGGTAAATAGGGGAGAGACACATAAATGGTTCCTGTACGTAAGTCCTGGACCAGATTGGTGTTGGCTTCCAGACTGGTAGGGGACTTGACTTAGCAGATGGAGGATGTTGTGTGCTCTAGTTACGAAAGGTAATTGTAACCATGTTAGAATCAGTCAGGTGTGGAATAAGATAGAGCCTTTGGAATCCTACCCTCCTCAAAGATGAAGGGCACGGCGTTAAGACCAGATGTTGACCAGGATACCAACGCTGATTGTCAGGATTCCCAAGAGCCGATAACTTGCTCAGCAGCAACAACACCATCAGACTAGCAAATACTGACTTACAGACGAGGGGGAAGCCACAGGTTAAGAAGAAAAAGGACGAGGCCGAGAGGGAATTGAATAAGGAAGAATATGATAAAAGTGATGGTACTCTAAGCCCACGAACTGCACGGAACTGGAGGGTCAATGCAACCATGAGATGATGCCAAGCACAGGGACATGTTGCAGTGATGTTAAATATGTTCTTTTGTTAATGACCAGCAAGTGGCCCTGACAACATGTCCCACTCCTACGGCAGTTAGCTGTTCTTATATGCCCCTGTATCGTCCGTCATAGCCTCCGACCCTGGCCCTGTCTAAATTGGGTAACTTTGTAATTCCCTCTAGGAATTAAGGTACAATGTCTTTTGTTGCACATGATCATACTATGCGAGGCACTGTGTTGGTCCTTCCTGGCTTGTCTTTGTATTGAAATACTGACAGTGGGGTAACAAAGAGTGAAGTTGGTTAGGAGTCAATGGCTGGTTGTAGAGGATGCAAGTGGGCTGAACTAGGGGAGAGATGTTATTTGCTGCATCCAATAATTGCAGTTTATGGCACACTGAAAGGAGTGGTACATGTGCCACATACTGCCCTGCCATCCCGAATGTGCATCTTTTATGCAGAGTAATCTATATGGGCTACACATAAATATATCACAGCTATGTGTACATGCTTCTAATTGACTCTCATGCTGATGCTGCAGAAGTCCTGAATCACACTCATTCGTCAACTGCGGGCTGTTGTGCAGGGTCACCCCTACATCTCTTGTATAGAATGAGACATAACAATTGGGATGCCACCCACCTTAATCTTCATTTTTGTCTCACATCTCATTTCATTAACCTATACATGGAACCCATTGAATCCATTCTCAATGACTGTTAGAAATTTTGTCTCTAGATGGTAGAGGTTTGCACTCTGTCCCAGTAGGGATCAAAATGCTAGTCAGGGCAAGCAGGAAACACACTAGAAGTTTACCTGTGCTCACCCTCTGGTAGCTTGGCACAGAGCAGTCAGGCTAAACTAAAGAGGCAATGTGTAAAGTATTTGTGCACACACATTAACACAGTGAAACACCACAAAAGTATTCCACACCAGTTTAGCAAAATAGCCAATATTTATCTGAGTCAAACAAGACTGAAACAACAAAAACCCAACATATACAAGTCAAGTTATGAATTTTTAAAGGTTAGGTCAAAATGCAGTGCTTTGAAGACAATAGCTCCAACTTGAACTATCTGGCCACGCTGTACTGGGGCAAAACCAAAAGTGCAGTCCTACCGCGATGGAGCGTTGGCCGGTTACGGGAGTCATGCAGACCCACTGACAGTACTTTTGTTGCGTAAATGCTCAGTGACGATGCATTGATCCAAAGGAGAGGATGAGTCATGCTTGCAGGCGATGCGTCGTTTCCTGATCAGGCAATGTCATTGGTGCGTCGATGTCTAAAAGCGATGAGCACTGGTTCTGATGCATCAGTACTATGTCAGCCAAGCTGGGGCTGCGTTTTAAGTCAGGGTTGTTTGCGTCACGCAGTCGGCGAGCTGTGTCCATGGCTTCGGTGCAGGCAGCAGCAAAGCAATATTTCTGCACCGGGATGCGTCGGTTCCAAGTGAGGAGCCGGTGTTGTTGCATCAGTTCTTGTCTTGCAGCACTGCACCTACCTCCAAGGGCCTAGGACTGGCTATGGCACCACTTGGCAGAGCAGTACTCACAGCAGAAGAGCCCAGGTGCTGGTAGCAAGATGCAGGTGATGTCATTGATATCCATGAGACTTCAGAAACAGGAGGCAAGCTCAGTCAGGCCCTTGGAGAAACTTTAGATTGTAAGATGTAGAGAGTTAGATCCAGTCTTTTCACTCCCAGGGAAGAAGTAGCAGGCAGCAGACCAACACAGCAGAGCAAACAGCAAAGTGACAGTCCCTCCTGGCAGCACAGCAATCCTTCTTTCTGGTAGAATGTCCTCAGTCCTGAAGTGTTCTGTGGATATGGTGTCAGAGGCCCAGTACTTATATCCAAAATGCCCTTTGATGTAGGGGTAGCTTCAAAAGAATTCTCTGAAGTGCACAAGGTTCCCTTTCAACCCAGCCCTGACTTTAGACTACAAGTGGGGGTAATCAGCCCATTGTGTGAGGGCAGAACACAACCTATTGACAAGTAAGTAGGAACTGCCTCTCCCTGACCAGGACAGCTATCAGTATGCAGATGAGTCTCCTGTCACACCCAGCCCTTCCTGTTTGTGGCTGTCTGGGGAGAATGCACAAATGTAGCTGTCAGCTAAAGCCAGTCACAGATTCAGAGACAGGCTAAGGCAAAGAATGGTTAAAGTAAGAAAATGCCAACTTTCTAAAAGTGGCATTTTCAGACCTCTATTTTAAAAACCAACTTTACCAAAATATATATTTTTAAATTGTGAGTCCAGAGACACCAAACTAAATTTTTCTATCTTTTCGCAATTGGAAATTACACTTAAAAGGCCCACTAGTAGCATATGACTTATAAGTCTTGGGCACACATAGTGCACTCTAATAGAGACTTGCCATTAAACCAAATATGCCAATAATGGAGACGCCAACATTACAATGTTGCAAACACAGAGCACATGCACTTTTGCACTGGTCAGCAATGAAAAAGTGCACAATGTCCCATAGCAAGCAAAAACAAGGTCAGAAAAAGAGGAGGAGGAAGGCAAAAAGGCTGAGGATGACCCTGCAGAAAAGGGCAATTTCCAACAATGACAAAACATTAAGATGCATCAACACACCAACAAAACAAAACTCTACTTCAAAATCTCCTCTCCTCTTCATATTCTTCATCTTAAAGCCTGCCTGTAGCTAATCCAGAATTGGATGTGTAAGCACTTACGTACCGCTCAACCCAGTAAAACCTGAATTCTTTCCATTTACCAAAACACCAATGACAAATCCAAGCTTGGCTATCCGAAATGAACCTAGAGAGGTTCTTCCCCCCATCAGGCAGCCAATGCAAAATTACTTGGATTGACATTCTTCACAGACCTCGCTTTAAAAAAACACATCACCCAAAAAAAAAAAAACGGTTATTGCTGCAGTTCTATCTCTTATGAAAATCCTTTTATACCTGAAACTGAACTCAGCACAATAGTGCAAGGCTGATCCTCTCACATCTATATGGATGCAAGGTTCAGTGGCCTCTCTAACACCACACTGGCACACCAGAAAGGCATCATGTGCCATCAGAATGCCTTTTTATAGGCTTAATGAATTTAACCAACCACCTCATCTCAACACTGAAAGACCTACATTGCCTCCCTATCTGTGCCTTTATCATGTCCAGCTGTGAGACCATCTGAAACACCAGACTACAGACAAAGAAATGCAAACAGTTATGGGCCAGAAGGCATGTTTTCGACATAGATGCACCCAGGATCAGGAACAACTTTCTCACTGCCATCAGAACTGTACCAATCCTGCAATTAAGAAACAAAATGAAGATACATCTCTGCCAATATCGTCCTATGCATTATGAACCTATCTGTCACCTGCCTCTTTTAAATGATACTGAATTTTATCCCTGAGCCATGCCCAGTGTTAAATTCTCTGCTGGTCCTCAAGTAGAGTTTGCCCTATACAAATATCTATACATGCTACAGACACCTCAAACAATTAACTAAATTCAATGAAAACCCAAACATATCCATAGCACCCTGCATTTCTCCAGAACATAAATAAAGGAAGGTCAGATGATGCATCTACACAGAGTCCCACACTACTTAGGAAATAACTATGTCTTCTGGAACATAGACCAATGTCACATTAGGACAAGTGCCTTCACAATCGTGAGGCACACGTCCAAATGGGTCTTACGAGAGCAGCTAAACCTAAAGTTTACATGACCTATAAGAGTGCAGTAATACTGACAACAGCACTACCCTTTTTTGATTACTGAAAGATTCCATACTGGGATC
The DNA here is from genome assembly GCF_031143425.1 of Pleurodeles waltl. Taxonomy (NCBI): domain Eukaryota; kingdom Metazoa; phylum Chordata; class Amphibia; order Caudata; family Salamandridae; genus Pleurodeles; species Pleurodeles waltl. The sequence goes on along the minus strand of NC_090437.1, from coordinate 795,834,833 downwards.
CAGCTATCCTGGTCAGCCTGACCAATCTATCCCAAATCAATTACAGCTCATCATCAAGCAATAGAGAAATATGTGACTGTTTACCTACGCTCAGGACCATGTTCTTATTCATGTCATTACCTATTCTTTTTTCCTATTTTCCCTCCGACCAACTCCCTTCAGCTCTCTCCACCCTGCCATCTGCATCCTAACATTTTTTCTTCCCTCTTTTATCTCTTCTCTTTTAACCTTGCTCCTTTCCATCCCTCTCTCCTTTTCTTTACTTATTTACTCCTCTCTTGTTTTCTTCCTTTCACCCTACATCTTTCCTCTTCTCTTGCTTGCCTTTTTTTCTCCCCAACTCTCCTCTATCCTTTCACCAACTCTCCACTCCTCCTCCCCCTCACTGGCCTTTTCTTCATTTTCACTTATGGCTTCTAACTCCCTCTTTTCCCATCCACTCAGTCCCTCCATTATTTCCCTTCCCTTTCTCTCTGCCTGTTTAGTTTCCACTCCCTTCCAGCCTTATCTCTATCTCTTTTCTCACACCCTCCTACTTTCGCACTAGACCCCACATCATGCTTCTTCAGTTTCTCCTAAACACGCTCTGCTCCCATCATTTTCCCCAACTCTCTCCTCTTCACCCTTGCTTATCTCATCCATGGCCCTCACCATTTCCCTCCCTCCTCACTCTCAGCTCTCCCTTCTCAATTATATCTTTCCTCTATCTACTCCATTCACTCTCTACTCTTTCCTCATTGTGCCTTAATTTAATCCTCTTTCCTCTTCTTTCTCTTCCTTCCCCTCAACTTCATTCACCATATCTCCACTACTGTCTCTACAACATTTTCCTCTATTTCCCTGCCGCTTGTCTTACCTTTGTTTCTCTCTTCGTTTTCTATCCCCTCATCCCTTTCTATCCATTCTCTCACTCCTGCTACTGACTCTCCCACATTCCTACTCTTCTCTCATCCTCTACCCCTGCACCTCCTAATATCCACTTCACTTCCCTTTGTATCTTCTATTCCATTTTACGCACTCGTCTTTTTCATCCCCTCTTCTCTTCCATTGTCCTCACTCTCTCTCTCTTTACCTTTCCATCTCGTTCTTCCGTCTCCCCTAACATCCCCTCATCTACCTAGTCTTCTTCTCCACCTCATCTATTCTACTTCACTTGCCTCAATCTCCTTCCTTACTTCACCCTTTACTACCCACTGTCTCTCCCACCCTTCTCTTCATCCTTCTTTCATTTAGCCTGAGTGCCCCTTTCCTGTTTCCTCCTCCTTATTCCACACCTTCTTTGACATTTTCTACTCTTCCTTACCCACCAAACTGCCATACTATACCCCCTTACATCAAGTAACACCACTTCATAATGTTCCAAATTACACAATACTGCACAGCACAATGCCCTATCAGTCCACTGACAAACAATTCACCACACCAAATTGCCTTATATCTCTCCAAAACAGATGCAACCATAACCAAAGCTTTCTATAACAAACCACACTCCACCACATCAAACAATAACCGCACCCCCTCTCCCTTAAAGAATGCCCACCATGGCAGATTACACAACACATACCCCAACAGTCCATACTACTCGATCCATATGATTTTGCAACCTACCACATCTCTGCACACCCTCCACTGGAACATTCCACACTAAAAGCATCCAGCTGTACAACAGTGGAGTAATTCGTGCATTGAAGGAATCTGCATGTCTACTTGTACAGTCATCTTTCTGAAGTAGTTAAAATAGGTACCAGTGAATTTGGTAACAGTCGAAATCTGATATTTAGAGCCAAGATGCCCAATGTGGTAAACATGACTTGTAAAAATGTATCTTAGTCAAGGACTTAAACTCAAGCAATGTCATAAACCTTTGGGTGTAGATGTCCAACTTTTTGTGAACTGTGTCCTTTTTGTTGTGGGACAGCTGCACTCACATTGCGCAGGGGAACAAATCAATATTTTCATAGTTTCTGAAAATCTCCTGACAGCATTCTCATGATTTCACCTTCCACAGAACATAGGCCAAATACTATATTTTACAGAAACATAGCTATATTTAGAAGGCCTGAAAATTCACATTATTCCATCAATAAATAGAGCAATATGTGAGAGCTCGAGCCACCCTTCACTATTGCATATTTCAGTAGGAAGACTGGATACTCAGGCATGCACTGTTCAGCTGGGCCTTTGAAAATGAACACGCCTCCCAATCTTAACCTGGGGTGAAGGCATATTCTGGAATGCATTTAGGTCTATGCACTGTTTTTAGTTTTCAATATGTTCATCATAGCCTAGGCCCAATGAACTGCCAAGCGCTTTACATACAACGACCTTCTTGCAGCAAGAACATCTCACATACATAAAACACAAAACATAAAAAAAAAGAAAAATACATTTGAAAAACCCACAACAAACAAAGGCCTCCATCATATTTGAAGTATGGTTTAAACAAGATTACAAATGCCAGGATATAAATGGGACATATCATTCTAGACAATATACTGCACGTGTTTTTTAATCACTCACTTCACATTTACATTTATTAAACGTATTTATTTACTGTCTCTGGCACCAGGCCTGAGGGAAGCAGACTAAGCAATTTAGCCAGGGCGTGGCCAACCCTCGTCCCAGTGTAATATGTCTACTTCTGATCTGGCACCTAGAACTGTGAACAGGGTCACAGAGTCTTTTGTCTGTTTTCACTAGAAGTCAGATAAAGTACCAGAGAATAAGGTCACTCGGGGACGTTTTGGAATGTGTTTCCATTTTGTCATACTAACACAACTAATTACAAGGCACTCAATCAAAATATGCCTATTAAACTGTTTAGAACATGCTCAGCCCGACTGAACACGTCATGATGCAAGTATTGCCTTAAGGTGAACAAGCAAACATGCCAAGAAACATTTAAGACAAAACCATTTAGTAGGATTTGAAACTAGATCTTCCTCTTCAAGTGAAACATTCACATCCATAGACACTGCCGGCCGTGGATAAAAACGAAAGTAAATTGCCAAGTCTTCAAGTATGTGCAGAGAGCACAATTACCTCATCTGTCTTTGCTTCACTTATTAAGGGGGTGTTGGGGTCCGGAACAAGACGGCTGCAGATAGGAGACACTGAATACCTGAAGGGTTGAGTAATCTGTAACGCTGCGATTAGAGCAGGCAGGATTTATTTTACTAGGGGCTACTTTTAGCCTGTGCAGTTGTCAGTTTTTGGAGGTCTCTCACGCTGCCCAGGCCCACACGTCTTGCTACAGGGCCATTCATCGCGGGTTTCTGTGGCACCAGCCGGCAACACACAATTCACTTGTGCTTCGATGGTTGTCACAACCATTTACACTAACATCTCACCTATCTCCAGGAGTGTAGTCTCCCCCTCCCTGGACTGAGACCTCAACAACCGTCCCCCATATAATTAACTGCTGACAACACAGATTTTCTTGCTGGGCCTTTGATTTAAAAAACGGAACCTCAAGGAAATGGAGCAGTGTTGAGCATCTTTAGTGGATCCAAAAGAGGACGATCGTGTCCAAACCAAGTGAAAGTTTTATGGAAGTTGCTTCGTCTTGTATGCAATGAGTATACATAGAATCAACTATACAAGACATTTTTTTTATTGTGTTATTGGGTAGGTATCTGAAAGGTAAGTGTAAGGATCCCAATTGTCCTTGTGTGGATCACCAAACCTCTGCTTTTTTCAAGTTCACTTGTATTACACAAGAACAAGTGTAATCCAAGGTCTCAGTGCCCAGCTCCATTACACCACACCTCTCAGGATGGGGTCCACCAGAAGAAGCCACATTCCTGGATCTGATGTGGTATAATAGGAGTGTGGTCCATGGAGCAGTACTCCCTCTTCATGTAGGAAGATGTAAATGTATACCTAGTTGTGACTCAGGAGAGCTCACAAACTGTCAAGAAGGCAGAACTGGAGCAACAGAGAGTAGCAATGTGAAAGAGTCAACAAAGTAGGGTGTATAAGGAGGGAAGCAGTGTAGACAAAGTAAATGAGCGGAGGCCCTTAGACTCACCGCAGTGAAGGAAAAAACTGTGGAGTAGTAGTTTGGGCAAAGGGGATTGAGCCTGACATTAACATGACTGGAAAAGTGAGGGTTCCAACAATGTATATCCTCAGTGGACCCACAGGGGATCTGACTCCTACCATGTTTCCTTCCTACAGTCTGGGATGCCTCCAAGGCTACCTAAACAACTCGGTGCATTTTTAGTTACTCCTGTGAAGAGAGAACAGGGTACACCTCAGGGGCGTGTCACATCCAAGTTGCTTCCTCACTGATCCCAGTACCAGTCTGGTAGTTTTGAGGGTCTCCTCAGCTTCCTGTCTCTCTCATGTTGCGACTGGCAGTAGCACTATTATTCCTCACTGCAGGCCATGCTTTCCTCAGTTCTTTCTAGGAATGAGCGCCTCACCTCCAGTCAGTATACTACACTGTTTCAAACAATGGACATCATTTGTTTTCTCCCCTCATCTCCATCATATCTTTGTGCCACTGCTTCTCACTACACCACTGAACCCTACTACTAGTGTTAATTCAACCATTCCACAGCGATCCAATTTAGTAGCCAGTTGGGATGTGCTGGCCCCATTTTGAACTTCATTTCCCTCTGCACGGTTACTCTTCCGCCATTTACATTTTTCTCTTTGGCTCAAAAAGGCCAGCTTCACTCTATAGTTCGTGGTATCGCCTCACTGTGAATGCTCCAGTTTTGTCAGCGCCTTTGCCCACAATCATCTTTGTATCTCCCCACTCTTCTTCAACTTCTGGCCCAGGGTTTTTCCTCTGCCCCTTCCCCCCGTATGAATTTCAGTCTAAGTGAGGCCATAGCATATCGCAGGCACCTGGGATCCAGCATGTTAGCTAGGCGCTATTGTTCATTTGTATGAAGCCTCACTCACTTGCTGAGAGGGTCACCATCCAGCTTAAGCTTGTCATGTCGAAGGGAATCTTCCGATGTTCTGATCAATTCACCACCTTGATAATAGGGATGAGCTCTGCTAAGTTCTAACTCTGAGAGGTGTATAGTGGCTGCTCAGCCTTGGTATGGATTACCATACCTCTGCTTTTTCTATACATTAATTGTGATCTCCATAGGGAACTGGGGCATGTATTTATTACCTCTGCGCTCCTACACTTATGTTAAATTGACCAAATTCCCATGTCCCCCTGACTCAACAAACCACACTGTTAAAATGAGTGTAACTGGTACTAGTCAATGCTACTAATCCATAAAACATGTCATATGTCATATTGTGTATATGAACACAAAGTTCCTGAAAAACACTAGATTACTTGGAGTTGGAGAGAAACTTTAATTTGACCCCATATGCCTTGAGGGCTGGGTATTGCCAGCACCTGAGAAACTCTGAAAGTTACTGTTGGACTTTTTTGCTTATACAGGGTCATCCCCAATCTTTTTGCCTCCTGCCTCCTATTTTTTCTGACCTGTTGCTGTTGGCTTTTGAACTCTGAGCACTTTACCACTACTAACCAGTGCTAACGTGCATATGATCTCTGTGTAAAATTGTATGTGATTGGTTTATCTATGATTGGCATATTTGATTTATTAGTAAGTCCCTAGTACAGTGCACTAGAGGTGCCCAGGGCCTGTAAATCAAATGCTACTAATGGGCCTGCAGCACTGGTTGTGCCACCCACATAAGTAGCTCTGTAATCATGTCTCAGACCTGCCACTGCAGTGTCTGTGTGTGCAGATTTAACTGTAAATTCGACTTGACAAGTGTACCCACTTGCCAGGCCCAAACCTTCCCTTTTCTTACATGTAAGACACCCCTAAGGTAGGCCCTCGGTAGCCCCAAGGGCAGGGTGCAGTGTATGGTTAAGGTAGGACATATAGGGGGTTATTACAACTTTGGAGGAGGTGTTAATCCGTCCCAAAAGTGACGGTAAAGTGACAGATATACCACCAGCCGTATTACGAGTTCAATAGGATATAATGGACTCGTAATACGGCTGGTGGTACATCCGTCACTTTACCGTCACTTTTGGGATGGATTAACACCTCCTCCAAAGTTGCAATAACCCCCATAGTAATGTGTTTTATATGTCCTGACAGTGAAATATTGCTAAATTCGTTTTTCACTGTTGCAAGGCCTGTCCCTCCCATAGGGTCACATGGGGGCTACCATTAAATCTGATTAAAGTGTAGATTCCCTTTGGGAGCGGATGGACATGTGGAGTTTGGGGTCTCTGAGCTCACAATTTAAAAATACATATTTTAGTAAAGTTGATTTTAAGATTGTGTGTTTGAAAATGCCACTTTTACAAAGTGAGCATTTTCTTGCTTATACCATTTCTGTGACTCTGCCTGTTTGTGGATTCCCTGTCTGGGTCAGTTTGACAGTTGGGCTGGTTGCACCTCACACTAGACAGTGACACAAAGGGAGCTGGGGTGTAGCCTGCATATCCTGATGAGCTATCTGTGCTAGGAGGGAGGGGAGGAGTAGTCATTCACACCTGAAAGGGCTGTGCCTGCCCTCACACAATGCAGACTCCAACCCCCTGGTGAGTGTCTGGGGCCTGGCCTGGGCAAGGCAGGATTTCACATTCCAAAGAGACTTTACTTTGAAGTAGGCCTACTTCAAAGCAGAAATTGGGTATAAGAAGGGCACCCAAAACCACAGACTTTAGAAACACTTCTGGAACCAAGAGGAACCTCTGCCTGGAGAAGAGCTGAATAGCTGAGGAAGAAGAGCTGCCCTGCCTGTGACTGTGCTTTGTGGAGCTATCCTGCAGTTGCTGCTTCTGCCAGAGTAAGAGGGCAAAGACTGGACTTTGTGTGTCTTCCATCTTGAGAAGAAATCTCCAAGGGCTTGATCTAGGGCTTGCCTCCTGTTGTTTGAAGTCTCAGGGACAGCAAAGACTTCTCTCTGCCAGCACCTGGAGTCTCTGGAGAGACTCCTAGTCTGCCCTGTGGTGCCCATCCAGTTCCTGGGACCCTGAAAGGAAAAGTTGGCAGCCTAAAGACAAGAAAATCCACGCACAGAGCGCCGTGCGGGGAAAAGATTGACACAAATCCGATCTGCGGTTGAATAAACGATGCGCCACCGACTCCGCAGCTGAGAAACGACACTCGCAGGAAACGCGACCGAAAAATCGACGCACGGAGCAGGAGAAACAACGCGCAGCATCGCTGACGGAGGCTGGGATATCACAACCTGCGCTGCGGGATTTTCGGATCATCGTGCGGCTGGATTTGTGACTCATGTACCGCCGTGCAGAGTTATTTTTGACGCGCAGCCGCCCTTGCGGGGTTATTTTTGACGCACACCAGGTACATTTTCACTCTAGCAGCACTAGTGTGTGTTTAAAACTACTTAAAGACTCTTTTTGCATTTTTATTGATAACTTGACTTGTGTATGGTGGATTTTTGTCGTTTTGGTCTTGTTTTGTTGAGATAAATATTTCCTATTTTTCTAAACTGGTGTTGTGTCATTTTGTAGTGTTTTCATTAGGTTACTGTGTGTGTTGGTACAAATACTTTACACCTAGCACTCTGAAGTTAAGCCTACTGCTCTGCCAAGCTACCAAGGGGGTAAGCAGGGGTTAGCTGAGGGTGATTCTCTTTTACCTTGACTAGAGTGAGGGTCCTTGCTTGAACAGGGGGTAACCTGACTGTCAACCAAAGACCCCATTTCTAACATTGGTGATCAGCGGTTGTGATTTGGACTTGTATTTGTACTTGACATACAGTGATTAATTGTACACTACTGTTTGAGTTCAGACCACTATGTGACCACATACTACTTGTCTGGTGATTCTGCTTTTTGTTCTCTGATGTCCTCCTGGAAATATTGCTAATATTTTTGGACTTTGGTTGTGAAGCCTTTGCAGAATGGAAGTCAATTTCTGGCACCTATTTATGTATAAAAAGTGGCAGCTTAAAGCATTCTGCATGGAAAGGGGACTGGCTGTGAACAAAAAATCCAGAAAGGAGGATCTCAAGTCAGCCCTGTTTCAGTATGAGTTGAAACGTTGTCAGGCAACACCACCAAATGAGTCTGAGGAGGAGAACTACTCTGAAGAGGAGGACTACTCTGAGGAGGAGGGCAGTGGCCCTGAGGAGGGAACAGAAAGAGGTGATTGGCTCCTAGCTCGAATCTGGAGTCTGGAAGAGCTAGAAGCAGAACTTGAGAGGGTTGAGGAGAAGAGAGCCTTAGTCCTGGAAAAAGAAAGGATTGCAGCTCAAGAGCTGAGCTGTGAAAAGCTGAAGCTGGAAGCCATGAGGGCTGAGTCGAGTTGAGATGGTGGCAGCAAAAATCTTGTATCCAGTACTGCTGAAGAAGTGCACATGCCCAGAGATGTGGTGCCCTACTTGAAGGAGGGAGTTAACACACACCAGGAGGTTCAGGGGTATGAAGTAGCTCCAGTGATGCCCAGGGTCCCTGAGGTGAATTGGGGAACTGGCATGGGGAGTCATATTCCTACTGGTGGGAGGGGCACTCTACTGACTCTAGGTGAGAGTGACAGGGAGAGGGGTTCCCCCCAGGTAGAAGTCCTGGTTATGGAGTGTGAAGATATCCCAGAAGAGTGTGGGTTGAGTGTCAGGGACAGTAAGGTGCTGTCTCACCGGTCTCAGGAGGGTGATGTGGGATGCTTTTTCAAAGCAGAGTCACTGGATGGTTGGGTGAAGGGTACTTTGGTTAATTCATGTGAGGGGCTGAGTGATGTAATTGCTGGAGAGCATATGTCTAGTCCTTATTTTCTAGAGCTACGCCAACACCAGGTGGAGTGTGAGTTCTCTGACCTCAATGGAGGCAGACTTCTGGGTGAGTACCAGAGAGTCTGAAGAGGCATTTCGGGGTGCTCCTGAGAGGAGATGTCAAGGTAGTTCCCAACCAGGTGAGGTAGGGAAGGACTGTAGTGTCCCAGGTAGGTCCCAGTGTAGTGGGATGGGTGAGGGACCCCATGTCCAGTCTCAGAGGAGAGGGAATGGGGATGGGCTGAGGCCCAAGGTGCTCAAGATCCAGTCCCAGGTCCTGGAGGGTTCCATGAGCCTGTACCGTAGGGCCATCTGTTGAGGGACACCCCACAGTGTCAGGAGAACTTGGAGGGGCGGCTGTAGCCAGCATCCCACCAGTTCTGGTGTCTGGCAATACCACTCCTAGTGAGGGGGTGCAGAAGTCCAGACGGAGGGTTGAGAGGGGGTTGCGGACACCAGTGGAGAACTTGGAGGGTCAGGGGTCAGCTCTGAGAAGAGAGCCCCCCAGGAATGACCTTGGTGATACCATTTCTGGGTTGGGGGGAATCCAGACTCTGTCAGATGGGCAGAGGTCAGGAGACCTGCACCAGCCAGACTCTTGTGTGGCCCTTGGGGACAATGTGTCCCTTGAGGGGGGTAAGTGTGCCCCCCAGGAAGTCCTGGTGTGCCAGGCAATGGCTCAACCACAGGGTGGTGACTCTGGTTTGAATGGTCAGGTTCAGGGGGTAAACTCTGACCTGATGGGGGGTAGGTGTGCTCCCATGGAAGTCCTGGTGCGCCAGGCAGTGGTTCAACCGCAGGGTGGTGACTCTGGGTTGGATGACCAGGTTCAGAGGGTAAACTCTGACCTGGTGTGGGGTAAGTATGCCCCCCAGGAAGTCCTGGGTTGCCAGGTGGTGGTCCAGTCTGTGGGTACAGACCCTGGATTGGAAGGCAAGCTTCAGGGTGTCCCCCCTGACCTGGAGGAAGGGGCTACTGCTAACAGTGGCCCTTACCATGTTGTCTTCTGGGGGGGGGGCACTCCTAGTTGGGTGGTTCAGGACCCCAGAAGAGAGGGCAGGGGGAGGGAAGCATCACCCCTGGCCCTGGTCCAACCTGAAGGTACAGACCCCAGGTTGGAGTAGCAGTTGCAGGTTAACATTGCTGCACTGGTGGGAGAATTGTGCAGGACTGCTTCTACAAGCACCCTGACCATTTTTTACTCTGGGGCTGCCGCTCCTGGAGGGAGGGTACAGAGCCCCAGCGGGGAGGACCAGGGTCAGGTTGTCATCCCTGACCTGGTGGAAGATAGAGTGGTCAAAGGTTGTCAGGCACCTGGGGCTACCGCCCCCCACTCTCCACAGTCACAGTGGTTGGAGAGGCCTGAGGTCAGGCTCTCATCCCTGACAGTTGTCAGGGGTCACTGTAGCTTGCTGTCCTGGTGGACAGAGTTGCCCCTGGGGGGGGAACGAGAGTCACACCCCAGGAATGGAGTGGGCAACACCACTGTGTTGGCCCTGGTGGTACTATCTGCCCATTGGGATACATCTGTGAGCAAAGTAAAGTTAGGTGCTGCACAGATGGTATCTGCAGATGTGGAGAAGGGTTCCCCATGGGTTAGCTTAGTGGGCCCTGAGAGTATGGACAGAGGGATCCAACTGGAGTCAGGAAGGCGTAGAACTGGAACATGCCCCTGCTGTTGTGGCCTGGGTCCTTGTTCTATCGCCCCAATCAGGGAAGTACATCAAGGTATTAATTGTTCTCCCCTGGCTTTAGGCTGGTAGGGGGTCGTGTTGGACTTTTTTGCTTATGCAGGGTCATCCCCAATCTTTTTGCCTTCTGCCTCCTATTTTTTCTGACCTGTTGCTGTTGACTTTTGAACTCTGAGCACTTTACCACTGCTAACCAGTGCTAAAGTGCATATGCTCTCTGTGTAAAATTGTATGTGATTGGTTTATCTATGATTGGCATTTTTTATTTATTAGTAAGTCCCTAGTACAGTGCACTAGAGGTGTCCAGGGCCTGTAAATCAAATGCTACTAGTGGGCCTGCAGCACTGGTTGTGCCACCCACATAAGTAGCTCTGTAATCATGTCTCGGACCTGCCACTGCAGTGTCTGGATGTGCAGTTTTAACTGTAAATTCGACTTGGCAAGTGTACCCACTTGCCAGGCCTAAACCTTCCCTTTTCTTACATGTAAGACACCCCTAAGGTAGGCCCTAGGTAGCCCCAAGGGCAGGGTGCAGTGTATGGTTAAGGTAGGACATATAGGGGGTCATTCTGACCCCGGCCGGCGGCGGAAGCCGCCGGCCTGGCTGGAACCTCCAGAATACCGCTGCGCGGTCAAAAGACCGCCGCGGGTATTCTGGGTTTCCCGCTGGGCTGGCGGGCGACCGCCAGAAGGCCGCCCGCAAGCCCAGCGGGAAACACCCTTCCATGAGGATGCCGGCTCCGAATGGAGCCGGCGGAGTAGAAGGGGTGCGACGGGTGCAGTTGAACCCGTCGCGATTTTCAGTGTCTGCATGGCAGACACTGAAAATCATGGTGGGGCCCTGTTACGGGGGCCCCTGCAGTGCCCATGCCATTGGCATGGGCACTGCAGGGGCCCCACGACACCCCATACCGCCATCCTGTGCCTGGTGGCCAAAACCGCCAGGAACAGGATGGCGGTATGGGGGTCGAAATCCCCATGGCGGCGCAGCGAGGATTCCCCAGGGCAGCGGAAAACCGGCAGTACACCGCCGGTTTTCCGTTTCTGACCGCGGCTGTACCGCCGCGGTCAGAATGCCCAAGGGAGCACCGCCAGCCTGTTGGCGGTGCTCCCGCGGTCGTTGGCCCTGGCGTATTTTACCGCCAGGGTCAGAATGACCCCCATAGTAATGTGTTTTATATGTCCTGACAGTGAAATATTGCTAAATTCGTTTTTCACTGTTGCAAGGCCTGTCCCTCTCATAGGTTAACATGGGGGCTACCATTCAATCTGATTAAAGTGTAGATTCCCTCTCGGAGCGGATGGACATGTGGAGTTTGGGGTCTCTGAGCTCACAATTTAAAAATACATCTTTTAGTAAAGTTGATTTTAAAATTGTGTGTTTGAAAATGCCACTTTTAGAAAGTGAGCATTTTCTTGCTTATACCATTTCTGTGACTCTGTCTGTTTGTGGATTCCCTGTCTGGGACAGTTTGACAATTGGGCTGGTTGCACCTCACACTAGACAGTGACACAAAGGGAGCTGGGGTGTAGCCTGCATATCCTGATGAGCCATCTGTGCTAGGAGGTAGGGGAGGAGTGGTCATTCACACCTGAAAGGGCTGTGCCTGCCCTCACACAATGCAGACTCCAACCCCCTGGTGAGTGTCTGGGGCCTGGCCAAGGCAGGATTTCACATTCCAAAGAGACTTTACTTTGAAGTAGGCCTACTTCAAAGGAGAAATTGGGTATAAGAAGGGCACCCAAAACCACAGACTTTAGAAACACTTCTGGAACCAAGAGGAACCTCTGCCTGGAGAAGAGCTGAATAGCTGAGGAAGAAGAGCTGCCCTGCCTGTGAATGTGCTTTGTGGAGCTATCCTGCAGTTGCTGCTTCTGCCAGAGTAAGATTGCAAAGACTGGACTTTGTGTGCCTTCCATCTTGAGAAGAAATCTCCAAGGGCTTGATCTAGAGCTTGCCTCCTGTTGTTTGAAGTCTCAGGGACAGCAAAGACTTCTCTCTGCCAGCACCTGGAGTCTCTGGAGAGACTCCTACTCTGCCCTGTGGTGCCCATCCAGTTCCTGGGACCCTGAAAGGAAAAGTTGACAGCCTAAAGACAAGAAAATCCACGCACAGAGCGCCGTGCAGGGAAAAGATTGACACAAATCCGATCTGAGGCTGAAAAAACGACGCGCCACCGGCTCCGCAGCTGAGAAACGACGCTCGCAGGAAAAGCGACCGAAAAATCGACGCACGGAGCAGGAGAAACAACGCGCAGCATCGCTGACGGAGGCTGGGAGATCACAACCTGCGCTGCGGGATTTTCGGATCATCGTGCGGCTGGATTTTTGACTCAAGTACTGCCGTGCGGAGTTATTTTTGACGCACAGCCGCCCGTGCGGGGTTATTTTTGACACACACCAGGTACATTTTCATTCTAGCAGCGCTAGTGTGTGTTTAAAACTACTTAAAGACTCTTTTTGCATTTTTATTGATAACTTGACTTGTGTGTGGTGGATTTTTGTCGTTTTAGTCTTGTTTTGTTTAGATAAATATTTCCTATTTTTCTAAACTGGTGTTGTGTCATTTTGTAGTGTTTTCATTAAGTTACTGTGTGTGTTGGTACAAATACTTTACACCTAGCACTCTGAAGTTAAGCCTACTGCTCTGCCAAGCTACCAAGGGGGTAAGCAGGGGTTAGCTGAGGGTTATTCTCTTTTACCCTGACTAGAGTGAGGGTCCTTGCTTGAACAGGGGGTAACCTGGCTGTCAACCAAAGACCCCATTTTTAACAGTTACAGGTTTGCTTTCTCTAATATATACAAAATAAAGTATAACTCATACTTCACGGGTTGTGTCGGTGATTTGGCTGATCTACCCAGAATTACTATGCAGGATTTTGATTCTCGGTTATGCTTTTCAGGAGGTCAAATATTGTTGCATCAAATTCAGTCAATTAACCATCCAAATACAAACTGCATAGTGGTGACTGACCTAATGAAGAGTCTTATATGTGTTAATGAGCCAGCGAGGTGGATCAGGTTCTCATGTCACGCAATGTCGCAGCATAGAGAGACTTGTCAAAATACTATTTATTAGCCAAAGTGGTATGGGTATTTTTCAGATAGTAGGAAGGATGGCTCCGGGACCAGAATAAGGGATACTCCCTCTGTCCTTTAAACTATGTCTCATTTGAAGGTGAAATGAACCGTGCGAAAAAGACAGAAATAATTCTTGCTTGCTACCAAAGTCTTCTTTCATTTTGAAAAGTTCATTTTGTATCGTGAAGGAATCGAGATGTGTGACATTAGCAGTCAAAATCAAATCCTTCAGGGTTTGAGAGTGTCAAATTAGTTATAAGAAGACAGATGAGCTCAAGTAAATGGTGAGGTCTTGGTGACTTGAAATTAAATTTGCACTGAAGGCTTAATCGTTTTATATAAAATGCCATATCAGCCATAGAAGGTACTTCCTGACTCTTTGGCCAAGTAGCAGAGAAGAATCGTTCTCTTTTGCAACCCAGTTCTAGCTAGATGTACCTCTCCTACCAGGACTAAGGAAACAGTTTCTTGATGATCCCACAACGAAGGTGGGCAGCGCTGTCTGCTGCTGGTGTCTTATCTGCCCTAGCCACAAGTGGGTTGCTGCAAAGCTGTGGAAGAACAGAACATGCAGTGAGTGTCCTGCAGTGACTACTGCTTATAGCTGAGAGCCTGCTTGTTCCAGGAAGATCCATTAAGTCATTTAACTGAAGGCTCTATCTAGATCTGAAAAATTCAAAATCTAAGAAATCTTATTTGTTGATTTTTAACAAGTGGTATTCAGCAATAGAAGTGGTAAAACATCAAATGCCAAGAACATACCTTTGAAGGGGCCATGGTACCAGTCTGGTGCAACCTCCCCCCTTGTCCATACCAACACTTGAGTCCACTCCCTGAATTTTCCACTTTTGCAAATCTTCACACTCTGGGCTTCTACAGTGTGTCCCACCACTCTGGAGCCTGATTCTGCTTCAGTTGAAGCCTTTCCTATTGGCAATTGGAAAGCCATGTGAACTCTGCAAAAGAAAAATGAGCTTAGCAACGACACCTGGAGCATCTGAGGACCTTGCGTGTAGCATCAGCACTTATTCAACACTTTACCCTTCTAGAGCTTTTAATGCTTCAGATGCCTCATGGACCAGGACACAAACAGATCATCTGTCTTATGCTTTGGAGAATCTTGGACACAGGGTAAGGGAGGTGTATGTGTGAGTGTGTTTGTGCACATATGTGTGTGTGCTGCTACTGCCGTCTGTTTTCTAGAAACCTGAGTGAAGCTGGCAGAGTTCTGGGCTTTGTACTCCCTAACTTGCTTCCAGTTCACCCTCATCTAGAATGGCTGATAAAAACTGCTGTTTTACTAGCGCAGCTACACCGGCAGCAAAGGCGGCTGCCTAGGGCAGGCTAGCTGTCAGCCAAGGCTATGCTGCCCTGGGTTGAGAGAGCGCCAAGATGCGTCCCTTAGCACACTGACAAGTGCACGTCCCTTCAAGACTGTGTTCCTTGTTTTCACAAAGGTGGCTGCCATGGGCAGGCTAGCTGTCAGCATAGGCTATGCTGCCCTGGGTTGAGAGAGCGCCAAGATGCGTCCCTTAGCACACTGACAAGTGCACGTCTCTTGAACACTGTGGTCCTCGTGTTCACAAATACAGAAGTTGATTAAGAAAATGAGCACGAAGCACGTCCCTACACCTCCCTCCTTGCTTCCTCTGTCTGGGCTCTGCAGCACAGTGCATCAGCGAGGGGCTTTTTTGCAGTTTTACATAGGGCGAACTCGACCCAAAGGTATTGAGTACTTTGTAGTGTCCCGCTAGACACGTTCTAGTGTTTCTGCCAGCCACTCTGCTGAGGGCTGTTCTTACATGCACACCCCACACCCACCCAACACAGGCGTCACCAGTCAGGTGACCCTGCCAGTAAAAGGGGTCGGCGCACGTGCCCGTGGCCAGCTCCAACTACCATGCTACAGAATCTGCGTCTCTGATTTCAGTAGCATGAGGGCCTAGGCTCCCCAACACTACATACTTTACATGAGCACCTCTTAAATTACAGAATATTTTGGTAGACACGGGGAGATTAAGCAACTTGCTCATATTCACAGGATGTTGGGCCAGCGCTGAGACTCGAGCCTGGTTCCTCAGCTCCAAAGTCGGAACCTCTGGCCTTCACGCCACATCCTCTCCTTTTGGCTTTCAGACAAACAGGAGGCAGCGGAGGGACGAAGGGCTCAATCCAGTGGCCTTCAAGAGTAAAGGGTGCTTGAAGTGACTACCGCGGTCTTGGCATGTTGGTGACTGCTCGGCACCCATGCTGCATAATCACCTACCACCTACCTGCCGTCTTTATCTGCCCGAGGTCTCCGGCCTGCGTGCGACCACTTATTATTATTACTGCTTCCCCAGGCTATTGTTCCGTAGTTTGTAGCAAATACGTTCCCTGCCTTTTTAGGTTGTATGCGTCTCTTGCTATTCCACAGATCTATACTGTGAAATGGAGCAGACCGGACCAGCAGGATGTGGTCGGTGTGACAGCTTGTCGTCCTTCTATTGGCAGGACTCCTGATTACTTTCCCTGCAGGCTCTCTTGTGAGCTAAATTTAGATTGCTCTGTTGTCACAACTTTCCTCTAGATTTAGACATTATTTGAGTTTCCCACTCGAGGTACCTACATGACATTTTTCGAGTCTCTTTACATTTAATTTTGTGCATGGCAAGAACATGAACGCCCGTGAACTTAAGTGTCAAAATGTACAGTCCGTTTGTTGTGCAATGCCGCCCTCTGCTGGCTCTAAATACGTAAACCTCTGGACATCTGAATCTAATCCTTTTTAATGTGATACATTTTAGACATACACAAACATTGTATGCGGCTGTCATGTGTTCCAGCTTGTAGCTTGAATGTTTGAGCAAATAACTTGAGCATGTAACAAGGGCTGCCCTGTGACCATCTGGATCTACGGACTGTAAATGTGATAATAACAAGGGTTTCCGTTGGAAACAATTAGCAACAATTCATAATATCACGAAAGTTATACAGCAGCCAAAGATACAGAATATAAAGAAAGACAGTGACCAAGGTTTTGGAAAAACACGTTTATCATTTCATTCATCAGAATTAGTGCTCAGGCAATCACGCAGCAAATTATATAAACAACATTAGCTGAAAGTGTGTACAAAATTACCAATTGGCCACCTAAAATCAGTAGGTATGGTACGAATATCCAATCAATATTCCAATTTGAATGGAAGGACTAATGATGGCTAACTGCCAATGTCGTAGACGGTGTGTCAACCTCGAAACTTTACCAGGTCTCAATGAGAACTAAAATAATCTGGAGTACACACCATAAAATCCATCCAAGGAGATCCAGATATATCAAAGTTATAAGCTCCAGCTCTGTTGAGGTTATACGTTTTGAATGACAATACAAACCAGTATGGCTTGGAATATTGGAGCACCTACCACAATCACAGTGCCTTTCAATATAGGGCGGTGTTTCTGTCCTGACAAAGCTTGCATTGATGGGCCCTGCAGCCAAAGGCGAGTGCTGCACAGCGCCGAGTCACTGAAGGCACAGTAATGCTGTGCTAGACGGCATACCTTAGAAGGCATCCTCGAGAGCAGACGGAGTGCAGGACTGCAGGTCTATCCCTCCTAGAACCCAGGGTCTGTTGTAGGGGCACCACCGCGACCAATGGCTAGCGGACTGGTCCTGAAGCAAGGGGGGATTCATAGCATGACTGCTGACTTTATACGGTCCAGTGAGGAGGATTCATGCCATTACTGCTGACTTTATACGGTCCAGTGAGGAGGATTCATGCCATTACTGCTGACTTTATACGGTCCAGTGAGGAGGATTCATGCCATTACTGCTGACTTTATACGGTCCTTTAAGAGGAATTCATACCATTACCGCTGACTTTATGTGATCCGGCAATGGGAATTCATACCATTACAGCTTTTATACAGCCCAGCGAGGGGATTCGTGCCATTTTTGCTAACTTTATAAGGTCCAGTGAGGGGTTTTCACACCATTACTGCTGACTTTATGTGGTCCAGCTAGGAGAATTCATATCATTACTACTGACTTAATGTGGTCCATGGATGGGGATTCTTACCATTACATCTGACTTTATACAGCCCAGCGAGGGGGATTCATGCCATTACTGCTGACTTGTTATGGTCCAGTGAGGGGGATTCATAGGGAGCTTCATACCATTACTGCTGACTTTATGTGGTCCAGCAAGGGGAATTCATAGCGTTGGTGGTGACTTTATATGGTCAATTGCCACATTAAGGGGTTTCAAAGGCTGATGATGTTAAGAGTGAAACTCTGAAAGGAGGGAGTGCACAGAGCAGGATGAGAAAGCAAGAGAGGGGAGGAAGCTGAGCTGCGAGTACAGCAGCATGAATATTGAGAACAAAGGGATCCCAGTTTATAGACGTTTATGTGATCAACGAAAACATACAAATGAAACACATAATACATACATGCTTTAAAAAAGGTAGGGTTTTATATGTTGCAATGGTTTCTGTCCCATGGGAGCTCCGGAGCGCGAAGAATTTCTATTGCTATATTTGTTGAATGTGTTCAGCAAACGTCTGTGTTTTATCTTCTTTGCAGGAAGAACAGTGCTTAATTTGTGCTTGTTGTTTCCGGTGCGGAGCACCGGCACTTATTTTTGAGGGCCGGCGCTTAGTTTTCTGTCTCAAGCATTTATACTGTGAGGAAAAGACACGGGGGAAAGACGGAGCAAGAGAAAAACAAAAAACCGTCAGAAAGGGGAAAAGCAGGAAGCTGCAGGTGTGAGCTGAAGGGGCAGCAAGTGGCTGTACATGGATTGAAGAGGCCCGAGGTGGCTTCCTGGATTACGCTGCCTTAGTATTCCGTGTTCGCACATTTAATTGCAGTAGGCTCGTGTTTAAGAGGAGAGCTTTGAGCACCGGCACCTTTTTATTTACAAATTAAGCACTGAGGAAGAATATCTTTCACTGTGTAGAAACTCCTTTTCTAAATCTTCCATGAACTATAGTGTGGATTCATCTTTCTTTCCTACACCAGAAACTCTTCCGTTTTGTAACCGTTTCGCCGGTATTTCCAGGCAAGGAATTGCCATGTAACATGTTTTTGAATAGCCACAGACATAGACATTTGTTGGGTTCCCTAAAGTTCGAATGGCCTTCACCCCTCGGACTCTCTTTTCCCATCCCCAGTCACTCAGCTAGCAGGTTGTTTGCAGCACTAAGATCGATCTTGTAGTCCCAACGTCCAGGCATCCTGAATCATATGGCTTTTTGCACAGCTAATTTCAATTTAGGTTTGCAATAAATCCGTGAATGAGTTCCATTGAAGGGGAAGCCATGTATGTATGCATGAGGTATGTGTATAGCACAAACCTAGCCAAAAGGCTGCAGAGCACTGTGCCATAGCGCAAACAGATTTGAAGAAAAAGCATAGAAAGATAAATTCAATAGGAAAATTTATAGGAAGCGGAGGAGACAGCTATGGAGAAAACAGGAGAAGCACAGAAAAGCTGAAAAAGAATGTAAGAGGGATCTGGGACTTGCAATTATTTTTTATCTGTGTTTATCACTATCTGATTAGGCAGGCAACTGTATAAAGAAGAGCAAATATCCTGTTTCTTCACAGTACAATTAGCCTCTTTACTTGATCGCTTCACCAATCCATGCACCGAGTTGAGGGCTGGTGACCTTGAGTAATTAACAAGCACATAGCACTTTATGCTATGGAGCTTGCAGTTATTTTTATTTGTTTGTATTACTATGTGATCAGGCCGGCGACTGTATAACAAACTGCAAATATCATGCTTACTAGGCCCCTACATCAATCTCTCGAGTAAACAGCACTTTACTTAGCCTACCACGATTGCAACGTAAAAGTATTTTCGAGCGAGCGGTTTGCACGGTTAGCCTCTTTATTTGATGAAAGATGCATACTATTTAGGAGACAATGTTTGAGGGGATCCCCTCTGAAAGAGGATTTTGGTAGATTTTTAATATTTTGAGTATAATTTTTGACTGATTTGTTGCAGCTAATATTAGGTGTCTTAATGGGCATACTGTACTGTTACGGCTAGTTTTTTTGAAGTATTTTATATATACATGTAATGGTTTTAATTAAGTGTGCACGTTCAATAAATAAACTTGAAACTTCTTAGAGAGATTGGAAGCAGGAGACCCAGAGGATATGAAACAACAGTTCAGTGATAAAAGATCAGCAACAGTTTTGCCAAAACAATCAGAGTTTAAAAAGGGGCTTGTGGGAGAGAAACAGGGGGCGGGGGATGTGGATAGGGGCAATAAGGGGAGCAATAGGTGGAGAGACCTACAGGGCAGAAACAAAGAGGGTTTCAGTTTTAGAGGTATTTGAGTGGAGGGGGGAGTGAACATTTAAGGTGAATAATAGAGACACACTCAGAAATAAGCGTGAAAGAAGACAAAAGCAAGATGTGTAAACATAGAGCAGTGGTGTATATAGAAAACATGGGTCCTCATTATGAGTTTGGCGGAGGGGATTACTCTACCCAAAAGTGACGGATATCCTGTCCGCCGTTTTACAAGTTCAATAGGATATGATGGAACCTGTAATACAGCAGGCGGGATATCTGTCTCTTTTGGGCGGAGTAATCCCTTCCGCCAAACTCGTGAGGAGGCCCCTGATCTCCAAAATCTCTTGGACAACTGGACGGGAGGAAAGGAGGTAGAAAACTGGCAAACCACTGCAGTGAATAACAGCGTTTAGAAAGAGAAGAGGATAGCCACTGAAGAGATGAAACAGAACAGAGAGCAATTATATAATCAATCAACTATATTCAAAGAAGAGGAACAAAGAAAGTTTATAGTGATGGTGTGTTGGGCACAGATGAGAAGACTGAGACACCATATCGTCCTACTGTTTCAACACCCTTCACATGCTACGGAAGACCTTCAAATGGATTCCCTTAGAAACCAGAAAAACAGTCACCCAGGCACTCATCAGCAGCAGATTGGACTACGGCAACACCCTCTACGCTGGTACCACAGCCAAGCTCCAGCAAAAACTCCAGCGAATCCAGAACGCAGCCGTACGTCTCATCCTCAACCTCCCGCACCACAAACGCATCTCTGCTCACCTCAGATCCCTTCACTGGCTGCCCATCAGCAAAAGGACCATCTTCAAAGTCCTTATTCATGCTCACAAATCCCTCCACAACACTGGACCAGCCTACCTCAACGAACGAGTAAACTTCCACGCACCTACTCGACTTCTCCGCTCCGCTGACCTCGCCACAGTTCCCTGCATCCAACGCACCACCTCCGGCACCAGATCCTTCTCCCACCTCGCCTCCAAGACCTGGAACTCCCTCGTCACCAATCTCCACAAGACCCAGGACCTCCTAACTTTCAGAAAGCACCTCAAGACATGGCTTTCTGAGCAGTAAACGGCAACCCTTTCCTCCCCCCCCCCCACTCCCCCACAGCGCCTTGAGACCCTAACGGGTGAGTAGTGCGCTTAATACATTTATTGATTGATTGATTGACTGGTGACAGCCTTAAAATGTCCCTGTGGAATGAGCAGAGTGAAGCTCAGATTGACAAGGAGAGAGGAAAAGCTAAAAGTATCTAGTTAGGAGGAGAGCGTGATGTTAAGTCAGTGTTTCAGAAGATTGGAGGGAAAACACAACCAGAAGCAGGATGGGAATTAGGAGGAAAGGAAGAGTGAAGAAAGGCGACCACGATTAAACGATGGACTGAGGCACGCCTGAAATACTTAGGAATGACGTGAGCATCCAGCGCAATGTTGAGAAAACCAGTGAAATAAGAAAAAACAAATGCAGTGATAGAATGAATTAGATTTCCTATAATTTGCTCTGTTGTGTTTATTACTATAAAATGTAATAAAACACTAACCTGGCAGAGCTGGGTAATGCAGCAATGTAGGTAGCATAACGTAGAATAACATTACAAAAGTACGCTCATAGGTTCATAACTAGGCAAGTAGCATGGTACACACAGAAAGCTGAACACACTTGGGTATGCTATAGAATTGCCGCCATCTATATGGGAAAGCACCAGAAATACAACCACAGATTTAATAAATGAGGGAGAGAAGATATGATTCTACTCATTCTAACAAGAACAATTTGAAATGAGGAGAGTGTGAGACAAGTTTTTGTCTCTATCTGTGGGTGACCGCGCCTCCTCCTAGGGGTCCCTCGGCTTCCGGACTCTTCTACAAATGAAGTCATGCAAGTAGAGGTTAAGAAGGATACTGGCTGGTCACTCTAGATCTTTTTGAAGAAAAACATGGACTATCCATTTGAAGATTACATTTCAAATTTACAGTACCCTACCGGGCTTTGATCACAAGAAAGAACTTGTGGAGGTTTTGGATGTCAGAGGTTGATAATACATTGAGATGATATTGCGCACCAAAATATATTAATTGATGGAAACACAGCACAATACACTCGATCTCCCCGGTGAAAGAAGTGGGCTATAAGGTGGAAATATGGATAGTACCATAATAGAAGCAGGAAAATCCGATTCAGGAATAGATAGAAAAAGGGATGATGAACTGATACTGGAGTGATGCAAGGTGGTGAGGAAGGTGAGAATTTAGAGATTTGGAGCATAAGAGGAAGATATTAGCTTTGTGATATTTAACTAAAATAGAGGACACAAATGAACGAGCTTGGAAAGCAAAGGCAGTGTCAGAAAAAAGTGGTTTGTTAGCTTTGAACATGAAACGGAAAGGGGTGATCAAATAAGGGGAGAAAATGGGGGAATAATGGAGAAGGAAGGGGATTAATTTTAGGGCTGCTGTACTCTGAGTACAAAGATTAGAGGAGGAAGATGTTTTGGGAAACAGAGATTGTTCAATATATTAAAAAATATATATATATGTGAGGAGCTGATGAAAAGGAGCGTGGCCAAGGGCCCGGATTGAAGACCTTTAAGAAAGTCAGAGGATGAGAATGTCAACAGCTGAAGTGATGGACTGCGAGCGGGGTACCAGGAGCATCAAAAGGCAGCTCATGCAAGCCAGAAATCAGCTGTAAAGTTTAGATCTAGAGGTTGCAAATACAGATGGCTAGAAAAAGTAATTGTTGCAAGGCAGCAAGGAAACCCATGTAGTAAAATGTCGGGAGCAGTGCCATAGTTTAGGTGTCAGGGTCAGTTACATAGGAAATATCATTAGATCTTAGAGTAGGTATGACATATTTGCAGATATATGACATAGAAAGCTGTGAGTTTCCTCACAATTGTGAAGTTTGATAATTCCTTACCTTAAATGGCCCAGAAAGGAGGGAATTCATATTAAGGTTTTATACAGACCCTGCTGTTGGATAAATATTCCTTTTAAAATTGCACTCTCTTGGTAGTCCCTTGGGGCTACCTTCTGCTGCACTCAGATTTCATTAATAAACACAGACCTGACAGCAGGACATCCGCACATGCACAACAGTGAAGAGCAAATTGCTCCTGACAACTGAGCATTTGTGATTTTGCAAATTAAGCCTCGTGGGATTTTCTTTACAGAAACAGTATATCTACAAAGAAACTAAGATGTTATTTGCTAAATCTGGGACCTTTTCAATTTCATGATTTTTTTTTTTTAAATGCTGGGCAATTTAATGAAATTACTGAATGCAATTTTTAAATCTGAAAACACCGATATCTACAGAGGACACACGGAGATTTGCAGAATAAATGTCTGCACACTTGTGTGGAAATTAAACACTGAAAATTGCTGTAATTATGTACTACAACGTATTTCTTCTGCTTAATAGTTTCATGTTAAAAAAAGCTGTTTCTGGATTCTTTAGGAATTCTGCAGTACCATAATTTATGTAACAGTTTACGGAAAAAATATGTTTTGGCTGGTAAGAAAATGAGAGTTCATGAACATGCAATAATTATAAGCGAAAATCAGTATTCACTAAAAATTGGCTGTATTATTTAATTTTGAAAAATAACATGCCACAAATTACATTATTGTGGGAGATTTCTGCAGACATCATTTGTCCAGTAAACTAATTGACACTGCAAATATTTATAAAATGTTAGACTATTCCACATTTTCAGCAAATGAAGAAACCTGCGAATTCCTGATGACAAAACTACGGTTTGGAGCATCCTTATATTTTCCAACTACTGGATCCCCGAAAAAACACACAAAGCATTACTAGCTCTTCTTGTTGAAATAAAAAAAACTAAAAGTTTACACTGTGGGAAAACTACAGAATGAAGCACGCACTAACTGTTTTAGTGCTTATATATTTTTGTTTATCAAAGGTGATCTGTAGTCTGCAAAAACTCGTTTACAATCAAAAGGAATTCTTTCAACTGTATCTTTTTACTTAAATTAAATTGCCTTTTTTGTTCCACCACTGCTCACCCACTATATTACAGGTTAACTGAGAGCATCCAAATCCATGTTTTTAATCAGTCACTCACTGTATGTAATAGTTCACGAGACCCTGTCGCCACTTGGCCAGTACATGCGAAGACATCTGAAAGTACATTGGCCATACCTTCTGAATATGAACTGTGCAAGGATAAACCAGCACAAGACTTCTGTTGAGTCTTCTTTCTTTCAAACTCCATTCAACAAGGATTCCCGGAAGTGCCATTGTATTTGCAAATGTCCTTGCAGAACATGTGGGTCACTTATTTCTTCAACAGTGTAGTTCAAATACTGTGATTACCTCATTAATCTAAATTCATTGTATTTTTAATTAAAATTTCTGAAAAGCCCTGCAACTGACAACTCCCTAATAATCAATGTTCATCAAGTGTGTATCCTTAAAATTATTCCAGCCGAGCAATTCAGGTATTGTGCTTTCAGAAGAACGTTTCCATACATTAACCATTATGTATGCGTCTCACATGAGATATAATATAGTTTTACAGTAAACAAAATCTTGAGGGCCTTCATCGTTTACCTAGTACTCGTCATCACGGTGATATTCACAGCTGAATACTGTGAATTTGCATCACATGGGAAATGGGCAGTGCTAGTGCACCTAGATGTACAATTATATGTATTGAAAAATCAAGTGGTCATTGTTGTGTCCTCTGTCGTTGTCTTAGCTAAAATTATTCAAGTGGTCCTAGCAAATTTACTTTCTCTCTCCTGCAAATTGCCAAGTCAAAAACAGTAAGTACATCCTGGTAAACATCTATGAATAGAAAGATAGGTAAACAAAGTTGCAAAAACCATGACAGCTGCATTTGTCACATATACTTTCTGACACATAAACTCCTAGTGTCTCAAAGATAGCTGGATCCCGTCGCAAGAGCAATACTTTAAGTCAAGCTAGAGTACATTAAAGTGGTTATATATTGGTCTAAACACACAAAAAGGGTTCCCTTAACTAATGAGGAGAGAAAACCAGGGAAACAAGTACTAAACAGCAATGAAAAATACTCTCCTATCTCATATGCCAAAGAACACATTTATTTATTTATTACATAATAACAGATTGCACATGAAACAACTACCCTTATAAATATAAAAAAAAACAACCATCTAATCTTAATTATAACATGACAAATAAACATACCACGGAAAACAAATAACACAACACAACACAGACTGATACCGACAAAGATTAAACAAACATATAACACAATAAATAAAGTGTACTAGTCAAATGTAAGCAAATCTATCACAAAAAAGAATTATTTTTAAATAAATTTCTCTCTATATATATATATGACAATTTTGTATTTATAAGGGTAGTTGTTTTATGTGCAATCTGTTATTCTGTAATAAATAAAACATTTTGTTCTTTGGCATATGAGAAAGGAGAGTATTTTTCATTGCTGTTCAGTAGTTATATATTGGTCTTCCAGTTACATTAATTGTACTATCACTTCCAGAAAAACCAAGTCTCCATAGCCAAGTGTTAGTAGTATGAATGAAAATATCTCTTTTTGTATGGTCACCCCAATTTGTGTAAACTGATTTTTTTTTTACTCTGCTTACCAGGCTCCAGTGCATGTAGTCTGACCCCTCAAACATATTGATATTGGCTATACTCCTGATTGGCTTATTTGACATACCTGTAAGTTCCTGGTATATGGTACAAATGTGTACCCAGGGCCTGTAAGTTAAACATCACGAGTAGACATCAGCACACCTTTCTATCAGTGTTCACTGTCACCCTGGAGCAGAAAGGCTCCTTGAGGTGGCTTCAATAGAGGCGACAAGGGGAGAGGTGTTGACTTTCCCCTGATAGGATGGCCATCTGGGCTTTGAACAGGAACTTAATTTACTTCAAAGGGTACTACCTTCTCACTGACAGATGCAGTACATGCCTGAGCCTGTCCCCTCTATTGTCCTGCTAGCCTGCTAGCCACCCAGGCATCGCTCCCAGTGGGAGAAGAACTACTCTAAGAACTAGTTTTGAGTGCCCAGAGGGGAGTGTTTGCTCATTTCCCTGGCCACAGCTTTAGGGTGGGCAGAGGAGCTCTGCATAAAGGAGGAAACGTTTTGCCATCTTGGTTTTAAGTAGAGAGATACCATGGGATAGTTTACAATAAATCACATAGAAAGTGGTTAGGGTCACTCCTTGGAACATTTACTCCATTAGTTAGGCAGTGGCCAGGAGTTTTCCCCATTAACAGGATGGCATTTGGAATACATGTGCATCCCTAGTACACTTCACAGAACACCGCTGGACTTATGGAAGCCACAGAAAAAAGGCTGCACATGCTGTTGTGAGGAGAACCCTAAGGACTGGACTTATTCCCACTTGTGTCCAGGACAAAGAAGTGCAGTCCAAGGGTCAGTAAGCTGACCTACTGTTAAGCTACAGGGTCATAAAAGCTGCAAGAAGCCCACTTTCCTGAAGAGCCAAACTGACAAGTTTCAGCTGAATCTGCCCTGGGCTCTGCTGGTAGTTTCTGGAGGAGTGAGTCCTGGCCCCAGTAGGTCTTCCTGAGGTCCTGGACCAGTTGGCTGATTTTAATGTACTCTTCCTGGTCAACCTACAAAAGCTTAGACTTAAAATCTTGTTGCCAGCTTTTCTTCTAAAGAACCACTGGGAGATCGTGACCGCCGCTGAGCCAAAGCCACTGATGTCAAATCACTGGTCGGATCAAGCTTGCTGATCTGCTCGGCTAAAGGAGGTCTGACTACCAAAAGTTTCTAAGTCCAAGCACAGAGGGCCTCCTCGGTAAGATGCAGAACCAAAGCCAATCTACGTCAAGACCATCCTGGTACCAGAATCTCCAGCAACTTGCCATCATCGAATCTCAACTCGAATCCAATTTGCAGTTTGCCCCATCAACGACTTGTCAATGGCGATCTTTTATAGAGAAAAATGTCTAAGTCTGAAGGTAACTCTTTTACCAGGACCTATGTGGGCCTTGTATTTGACCTGTGTTCCACTGCGGTCAGTGTCAAACCTTCCTTTGTACCAGTCTAGCATGACAAGTTGTTCACAGTTGGCGCTTTGCACTTTTTGGCATTAAACTTTAAATCAAACTTTAAAAAAGGATATCTCTGGTTCCCCTTTTTTATTGTTTTGGTGTGCTTGTGTTCATTAAAATATTTTCTATTTTCATAAATTGGAGTAACATTTGAATTTGTATTTTTGTTTTATTTTTTAGGTGTCTTGATACTTCTAAATATTCTACACATTTTCTTAAGCTACCCCTGTCTGTTCATTGCCATAGCTACCCGGGGGTGAGGTCAGGTTTAAATTACTGAAACCTTTACTGGACTTAACAAGAATAGAGTCATTATTACTTGTTGTGGGCTGCTGCCCACCCCAACAATAATCTGCTGTTTCACAGAGCAAAACTATTTTCACAAACCTATAGTAATTACATTTTTCTTGCTTTCAGTATAAAATAATGCTCTTTAATCTACTTTCATAGGGTCATCATACCCTGTAAAACAACAGCAATGAGCTAATAGTCACCATATTTCTCTTATCTGCGATTGGCGGTCCTATCTTCAGAGCCATGAACCCTAAAATCAGGACCAGCTTTCCTCTAGCACTTCTTGTGGTGTGGTGTTTCCTCAGGTTTAAATGGGCCCTGCATCCAATGAAAAAAGAACCCTCCCGTTTTTAAGCAGGGCTAACTTCCCCTAGGTTTTCCTCCTCTTTTGTACAATTTTTCTTTGCTTTATATCCCGGATTGCACTGTATAAATTCCAAATGTACGAAGGAACAATGAATGCTGGAACCACGCATACTTGAACAACACAACTGCGTTGTTACCACAAATGCCTTTACCAGGCATGCCTTTTCAACGATTTTTCATTGTAAAAGCATGCCTAGTAAAGCCATGTGTGGGAATGGCATGCGTGGTTCTAGCATGCAACCCCCCCACCTGTCCTAAGGCCCACAAGTACCCCACCCCTAATACTAAAACTACCCCGACCCCCCACCCCTAAAACAAAACTACCCTGGATACCTCCCACGCACCCTGTGCCCTAAACCCTTCCCGACCTCACCCACCTGCCCTAAAAACAACCGACCCCCAACCCTGCACATAAAAGCAAAACTACACTGATCCCCCCCCACCTCTGCCCCCAAAAACCAAACTAACCCGACCCCCCCACCCGCAAAAACCAAACTACCCCCACCCCCAAAAACACTAACTGCCCCAACCCCTGCCCCCAGAAAACCAAACTACCCTGATCCCCCACCCCCTCACTACCGTAAACCAAACTACCCCGACCCCCCACCCCCAAAAACCAAACTATCAAAATCCCCCACCCCAAAAAACAAACTACCTGCCCCACCCCCAAAAAAAACAATCTACCCCGATCCCACCCCCAAAAAACAAACTACCCCGATCCCCCCACCGCAAAAAAACATAACTACCCCGATCCCCCTACCCCCGCCCATAAAAAACAGAAATAAGTCACCCGTCTGCAACTGGACAGGCATGGAATAACTGAATATATCTGCCGCAGACCCTAGGTCAATGGAAGACTCTAGCTTAGTCCACCAGTGCATGTGTCAAATAACTATCTACTATGACTGCTTCCTAACATCTCAGAATGGCAATCAGGTATAGGACGATAGTAATTAAGTACATCAGAGCAGTTCTCTTCACATCTCTCCCTCCTACATGGTGCTGCTCATGACAATTAACCTTAAAACAAAAATGTAAATATGGGCAACCTACTCCAGTAACCAGCTAAGTGAACTGTGATCTTAAGAAATACCATAAATGGATCTGCAGATTCAAACATGCCAACTTACTGAAAACCATGAACTGCACACCTGTCTTTCACACTTCTTCATCCATCACACTACTAAGCGCTCAATTCCAAAGCACCATAACGGCACCTGTGTAGTCATGATGTGTGGCATGGAAACATTTCCCATATATGATCAGAACAAAGACAACACCCTTCCCACCAAACACCCTACGATATGCAACATGCTGTCCATGTAGGCAAGCACTTCAGCACCCACCATAGGACAGTAAGTGCTATACAAATGTGCAGCACATCAAGGCACATATATATATGCATTCAAAAAATTCAGAAATAAGCAAATGCTAGGACACCTCAGAGATTTGTCATTATCAATTTTTTTACATAACTGCATGAAACAAAGGGAACATGGTCAATTCTGATAGTAAAGGCCCTGATTACACCTGGGCGGCTCATTCCATCTCAGATGCAAACTTCTGAAACATGATTCAATGCCTCCTGGTGTTTGCCCATGCGCATATTACACATGAACTATTTGCCCAAATTCAAATGGTGTACCCCGCTTTATTTGCTCGCTCGTTTTCAGCATTTAATGTCCGGTGAATACCTAGTTGGCAATGGCGTGAAATTAAAATATTCTACCGTGCAAATTTTTGAAATTCCCTGTAAGAATCCCAAGTTGTGCACATCAGAATTACGCGCTACTTTCCACAAAAAAACGGGAGTTTTGCACCCGAAACTGAATATGAGCTTGAGTATTCACGAAAGTGAATCTAACTGTGTATAACCAAACATGCCATTCTTGGTAAGTATGCAAAAAAAACTAACAAAACAAGTGTACAGGTTTCAGCACGCAGCTGCCCACGTACTGTTTAACCAACGATTTCACCGGTTCCCAATGGTAGCAAGAAATCTTTTAAGCTTTTGTACCAAGAGCACAAAGCTAAATCCCTCGGGAGTTCAGTTTATCTCTTGGCAATGTTTACATTTTGAGACGCTGCCCGTGAATCAGATTCAGAGGTCGGTGCTTTCATCTGTCCTGCTTATCTAGCAAGCACTGCTCCCACTGGAGCCAGAAGATCTTCTGTAGTGGTACCAAACATGGATTAAGGCCTTATCTTAGAAAGCGCACTGTGCAGTTTAATGGATGTGAGCTTAAAGAAGTTTGTGCCCCAGCCAAACTCTTATTATCACAGTGCCTGTCCCGAACTGATGCAGCCTAGGTCACTCCATGAAAAGAGAGACTGGAGCAGGAGGGCGCAGAGATGCTCCGAAGGGCCCAATCACAAGGCACTTATTGTGTGAAGTAGTCCTACAGGGATGACTTTGTGAATAGGCTCCGACATTACCGACTCCCTATTAGTAGAAGTGCAAAGAGGGTACATTCCTTTCTACTTTTTTTAATTGTGCGTGAAAATTACTTAAATATTCTAATTATAGATGTTTTAGTGCCTACTCACAAAGGCATAAAAGTACATTAAATAGTCCTGAGGGACTGCTACTTCATGCACTCATAACTGTCTGTGATAATCAGCCGCTCAGAAATCAAGGGATTTGGCAGCGGGCTTAAATTTGTGGCTCGAAGTCATAATTTCAGCATTTTCAGCCGAGAAATATCAAGCACAGTTTATCTGCTGATGCCTGCACCACACAACTTGTGTTGGAGCGTGCATCCTTTAAGCAGCCGCCTTGACAATGTGTCTTTACTATGGACCACAACTATGAACCAGCAATGTAAGAAGGTCAAAGGATCCAGAGCAGACGTGACATCTCATGATCGACATGCAGGCTTTGGGTCAGTGCTTAATTTGAGCCGGTGGATTCCGGTGCAGGTCACCGGCCCTTATTTTTTAGGGCGGCACTTAGTTTACTGCATCAGGCATTTACTGCGAGCAAAAGACACATATGCGAAAGACAGAAGAAGAGAAAAACGAAAAAGAGTCACAAAGGGAGAAAGCAGAAAGCTCCAAGAGTGAGCTGAAGGGGAGGGAGTGTCTGTAAATGGATTAAAGAAGCCCAAGATGGTTTTAGGATCACACTGCCTCAATGTTCTGTGCTCACATAGTTAATTACAGTAGCCGCATGTTTCACAGAAGAGCTTTGGCACCGGCACGTTTTTATTTACAAATTAAGCATTGCTTTGGGCCAGTTTAACTCCTCTGTTAGAGCTTGCCCATCTGTAGTGTCGCACCCGTGATGCAACTGATCTCGGGCACTACCATGCTATAAAGTGAAGTATTAGGTGAGTCGGTTAGACTCCTCTTCGTGTTGTAGTAAAGTGTTGTGACCCAGTGATCACGTGTGGGGGAGCTAATAAAGTTTAGGTAGCAGGCAGGGTGGGGTCAATGAGGCTCACGGACATGAGCGAGAACCTGCATCAGCTGAGCCACCATGTGAAACAAAATCCTACTAGTGTCCTTGTGAGTTATTAAGGGACTGCCTGCGCGCCACATTTGCCGCACCGCGAAACCACACCCATCTACCCTCTCCTTACCTGAAAAACCTAGTATTAGACCGAAACGGAAAGATATGCTGTGCTATTTTTTTATTGAAATATGTTCCCGCGGGAAGAGAGTTGAGATAATACTAATGGGGCTCCACCATTTTCAAATGAGTTTTGTTGGAGACAAAGAGAGCTTGGTGCAATACTCAGTTCGAATTAGGGGTTTGTGCCTGTTAGAGTGCAGGCACACATGTAATGGAGGCCCACGTCATCATTCCTCCAAAAACATACATAATTCTAACTATTTTCAAGGACCTGTTGCTAACAGTCTCCTGTGGTTTCATGCACTAGGCATATCACTGACTACCATTTTGCAATTCAACGTTGCTTGACCTAGATTGAGTTTCCGTTCTACTGAATGAATGATAAACCTTTATTGCATAATTAATAAAAATCGTTGCAATCAGCAATTTACATAAATGGTAAAAATGGTAGGCCCAAAACAACCAACGGTATTTCAAGCTCACATAGTGTAAAACAACGGACACTAGCCAAGAGGTAGAAGTCCACTTAAAGGGATGGCTGTTTCACCACGGTGATGATTACTTAAAAACTGCCTCTTGCATTCCGTGCTGACCGTAAAGTTCTGCACCTAGGCTGAGCGAGAGAGTACAGTGAAGGAGGTTGTTTAATCATGAGATGAGTGTCTCCCTCAGTTTCTAGAGTTTGTTGACGCATGGTTTAAAAGGAGTACTGCTTTTAATATACATTTTGCTACACATGCCATGTGCTGAGATGTCAATCTTTTGAGACAAAATAAGATGGCTTGTCTGGATGATGGAATGTTATTTGCGTTGAGCAAGTTTTTGAGGAACTGTTTGCGCCAGGGTGACAGTGCAGGACATATGCATGGAAGGTGCAGAAAGTCTTTCTGATTATATGCACATGGCCTGCATATCCCGTTTTGTGAGGGATTGTGCCATTTTGGGACAATGTTTAGTGAGGGGAGACAACCTAACCTGGCATGCAGCACCTTTATTTTTAGGAATGTGTTTAGAGTTTCTCCCAGGTATACCTGTGCTGTCTGTAGCTTGTCCAGTGGCGGCCGGCAGCTTTAGGAGGGAGGGGGGCGGGCGGTAAGCACACACACACTCATTCTTTCACACACAGACACGCATGCATGCATGCACGCACATCCATTAACAACACTCATAACATTCAAACATGCACGCAAGCACCAAACATTCATTTTAAAACATCACACACACACATACTCATTCTTTCACACATGCACGCACATCCATTAACACTCTTAACATTCAAACATGCACGCACGCACCAAACATTTATTTTAAAACATCACACACACTCATTCTTTCACACACACAAGCATGCACATCCATTAACAACACTCATAACATTTAAACATGCACACATGCACCAAACATTATTTTTCAAACATCACACACACTTACCTTCAGCCTCGAAGAATCCAGGAGGGTTGGGACTGCTGCCTTCCTTAGGTCAGCCAATGAGGGAAGACAGCAGTCCCAGCCTCGTCACAGAGTGGGATGGGGTCAGTGAGACTGCTGACCCCACCCCACTCTGTGACGAAGTGTTACTGATTGACACTCGCCCTGGGCGCTTCAGGGCTTAAACCTGAAGCACCCAGGTCGATATCAATGGGTGACGCTTTCCTCTTCACCCAGGGGAGGGCCTCGAGGCACCTTTGCTGCCCATAGGAGCTGTGACCTCCTCAGCCCAGCAAAGTTCAGCTCAGGCAGCTAGGAGTCTGCACAAAGCGCGCATATCTCACTCCTAGCTGTCTGAGCTGAAAATGCAGAGTGTCTGTCAGGCGGACCTTTGTTCAGCCTGACAGACACTCTTCATGAGGGGAAAAGGTGGGGGCGTGGTCCCTCCGCCCTAAAGGACGTGCGCGCCTGATCTTGTACGTGTCTATAGTGATCCATGTGTGGGATCCATGAGTGGGATCCAAGAGTTTCCCTTCTAAAAAAATATGGGCAGCCACAGTAACTGTAAAGTAGCATGGATGCATGTACTGCTCATGGTTTTATTTAAGAGCGTGTGAAATTTGCACAATTTGCATTTGCGTAATTATGTAACATTTCAAGCAAATTTATGGAACATTAGTCGAAATTCCGTGCAATGCCAAACAAGCATTCTGTGCTATATTTTTAGCGCAGAATGCATTATAGCACAAGTTCGCTTCTCGAGGATAGCAAAAATTATACACAAGCAGTGCAACCAGCAGTCGCTCGCTTTACGGTTTTTCTCGTTGATCCGGGGCACACACGCTAAATTCTTGGCGCGAACAGAGTAATCATGCAACTTGGGTACAAGTGCAGATTCGGGAATTCTGAATAAGAAACCTAAACGAAAATGCTTTAAATTAAACGATATTACACTAACTAGCATAAAGGAAATTTCAGCTGGGCCTAGTTTTATTGTACCGCTGGAGAGAAACAAGGGAAACCATTAGCACCTTTTACGTTAAATACTAACAGAGACATCTGGGGTCGAGCCCACATCCGCTTTATTAATGAAAGAGGTACACTTTTAAGCACGAGTTTTAGCTCCTTTCTGAAAAGGAAAAATGTGAGACAGTCATAGGCATCAAGGCAACTCGCTCATTTATCTAAAGTGCTTCTGTTGTGGAACAAAGGCAAATTAATCTGCTGAGACACTTCCACTCCACTCTAATTCTTCTAAAGCATTCGCCTTCTTTTTTATTTAGTCTTTTGCAACTGAAAAGGAAACTGCAGCCTTTCGGCTTACGCTCTGAACACTGTCGCTGGGTTTTAATGAGCACATGGAGGAATTTTTGTTAAAGTTATATTATTTCAGAGATAATGATGGAACCAAGTCTGGCTTTCAGATAAACTGATAGTGAAGTTAGCAAGTGGAACCCCTGTGTTTCACATAATCATTCCCGGAAGCACGGTCACGCCCCTCGCAGCGGCTGAGCGTGTAGTCATCACATTCCGCACTGATTTACCTCGGCAAGCGGGGGCCTATTTTTAGCTCTGCCCCTGTCTTTCAGACAGAGCCCACACGCTGGACGATATTAATGCCTCTCAGACATGCACATGGGACTGCTCCATTTCTGCAGCTGCCCAGGGTACTTTTTCGGTCAGATCCAAGTTCTTCCTCAGATCCAGCTCCGTCACAAGACCGTGGTGGCCCATAACACAGGCAGGAGTAGGCCTTCCTGCCCCTCAGTTGGGTAGTGAAAGACTGATATAGCTGGGGTGCGGTAGGATCGTGCACCTGGGCCTTGGTGCCACTGCGTCAGCTGCACTAAGGACAGGTACACCGCTTCCTTCAGTCCCAGCTTCACACATGCATTCCACGATTGTACAAGAACAGCTGATGAACAGAGTCATATCATAGACAGCTGATGAACAGAGTCATATCATAGAAAGCATAGGGCTAACTAGCTGTGTCTCCAGCTAGTGGAAGGTAAAATCAAAAGGACCAAACGTGAACGGAAAATTTCCATTTATCATTAAAAAAACTTACCCCAAAATAAAGATTTTTTAAAAACATTCTATGCTAATCATTACCAACAACAAAGAACAATATTATTCGAAGTAAAATTCAGAGTGGAAAATAAGGCAATGTTTTGAAATACACACGATTTCAAGACACCAAATAAATGAAAATTGGACCTTAACCATTTTACAATATCTTTTCTTTTAGGCAAAGATCCAAGGTAGTGATGGTAGCACTTTGAAGAGTCTCCGAGATGCCTTAGCCTGGCATTAGAATGAGCTTCAAAACCTCACAAATGGGCCGCTCGCAAGCAAGATGAGCTTTGAACTTTTCATGCAACAACAACGAGATTCATTCTCTCCAAGCTGGAATGACCCTGGAAGGGGCCATAATCAGTACTCATTGCAGCAATGGATTTTCTGAATATCATGTTATATAATGATGGTGCTGGAATCAACATCAGAAAAGTACTACTGAACTCACACTCTGACAACACAATCAGATGACTTGCCTTTGAGTATTAATCGAGTCATGTTTTTGCCTTACCACCTTTCTTCTCTGTGACCACGAAGATTAGTGGCAGGGTCATTCTAGCATCTGCTGTGTCATTATTTTTTCAATGTTTAGCTTGTGCTCCTAACATTGTTGATATAAAAAATGTGGTTTTGGTTTTTTAAACAGATTGAAGACAGCCCGCTCATCTTGAGGGTCAATAGCTAGAGATAGGCCAACTAGGCGTACCTACTGAATGATCATAACAGATAAATGGTTATGTCATAATCAGTCGAAATTAAATCTATCTAAGATACACATTTTAATGGTCTTCCAAACATCTTCAGCAGTCTATCTGAGATGTGGGTCAACAAAGGTACCTGTGGTGTCCCACAGGGCTCTTCCTTTTCTCTTACAATGTTCAATGTTCTCTTACAATGTTCAATATCTAGAGCCATCCTTTGATTGCTGTTAATAAATATGTTGGCTCTTCTGTCATTTCATACGCAGATGACACTCAGATTGCTGGAGTTCAGCTCGACCCTCATCTTTCCATGCTGCACCAGATAAGGGCCATGGCAACTTTGTTTTTTGTTTCAGCTTAAAGTAAATATAAAGTTGCTCTTTCCTTCGGAAGCAGTAACATGGTCAAGTCTTTTTAACCTGCATTTTATCCAGCTCAGACTATTGCAACCGTCTCTATCTTAGCCTTACTGATGTTTTTTTGTATCAATTGAGTTGGGCCACTGAGGTCCAGATAGTTTTTGGGTTAAAAAGAAACACGATCCACATACCCCAGGTCTGTAGGGACCTACACTAGTTACCAGTAAAACAAAGGGTTGTTTTCAAGGGCCTATGCCACATGCATAAGGTATTTTGTGGACTTGAGAAATCACCATTGGCTTCTCATTTTAAGCTGTACAAACCACTGGATAAATTAAGCTCTAATAAACTCCTACTTTTCTAGCCCATAGCTTTAAAATAGCAAGGCTTGCCATAGGATCTCTTAGTACTCCTTTGCCACAGCAGTGGGATTTACTGGCCTTTGATATAAAGATTATTTTTAAGACTTTCGTGAAAGAAAGATGTTTCTATTCTGTTGAAGCATCAGTTCTCAGTATCAGTCTCTCTAAGCCCTTTTATTGTGTTGTCTGCGCCAAGATGCCCTTCGAGAGAACTCAGTGCTTTGCAAGTACTCTTCCTTTCCACCTTGACAACAGGAACCCTCTAAAAGCACCTCAAAACGTGTAAACTTGATATATACATGGACTGTGGCAGAAATGCTTCTCCTTCCTCTTAAGACAATGACATTTTTTTTTCTTGCTGGATTCATATTATACCAGAAATTTGTCTCTACTACACATAATTTGATTAGGAAGCTAAGAAAGAATCTCAGAACAAAAATATTGTGGGGCTAGTTGCAGGAGACATTTACATGACATTTTCTCTGCAATAGAGAACCAATGTAAAGATTTCCTGGCCGTTAACACAAGGTCCTTTCTGCGGACATGTGCCACCATTCACACTTCAGCACTCTGAGCACACTGTAATCTATTCAGGGGATATTTAGGTAAATCGTCATAGACAGGAGTTTACCAAAATACCCCATACCAGACCCCAGTTTTTGGCAAAGAGCAAGACAAGCAATGGCTCCTCTTGCAGATTTGTATCACCACCTTCACTTGTGAGAGAAACAATGTTTCAGTATCCAAGGCAAGGCCATGATTATTCCCCTTATAAGAGGGGACTCTTTGCAAGTCAAAGATCTTGGGAATACCTAGGCCTTATGGAATAGGCGTCGTCTTGCACTCAAATATAATCAGCCCGCTTTTTGACTGATTGAGCCGTTGGGAATTTGATATTATTTAGTATGACAGCATCTCAGGAGATATTGCAGATCCACATCAGGTAGCTGTCTTTCATACCTGCCATCTAGCCTACTCCTTGTTTCTAATGCCAAGATGCCCTTCGGGTGAATGCCGCGCTCTACAGGTACTCTTCCACTCTATGCAATTCGACCTTAACCACCACTCTAAAATCATCTCAAAAACTTGGCACCGGGACATGTCCATGGACTGTGGTAAAATTGTTTTTTTCTTAATCAAAGACAATTACGTTTTTTTCCATTCTTGCCTGATTTCGTTTTTTACTAGAACTGTGTCCTTATTACACATATACAAACCTTGATTTCCCCCTCCATTCAGGCCTCCTTATTTAGCAAGGGGCGAAAATCAATCATGAGGGAGAAAGAAAAAAGAAGTAAAATGGGGTGTTCTAGATAAGGAATACAGACAAAGAGCATGACGAAAGGCTAAACGCCAGGGATCAGCATCAGCAGCCACTAGTGTTTAATTTGACAGATATTTCCCTAAGAAGATCAGCAATCTGCCCTTAACAAAGGAATTGTTTTTTTTCCCAACTCCAACTCTCAACAAGTTCCTACTACACAGCAGAATAGCAGAATTTTGCAGAAAAAAAAACCCAAGCCTTTTTTTTAAAGATAAAGATCACCTGACCATGGAAAGAAACACTGTCTTGAAGAAGAAATCAATTTTATTTCTGCCTAATGCTATTGTGCCTGTAGAGATCCATGCTTTTCCAGAAGCCCTGTTCAAGGAGATTGAGAATATTGACAATGCATGTGTCATACCTTTCTATAACATCACTAGAAAAGAACAAATGGTACAATGAGAACTCATGAACAACTAGGATTTAATGATCAAGTCGGCCAACAAAGGCAGAGGGATTGTCTTATTAAAGAAGACTGATTATCATAAGTAATGCATAACGCTGCTCTCTGATAACAGGTATTATAGACCCCTGGAAACAGATCCTACACCCAGGTTACACAGAATAATAGAAAATATGGTGGAAGAAGTGGAATCTCACAACTAGATTAAAAAAAAAGAAAAAAAAGCAGAATACCTACAGACAAAAGAACCAAAAACTCCTTACTTTTATTCATTACCCAAGATGCATAAGAACAAGAACCCCTGCCCCCCTCCCCCACCCCTCAGACGTCCAGTCATCTCATGGATTGGCTTGATCTTGGAACCACTGTCTCAGGTCACTCATCATCTCCTACGGCTCATTGTTTAACAGACTCCAACTTACCTAAAGGACACCAGAGATCTCCTGAACCTACTTAGGAATCAAAAGTATGACCCTACTAACAATCTGTTGGTAGTATTGAATATTGAAAGCTGATATACCAGCCCACCACATAATGCCACCATGGAGAAAATCAAGAGTATCCTGCTCAAAGAAGACTGGGGGGACAATACACCAAGACATTTTGTTTTAGAATGTTGTAGACTAGCACTGACTGAAAACGTTTTCAAATTTGATGGCTCGCTATACCTCCAAATTCATGGGACCTTGATGGGCAGTACATTTGCCCCCAAGCTGGCGGGCCTCTATGTCAGCAACTTTAAGGACATCCATGATCTGAGCATCTCCAAACCATTTAAACACAGACTACACCTCTGGAAATGACATATAGATGATATACTTATCATATGGCGAAGGGTGCACATATAGTACCAGAATTCTTGACATGGCTTAACACCCAAGAACATTTCCTGAAATTTGCCAGTACAGTACACCATACTACACTGAATTTTCTAGATGTTACCACTTTTGCTGAAGGCACAGGACTGAATACAAAGTCCTATTATGAACCTACAGATAAAAACAGTTTACTGTCATTTGATAGTTTTCATCCACGTGCCTTGAAGGAGACTCTCCTTTTCAGTCAATCTCTGAGGATTCGTCAGAACTGTAGCAATGTACATGTGTACAATAACCAAGGTTGAGACCTCACAGAGACGTTAAAAGAAATCAATTATTCAAATCACATCATAAGTAAGCGCATGAAACATGCCAAGACCCAAAACAGAGACAGCTTTCTTGAGCCATTAGAGAAAACTGCTGAAGAAGATCTACTCACATGTATCACCACATACTGCACAGCTTCCAATTACGTCAAAAAGGCTGTTAGCAAACATTGGAACATAATCACCTCAGGCACCTTGAAATGGCTCAAACACAGATTTGCTCATAAAAGAGGAAAATAAATTGAGAATATCTAGTCCATACTGGACCACCAAGAGCACGAGAGACCCATGAGACGGTATTATCTGCTTGGGGCCTCCAACCTGTGGTATGACACCACCATTGTGGCTCATGTTCGGTGTGCCACTTAACCAAGACAACCAAAGTTGTACATTTTGACAACAATTTCAGGGGGACTTTAAGAAGGCACACCAACTTTAACACAACACATGTGATTTATAGACCACATATCCTTGCCAACTTAGATATCTTGGTATGACATGTAGAAAAATCAAGATGCGCGTAGGAGAATACAGCAGCAACACCAGGTGTAAGAGAAAAATACACACATGGTTAATCATTTCATAACATAGAAACATACTGAAAACAAACTAGATTGGGTAGTCCTTGAAACATTAGATTTTTCAGCAAGAACCCGGAAAGAATTATTTTTGAGAAAGAACAACAATTGGTCTTCCATCTGAGAACCTTTGACAAAGGCCTGAATGATAACATTGCATGGCTGGCGCTCAGCAAGTAGAGCCCGGAAGGTGAAACAGAAGTCACCAATAAGGAAACAGGGTGACCAGAGGTTATCTGACTGCCAGTCATGGGGGAGTATTCAACTAGTAGGACCAATTGGTGAGAAAGAGGATTCATGATAAAGCTGAGTCACTCACAGTTCTTTATATAATTAGTGATCACTTACACAACCCCCTGGATCATGAATAAATAATATATGTAAGAAAGGAGGTAAATCACCTTTTAGACAGAGGCACAGAAGTCAACCATACACAGTCTGAAAGGATTAATGTTCCTGGAATAGCCATTTTAATATCCCTGAGAAAATGATGCTCTACTATGAAACATGTAGGGAATCTTTAATTGAATAATTGTATACTGAACGCGCTAAATTAGGAACATACAGGACTCTATCAATTAAGACGGAGCTAGGTCTATGAAAAACACACATTAGTGCAGGTTTTTTTTCGAGCCTTAGGATCCCACAGGGCTTTTAGGATCCGAAAACACACAACATTTTTTTATTTTTTTTAAACAATTGAACATCGTGTCGGTAATATAACCAGCAGGAGAGGATTAATATTCTTGGAACAGCACTTTTCCATTAGTGGTAGCAATGAAGCTGTATTTGAAATATAAAAAGAAGTCTCTTTGAGAAGGGAATTTACGAGAGTACTCGATGTTCCACCTTAATAAAAAAATAGAAGGAACAGGGGCTGTGATTTTGTTAACATTGATAGGTTTAGGTCGTGTTGTGAAATATGTGAAGCATACACTTAACGGGTAATCCTTTCTCTGACTATATTCAAAACAAGGAACAGGGGCTGCAACACTGTCATCACTGTTAGTTGTGAGGCCACATTTCGGTCGATCTTTTAAGTATATGTAGCGTACGCTGCTACTTTGAAAAAGGTTACCCTGTGCCACCAGCTGATTACCATTGTTATGTGTGAATTACTTTTAGGCCGATTTTTAGCATATGCTGCTTGCATTGTTACTCTGGCAAAGATTGTCCTGCGCCACCTGGAGATTGTTGTAACAATCTAAACTATGAGAACATCCCTATAAATACCCAGTCGCGGCTCGCTGCGCTCACGCGGAGTGGGTGTGGCTCACTGGGGTGGGTACAATTTCATTTGAAAAAATGTTTAAAAAAAAAATCTTATCTGCAAGCCGCTCTGCTCTGCTCCTCTGTCTCCTCTGCTGCATGCAGGCACAGGCTCCCAGCCTGCCCTGCGGCCAACCCTGACGCTGCTCAAAGCAGCATCAGGATTGGCTGGGAGCGCCCAGCCAGGGCGCTCCCAGGCAGACTGGGAGCCTGTGCAGGCTCTCTCAAGCCCGGGAACTGTGCCGGCCTGAGACGGTTGGCCAAACATACATTCGTACTGAGGGGGAGTGCTGTGCACTCCCCATCAGTGCTCGTCACAGCCTGTGGCCCCACCCCTTGTAACAAAAAACAATAATAAACATTGTTTATTATCGTTTTTTGGTAAAAGGTTTGCAGCTGCCTAATGGAGGTACCGCCCCTATAAATAAGTCATCTCTCCCGGATAGAATCCACGTTCGGAATGGAAGAGACGTGAAGAATGCACATGACAACAGTTTTTAACAAGTAAGTGGGAACCTAGACACAGAATTTTCTGACTAACTAGAGGCTTAATGCACATAGAAGACATGTGCAGCATTAGGTTATCCTTGGACTCTCTTGTCTGTCACTTAACCAGCACTATCTTTCCAATACGTATAAGGCAGAACCCTCCAGGTCTACCCTTTATCCCATGGGGCTATCAGAGCCTCGCATAAAGGTAATTGTCTTTTTGAATTACACTATTTATTTAGGTGCTCAGTGTAGATTTACCAGCCTTGACTAGGGGTTTCTGGATGTTTAGCAAGGGATCTATTTAGTATCAGGACTTGAACGCACAATGGAGGGATTATGTGTCACTGAATGACAAAAATAATTTTACCATGAGACGGGCACTTTTAATGGTGCAGTATTAAAAAAAATGGTCACAAATCCATTTTTAATTCACGATGTGGGGCAAGGCCCAGGCCCAAAAAAGAGTTGATACTGGCAGTAACTTTGCCAGAGTAAACAAAGAATGGTGTGTCTAAGTAAAAGGATCACAATGCCTTGAGGGATTGTATGAAAACCTTCGATCTACACTATAATGGATGAGTGCACTCTATTGTCATTCCGCATCAGGTGTTAAAGAAAACATGCACTTGGGGAATGATAAGACACATATAATATTTCCTTGGAGTAATTTTATAGTTTTTCTTTTCAGTTATAGGCAGCAATGAAGCCTGTAACAACAACCTGTTATGGGCAAAAATCAGTTCTACAATGAAGACTTGTGAGTTAATATATTTACTTTAGGTTTCCTTAAAACAATGACATTTCGAAGGATTGAACGCACAAGTCCTGATGAAGGCCACGTACCCACAGGAACAAACAAGGCTGAAACATGTCAACCAGATCAGCAGATTCTAGGGACTAATAATCAGTTTGAATAACATCCTCACTTTTTTAAACTTACCCCATCCTACGTTTTAATTAAATCAGATACATAGGTATGGAAGGCAATTTTATAAACACTATTTTGATCCCATCATTGTTTTCACTCAGAAAATCTTCCTTCTGGTGGTGGCAATATTCATTTGGGGAACTAAGTACCTGAGGGAGGGACTCGACGACGATGCTACCCACTATATCACTCCAACACAGATAATATATTCTGTGAGGAGCGATAAGTGGTTGAGGGTCTCTGAGATAAAATCTCTGAAGCTCTGGTGCACAGTCTGGTGGGGTTCGCTATCTGTGGATTTATATTATATTGTATTACATTTGGAAGATAAGTGAACTTTTTTTGTTTCTTCCTCCCCCTTTTTTGATTGATTGTATAAGAGTAATACGCTGTACAGTAGGGAGCCAATGTAATGAGTTCCTGACTGTTCACATGCGGTCTCTTCTGCAGACAACTACCTCCATTTACACTACACCAGTCTGAGCACTCTGTTCAGAAATAATTTGGCAAATCCACGTCAATGGCATTATAATAACCTAGACAGGAATTCAGTACAGTATCCGCACCCAGACCCCATTTTGTGGCAAAAAGCAAGCTCCTCTTGCAGCTTTTTACCACCAAATTCCCTTGAGAGAAGCAAGGCATAAGTATCCAAGGCAAGGCCAAGGTTACTGCCCTTATTAGAGGAGACTTTTTGCTAAATATGTTGGGAATACCTAGGGCTTGCAAAATGAGATGAATCTTGTGGTCAAACATAATCAGCTTGGTTTTTGACTGATTGAACTGTAGGAAATTTGACGGGATCCGGTCTTGACAGGACCTCAGCAGATATTGCAGATTCATAC
The DNA here is from genome assembly GCF_031143425.1 of Pleurodeles waltl. NCBI lineage: Eukaryota > Metazoa > Chordata > Amphibia > Caudata > Salamandridae > Pleurodeles > Pleurodeles waltl. The sequence continues at coordinate 795,791,796 of NC_090437.1, read as the reverse complement.
CCAGTATTTGACCTTTTGAGATCCTAATGTATATTTAATAGTGTATTCGACAGGATTGTAGGGAAAACTAGAGGTTGAAATAGTAAATGTCAGGCACCCACTGTACTTGATATAGCTTGGTTAAAAAAAATAACTAAATTGTTACTTGTTCTGTGGTCTAGGACAAAAAAAGACTTGAAGCGATCTACAAGGGTAGAGGAGGCCTTTGGCACATTTATGTTAGCTAATGATTGTCTATGCCAAAGGCATGTACTTCAAACTCATTTGGTACTCCAAAATGTAGCATTAAATGAAACTAAGAGTCATTGCTGCAAACATTTCATATATGTGCTCATCAGTCTACGTTATCTCCCATACCATGAAAGCCTTACATTTAAGGTAATATGTGCAGCTCCTAAACCATTTTTTGAAACCGGCTGTGAGTTCCTGATGGTCAAACATGAACTCAGATGAACATTACAGCCAGTAAGTACCATACTGACAGAAACAGCTTCCTCGGCAAAAGAAGATACCGCAGAAGATTCCGGTTTGCTTAGACTCAAGTCCTCAGGTATGCGTTTCCCGAAGAAAGGATTCAAACTGCAAACCACCTGATGATTGACGCAAGCCTCACTGCCTTATTCTTCGGTGTGTAGTGAAGGTTGCACCTGACAATTTTCAACATAATTTCTTGGTACCAGAGGGCCATCTTCTAGAGTTTCTGCATTTCTTACGAAACATGAAAATAGTAAAATCACAGAAGGCTTTGTCTATGTAAAGTACCAATTCGAAACGCACAATGGAGCATTGGAATTTACAGTTATTAATACAAATCGCAATGCACATATTTTGAACTCTTATAAGAATGAACAGAGGGGGCGTGGCAAGAAGGGTTCTCTCCTTGTGACTTGCAAGGTTATGCATAGCCACTATTCTAGTGCAGCAAAGCATGGAATTAATACTGACAAAGGGGAGGTGGCATCATTTACAAAGTGTACACTCAGTGTATGCCAACTATTGGTAGCAAGAAGAGCAGGCAGTGGTTCCATAGATTATTATATGTTCCCACCAATATTATATTTGCAAAGTGACATTTCTTGTGGCTTTGAGAATGTTGTCACAATGCTGTGAATTGAAATACTAAGGCAGACGTCTGCAGCCCCAGGAAGGCCTACGTCTCAGTGTAACAGTATTACAGTGGTTCTCAACCTGTGGTCCAGGTACCCCTGGGGGTCCCGGAAGCATACTCAGGGGAGTCTGTGAATGCTTAGAAAATTAAACACTATTAACAGATAAATAAAGTTCATATACATGAAGAAGCAAAATGTGCAAATGAAAAGGTAAAAAAATTCTGTAAATGTGGAGAAATCTGAAACTGAAGGCTAAAAGTTGTGGGAGCAGTGCAAGTGCATCAAACAGAATATAGCATGGACTGTGAGGGGACACAGCTGCATTTAGATAAGCTCAGACCTTCCAATAAAATCAACATTTTATTTTTTTTATATTTGTTTGTGAATTAAATATAATATATCATACTTGTGTAATTTTTTTGTTTGTTCCTGTAATTTGTATGCATTGCTTTGTGATTCAAATGATCAAAAATGCTTATGTGGTGGGGGTTCTCAGATGCCAAGAAGGACGCAGTGGTGATCCCTGACTTCCAGTAATGATTATTTGGGGGCCCACAGAAGTCAAAAGATTAAAAACCACGGCACTATTACATAAAATGAAGCACACAGCTGATGCCCTTCATATTACTAATAATGAGACGTACCTCATTATGCGATTACACCTGCTTGTGTAGTTCAGAGTAGTTTGTGGCAAAAATTCCTACCACAAGAGCAAAGAACCAGAGCATAGGTGGCTGCTGACTGCTGTCGTTCATGTTCTGTTCACTTAGCACTATTTTCTTAGTGCAAAATGTATCCTCTTGTCCATTTTGGATGCAAGGGAGCATTTTGTGCTAAAACATAGCCCTAAATGCTGGGGTATACTCCTCACATAATTCAGCATAATCCCACAAAAAATTTACTGTAATTGCGCTCCAGCAAATCACATGAGTTATGACTACCCCTCGTGAACGAGACAGTAGAGTCTATCCCACAATAATTTACTTTAATGGACACAACATAGGTAGTTACATGTTACACCTATAATACTTTCTTCTGCTATCTTCTAAGGAACCAAATATTGGATATTTCTCAGTACCCCAATGTTAGACTGACAGAAGCAAAAATAGACTACAGTAACATGACTTTCGCCCAATTCACCAGTGTGACTATTTATTTCCTTACTGGATATCTTTTTAGGTCCAGCTTAGCAGCTCTTTGACCTGTTGTAATCTACTATATGGGCTTTAACCACACCCATCTCACGCCCATCACTTTCATTCGTTCCTGGACCTGCCTTTCAAAATTCCCTTGATTTTGTAGGTAAATGCTTCACGTTTGTTCCGCCGTGAGGCTGCTTTGTTACGCCTTGCAGACTGACCCTGTTACATAGCTTATTGCACCATTGGCAAGATACCTTAGCGTGGTGCACTATTTTTTCTTTTTGCCTCGCTGCTTCGCGCTGTGTGGCCATATGTTGTTTCTTCCTCTTCTTTGTTTTGGGCATGCCACTGTTTCTTTGTGGTGCTGGGGCACAAAAGCTGCAAGCTGGAGGGGGGTTCTTTTTAATGTATTCAATAACAAAATTTAAAGGTTCATATGACTACGTGAAGTTTCATATTGCACGACCTCCATCAGAGGAGCGCTTTACATGAGGACCACTTTACAAGTTTAGCAGTTTACAACTATACAAACTAGAGCATTTACAACAAAAATAAACACAGAAATCCTCAAAGAAACTCTGCTGGCACAGCGGGAGAGCTGATACTACAATATTCACTGCACTCAGGAAACTCGCCCCATAATGCTTTGTAGGGCATTTCCCTTTCAAAACATTTTTGCCGATAACTCAGCCTGTGGTGGGTCTACAACAATGGGACCACCACCAAACCATTCAACACAACACGTCTTTCTATCTAGGTCATCTCTGGGTCCCCACCCTAGGTTGGGGGATCCCAAAATAGTAACCTCTCCCACCATTCATTTTTAAGCTCTCTCATGGCTGGAACTTTTGTTGTATAGGTGAGAGTAGATTGTGTTTTAAGGGCCTTGCTTGTAATAGTATTGCAGCAGGCCTGCTAGGCCTGAAAATGTGTAAGACACTATGCCCGCTAGGGGTTACATATATGGTTACACTGCATTACTTTCTGCCATTCATGTCATTAGGCCCTCTAGGGGCAGACTATATGGTTACATGACCATGTTTCTTACAAATGCTAATTTTACTATGGTGCCCTCTAGGGGCTGTTCCGAGCATTACAATCAAGATACTACAATATTCCCTGCACTCAGAAAATCGCCCTATAATGCTTTGTGGGGCATTCCTTTTGCAAAATATTTTTGCCCATAACTCACCGTGTGGTGATCCTAGGACGATGAGACCACCATCAAAATGTTCAGCAAGGCACACTCCTTCTACCTAGGTTGGGGGGGCAAAATAGTAACATCTCCCACCATTCAGTGTCTTTTTAAGCTCTCTCATGGCTGTAACCTTTCTTTTACAGTTGAGAGTAGTTTGTATTTTAAGGGCCTTGCTTGTAATAGTAATGCAGTAGGCCTGTTAGGCATAAAAATGTGTAAGTCACTATGCCCTCTAGGGTCTATATATATGGTTACACTGCATTTTTTCTGCCATTTTGTTTTCATGTTGTTATGCCCTCTAGGGGATGACTGTATGATTACATGACCATGTTTCTTACAAATGTTATTTTTATAGTGGTGCCCTTTAGGGGCTTCTCTGAGCGTTACAGTCAACATACTACAATATTCGCTCCACTCTGTTTATGGGGCATTCCTTTTACAAAACATTGTTGCCCATAACTCACCACATGGCCTGCTCTTTCTGTCTAGGGCATCTCTGAGACATCACACTAGGTTAGGGAGGACCCTAAAATAATGATATATATAAAAAAAATAAAGGGAATATTTTCATTTTTTTCCTGCAGATAGTGGAACAAGGTAAATTGCTGTGTTTTCGTTATATGCAGGGTCACTGTAATTATGTGGCAGAGAGGACCACATTATGCAGCAGGGTTGACCAATTTATGTGGCAAGAAAAATCCAGTTATGCATTTAAAACACCAATAACTAACTCCACCAAATGCGAGACTAATTGCATTGCTAATGCTTGTTTTGTATAGAAGTGCATTTCATGGGGACAGAGGTAGGAAATCCAGAAATTAACTATGTTAATCAATATCAGAATTCATTCAGATGGCTGTTAGGGTTAAATAGGTTCTTGTTACCTTAATTGTGGGAAAATGATTGTTTTTGATGCTTTAGTGTTTGAAGACAATGACAACTTCCAGACTAGGGGCCTAGAATTTGAAGTGTGGGTTGCTGTGTTACTGACAGGATGGATATTCCATCCCCCTTATATCTAGTGCATTATATTGTACGCTACTTGTAATAAGGTGGATGGGATATCCATCATGTTTGTAACAGAGTAACCCATCCACAAACTCTAAATTGGGCCCACAAGTATTCCAGAAGTTAACCTTCTTCAGTATTACATTCCAACGCTGGCATCCTACCAAATTGGTAGCTAATGTACTTTATAGGGAAATGATTAGGGCAAGGCGTAACTATACGAGGAGAAATAATGTTAATTATAAGATGGAGAAAAGATTCATGATTCACTCACAGAAGATATTCTTGTGAAGTAACTACTTCTGCTAAATCTCCACTGACAGGACAAATAAGAGCTATTCAGTTTGTGTCCAAGGATAAACATGACAGGATACAAGGTTACCACCAATTTACCACTAAATAAACAGTATGTGAGATAACATACAGGCACTGAAATGTCATGGATGCTGATCCAGATTTGATGATTGCGTGTCTAATGTCCCTATGATAACATGCAGTAAATTTAATATGATTGGAGACATGATCATGTGTGGCAATTTTGTGAATCAGATGAACAGCGACTGGTTATGTTTATCAACCACCAATTTTTATATGCAGTAAATGTAAAATATGCTATTTATGCATCAACAGATGCAAAAGTCTGGAGAACATCCATAGGAAACCGGACTAAATTAACTCCATGATATATTTTCAAACAGATTATGATGTATGTGCACTTGTGTACCCTGGGTTTTTTACCTGTTTAGGCAACAAGATCAGGATGATGAAATTAAGGGCCTCATTTACAAGGCCCGTGGCACAAGGCGGCACGGCAAGTATCTTGCTGCGCCACACTGCGCCACCGGGAAAGGGCAGAAATGCGTTATATCTACAAGACATTTCTGTCCTCTTCCCCTGCGCTGGCACACACATTTCTGCCTGGCACCAATGAAGGCACACTTGCACCATGATGCAAGGGTGCCTGTGTTGTGGGGGTGATTGTTTTTTGTGCAGGAAGGAGCACCTTCCTGCACAAAAACAATCACAAGAGGTGTTTTCCTTTTTCTACTTGTGCTACAGAATGCAGCACACATAGAATGTTGAAAAAACAGGGAGAAATAAAGATATTTCTCCCCGTTGCATCATGCTTACGACACCCCTGAGGTGGCGTAGGAATCTGACGCATTCCCAGACTTTTAACTCTGGGTTTGCATCAGATTCCTTCAGGTTCTGTGGATGTTGCGTGGGAACACCTAAAGTAACACCCATTGGACGCCCCGTTCACTCAGTGTTATGCGTGAAAGAGGCCCATATTTACAAGGCCATGAAAGCCATGCAATGTTGCTTTGTGTGGCCTTGTAATTATGGGCTGGCACACTACATCACCGGAGCGTCAAATAAATTATGCTCCTGTGGCGCAGTGTGCTGGAAAGACCTCGAAAATGAGGCCCTAAGAATTTTAGAAATATCGTAGATCAATTGAGCACAAAACATGAAAGTAAAAAATTCCAGATTAAAATAGTGCGTTTATGCAGAGATTAAAGCAGTACTGCGGAGGTAACACAGAGTTGCATTTAAGAAGGAGGGGAAGTACGGTTATAGTATAACTAAAAACCCAATTGCCAGGAATTCACAATGCAGACAAGGGGTTATATTTCTTTTGGTGAAATTGTTGCTGGAGTTCAATAACTGTTGCTGCTTGACCATACCATAATATTCACAGAAAAGATTATGCCTTTTGTGAACTAGAAATAAATTTCCTTTATTTTGCTGCAAGAATGGGGCATTAGGCTGTGATTTATTTACATAGTGCTTTCCTTTCATGTGGAGTTGTTGTTACTCAGCATGATTCTGAGTGATGAGCCGGATGAACAAATCCATTTTGGGTTTTATTACAACCATTTTGTTGGAGGACTTTGACTAGATTATTATTTTAGCGGACTGGGACATAACTATTAATATATTGGGATTACTATATCATGTTTAGCATGTTTACAAAGTGTTGTCCAATTTTCTTATAATTACTTCTACATCTATAGCAAAAGTATGTGTCTGTGGATTTAAGGATGTTGTATGTTGTCTCTATTCAAGCCTCTCCTCTAATATGACATTGAATTCTTTCTGTAAAGGGCCAGGAATTCGGCAGAAATTCTTTAGGTATTTACCACAGTTTGTTAAGCACGTTATTTTATAGCGAATCGAACAAAGATCTTCAATCCATGTATCCTTGCGGGGGTCCTATTATTAATCAACTTACTTCACAAAACAAGTAGAAACGTAAAAAATCCATAAAACCGCTTTTTCTCTGATTCCAGTAAGTTTACTGTGCAGTGCATAGAAGCTAACCACTATTAAATTCTACTTCCTATGCTACTACCAGCACGATCATTTTTATTTTATTACCCTAAAAAGAAGTAATTGGGTGCAAAAGTCGGTGTGCTATTACTGGTCTTACAAGGATAACATGGACTAACTTCAATTAAAGCAGGTTTATACATTCTTCCCACTGTCCAAAATGATCCAAACAGCGTTCTTTGCTGCATCTACACACATCTTAATATGTTAATTAATGCAAGCAATGGAAAATTGCTTGAATTACAATATGAATTTAATGTACTAGAAACATTAGTGGCAGGAGTAATTATTAATTTTGCTCTAGGGCCAAACTTTTTCTGTATATTGGCCAGAGTCATGTGGAGAACCTTAACTGTTTGCAATCAGCTGCATGGCCGTTGTTCAAATATAGATTTCCTGGTAGGTGTCTTACAGCTGAGAGGAGCAGCAGAGGAAGTATCCTGCAACAAGGATATAAATACACGGGTATAACCTTTTCCGAGTTGAAAAGTTCACTGTTGACCGAATCTAAACATGGGCTAAATGAAAAATAAGGCATTTAGACCAGCAGCCCATGAGTAGTTAAAATCAAATTATACAACATCGTTAACAATGTCATTGCAGGAAATGTATTGTAACACAACCCATGAGATATGTTCCCGCTCAAATCTTCAGCTATGTATGATGGCTTCACAGGAAAACAATTATCCAAATGGTAAAACATGAATTACAAGGATATAAATGGGAGTTCAACCAATTACTTACAACATTTGCAGCTAGAAGATAGTTATTAAAAGCAGTTTATAAGGCATAAAGACATGTCAGTGAAGTTCAAACAGACAACCTATACCCCTGGACAATTTCCATTTTCAAAAACATCTTCAGGAAACGTTTTCCAAATAGTTTTAAATAGTTGACTGAAAATCAAAAAGAGTTAACGAACATCAATAATTAGGTGTGCCTAAATCTAACAAATGGATAACAAAAACTACGAATACTGTAATTGTGTATGGAAATATTTTAATTGTAATTTAAATGAGCAGTATGCATTAATACATGCTTAACAGCTATTGTTCTGCAACAGGTGATTTTGTTGACTTTCTTCAGACCCCTGATTATGTGTCATGGTAGAAAGAATGTATTTCAAAGGAGAAGATGTGGATTCTGGGAGGCCATGGAGAAAGCCATCGCCTCCAAGATGCAAGATGAAATCACTTTCTGGCATGAACAGTTTCCTTTTTTTTTTGCTCTATGTCAGGAACACAGCCAAAAATACACCAGAAAAAAAAAAAAAAGTAAAAACTTGAGAATTTGTTTTTCCCCAAACCATGACAGACTGCAAATTGCACCAGATGTGAGATTCAACTTTCTGTTTCCACATGTGCAACAGAAAAGGAGAGGCATGCGCAAAAACTGCTTTCTGAGCTTTTGATCTGGTACAGTAATGTACCAAAGAAGCATAGGCCCTAAGGCAAGTAGGGTTAATACCTCTTCAGTACCTGATAGAGTGTAATGGACAGTCAAGTTAGTGGTGTAGTGGGCCCTGCACATCCATGGGCACAAGGTGCCACTGTACCTGCTGCACCATTGACAGCTACGTGTGGTAATGTTGTATTAGATATTGGAATGTAGAATGTAGAGCCTAGGTAGGTAATATAATGTATAATTAGGAATGTAGAAGGCAGTTTGTGAAGAAACGGAACTGGAGAGGAATGTGTATGGTGCCACTCCTTGTGTAGGTGATGATTCATGATAAACATCACGAAGACCTTACTGTGTACGGCAAAATATTTTAACATTGGCGACGAGGTTGGGAGTTTCAACAAATAAAAGTACATTAACAAATAAAATCCAAGATAACTGTTACATTGTTGCATGATACTGGGGACACAATACTGTAGCAATTTTGTGCTGATCCAAGGTTGGTCATATTATCACCATGTCGAACATTCAGCCCCCGCCATTTTTCTTATCGGATCCTGGTGAACCTCTTATACAATGGGAACTATGGATTGATTTATTTCACGCTTATGTTGATGTTTTGGAAGAACAAGAATGTTCCCCAGAAAGATACTTAGCTTTGCTAAAGCACAGGTTAGGTGCAATTGGACTAAGAGAGTTCAAGAACTTACTTCCAATTGATAATACTGGTGATGTGGACTTTATCAACTGCCAAGACACAACTTCAGGAACGTTATGGCAGGAAAATTAATGTGGTGTTAGAGCGTTATAAATTTAATTCGAGGATGCAGCATGACGACGAATCTATAGATCAGTTTGTCGCGCCTCTTAGAGAGTTGGTGGTTACTTATAAATTTTGACAAATGTCTTATGATCAGGTTTTGAGGGACCAATTATTGATGAAAACAAAATCACGCAAGATACAGGAGAAACTATGGTCATGCAGTAGTGATTTAACATTGAAAAATGCAATTGAGGTTGCCAGAACCATAGAAGTGTCTGAGAAATGTATTCAGACCATGAGGAATAATGTTACTGATCACAAGCTTGGAGCGGTTTGTGTTAGTTCTGTCTGTGGCAAAGGAGTCTAAAGGGTTTGAAAAAAAGCTGAGTGGAAGAAACGCAGTACAATAGAATGTTATAGATGTGGAGCTGGTGATCATTTAGCCAATTTTAAGAAATGCCCAGCACTAAGTAAGGTTTGTAATTTATGTAAGAAGATTGGTCACTTCAGTAAAGTATGTAAGAGTTGTAAGAAGAGCATAAGTTATGTTTCATGGCATGATGATACTGATGGAGAT